>NC_050448.1:122599434-123799434 GCF_903995425.1 Onychomys torridus
GTCTTAAGAAACGTCTGATTCAGTTCCAGAAAGTCACTCCTGTGAAACTCACAGGGCAATGAGACTGGTTCTTGTGCTTGGCTTGGGTTGGCTCTATTAAATTGGGGTGGAGGCGGGGAGGAACTAATTGCATAAACTATACCAAGTGTCTGGCAGCCTACATGATTTTCCCCTTGTCCTTCCCACACTCAGCCCTTCCTTCAGCCACAGTTTCAGATCTCAGCCTCCTCTGATCTCCCTGTAGTGCCTCTCTTGAGTGAAGAGTGACAACCACACTGAGGGCGTGACTTCTTGCCAACAAATCCCAGTCTTCACCATAATTGATCACCTTCCCATCAACACTTTCAGTCTTTGGCAAAAAATGCCAGAGGTGTGGCTCTGAGCCCTGTCAGAGGAGCATAATTGCTAACACCTACTGGACGTCTGCACCCCCAATAAGCTACATTCTCTAGCGGGTCATTTATCAGTTGCAAACATTTCTATAACCCACAGCAGAGTAAAAGGGCTAAGATTTCCTTTGGTTTTTTCATTTCTATTTTTCTTGTGGACTATATTCCCATAGTTGCTACTTGGCTGTGCTTCACCCACCACATAGCACATTGGATGTAGATACACCCCTTTTAAAATGTGAAACCCCTGAAGTTTGAAAAGTCATAGCATTTTCCCAGTTATTGGGGATCTATTGCTTATTTTGCTTTCTCGCTTCAGAATGTCCATCAGGCCCTGGATTGAATGTTCCTCTCTGATCTTCACCATGGATTTTATGTACACCCCTCCCACCAACGGATCTCTCTGGTTATCAGTGGGAACTCTTCAGGGACAATTAAAACCCCCTGTTCAAGGGGTCTGTGGGAAAGGCAAGAGGCATGTTTGCCCTCTGACTGCAGAAAAGAGTAAGTTACCACAGATATGTTAACTCCATCTCTAATAAATTGGCATGCTAGTGTAGAAGGTGGCTGGAGAACATGGAATTTTGGAAACAGAATATCCCTTAAATATAAAAATGGAGGACATTGTTAAATAAAGAGGGAAATGGGAAAATTGTTTCAAGGTGGGTTTGACATTCATCAGAGAAATATTTAGACAACCTCTCCATCTCTCACACCCTTCTCCTACTGACTTAGTTTTAATTCTTTCGTGTAAAAAAATGTTCTTGTTCTTTAAAACTATATATTAAGTAGCTTCTTGTAGCTGCTTCCAAATCAGAGTGGGGTAAAACCTTGTTCATATCCTCCCTAGATGACTGAAAATCCAAAGAAAAATCAATAAGTCAAAGCCTGTCAAACAAAGATTCAGTTTTAGAAAGTTTTGTTTTTCTTCTGTTTGTGGCTTCTTCAGTTACAAATGTGATTAGGTACTTAAAATTAAATTAACATGAAACTTCCAGTTTTTCCTCTGGGTTTCCAGATTTCCTTTTGACTCACTGCACTTAGGTATGGAGAAGAGTTGTTGAGCTGATTCAGGTTGCCCTTCCTCAGGTGCTGAACATAAACCTCAGAACACCAGGTTGTTTGTAGGTACTGTGATTTCAGAAGGGGTTTTATGTATCTGCACAATACAAATGGAAGCATTTTGCTCTTTTCTTGATGGGAACTTACATTTCCTTTGCTTCTTATACTTTCAAGAGACTCCCTCCTCTCTCCAACATTCCTTAATGCCTTTGTTTCAAACATTCATAAAACATTTTGTTTGAAGCAAGTCTCTTACTTAGCCAAACCAAATGGGTGTGTTACAAAACAGTGTTAAGGCTGAGTTTTAAAAGCACCAAGAATGGACAGTCTAATTAACTTTAATTCTTAAGCCAGGATGCTTGGAGGGCTAGCTAGACTAAATAATAACTGCTTTGCATTGATTTTGAAGAGTGTGGAAAGCACAAGGGCTCAATTGCAGTTTTCTCCTCTTTCCTCCATCTTCTTGATAATTCTAGACTGGGGCGGTGGCACCTTGAGAAGTTGGCAGCCCATGAGGCTCCCACTTTGCCTCCCAGATAACTATATGACTGAGAAAGATCTTTCCTTGATCCTTCAAGGGACCCCTCTGTGAGTCTTTGTTGGATGATGTTTGGGGAAGAAGATAGCAGATTTCTGAACAACAGGAGGGGGTTACATGCATACTTTTCAACCTTGGGCTTACCTCTATGCCTTTACCTGTAAGATGGGGATAATAACAGCACATACAACCCAGGGCTGTTATAAGAACTGCATTGATTCTGTGTAGACTCTTTACCTCTCCAACTGATAGAAAAAAAGAGTGGGCTCTAATTATGTTTCTCTACCTTTCTTCATTTCAGTGGTAAAGCAATCATTTCTTTAAAATTTAACAAATGCCTATATACTATTCTAGATAAAGTGAGTTTACATGGTCACAAAGAAGTCCTTGCTTGTCACAGTTCTTAAACTTTGTAGTGATGATTAAAATATATAACAACAGGACACGTGCTAAAGATATGTGTGATAAACAAGTAGTTGAGTAGAATTTTCCTAGGTGGAGAAGTAACAAAGAGATAGCAATAGAAAGAATATTTGGAATGGAAGAAACACATATAAAAAAACCTCCCTGGCAAGTGGACTGATGTGCAGGGTGCAAGGTGAAGGTGAGAGTTATGGGTGTTGAGGCAGAAGATCTGCAAATGTTCAATGTTGTACACGGGGTATTGCATTTATACAGAAAAGGCCTACCCTGCAGCAAGCTAGCCATTGCTCTGTCCCATTTACTGTTACCTCACTTACTACGTACTCATTTCCTATAGTTACCTCATCATTACTCTGCAATGTGGTGTAGCTAGAGAAGATGAGGTTCAGGACCAGTTTATACTGCTGATGATTGGCAAAGATGAGAATTAATTCAGACAGTTTGCCTCCAGAGCCTTGGCTTTTGTCATCTTGCTGGACTGCTTTGAAGTGTGGATCTAATCCTACAGAAAATAAAAATCTCCTTATTGATCCTAGGAATATCTAGGTTACGGCACTTTTGCCACCTAGAAAGATTGTTTTAGTGACATCATTTGATGCATTGGAGGGGGAAAGGTTGAGGGTAGAACAGTTAACCTAGGTGGGAGGAATTTAACCGGTACAGCCATGATGGGTGATGCATTTTCAGGGTGAGTTTGGAGGCATGTTGGTGAGGGTGGAAGGGAGGAGGGAAAACAAGGTGAAGTTCACTTTGGTTTGCAACTTGGGTGTTCAGATACATGGTTGAGCTATTAATGCTCCAGAATCAGCCATGTGGAAAGGAGTGGGGATTAAATAAGCAAGAGGCAAGTAATCCTAAATCCAGGAAATATAAAATGCATCATTAGATAAGAATAATTATCTGACTTCCCAGCTTGAACCCCACACACCCAAAGAATTGGTTGGAATGAATGATGGAATGGGGGGTCTCTGTTTAACACTCAAATGGAAAGAAGAGTCAACAGGAGCAGAGACCTGGATGGCAAATGCATAGAGAGTCCTCCTCTTAGGATACAAATGAACTCATCTGACACACAGCAACGGAAAGAGGATGGGCAAGGCTGGCGCATGAAGGATGAGAAGGTCCTTCAAACAGACTCAGGCCCCATAGGCTGCAAAGCTGTACCAGGTTTGAAGCACGGCTCTCACTACCTCCCTAATATTACACCCAGAGGCAACAAGGGAGAGAACAGAGAACACATGAAGCCAAGACTACTAGATCTGCTTTTCTTCCACTCATCCCTGAATCCCATCATACAGGATCCTTCTTTCCCACTGCGCCATTACACTTGTCTTCAATTAAAATCAGTCCCTGGAGCCTGATCACAGGGTGTTGCATTTGGGGGAAGAGGGAGAAACTTTCAAGGAAATAGCACGGAACCAGGGCTACAAGCAAATTGTCCCGAGTGAAAAGAAAAGAAAATCTGTCAACTTAGGAGTAGCCACCAGAAGCCCTGTGAGGTCAGCATGTTCACAAAGCTGCCTTAGGCACCTTGTTTGAGGCCATCCTGGTCTACAGAGTGAGCCAGAGAAACCCTGTCTTGAAAAACTACAAAAAAAAAAAAAAAAAAAAAAAAAGTCTTGAGGCAGCACAGGCTGCTGAGAGGACTACAGATTGGAATACAGTTATATTGTTGGGAAGGAGTGGATTTCCTGTGTTTGAATGCAAAATGAATCCATGCAAAATGGCAATTCTGTATGGCTAAGCCCATTAGGACTTCATTTTACTTCTTTCATCTTTTCTGAGTCTATGGGATGCCATTACCGTTAGCAGCTGCATGGCTTTCTCTGAATACCAACAGCGCAGGGAAACACATCCACCCTCCACAGCTATTGGCTCTCCTGCTTTCCACTTAGCCAGCTATTGTGTTGTCAAGGTAAATGGGAAACAGGCTCCCACAATAACAGCAATTTCCCAAATGCCCTGTTAATTTTCAGTAAACCAAAATAAAATGTGTTATTATTTATTAAGAATATGCACTACATACGGTTTCCAGATGATAAGTATTTCAGTAAAGTACCACACGGAGAACAATTTGAGCTGGCTTGCAAGCTGTAACCTTAAAGTAATGGGTATAGCCCAGGGTCAAAATTGTCACTTTTATTGGGTTAATTCAATGTTCATGGTTTACAGACTATGATATAGAACCAGTGAAAAGTTTTTCCATCCCCAGGATCAGCTGCATTATACATATAATTTTACGTAAAAGAGTAGCATCCCATATATCATTATTTATTCATAATGACATTTACCAAACAACTGCATGGCGTAGGATGATAGTGCCATCTGGGGTATAGCACAGGGGGCACAGATTCCAAAAACTGGATTGGAGACAACTCCTTCGATTATATTAATTTTAGAAGCATAACGGGGGAAATATAATCTCTCAGTTGCAAGACAGCATGTTATTATTTTACAAATAAAGTATGAAAATTTGAAGGATCCCAGGTTTGGAGACCATTTCTTTCTTTCAAAATAGTTCATACATATGGTAAGAACATGTTTATTTGTTTGGCCCCTGAGTCTCACTTTGGATCACAAAAGGCACTGATGGAACTTCTGGTTCTTAGACCCTTCCGTCTCTGACACAGAAGACAGGCCTCTCCCAGGGACTCAGGTTCACAGGACCTGCTTTGGACTTAGCCCACACCAGCCCTCTTGTGAGGACCATCTGCTTTTGCTTTATTTTCTCTCCTGTGTCTTAGGTTTTCACAGTTGGGTCTCTGATGTCCTAACCTAGTGCCATCAGGACCAGGGAGGACTCACCCCCAGTCCCTGCTCTCTGTTGGTTGACTTGCTATTGAGATGTTTGCCCATACCAAGGTCTGGCACCCTGCAAACAGCTCCAGGCTGTGCCACCACCTCCAACCTTGAGGTGAAACCCTGTTGCCCTCATAGCTTTGGGTCACTGGATTAGAATTCCTGCTGAGTTTGACTATTTTCTTTAAAGAAGAGGAAGTTGTCTTGTTTTAAGAAAAATTACACAGACAATGTGGACTTATTTGGAAAATCAGAAATCCCCCATGCCCCCAAATTACACAAATACTCACTGCATAGTGATAGCTATCACTAACATTTTGAGGTTACTCTTCAAGAAACAGTTCTCTGCAAGCACACACACACACACACACACACACACACACACACACACACACACACACAATACCACCTTTTCTTACAAATAAGGTTAAAATTAAATTATACATATACACACACAAATAGCTAGTTTTGCAATCTGAACATGTATTTTTCTTATATGGTGCCCTGTGAAACACACTCTGATATTATTTTAATGGTTGGTTAGGATTCTGGTTTTCTTTAAACAATTTTTCAAAACTCAAGGAGAGTGTATCGTTATGCATCTGCAGCTTTTGTTACCCTCCTCCATCTGAAGCCTGTGCTTGCATATCTGTGACTCCAAATGGCATCATTGTTCTTATACTTCAATGAGTAGGATAATCCTTGGCATTGGATTACTTCTGTCCCCACATCTGTGGTGCTGGGATTGAACCCAGGACATTACAAACACTAAATCTCTACTCCTGAGCTACCTCTCCAGTCCTGACATTTTGTCGACAAGATCGATCTAGCTCTGCAGACTCTGTAGGTCTGGCTGGTCTCAGACTTACAATCCTTTTACTCCGCCTTCTTGAATGCTGGGATTGTAGATGTGTGCTACCAGGCCCAGGGGGGGCCAGGTTGTAAAGGCAGAAAATGTCATTCAGTGATTTGGGAGTGAGGTTTCTGATTCTTAAGAATGCCTGCAGGGACTCTACTTCATGTTCTGTCGATGGTGTTCTAAGTGACAGGGCCCTAAAGGTGCCTCCTGGCTATTGCCCTGACAGCCCTCTGTGGGGAGCCTATAGACTGGACACAGCTCATAGCTGGAGCTCAGCTCTCAGCTCATTGCTAGTCAGCCTTCCTGGGATTCTTAGAACGTATTAGATTCTCTTCTTGGTGTGCGTTCCATGCTCAAGTGCAACTGTGCTTTTGTGCTGGCGTCTACCCCACTGGACTGGGAGTTTCCTGGGGATAACAACCATGTCTTTACTACATATGCTCCCAAGAACAGTATGGAATCTGACATGTATGTATGTTGTATGAAAGGAGAAAAGAAAGCAAAAAAAGGGAAGGGAAAAAAAGAAAGAAGAAAGGAAGGGAGGAAGAAAAGGAGAGAGGAGGAAGGAGGAAAGAGGAAGGAGGAAGGGAGGAATCTCCTGTAGAGGACTGAATTTCAGAGAAGCCTTTAATACCTTAAATTTAAAAGAAATTTTTTTAATTTTTGTTTTTTGAGACAGAGTTTCTCTGTGTAGCTTTGCTCCTTTCCTGGAACTCACTTGGTAGTCTAGGATGGCCTCAAACTCACAGAGAGCCACCTGGCTCTACCTCCCGAGTGCTGGGATTAAAGGTGTGCGCCACCACCGCCCGGCAATACCTTAAATTTTATTTGATGAGTGCTACATTCTTCTTTGTTCATTGACCCTCCCATGCCCTTATACAATAATGCATTTTACAATTGATTCAGCCACTATGAGATCAGAGTAATTAAGGTAGAGTCTGTAAAAGCATGGAGGTTGGGATGAAGAGTATCAAAAGATTCAAGCAAACATAGTCTGTGGGGCAAATGGTGGAGAAGGGACAGAGTAGCTTCATACAGCTCTAGGAGAGATGTGAGGTATGAACAGCTTAAGTTCTGGGTTAATGGTGTCACATAGTGATCAGTTTAACTTGTGTGCAGCTAGGGGTCAGGGTTATAGTTTTGGATGCTGGAAAGGTATTAAGTGATGAAGCACGAATCCTCTTTACTTCACCAGTCATAGAAAGTGTGTGTTCAGAGCCAGGGATGTGCACACATTGAGCCAGGAGGGGAATAGGTGGGATGTAAGGTCATGAATTAGTTGCTTATCATAAAAGCACAGCAGGGTATGTAATGCCCAGCTGTGGAACAGGGTAGCAGGAATGAATAATAGAATATAATGGAAAGGGGGATTTACATGAGACATATTTGATATCTATAACACATTGCCTTCTGCAACTAACTATGTAAATATGGCTGGAAGGATAGGCAGCATTACTGTAGGTTTCTGTTCTGTGAAATGCACAGTGCATTGACAGAAGCAGTGGGTAAGTGTGGTCTGGAGAGGTGTTCCATGTGGGAGAGGGTAAGAAGGTAAATCTGGGGTATATTTAATTTGAGATGTCAGGAGAAATGCAGACAGATATACAAGAGGATGTGGGGAAGAGCAGAGCCAGACTGAGGAAGTACATGACAGACAGACATCCAGGAGTGCCAGCCAAACATGCAGGCTGTAGGTGAATGCCAACAGGGAAGAGCAGGAGGCCTGTTAGAGCAGCAATGGAAGCTGGCTAAGTGATAAGAAAAAGTAAATGGGGAGGGATCGAATGGGACCTTATTCCTGACTATGACATTGGAAGACCTTAGAGAAATCATGTCATGATATTAGTAGGTGACTACTACATTACAAAAGTGTCTCCTGTGTGTATTTACATGTGTGTAAGCACGTGTGTGTGTCTGTATATAGACACCATAGCTTAACCTAGGTGCTGTTCCTTGGGAGTTCTCTATCTTACTTTTTGAAAGAGGGTCTCTCACTAGCCCAGATCTCATTGACTCAGCTAAACTGGCTGGGCAGGGAGCCCCTGGCATCCATCTGTTTTCACCTCCCTACCACCAGGATTACAGCTATGTGTCATTGCCCCCTGCTTTTCTTTTTAACATGGGTTCTGGGAGTCAAATGTTCTTCTTCTTCTTCTTCTTCTTCTTCTTCTTCTTCTTCTTCTTCTTCTTCTTCTTCTTCTTCTTCTTCTCCTCCTCCTCCTCCTCCTCCTCCTCCTCCTCCTCCTCCTCCTCATTATTATTATTATTATTATTATTTTGTTGTTGAGACAGGGTTTCTCTGTGTAGTTTTGGTGCCTCTCCTGGATCTTGCTCTGTAGACCAGGCTGGCCTCAAACTCAGAGATCTGCCTAGCTCTGCTTCCTGAGTGCTGGGGTTAAAGGCATGTGCCACCACCAACTGAGGTAATTCTTATTTTTAATTCTACTCATTTTTACTTTAAGTGTACAAATGTTTGCCTACAAGTATACATGAATACCATGCATATGACTGGTACCCATAAGACCAGAAGAGGTCATTGGATCCCTTGGGATTGAAGTTACAGGCAGTTGCAAGCTGCCATATGGGTGCTGGTAACTGAACTTGAGTCTTCTAGAAGAGCAGCAAATGCTCTTAACCACTGAACCATCTCTCCAGGCCCTAAAATCAGGTTTTCATGCCAAACACTTCACTAAGTCCTCTCCCCAGTCCAACATTTGTCTTTTCATAACAATATGTTTGTAGACTCTGAGTTCTGTATTATCAAGGAATAAATTTTCAAAGGTGAAATTTTAGACGTACAACAAGTCAGAAAGGCCTGTTTGGAGTTCAGGAACCTACTAGAATAATAATAGCATTAAGCTTCTGTTAAAGGAACTATTTAATTTTGACAAAAACTATACTTTGAAGTAAAGTGTTCATTCCAGTTATAACAGAGACAGAGAAGTTCGATAACACGCCCTAAGTCGCTTCCTACATAATCAAAACAGCCTGGTCACTACCTATGCCCTTTGCTCCCATGCTATGCCTTTTCTAGTCTAGAGAGCACAGTTTTTTTTCCTGCTTCATCCAGAGTAGGAATTTCTCAGACATCATCTGCTAAAGGACAGATATTGTCTTGTCTACCAGGAGACACTGATTTGCAATAGGTATGTGTGGAGGATATTGGTTGAGAGAGGCCTTGGTAGTTGACTGTCCAGGCTGGAATCTCTTCTTGCACTGCTCTTCTGTCCTCTTAAGTTGCATGCTTTGTAGCCCATGGGAAGCAGATAGATGTGCTCCCATTTGATTTGTTCCTGCTGAAGTGTCCTAGGAGGACACTATCACAGGAGGTAAACAAATAAGACATCCTATAGGATGTCCCTGGGAGTCCAGCCCTATGCTTACATTTTGTTCTTCATTCCCTCATGAGGAAGGGAGGAAGCCGAGGAAAAGAATCTAGCTCTAACCCTAGGGTTAGTCTCACATAAGTACTGTGTATGAATGTGCTCACTTTGTTTTTGAGAGCTGTGAGTATACAGGAAGAAGACAAACATGGTCCATCTAATACACATACACACACACACACACACACACACACACACACACACACACACACACACTCACACTCACACACACTTTCCTCAAAGTGCAAGCCCAGTGAAAAGGAGGAAACTACAGCATCAATGAACACATGGAGCTTCTAAACCCTTGCACGATTGGAAGCCAATCCCTTCTTCCTTCTCCACCTTAACAAAACATCACTGATGTTAGAGTGGCATCATCTGCAGACACCTCCTACAGATAACTGACAGGTCACATGACTGAAAATGAAAAGGACAGAAAACTTCCTGCGTGTGCTGAAGGAGGTGGGAGGTGTTCATATTCCCCCCATCACACTTCCATCTCCTGGCACACTGAGCACACCCTCATCTATGTGCTCCCAGCACTGAGGCTCATCCCAGAGGTGCCACTTATTTCTGCCAAGTGGCTTCTCTCTTCTTCAGCATGTACCTTCAAATTAAACAGTGACCTCTCACTTATCATCAGCTCTAATACTAGGCTAGCTGTGATCCAGCCCCAAAGCTTGTCTTCTGATTCATGTCACTGACAACCAGGGCTCTTCAATAGAGGGAAGAAGCCCTTTGCTCCTCTGTACTTGTCATCAAAGCCAAAGAAGCTCACTTTCCTCGGGGCAACATCTGGCCAGAATTTATATGGTAGGCATGGAAATACTATTTTCTACATATTATGATTTCTTTCTTTGGCAATGCAGAAAATGGCACCCTGCCACCACCAGAAACTAACCATGTCATTTTTCTCATGTCAACAAGCTTCTTGCCAATAATGATTTCCTGTAATTCCTCCCCTGTTTTAGAGGGAATGGCTGTCCCACAGGCAATGTACTTAAGGGAAAGAAGTCTCATCCCTTCAGGAATCATCCCCACACTGATTCTTACTGCACCTGATTTATCATTTCCAAAGCTCCTTCCATAATCACTGAGAAGATTACCTCAGTTCTCATACCCTTTCTAAGATGCTCTGGCTTTTCATTTGTAAACATTTGTAAACATCCCATACCATGAATACTTTGAAATCTTATCTGCCAAGCATTGAAGTCTGTTATCTTCTAATTTATCCCTTCTTAAATTTTAATGGCACAAGGAGAACATGACCAAATGCTTTGAGGAAACTGAGCACAAATGGCTTCAGTCTGATTCCTAGTGGAGACTTCATTCTCTGAAACTGCATGAACAGCATCTTTGCTGTCAACATCTCTATCTACATGTAAGTCTTTTCACCATCTAACAAGACAGCCCATGAAGAAATGTTTAGAGTATTCTGGGGCTTCTCTAGGCTGCAGTTCCAATATCTTTCACATTCTTCCCACAAAACATTTTCAAATGTGTAGAGTCACATGAACAGGATTCTTGTAGCAGCAGCAATGACTCCATTTCTGGTACCAAATCTGTACTGGTAGATATTTTCAAGAAAAAGAGAACCAATAGAAAAGGTGTAGTCTCCTCTTAAGAATATATATATATTTATATATATATAAAAATTTATATACATGCACATAATACATTGCATATGTGTGGATACATGTGTATATACACACATATTACACACACACAAACACACATATATATTTACATACAACAAAAGGAGAATTACTAACTAGGTTGGCTTATAGGATAGTGGCTGAGTAGTCCAATAATCACTATTTCCCTGCTGGAGAGATAAAGAATTCATTTATTGCTTAGTCCAAGAATCTGGATACTTCAGCAAGTCCAAATCTGGTACTGAGAGCTTAGAAGTTTCATGGACAATTGCTTGGATCGACTCCCTATTGGAAGGTCAATGAAGGTGGCGTTTAGTCAAGGGTATAATAGTTCTAGAAACAGCAGCAGGTGCCCTTGCTCAGAAAGAAGAAAAGGCAGTTCTCTCTCTGTCTGTCTCTGTCTCTGTCTCTCTCTCTCCTTCCCTCCCTCCCTCTCTTCTTCTTTTACACTGGAATTCTTGACATCTGAGCTGTCAAGAGCTGCAACACACATTGAGGGGTATCTTGATCCCAGCTAATCATCTCCAGGAATTCCCTCACAAGCATATTTAAAGTTGTGTCTCCTACTCTAAATCTAGCTAAGCTGATAATCAGAACCAACAGTCCCAGCTATCAACCCCCAGCTTAGACACCGGACACTCAGCTTGTTTCATTTATCTCTCATCCTACCTCTGCACATCTCTGCATCCTATTCTCTAATGTTCTCAGTGTGTGAACTATGTTAAATGAGTGATTAGCATTCATATTCCACTGTGTCACTCCTAGTCACAGAGGAAGTACAGAGGAAAGTTAAGAAAATTGCTTCTAGAGCCCAATGCCTAGGTTCAAACCAAGGCCAGTGCTTGCTGTCCAGAGACGCTCCAGCGAATTGGGTGTTTCTGTGTTTCAATGTACTCAGCTGTAGCATCAATAATCATAGTACTCACAACACTGGCATAGTGTGATGCATATGTAATGTTTAGCAAATTTAAAGACTTAAAATACTGTCTGTCACTCATTAAAACAATCAGTGTTGGAAACTTTTACTTTCAGATTTCTTTCCTGTGAAACTTTAACTTTTTTTTTTATAATAATAACAAACATAATAACATTTTTCTATTTTCATTTGCACAGTTTTCTATGTATTTATAAGTAATTTATCTCCAATTTTACTCAATAAACCTCTTTTCAGTCCCGTTCAGAGGTAGCTGGGAGTATGTTAATGCTCATGAACTCTCTCCCAGAGTCATGGAAACCTTCATGGCTGTCACAGAGTTATTCTTTCTCTTCCTTGATCAATAGTCCTGCCAAGTCCCTTAACCTCTCACTTGCATTCAATCCCATTTCCAACATCTGCTCTCCCTCTTTCTAAGTATTTCTCCTCCTTTTATCAGAATATAACATTTTGAAAAGAGGTGAAAGTAATGTTTTTTTTTTCCTTCCAGTTTCTGAAAGTCTGAAATAGTCTCTTTCTATTGCTACACTTGGTGATAGTTAGTTCTAGTTTGAAACTGTATTCTCTCTGGGTTTTGAAATTGTTGCTCTGCTGTCTTCTGTGCCACTGTTGAGAAGTTCAAAGCCATTGTAACATTGATGTTCTGTATGTACCCGGATCCTTCTCACAGAAACTCCCAGAATTCAGAATTTCACCGCGATGTGTCTGTCATCTGTAAGTGACAGGAACCTTCAGTGACTTGGACCTTCAGTTTGACTCTGCTGAAGTTCAATTAGAGTCACCTGCTTCTTTTTTTAAACTGGCATTCCTGCTATTTGCTTTACCATGGACCTGTTATATTGAGGCCCTCTGTCTTCTGTCTTCTTGCCTGTTTCTTTTACGTAGTCAGTGTATCCTCTGATTATCTGATTATTTAAACTATGTCTTTTTTTTTTTTTAAATTTACAAAGGGGTTTTGCCAGCCTCTGGATATCTTTTACTTCTTACTAATGTGTCTTGTTTGTATTTCACTGTAAAAATATCTTTCATTTTTTGAACGATTTTAATAACAGTCACCTAAAAAGGTTTCATATTTCTGTACCACCCTCTATGAGTTTTTTGTGAGTTACATCTCAATTTAGTTAGTATGTGCCTTTTGCTCTAGAGACTTTCCTTAATGATCTTATCTGGATTTATAGCATAAACATTTCTCATTTATATCAGTCTAGTGGGGATTCCAGAAGGTATATACATCTATCTATATTGCATGGTGTTAGTTCGAGCAATACAGACCTTAAATAAATACAGATAAACAAATAGGTCCTGCAGATTATAGGGTAAGGCTGCTAAGGAAAATAAGGTAGCAGCAAAGAAGGACCTGATTTGAGATAATTCATCAAGTCATGTGCCCTGAGAACGTATCACTGAACCTGAGTCCTGAGACGGGAGAGGCTAGTCAGGCAAAGGGCTCAGAATACATTCCATGTAGATGGCATGGTAGTTAGGACTCTGGTCTGAAAGGGGCAGAGCCTAAGCTCAAGTTCATATAAATGGGAAGTGTGAGACCTGGACATCTCTAGGCTCATTAGATTGCAGTGACTTGGCAAGCCTTCCATCCCAGTCATTTTCTTCCTATCTCTTGGTTTTTTGTATCCTCTTGACCATATCCTCAGGCACTTCATTTGATTGCTAGGTATGATACTAAGAATCACAAGTCTATAAAAATAATTATAGCTTCTGTCTCAGATAAAAAAATAAAGTGACTCCTTTAAGAAAATCATCAGGTTTTATATGACATTCCATATATATATATTATATATATAATCACAATGTAGAATTCTGTGTTGGGCAAGTCATGGGTCCAAATGTATGGGCAGAAGATAATTCACCCCACACAGTGCACTTAAAGATACATAACACCAGAGAAACTGTGATAAATAAGATCAGAGGGATGTGGCATATTTAAAGCAGAATCTTACAGGTAATATTTAGTGTTTAGAATTTATATAAACCACAGAGAGAAGCTATTGTAGATTTTAATCAAGGGGTAATGTAAGTGTTGTTAATTGCTTTAACGATTCCTGAGTTTTGAAGTGAACAACCTTTTCTGCCACTAGTATGTATCAGCAGTATGTTCCCTACTATATGTCAACAGCACCACCATCATCCTACAGCTGTAGGTTCACAATCTAGAGTCACCTTTGAAATCTGTCATCGATGTGTCACCCATATAAAGTGAGTCACTAAGCCCCAAAGATTCTCTTTCCTGAAGTCTCTTTCGATTTGCACAGATTGTCACATTCTTGCAGATTCTTATCCACACTTAGGTTCTTGTCATTGTCTTCTGCTCACTTCCCTTTTATTTTCTCCAGGCTTCAAAGTTATCACACATGATACTGTCAGGTTGTTCTTTCAACAGTATCACTATCTTCATGTCACCCTTCTACCCAAGAGCCTCTGATGGCCCCTATCATTTAATGAATCATACTCACACTGCTCAGCCCAGCAACTAGAGCCTTCCATCATCTGACAGTTGTATCTGTCCAGCCTTTTCACCCATTCTCATTCATCAACAAAAGGCCTACCACTCCAGGAATGAGAAGAAGGTGGACTCTTACAAACCACTTTCCAGTCATGAAAGGACAGAAGCAGGGGGCAAAGAAAGCAAAGTGAGCCAGTCTGAGAAGCCACAGCTAGACAAAGAACCAAAAATGTGGTCTTAGCTAAACTGTGTGGTCAAGATGACCTTTTGTAGCATCAGGGCCAGGAAAAGATGTCAAGGTGTGACATTGGCTGGAACGTGGATATTTGGAAAGGTGGAAAGCCTTTCCAGGTGATGATGATATCCACTGCCTTTTACATAGTGTGTGGGCTAACTCACAGGTTTCTGGGAACTTGCCCAGAATTTTTAGGGTCAATTGGTGCTGCGGAGAGATGATGAATTATCCAGAGAGGTGCAAATAGTGTCAGGAAACAGGAGCAATCCAGGTAGGATCTCATTACTTAGTTTTGTTTAAGTGGCTTCTTTTAATGAGAATTTGGGGTGGCATTAAGAATCCGCAGAAGTGAAGTATTCTGACAGGAGGAAGGGCATTTGATGTTTTACAACTCTACTGAAATTCTGAGGGGCATGAAACAAGATAAAATAATGAGCAATTTGTTTCTCTCTGGGTAAACATGCTATATGGTTAGCTCATCATTGTATTATCAGTTATTATGTGCTATGAGAAGACATCACTGGCACAAATTTGATAATTTCTAAAACATTTGAAATAAAGTTTCCTTTGGAGACAAAGATCAATTTGTGCTAGGTTTAAAGGAGTAGAAGAGGTTTTTTTTTAAATTTTTTTTTATTTTTATTTTTTTTATTTTTACTCAAGTGGGCACGTAGAAAGAACCTGATGCAAGGCAACAGTGATTCTGCTGCTGAATGGAAGAATGATAGCTTCTTAAAGCCATTTACACCCTAATCCCAAACAGGGGTACTTTTTATCTGCGACTGAGGCAATATTCCTAGACCTGAGGAGAACATCAGCCTCCCTCATCCCAGGCGGACTTGCCATAGTCCCAAGAGTCTTTAACATTGAGAGCCTTTGACAGACAGGAGTGGTCAAAGGGAGATGTGCTATGGGAGAATATCAGAGAGATACAGTAATGCTCAGTGAAGACAGAGGAAGAGATTGGGAGCTCAGGAACACTGGGAGGCTCAAGAATCTCTCATGGAGTGTGCAGAAAGAAACACAACACCATGGACACTACAATTTCAGTCCAGTGAATCCTGTGTCAGAACCTTGTCAACAAGACTCTGAGATAATGGATTTGTGTTGTTTTAAACCTCCAAGATTGTAGTGACTGGTTATGGGAGCCCAAGACAACTAATGTAAGTTGTTTAACAAGTGGTATGACTGTCCCCCATATTCATGTGTTTGAACCCTTGGTCCTCATCTGGTGATGCTGTTTACAAGGTTGTGGCACCTTTAGCAGAGCATCACTGAAGGAAGTGAGCAACTAATGGCACTCAGAATGTGAGGTTTTATATCCCTGCTCCACTTCTTGATTCTGCTCTGTCTCCTGAGTTTGCGGCTGCCTCTCCTGCCACAACAACTTCCTTGTTTGCTGCATATTTTTCCGCCATGATGTGCTATATCTTTCTGGAACTGTGTACCAGAATGCGTCCTTTCTCCCTTCGTTTGCCTTTGTCAGAGTATTTAAATCATGGCAATGAGAAAATACCTATGACAGGAAGTATCCTTCACATGAATGTAATTAATCTTAGAATTTCACATGAAAATACTGCAAACAGGTCTTGTCTGATTAGGTTGGTACTTTAATAAGTGGCTCATTTCTTGACATTTATTGAGTACTTACTATATACTAAACACTTCCCTATGTTCTTGTATTACTATGTTTCCCCAAATAATAACTTGAAATAACAGCTATTAGTTGAGGAAAATATTCTTTTTTTATTCTAAAGTCACATACTTAGTAAATAGAGATGCTGAACTTTGAACTTGGGAAATAGGCTAAAGGACATTGCTTAGTCATCAAAATAATGGTCCACAAATTTGGCTGTGCATTAAAATCACTTGGAGTGGGTTGTCCACTTAACTTCATAGCACTTAAGTCAAACTATTTGACTCTGGACTCAGGCATCAATAGTCTTTTAAAGATTTCAAATGCAGGAAAGTTTGGAGATCACTAAACTTGATGCATTGCCTTGTAGACTACAGGATGAGTCTAGCGATTTATCTGACTGAACAGAAAATATCATGACTCTGTAGAATGCACATTATCCTTGACTCTAACTGGGTGGTTTCATTATAGTTAGTAGAGCAACTGTCATTGGCTGATTGAAAGGGCAGTTGTTAGTTAGTTTAAAAAAAAAACAAAAACAAAAAAACTAGAGTTGAATTGATTGTGATGTTCACACAATTTGAGCTGTCAGTCAAAACAATGGAGAGCCAGCAGTGGGAAGACCTTTCCTAAAACTGGACAAGAAGAGGAAGAAGCAAAGATCTTTATCTGATGTTTAAAGCCAGCAGGGAAGGGCGAGCTGCCAGATGAAATCTGTGATCAAACTGTCTGTCTGGACATTCTGTCACTGCTTTATAAAGCCTGTGTGCCTCTCTGTGGCTCCTGCCTGAGTTGGGAGGAAGGACTTCTTCCCCTGGTAAGGTGGGTACAATGCCAAAGGGCCTGTGCAGTCTCTGTTTAGCCAATTCTTGCCTTCCTTGTGCCAGACGGACACCAGGTTCACCAGTCTCATCAGCATGTGGCTGCCCAACCCCTTTTCTGATTAGAAAACAGAGTTGTAGCACTGCTGGAATTTGGGATCTAGATTTTGGCTGTCATGGTGACAGAAGACTGTCATTTCAAATGACATTTATCTGGGGTAGATTACCCAGCTGCTTGTTTGGCAGGGTAAGCTCTGTTTGTTTCTTACCCTGTTGTGGTACTTTTCTAACTTGGTGAGCTAGCTTTGGAAAGAGAAGCCAGTGTAGCATGTTGCAAGTAGAAACCCACATGGATGATGTTCCAATCTTAGATGGAGTTTCTTCCTTTCCCTCTGCCATGGTTCTGGGTATTTCATAAACAGGCCTGCTTTGTACTCAGCAGAGGGAGGCACTGATCCACATAGGCCAAAGTTATTGGTGAAAATGTTGCTCATAAAAATTCCTGTAACAAGAACCACAAATTAAAATACGTTCTTGTCACATTGGTAATGATAACGATCACAATTCAAAAAGTACAAAGATGTAGTTTCAGAAATATCACCTGATCAGCATAGATCTTTCTCTTGAGCTTACTCATGTTGGTAATTACAGATTTAATTTGACTGCATTACTAATCTTATTTTCTTCATCAGTTTCTGAGTTGGTCAAGAAAGAAATCTGAAATTGCTACAAACATGCTATTTTCTAAGTGAGTGGAGACCTTACTGTTTGTCCAGTGGATTCATAGAGTGTAAATGGGCAGAAACAGCAGCTAAGAAGTCATCTGGAACAACTGAGCAACTGCTTATCATCACAGACTATCAAAGAACAAGGACTCTCGCTTTCTGAATTAAAAATTAGATTAGTCTTTTATTTATTTGTATATTGTGTGTGTGTGTGTGTGTGTGTGTGTGTGTGTGTGTGTGTGTGTGTGTGAGAGAGAGAGAGAGAGAGAGAGAGAGAGAGAGAGAGAGAGAGAGAGATTCAAAGATCGGTTTTCTCCTGCCACCTTGCAGATCCTATGACTCTCATTGAACCCAAGCCTTGCTCCTTAGTGCTGAACTAGTTCCTAGGGATGGATTCAGGGGAGAGAGAGTCATTGTCTTCATTGTGGACCTACTGTTGACCCCATCAGGCTACAATGCACAGTACCAACAATGGCCCTGATCAAACTTAATGGATCACACAACAAAACCAGAAATAAAGAATATGGTAATAAGACAGACAGAGGAGGGGATGGTTGATAGGAGTGAGGGGAAGTTAGGGTAAGCAGGAGAAGTAACTAGAGTGCATCATTAATGTATATGACATTGGCAAATAACTTAATAAAAATAGCTTAAAATCACTGAGGATTGAGATATTTCATAAATGATATTAACCCCCCACAAACCAAAAAAAAAAAAAAAAAAATCCCTAACTTGACCACCTTTAAACTGGAGGAAGTCACTATTGTTTCTTGAGAATTCCCTTCACTTTACATTGTCCTTGTTGGTAATTTCAAAATTCCATTTTCTCAAAAACCAATTTGTCTTTAATACAGTTAAAGCTTATGCTGTGCCTGGTAATTTCTCCAGGGTTTTATATAGTTTCCTTATTCCTTAGAGATAATTTTACATAGCTCATAGATGCACACATGCATGCACACACACACAAACTTATCAGCCCATATCAGTAAATGGCCAAAGCCCTGAGGGAATGATGGAAAATTACACTTGGCTATAGTATAATGGTATCTGCAATGTATTGGCTACTTATCCATGTTTATAAATAGGACACAAAGACTTAATTTTATCGTAATTGAAGAGCAATTCTGGGAAAGTCATGTAATTTAATGTTTTAACTGTCTTTTATTGCCATATGTAAATGGACTGCAAAGCAGCAGTGGTGGTTGAACACAGTCTAATGCACTACAATTTCTTTAGAACACAATTTAAATTTCAAATCATGTTTAATGCTTTTGTACATGTCATGAGTCCTATTTACTAAGGTTTATCATACGGAATTGATTTATGGCAACCAGAATTTGGGGTAAAAACAACCAACCAACAAAACAAAACAAAACAAACAAACAAACAAACAAAAAAAAACCGGAGGAGAGTGGGCCATTTGGGAACTTGTCCAATGAGTGCTCACCAAGTATGCATCATTCACTCTTATCCTAACTTTTCCTCCCTTTGCTATAATCATCAGTAGTTCCTGCCTATATCAGACATGAGAAGATCTTGGAATAAACAGCTTTTTGACTCTTTTCCTACCTTCCAACAGTTTCTATAATTGTTGGTATGTAGGTAAAGCATATAGGTTTTATCCACTTATTTGTCATGTCATCCTTCCTGTATTCCAGACTTTAAACACTTAATGGTGGACCAAATGGTGATGGAAACTCAAAGGTGCGAAAAGACAAGCAGTAAATGAATACTAACATAGCTGTAATAATTCCTAGGTGAAGAGAAGACAGCTGGACAAGAAAGGAACTTGTTCCTTTCTCATGGTTTCTGGTTTCTGTTATTGTCAACATGAGTTCAGAATCCTGACTTTGGGAGCTGATCATTCTAGTGCTGACAATGTAGATCTTTCAATCTGCTGAGAATGAATCTCATCTTTATCTTTACACTAACAACTTGCCTCAAAGGACTGAATCCCAGCTCTGTGTGCCCTCAACTATAAGCTTCTTGCTGAGGAATGTCAAGCTTTGTCTTTCTTTGTCTTCCCACCCACAGGAGTGATGGTTCTGTAAACTCTGGCCTTGGTGTTCCCACTTGCTTGTTCCATTTTCCAAAAGGGAATTAGCAATTTTCCATACACTAAATCCTCTCTGTGAAAATACACACTTGGTAAAATTGTTAACATTAATGTCATGCATGTGTTCTTCCAAAATTCTACCTGGATTATCCATAGAGATTGGACATGATACACTTGAGCATTTGGAAGAGTGTTCAATAACAGCAACATTAGTAGACAAAATAAAATTGACAAGGCCAAGACTATGATTGGATTCAGCAGATTTTCAATGCCAAATTGTAAGTCACTAGATCAGATAGGAATAATAGTAGTAAATGACCATGAATCAGCTGATAAAAATAGAAGATGAAAGGTGTTAAGATTGTGCCTACTTTGATAATGGAGATGTCCATGTAGAATAGAGAAAATTCATATCCTCTAAAATTCAGTTCACTTATTGGCTCACAGAAGATTTGCCTGTTAACTTCCAGTCTCTCTGTTTCAGGTGAGCATAACCTAAATACAAGTATGAAATCCTAAAAACAGAAAGAAAAAAAAAAGCAAGAGTAGTACTGCAAACAGGGAATAAAACAGATGACAAATGGACCTAACTTTATTGAGAAAGTTGGGGCAGCATCCTAGAGGTCTACTGTTGTAGATGCACAAGGACTCACTCTTGTTAGTCCTTAGTACATCTTTGGATAGCTTAGAACTATCTGTTTACATACCCCATTATAACTACAGCATTAACTCTATGAGAAATGGACTATATCTCTATGCTGCTTCTTAACTAGTCTACATTTTAGGTTTAATGCAAATTACTGCCCCCCCCATCTCATGCCTGTCTTGTGTGGCCATAACTAATTGGGTAAAAGTAGTCAGATATATTCTATGGTAAGGTCTATATTTAAATATCTACCTCAAGAGAAATATCATAGTAGTAGTTGTGACTTAATACACACTGGGATGGCAATTGGCAATGAATGCTCTTAGAAAAAGTAAAAACATAATGAGAATGTAGAGATATACCATTTCAAGTAGAATGCTTACTACAGATCTGAATGATGAGGTCACATTTGTGCAGAGATTTAAATGAGGCTCAGAAGCTAGCCATGCAAAAATCAATGTTCCAGGCAGATGAGATAGCCAATGTGGAGACCTAAAGAGAACCAAAAAATGCTGTGGAGTTGAGGTGGAATGATTGAGGGATCTATGAAAGTAGATGACATTAAAATGGTATTTAGTAGTAAGGAATGCTGGATATTTTATTGGTGGTGTAAGAATATTGGACTAACTTGTCCTTGTGAAAATCACTGGAGAATGCTAAACAGAAATATAAAATGCTCTGACACATAGTTTTTGACACTGACTCCTGTGCACAGAAACAATTGCTAGTATTAGTGGTCATGATCAGTTGAAATGACAGTATAGCACATATGATAAGGAAATATGATGGTTTGCATTGAGGGGGTTGCAATTGAAGATATGCATAAGAGGTTAGACTTGAGATGTGTTTTTATTTTCAAATGGTCTGATTTCATTTGCTCCTTAATATAAGTCTGAAAAATGTCATTGAATTCTTGGTGGTTCACTCACTCCACTTTAGCTCCATAGTGACCTTCCCCAAAAAGGAGTGTGTTCTTCAAAGAGGCTAACTTATATCTAGTTTTTCTCTCCATTTTCTCATCTATTTTCCTGGAAATTTTTCAATTTGATTTTTACCTAGTTTGTTTTTGAAGGTTATTTAAATCTGCTAGTGACTGAAATGAGAAAATTTGTTTAAAAAGTATGTTAAAGAAGTATTACATAGACACACACACACACACACACACACACACATTTGAATAAGAATGGTCCATAGACTAATAGATTTGAATGCTTGGTCACCAGGGAGTGCAGTATGTGTGCCTTTTTTGGAGGAAGCATATCAGTTTCTTTCTCTTCCTGTTGCCTGGCAATCCAGATGTACAACTCTCAGCCATCTCTTCAGCACCATGTCTGCCTACTTGTCACCATGCTTCCTGCCATGATGATAATAAACTAAACCTCTGAAACTGTAAGCCATCCCCAATAAAAGGTTTTCATTTATGAGAGTTGTTGTGGTAATGGTGTCTCCTCACAGCAATAGAAGTCTAAGACGGTACTTACACACATATGTACATATAGACACATATACTCATATGGACATGTTTTGTATAAGTGAATCCTGTTTTGTTTGAGACATCAATTTTTTATTCAAGTGAAGATGTCATGATGTACCACAGATGGATACATTTGCAAATTGAGTACTCAGGAGACATTTTGTGCCTGACTTCTAAACATAGCTGCTGTTAAGTAACGCTAAGTAGAGTGCAATTAGATAAGATGATACAATGAGTAAGTGGTAGAGAAAAGATATGGCAACAGAAGACTGAATATTGCGCCACTCTAACATGAAGAAGAAAGTTTTGGCTTGTTGATTCAAAATATACTCAATGAATGGGAAAAAATCAATGATGGAGAGTAAAAAGGCCTACCAAAGAAATAATTGCAACAAATACAGAGGTGTTATAATTGCTAAATTCCACTAATATTGTCATGAAACTGTTGTTGTTGCCATTGAATTAGACACGTAATGAAATTTGTCAAATTTGAGTAACTAAATATGCATATAGTTTGAAATTTTATAATTTACCATGTGCAGTATACTTTCTTTTAGTGATATACCTAAGTATTATATTTTTCGAATTGATAAATATATCATATAAAATATGTAATATTGCTTTTTAAATCTCAAATTCCAGTATTCATCACTCATATGTTGGAAAACTATTGACCTTTCTATTCATACTAACCTTATATCCTGTTACCTCACTATGATAGTTATTATTCCCACATTTTAAAATGACATAGAACTTTCACAGACATGATTATGTCATCTATGGAAAATATGGTATTTTTATGTATTTCTTCTTTCAAATTGTACAATGTTTATTCCTTTTCTTATCTTATTGCATTAGCTAAGACTTCTAGTATGATATAGAAAGGCACAAGTAGGAAAAGTCATCTTGTCTTACTCCCTTAGTGTGAGAACTTCAAATTTTTCATCATTGGAATTATTTTAGATCGAGTTCCTATAGTCTTTACCTCATTAAGAAAGATCTCTTCTATCTCAGTTTATTAATATAATAATGAGTGAGTGATAGGTATTTGTAAATCCTCTTTGTACATTTATTGGAATGATTGTGTAGCATTTCCCCCATAAATCATTAACCTTATGGATTATAGAACTGATTGTCAAATGATACATGAGCCTATATATGTGATATAAATCCTAGTTGGTAATGATATGTAAGTCTATTTTATGTGTTGTTAGATTTAACTCATACTTTCACATCTATGTTTATGCAATGTTTTGGGTAATAACTATTTAGTGTATTTGTTTACTTTTGATAATAAAATAACACTAGTTTCAAAGAATACTTCAGTATCACTACCTTTGCTTTCATCTTAGAAAGAAATTGCATAAAATTGTATCTTTCCTCTGAGTTTTGTAGAATTCATTAAAGATCTCATCTGGGTCTTCTGGTATTTTTTTGTTTGTTTGTTTTAGATGACCTGTTATTGGCTGTTGATCTCCACTAGATGTAAGATCATTCATATTTCTATTACTACAAGTGTACGTTTTGTAGATTGTGTTTTTCAAGGAATTGGCTCTTTTTTTTTCTGGCTGTTTTAGAAACAAAGTTAAGATTAGCAGTTTAAGCAGTAAATAAGAAAATAAAGGGCAAGAGAATGTCTGTGTAATGAGAATAAAAAAAAAAGTGTAAATAAGCCTTCTCAGACAATAGGTGCATGAGTTGATTAGGTTAATCTTGGAATTTTATGTTGCATAAGCTCAAGCTTTGGTAAATAACCTTGTAATACATGTATAGTGATGTCAGTTAGAATATTCACATTTTTTTTTTTAATTTGATGGGCTTGATTTTTAGTAAAACAGTTAACAACCATGGCTGTGTTCGGGTACAAGGTCTATTTAAAGTGGACAGTTAGTATTGCTGAAGGACTAGATTTTATCAATCTCCTTTGAGTAGACAACTGCTTGAGCTGTTCTTAGTCAGAGAATTGGCTATCACACATGATGTGTATTATTCTGTGCCTGTATGTAGCCATGTCTCTTTTGAAATGTAGGCAAATCTCTGAATTCATTGTCTCATGACCAGGCTGATGAGTGCATCTGCATCCTTTGCTCTTAGGGATGGTGGTTTGGGGGCATGAATTTCAAATGTATACATGAGAGAAGTGCCACATAGTCTCAGAAAACTGGTATTTATCTAGTGAAGAAAGATTTAAAGGAGAGATAACTTGTAACTTATGAGGAAGTTAATATCCTGTGGGTTGCAACCCCATTGGTGGTCAAACCCTTTCACTGCTGTTGCATATCATGTATCCTGTATATCAAATATTTACATTATGATTCATAATAGAAGCAAAATAACAGTTATGAAGAATCAATAAAAATATTTTTATGTTGGAGTTCACCCCAACATAAAGAATTGTATTAAAGGGCCTCAGTGTTAGGAAGGTTGAGAACTATGACTTTAAAGGCAATGCCTTCCCATCATAGAGGTTTATGGTAGGTGAGTGTTGAACAAGGACTGTGGCTGGTGGAATACCCAGGTATAGTAGGAACAATCAGAATAACCAGCTCTGGTGCTCAGGAACTATGGAAGACTCAGAAGCAGTGATAAAAATCAATAAAAACAGGTTACTTTTCATCACACTAGTTTTCTGGCAACTCTAAAGAAGCAATAATTTTTCCTCACATTTTTTAATTTAAATTCTAATAATTATAAAATGGTAAATTTTAATTATATATATGTAAAGCTTCAAATTAGCACATTTTATTACTCAATATGGAAGCTATTTTATTTGAAATTTAATATGAAAAATTCCCAGTTATGTAGTTGGTTACTCAGTCCATACACAGGCAGACATATCTGCCTCAAGATGAAGTGTGTTAAGATTGAGAATGCTATAATTTTCTCTATGCTTGCTTGCATATCTAACTCC
The DNA here is from genome assembly GCF_903995425.1 of Onychomys torridus. Lineage (NCBI taxonomy): Eukaryota > Metazoa > Chordata > Mammalia > Rodentia > Cricetidae > Onychomys > Onychomys torridus. The sequence continues at coordinate 122,624,442 of NC_050448.1, forward strand.
TATGCACTACATATTTCTGTGCCTCAGAACACAGATTTGAAGCAAAAAAGAGATACCAGAAGCTATGAGATGTTTGGATAGTACATACAAATTTTTATTTGATTGTGAAATACTTTTCTGGGTTAACATATATTATTTAAAAATAAGTTAAATTCATTCTAAAGCATTAATTGTTTTAAAACTAAAAAAAATGCATACCATGTTTTGTGGTGATATTGTGTTCCCCAATATATTGTGCACCATAATAAACTTATCTTATGTCAGAAAAAGAACAGCCACTAGACATACATAGAGGCCAGAAAATGGTGTGTATCATGAATCTTAAAGGTACTTATTAATAAAATCAAACCTGAGGCCAGTTATTGGGGTAAATGCTGGAAGATCAGAGAAGCAGAACAGGCTGCAGTTTCCTCACCTCGCCAGTTCCTCAGGTGGTCTTGTTTCCTCAGACTGAAAGCTTCTGTGTCCTCATCCCAAAGGCTCTCAGCTGAACTGTGTTGCTCCAAAGCCTGAACACTTAACCAACAAATGCTTAACTAACTACATGCTTTACTCACTTAGTTCCTGGTCCTCACGCCTTATATACCTTTCTCTTTCTGCCCCCACTCCCTGGGATTAAAGGTTGAGTTTCTGGGATTAAAGGCATGGGTCACCATGCTTAGCTGTTTCTAAAGTGGCCTTGAACTCAGAGATCTGGCTAGCTCTGCCTCCCAAGTGCTGGGATTAAAGGCGTGCACCACCACCGCTCAACTTCTGTTATGGCTTACTCTTCCCATTTTCTAGCCACCATTTTTGGCTTTGTTCTAGTGGCTGTCTGTTCTCTGACCCCAGATATGTTTATTTTGGGGAACACACGATATTTCAGGGAACACAAAACCCAGCACAATGGTGGCACACACACACCTTTAATCCTAGCATTCTGAAGGCAGAGATCCATCTGGATCTCTGAGAGTTCAAAGCCACAATGGAAACAGCCAGGCATGGTGACACAGGCCTTTAATCCTAGGAAGTGATGGCAAAAAGCAGAAAGATATATAAGTCATGAGGACCAGGAACTAGAGCCTGGTTAAGCTTTTAGGCTTTTAGCAGAAGTTCAGCTGAGATCCTTTTGGATGAGGACACAGAGGCTTCTGTCTGAGGAAATGAGAGCAGCTGAGAAACTGGTGAGGTGAGGTTAGCTGTGGCTGTTCTGCTTCTCTGATCTTCCAGCGTTGACCCCAATACCTGGCTTCAGGTTTGATTTTTATTAATAAGACCTTCTAACAGTTAGTGCTACAATGTTTGTCTTTCTGGGCCTGGAAAAACATCCTCTCTCAGGATGTTTTTTGGTTTTTGTTTTTTGTTTTAGCGCCATCCATTTGCCTACAAATTTCATGATGTCTTTTTTTTTTTTTTTTTTTTGCTACTGAGTAATACTCCATTGTATAAATTTTTCCTTATTCATTCTTTGGTTGAGGGGCATCTAGGTTGTTTCTGGGTTTTGGCTATTATGAATAGTGCTGCTATGAACATAGTTGGGCAAGTGACTTTGTGGTATGATTGAGCATCTTTTGGATATGTGCTCAATAGTGGTATTGCTGGGTCTTGAGGTATGTTGATTCGCAATTTTCTGATAAAATGACATACTGATTTTTAGAGTGACTGTACAAGTTTTATTTTCAGAAGCAATGGAGGAGTATTCTTCTTACTCCACATCCTCTCCAATATAGGCTGTTGTTATCATTTTTGATCGTAAGCAAAGGATAGCCAGGCTTCAATCCACAACTCCAGAGAAACTAGGTAAAAAGGATGACCCTACGAGGGACACACATGGAGGGTCCCAGGAAGGGAAAATAGTTAAGATTTACTGGGTAAACTGGGAAGAGTGTGTAGAAGGGAAGGGGAATGGGAACAGAAGGGACTGAGATGGCCCAGGGGAGGGAGGGACAGAGAGGGAGAACAATGAAAGAGATATCTTGGTAAAGGGAACCACTGGGGGGTTAGGGAGAAACCTGGTGCTAGGGAAATTCCCAGGAATCCACAAGGATTACAGCAGCTAAGACTCCTAGCAAAAATGGAGAGGGTGCCTGAATTTACCTACTTCTATAGTCAGATTAGTAACTACCCTAATTGTTATAGTAGAACCTACATCCAGTAACTGATGGAAGCAGATACAGTGATCCACAACCAAGCACTGGGCTGAGCTCCTAAACTTCAGTTGAAGAGAGAGGGGAGGGTCACAGGAACAAGTGAGGTCAAGATCATGAAGGGAAAACCACAGAGACAGGTGACTCAAGCTGCTGGGAGCTCATGGGCCTTTCAGCTGGGGAGCATGCATGGGACCAAACTAGGCCCTCTGAATGTGAGTGACAGTTGTGTGGCTGATCTGTTTAGGGAGCCCCTGGCAATGGGACCAGATCCTATCCTAGGTGCATGAAATGGCTTTTTGGAACACATTCTCTAGGGTGGGATACCTTGTCAGCTTTGACATGGGGGGAGGGCCTGATCCTGCCTCAACTTAGTATAGCAGACTTTATTGACTCCCCAAGAGAGGCCTTACTCATCTGTGGATGGAGGTGGAACTGGGGGAGAGGGGTGGGAGAAGTAGAGGGAGGGGGACTGGGATTGATATGTAAAATGAGAAAATATTTATTTAAAAATAATAAATTAAAAAAAAAACAAAATATACCTGTATCAGTGGTATAAATTGATAGCTACTTAAGTAATACTTCCTGTAAATATTACATTTCCATTAAATATACCAATTTTTTATGAGATCATCATCTCTATGATGCATCCAAGGCTCTATGTGTGGTGTATTACTTTTTTAAAAACTGAAAATTTTTCTCTATGAGTGAGATTTTCCAACCATTTTTATTATTAGTTTCACTTTGATTTTTATTATTTGTTTTATTTCAGGATCATTTTTAAAAAATACTTCTTTTTTGCTTTTTGAATGCATGTATATTCATGTGTATATGTGTTCATGAGTGGAGGGCCCCTGGAAGCTGGAAGGGGGCACTAGATGCACTGTAGTTGGAGTTACATGTGTTTGTGAACTACTCAAAATGCATGCTGGGAACTAAACTTGGGTCTTCTGCAAGAGCAGTATGTGCTTATGTCTGCTGAACTATCTCTCCTGCCTCCTCAGTGTCATTTCTTTAAGTAATTTTATTAGTTAGAGGAAATGGGTCTTAAAATGAGCTTCTCAACTTATTACATATTTAGATTAGCCTCTAAGTTAAGTATGTCTAGTAATAAAGTGAGAGGTCTATTTTAATCATGACAAAGATGTGCTTATACAGAAGGTGCAGAGTCAGGTTGCTAATATACTTTAAATGCTGTGGTCAATGCTTTGTAAGGACAGAATACCTACCTGTACCTGGAAAACCAGATGGTGACTATTCATCAACAGTGAAGGTATACTAGTTGGCTAGGAATACTGCAATTACTTTTATGTCCTGTTCACTGAAAAAGGCTAAGGTGGAAACCATGGCACTATCTATATGATATGTGTTGAATACTCAACCTTATCTCTTCCTAGTTTTATGGAGCTGAACATCAGTCTCATCACCCATCAACATGTAAATAAAACAGAGTACCTGACCCAGCTGTGGTGAGAACTACGTGATATAAGCAAAGGTCTTAGCCAGTGCTCAGTCCATACACTGTGCTCAATAAATGTGTTTCCTTTTCCTCTCTTCCTTTTAGCATTCCGTTTGCTCCTTACTTCATTGCACCACTTTTCATTAGATGGACAGTGTCCTTGTATTTTACACTGACTTTTTAGCACCAAGGGGCCTATTAAACATTGGCTAATGAATTGTGATATTTGACATTGAATTCTTGATGGTGCTGCTAAAGTATGCACAAATTATTTAGTGACTGATTTGAAATAAAAATAAATGAGCAACATCCATTTTTTACTTGATTAAAAATGTATGCATCTTTTAAGTATAAATGGGATGTCATCGTGCTAAGATTGGAAGTCTGCAGAAATCCTGGAGAGGATGCATTACCAGGGTAGGCAGGGAATGGAGATGAAACAAAAGTTGATCCATTGTAACAGTTTTCTACCTCCCTCTTCCCAGGGAAGATTTGCATTGGTAGCCTTGAAGTAGAGCACTCTGTATCCCATTACCAGCCAATGAGTCATTCATTCCCCCACAGATCCAAATAAAGTGTTACAGAATACCCCATGGCATGCCTTTCAAAATATATGAACACTATAAAATATATATCATTTCTTTAAGTGTATGAACTGACTTTGTCCCCCTTTTCCCATTTGAGACAGTGGTCCCTCCATGTGTTTTTGGCTCTAAGGTTATCATTACATATACTTGGATTCTCTGAGCTTTTCCCTTCTAAGTCCCCATGGTATTCTCAGGAGTTTTATAACTTGGTTGTAAAACTTTACTCTAAACTGAAACTTGGCAAACAATATATTAATCTGGGAAGTTAATTTCTTTTATAAAGTCCAGAATCTGTTTAGCCCCTCTTTTGAGTTCCAAGAGACCTTGGAAAAATAAAGTGAGCAATTAAAGTTTTTTTGTGTCTTAAAAAAAAATGCAATTGAATTTCTGCAAATCCCTTCAACCCTATTTTTACAGGTGAATAGCTTATTCCTTTGGACTCAGTTCTGATATATTTTGAAATCTTTTTTTTTTTTTTTTTTTTTTTGGCACAGTAGAATAGAGTAATTAAAAAAGGAACTAGGCTGAACATACGTCACTGGAATAACAAAGTGTATTTACAGAGCCTGCCGGAATTTACAGAAAGGACTGAGATCCTATCATTGGATGTTCACTAACTTACAAATAAATCAGGAAGGAGTCCCACTCAGGTCATGTGACACGCCTCTGTCTAATACTGTTAAACTTGTATGTGGAGTTGACTCATTAGACTCTGAGAACAACTTTATTGTGAAGCAGTGCCCACAAATGGAAATTAGATACATCTGTCCTTTTCAGTATCTGAGAACGCAATTTCTACTTCCTGCCTCCCACCAGGACTAGGCTTCAGGGAGGAATTTTTCCAATAAGTTGGTAGACCAGATGCAACCTACTCAAAGCCCACTTTCAACACAGAGACAGGCCCAAGGAAAAAGAAGGTCAGCAAAGATGAAGGAGAGAGAAAGTGACATTTAAAATGGGACTCACTACTTTACAACGCTTTCAAGTATGTTTTACTGTGGGAATGCAGAAGAGAATTAAATCATGGTCTTTGGAGATGAAGAAATCTGGTGTTTGCTGGCTGTGTGTGGCCTTGGGGATTGCACTTAATCTTTGCAAGTTTTACTTTGCTTATTTCTCCAAGTACAGTCAATAACAGTACATAGTCTTTAAGTTCTAATACAGCTCAAAATGAAATGTATATAATGCAGTTAACAGAGGGGCTAGTAAGCAGTAATTAATATTTGCTATTATTAGTGTTTTTGTTTGTTTGTTTTTTGATACAGGGTTTCTCTGTGTAGCTTTGTGCCTTTCCTGGATCTTGCTCTATAGGCTGGCCTCAGACTCACAAAGATCCACCTGCCTCTGTCTCTCGAGTGCTAGGATTAAAGGTGTGTGCCACCACCACCTGGCAATATTTGCTATTATTGTTAATTCTACTCAATGTTCTGGTTAAACCTTTGAAATAAGTTCCATTGTCATTAATATTAACATTTTACAGATGTTAAAATGGGTCTTTGACTTGTAGAAGATCACAAGTAACTTGTTCTCAAACTAAGTTTCCCTAACAAATTAAGTTTTTCTTCAAAGTAAACTCAGTGATTATTTGAAAATGATTTTTTTAATCAAAAAGTTAGAAAGTAAGTATTTCACAAAGAATATAAAACTTTTCAATACTGAAAAACTGAGTTAGAAAATTTAGCTATCAGGCATCAAAATTGTTCAATACACAGTCTTTGGGGAATCTCTGAGTGTTGTGTTTTATTGAAGTATATTAACTACATAGCAAAATTGTATGTAATGGATGTGATGTGTCTGTTATAGTCTTAAGGGCACCTGATTTCCCCCCTGGACTAGAATAGCTTAGAATGAAATAGCCATATTGCCTAAATAGCTCATTGATTTCTGAACCTGTATGGTTTGCATGGTATCACAGGCTTTGTTCCTGCATGCAACGGTTATCATAGCTAACATACCTATCCAAAAATACTCATATATGTACATATTCATACAAATATAGACAAATGTTTGAGTAGGTATTATTTTAGGAGGAAGAAGAAACAAGGTACTTCTTACTTTCAGTTGATTTGAACTCATTCAAAGTAAGGTAGGACCTACAGAGGATATACCAGAGAAATGATAGATGGTATGGAGGTAGGTCATGGTAAACTTAAATTCCTGCTGTAGATAATTGTCAGCTTCATACAAACAGACATATCTTGGTAGAGGAAATCTCAGCTCTGGAATTGCCTCTATTAGAATAGACATATATGTAGGGCACTTTAAAATTGCTAATTGCTGTAGGAGGTCCCAGCTCACTGTGAGCAGTATAATCTCTGGGTTGTTGAGCTTGGCCAGCAAGCAGCATTCCTCCATGATTTCTGCTTTGAGCCACTGCCTTGGCTTCCTTTGATGACAGAGTGTAACCTTTGAAGCTTTTCTCCCCTCAGTTTGCTTTTGCACAGCAACAGAGAAGCTAACTAGAACAATTCCCTTTCAAGTAATGATTCCCTTAGCTCTGGGACTCTTGTGTGGGTTCCTTTCTGCAATGTCTAACCACTGAAAATAGCAGCACGCTTTCCTGGGTCTTTTGAAAGTAGTTTGTGCCCAATGTCTAGCAGATTTGGGTTCTTATAGGTTTCACCCTTTACCTATTTGGAACAACTCTGAGGTAGTGTCCGAGCTTCAGCTCTCCAATGCTATTGCCTGGTTCCCCTCCTGTAAGAACATTGCAGTTTGGCTTGTCTCTCTGCCTAGCCAGTCACACTGCCTTCACTTCCTCATTAGTGTCACTATGCCAAGGGCTCTGGATAAACTTCCTGCCTGTATTCATGCAGTGCTCCACCTATGTGTGGGAATCCTAACCTACAGTTGCAGCTGGGCACAGAAGAGGTAAGTAGGGTCACTGGCTGGAGAGAAAAAGTTTTAAAGTTACAAGAGGAAGTGGTACATATGCACACAGAAAAGAAAGGCAAAGAGATTAAATTTGAGTGGACCCTCAGTCAGAGAAAAGAAAAATAAACAAACAACCCAAATGAGCTCAGCCAAAGCCCGAGCCTGTGTTTCCATGGAATTTTATTATGCAGTGGTCATAGTTGAGGGAGAATCGGTGAATTTGTTCATATTATAAGCAAAATTTTATTGTATGGGAGCTTTAATTTGGTTAGATGGTCATAGATCTTAGAGATTAAGTGACTTTAGCATGGTGCTTGTAGACAACATGGCTCCCGCTTGAGATATGGCAGTTATTGAAAACGTTATCAGCAGCATGGGGCTGGAGAGTTGGCACCATGGTTAAGAGCACCAACTACCTTGTGGTGACATGAGTTGGGGAGAAGTGCTCTTCCTTCTCCAGCTCATCAATGCCAGAAGCGGGAGAGATAGCCCTGTGTTCATAAGAGTGGGAAAGCCATCACTGACCCACACCAGCTGCAACATTTGGGAGAGCAGGCACTGCACCTTGTCAGATCAGCACAATAGAACCAACCCTGTTAGCACAAGTGTGGGTGAGCCAGCCCAAAAATTGTGGGCATGGAGGGATGTCCTGTGGTGGTATAAATGGGGGAGAGCTATCCTCTGCCCTCCCATCAATGACTTGGACAGGTAGGAGAGGTGGCCTTGAAGAGAGAGCCATTCCTGCCCCCCACCAGCTGCAATACTTGAGAGAGCAGGCCTTGCACCTTGCCAGGGCAAAAAAAATTGATCCAACACTGTTAATGCAAGTGTGGGAGAGCCAGCCCCAAATATGATCATGGGAGAGCTGTCCCCATTACCCATCTGTCTTGTGGGCAGGGGAGAAATACCCTCCTTCTACCCCTTCCACCCATCAGTGCTAGAGGCAGGTGGAGATGACCCTGTGCTAATAAGAATGGGAGACTGTAGAGACCCATAGAGGTTTCCTAGTGAGATCTGAGTTTTCTTTGCCTAACAGGGCTACATAGGGGAATGATTGGACCATTGTTAGCAGGTATATGGAAGGGTCTACACTTGGCTGTGCTGTATGCTTTGATCTAGCAAGAGGGAGGTCTTTTGCTCCACCCCTTGGCATTGTTATAAAAAGCCCTTTTGAAGAGACAGAAGGAGCCAGTGGATTTTGATCCAGGTCCTCCAGAAGCTATTCTGTGTTTCTGTCTATCTCTTCTCTACTATCTTTCTATCTAAAAGTTTCTTATTTCTCTCTCCTCATAGGAGCCCTTTAAAAGGTGGGAGCTGGCCTCCCACAGATGGTGCCCCGAACAGGGACTTAGAAGTTCAGGGACACCCACAGGAGAGCACTCCCTCATCCCCACCAGTTGCAACACATGGAACAATAGAGCCAACACTGTTAGTGCTGTGGATATCACTCTGTATAAATAAAGTGCTGATTGGCCAGTAGTCAGGCAGGAAGGATAGGGTAGGCGGGACAAGGAAGAGGAGAAGGCTGGGAACAGGAAGGCTGGGAGGAGACACTGCCAGCCACTGTCATGAGAAGCTACATGTAAAGACACCGGTAAGCCACAAGCCATGTGGCAAAGTATAGACTAACAGAAATGGGCTAAATATAAGAGTAAGAGCTAGACAATGGTAGGCCTGAGCTAATGGCCAAGCAGTTTAAATAGTATAAGTGTCTGTATGATTATTTTATATATGGGTTGTGGGACCATGGGGGCTTGGTGGAACCTGGAGAGAAGCTCTCCAACTACATGTTAGCGCAGGTATAGATAAGCCATCCCTGAAATTGTGACCAAGGGAGAACTGTCCCCATTTTACATCTTGCAGGCAAATCCCACAGCTGCCCAAACCCAGACCCAGGGTTATGCCTTGGCCTGCCCCAATATCCAGCTCATCTATGATCTGCTGGAGGACATGAAGGGACCTGGCCCACAGACCCAAAGCTGCAGGATCTCCACAGCACAGGGCAGCAGGGGGATGTCCAGAAAGAGTCCTAGTGGGGGCTTAGCATTGAATATATGTAGTGGAGACCAGGGGCCTCGAACTAGACCAATGACTCTTTGCAATGAACACTTGAAAGTAGAGATGTGTGGGTATGCTGCATGACTTGGGTCACACTGCAGCTTCCATAACAAAATTTTTAATTCCTTCTCTTGTTTATTTTTCTCATTTTATTTTCTTCCCTTTTTTCTCTTGAATTTTGTTTTATTTGAGTGTGGAGTGAAGGGCAGAGGGAAGATGTGAAGGGACAGGGATTGAATGGGATCAAGATACATGATGTGAGAAACACATAGAATAATTTTTTAAAAAGAGAGAGCACTGACTACTCTGCCAGAGTCCTTGGTTCAATTCCCACCACTCACATAGTGGCTCACAACCATGTATAATGGAATCAGTGCCCCTTTTTGGTGTGCAGATGTGCATGCAGACAAAACACCTATATGCATAAATCTTCAGAAAGAGTCCTCAGAGTCAGGAGTGGTGGTGTATGCCTTTAATCATAGCACAAGGAAGGTAGAGGCAAGCAGGTCTCTGTGAGTTTGAGAGCAGCCTGGTCTACATAGAGAGTTCCAGGATAGCCAGGGCCACATAGTGAAACCAAACCCTAAAAACACAAACCAAACCCAAAAGAAAACAAAAAACCCAAAGTGTCCTCAGCAGAAGCCAGGGCCGACAATGCTTATATTGCAGATGATCATGGAGCAGATTTGAGCTTGGTCTGTCCCATCAACTTAAGATAAATAAAAAGGGTCTGAAAAGAGCAAGGAAATATATGCCAGTCTCAGAATGAATAAAGTAACCAGGGACTAAAGGAAGCTGCTGAAGATCCCTGAACAGGTCAAGGATCATATCAAGTCCCAAGGCATACTCACATGTTGTGAATTCAGGGAACTTAGTTGTATCCAGAGTGACAGAAGCCGCACAGATATTAATTATAATTCATATCCTCTGCATTATCTCTGTCTAAGCCAAAGCATTCAGATCTACACCAGTTTCTCTATTTGACATCTCCACATAATGCTCAAGTGGAGGTATCCATGCTAAATATGTGCAAAACTCACCTTTCTCAAGTTTCACCTTCAGTTCTGACCTTGGTATATGTTGTGTTGCTTTCTATTTAACCTGCTTGCCCTAACTGATTTTGTAGGAGGGAATATTGACACTCTTGTCAAAAAGAAGTGATTGAGTGACTCCTGAATCTAACTATAAAAAGAGTTAGGAAGAGGTGGAGGTGTGGTTGTCACTTGTTTGACTCTGGACTACTCCAAGCTTTATTTCTCTGGTTCCAGGTCCCACAGCAGTGACTACCAGTCATCACAGTCTCCATATTGATATAGAATTCATTTCTATTCCTCCTGGATTTAACCCCCAAGCCTTTTGAAATGAGGTCGTTGAAGGATTTGACCCTCCCAGACACTCTTAAGCCTATGTTCTAGTAAGTTCAATGAATTTACTTTGGTACATCTGATCATAAAACACATTGGGTTTCACTGGCTCTCACTGCACTCATGACCGCCTAGATGGTCTCTTTGAACAACACTGTGGTGAACTCTGTGGAATCAAAGATTATGCAAGGACTGGATTGCTTGGCAATTATTTCTTTAGCTTTCACCCTGGAAGAGAGTCACCATTCATCAGTGTTTCCCAATTGATTAGGCTGAAGGAGAGCACTGACGGCAGGGAGACTCCTTCGTCTGTCACTCTGACAGAATAAACGTTGAGCACAAGGAAAGCCCGAGTTCCCAGTGGGCTGAACTTGAAAACTGGCTCAAGGTTATCTTTTATTTATTCATTTATGCACTAAATACACATCAAATATTGTATCTTTGATGACAGTAGACTTTCTCTTTTGCATCTTTTCTCCACATCTTTATTTTATCAGGCAACTCACAGCTTGTGTTTCTTTTTCCTCTTTTGCAGTTGAAACTTACTCTTAGATTTCTTTTACCATCTTAACTTTATTAGTAACTAAGATGTTAACCTTCATTTGGCATCCTTGCACTCAAATGTAGATCCCAATCTTAAGTTAAAAGAATAAAGTGTGTCAGGCTTCACATCAAGGAGAATTTATAACATCAGAGTCTTACTAATTTCCCCAGAATCATATAATCATATAATGTAATTGTTCTCCATAGTAGGCTGCTCTTGGGCACTCAGATCCAAGGATTCTGGCCAACTGGAAGTGAAATTAGATGAAAGCAACCAGGAGAAACCAGTAAAGAAATCTTACTGAGCAGGGGGCTATATAAAGTAGAATAATTCACGGTGATGTTGGTTAGACTTCTGTGCTCAGCAGCGAAGGCTAGCTCTGACCTGCAAGTTCTTGTTATTAGCCTTGATTACTTGATTGTACAATGAGAATCATAGTAGCAATAATTATAATTATATTATATTTTAAATATTGTAATTATTACAAATATTATTAATACGTTTTTATTGTAAAGACTGTGTGATATAACTCTATGCAAAGGACTAACAGGACCAGGTTAGTACTCCATAATTGTTAAATATCTGTGTGGATGACTAGAAAGAGAAAGGTGGAAAAGGAAGTGAAGAAAGGAGAAAAGAGAGAAGGATGAGGGAGACTTGAATTTGACTGGTTTAATGGAGAGCTGTATGTTGCTAAAGCAAGGTTGGTTGTCATATGCACCTCCTTTCTGAGACTGGTTAGCATTGCTGAGTGATCCTCCTAGTCTCTAGTGTGGTCGGGTTAGTTCTGGTGAGATTATAGTGAACATACATTATCCAGGTTCTGTTCTTGTACATGGCTGTGCCTTGTAATAAGGGAGCCCCGGAGTTTAGGATTCCATTTGTCCCCTAACATTTTGTTTTCCCCAACTTTGGTGAAGGTTAATTTAAGAAGAACTGAAGATTGGATTCCACCATTCTTGCATTCAGTGTTTACTGAAGAGCAGTTTTAGCAGTAAGCATTACACAGTGAAGTTTCATTCACTATCATTAACATGTAAACCTGTCCTAGTGGAATTAAAATCCAAGAAGGTTCACATGATAGGATACTCAATTAGAAATTGACAAGAAAATTATAATGATACCAAAGTTCTGACTCAACTGAAGCTCCCACACACTGCTGATAAGAGCAGAATAGTAACAGCCTTAGAATACAGCTCAGATATTTTTTTACACACACATGTGACATGGGATATAACACAAGAATATAACACATGAAGATAAATAACTGATACTTATTCAAAAGCAATAAAATTAAGTTCTTACAAAAGCATTAGTGAAGAATTACAGTGATCTTATCATCACTCAAAGTAGAAATGACTCAACTGGTGAATGAGTAAATAATCTAAGTATATTCATGCTGTGGGATGTTCTGCATGTTAAATGTATTGCTCTGATTGATTAATAAATAAAATACTGATTGGCCAGTAGCCAGGCAGGAAGTATAGGTGGAACAAGGAGAGAAGAGAGTTTTGGGAACAGGAAGGCTGAGTCAGGAGACACTGCCAGCCACCGCCATGACAAGCAACATGTAAAGATCCTGGTAAGCCACAAGCCATGTGGCAATTTACAGATTAATAAAAATGGGTTAATTTAAGATAGAACTAGATAGCAAGAAGCCTGCCATGGCTATACAGTTTGTAAACAATGTAAGTCTCTGTGTGTTTACTTGGTTGGGTTTGAGTGTCCATGGGACTGTCGAGTGAGAGAGATTTGTCCTGACCGTGGGCTAGGCAGGACTGGAGTTTCAGCTACATATTCATAGACTTGAATGATGATGGTTAATAAAAAGGAAAGCATATCAACACAGGAAATGTCACAGAAGGAACACTCATGTTATGTGTGACGTAGGAAGTGAGGCTGCTGTTCCTCTTGTTCTCTACTGTCGTTTGTGATTTCTCTTTCTCTCCTGCCCCCGCCCCCACACATTGGTTCACTGAGTTAGTTACTTGACATTCACTTCTATTATCTTTGTTCTCAACTCATTGCTTTCATATACTCAACTCATTGCTTTTGTTTATTCATTTATCCAAAAAAAAAAAAAGACAAAAAACAAAAAAAACAAAAAACAACTTAGTCCTGGATCAAATTCTTTCCTTTTCCCTCTATCTTGTGATTATTCTAAGTTACTTTAGTATCTATAAACTGCCAAGTACTCTTTGGTCTCACCATGGTTGCTCATCTGGCACACACAACACACACACACACACACACACACACACACACACACGTTTAAATCTATCTGTTGATTACAACTCAGTTTGTTACACATATGAGCCATTATAAATAGTGTTTCAGTAACCATGAGCATACAGCTTCTCTCTTTGATAAGTTATTTTCATTTTCTTTGAATTTATAAAAAATAGTGAAATAGTTTGATCATTTGATACTTCTGCTTTTGTTTTTTAGAGGAGCCCTGATACCTTTTTTTTTTTTATTACCAGATGACTTCACATTTCTATTTACAATAGGTAAGAGTTTAACTCTTTTCTAAACCCTCAATTTTGTTTTGCATTTTCCTGATGATTGGTGAGGTTGAAATTATTTCCCCCATGTATTTATTGGTCATTATGCATCTTTTATGAGGGATGTTGCTAGAGTGTGAATATAAAAATATGAATATCCCTCTCAGTCTTATTTTCTAGATTTGGTCCCCAGATGGCAGAGCTGTTCTATATTTGTGCAATATACAAGCTACTATTAATTTTTAGTTTTATTTCTCATGGTCAAAGAAGACACATGTTGTGATTTTGATATTTTTTAATTTGTTGAGACTCATTTTGTGGACTACCATGTACAGCTTTTAGATGAAAAATTCTATAAATATACACTAGGTTCATTTGTTTTATTGTATAATTTAATTGTATGGACTATTTGTCTTGATGATCTTTGACAGGAGAGATGCTGAAGCCTTCATATATCATTTTATTGGCCTCTGTCTCTCATTTAGCTCTAATAATTCTTGTTTTATATAATTAGATGTTCTACCTTTGTGTGTATGCATTTTTTAAATTTTCATTCCTTTTATGAAATGATATTTAATCATACATAGTGATCATCCCTGCATTTTGTTTTACAATTCTGACTTAATAGTCTATTTTGTATAACTATTGGTATTTTGCTTATATTTGGTTTCTTTTTATACAGAATAGTTTTTCCACCATTCTAGTTTTAGTTTATGCATGAGTTTTGAGAAAGTGGGTTTCTTGTGGGCAGCACACTATTGGATCTTGATTTTTGTTTTGGCCCATTTACCTGGGTCGTCTTTATTTTCAAAGAATTTAATCTATTATATACAACTCCTCTTTGCTGCCATTTTGGATTTCCAATCTTTACAAATACTGTTTCTTTTGTTTCGTTTTTACTATTTTGCTGTTTCACTCTATGGTTTGTTCTTTTACTTATTTACTTAATATTATTATTATTTTTTGTATTGTGGACCTTTTTTTCCCTTTAATGTAGCTGATCTACTAGTTTCAGTTTTTCAAATCTTCTCATAGTAGTCCTCTCTCTTTTGCTTCTGTGTATAAGATTCTATTAACTTTTCTTTTCTAGTTTAGTGGTAATAAACTCAGTTTTTGTTTATCTTCAAAGATTTTATTCATGCCTCATTTCTGGAGGATGTGTTTGCTGTTCAAAATATCATTAACTGGCAGCTTCTCATCCCTGTCTTGATTTTATGGTTTTTGCTAAGAAATGTGCTGTTAATCTAATGGGAGTTATAAGTAGCCATTCTTATCTTCTTCCTTTTAAGATTCACTCTTTGTCTTTGACCTTTGAATGTTTATTTAGAGTATGCTTCAAATGGTCCATTTTTTTTTTTTTCTATTCAGATCCATTTGGCAATCCTTAGAGTTATGTGGATATGATGTTGTATGTTTTCCTAATATTTAGGGAAACATTTCCTTAACTATTTCATAATATTTGTTTGATTACTAGTATCTTATACTTACATATCTCATAGGCTACATTATTTATGTGTTCTTTTCTTTGAATTATATCAAATTATCCTCTTCAAGTTCAGTATCTCCTCTACCTGGTTTTTGCTTGGTTTAGTCAGTAGCTCATCTCCAACTTTCTACTTTGGCTCTTTTTCATAATCTTTCTTTTATTTGTTTTTAATTTTAGTGACTTTTTAATGATATTTTTGTATATGGGTGTTTGGCCTACATGTGTGTCTAGGCACCATTTGTATGCCTTGCTCTCAGAGGCCAGGAGAGGGCACTGCATTTCGTAGGACTGGAGTTGAAAACTTCCTTGTGTGTGCTTGAACCCAGGTCTCTGGAAGAACAGCCAGTGCTCTTAATTGCTGAGCTATCACTCCAGCATCATGGTCTCTATTTATTTCCTGGATTTCTCACTTACATAATCAGTTATTCATCTTTTAATCTCTTTCTCCCTCCCTCCCTCCCTCCCTCCCTCCCTCCCTCCCTCCCTCCCTTTGTTCCTTTCTTCCTTGCCAGCAAAGGTTTTACTTTGAAAGTGCAAGTACATGTTAGGCAACAGCTGATCTCAGAGCAAGAAGCATTGTAGTGAAGAACAATGGTTGTCATAACTTTTTTTGTGGGTTGGGGAGTGTTGATTGAGGGGCATTTCTGGGGTGGAGGTACTTATAGTAGCAGAAACTTGTGCAGTCAGTAGTAATGTCCAGTGGGACCAGTTTTCTCTTAAGTTTGTCCTGACTGCTGGTTTATCACTAAATATATATATATATATATATATATATATATATATATATATATATGTGTGTGTGTGTGTGTGTGTGTGTGTGTGTGTATGTATGTATGTATAGTGGTCATATATAGCAGTCAGCTTGAGATTTTTAGGGGTCTGTGTATGCTCTGGGTTGTAACTGTTGATGTTTTTGAAAATGTGGGTAAGGATTCAGACAAGTATCTGTAATGACAGTAGCTCTCTCTATATATAAACTGATGATTTGCCTTAGTAAGTGCAAAACAAGGTGGGTAGTTCAATGAGGGGACATCCTTTGATTTCTCATTAGTTTTTTTCAAATTCATTGAATGAGTTATCTGTGTTCTCTATATTGTGTATTCTTGCTTTATCTGTATTGTGTACTCTTGAGTTTTCCCAGAATCCTTCTTTTGAATTGTTTTTAATATATTTAATATCTCTCTCTCTCTCTCTCTCTCTCTCTCTCTCTCTCTCTCTCTCCCCATGTGTGTGTGTGTGTGTGTGTGTGTGTGTGTGTGTGTGTGTGTGTGGTCTGTAGCTACATAATTATTCTATTCTTTTGGAGTATCACTTTGCCTGACATTTTCATGGTTCTTGTGTGTCAAAATTGATGTTTGTGTATTTAGTGGACAAATTATCTCTATCAATTGCTGTCTGCGATATCTCAGGGGATGGGTTTGCCAGCAGGCTAGGGTATGTTCTATATGACTGTGGTTAGGAGGGTCTATTAGTTTCTCATAGGTTATGTAGGAGTGGGCTTGCTTCAGTGAATACAGGTGGCTTTGATGCAGTGAGCATGACCCCCAAACAGAGCACTTATTCTTCAAAAGGTTTTGGACTTAGATGGATTATGGGGCATCACTCAGTGTAAGGAAAAACACACTGTGAATTGAAATTCTTGTTGCAGCAACACAGTGGTGAATATTCCTTGGAAGCTTTCCAAATTTGCCTCTAAGCCTCCAAGGACTGCATAGTATTTCCCAGCAACAAAAACTTCTGGTATTCTTGCCAGGAATGCGGGTTGCTGGGGGTCAGCTATTGACCTTTGTGCTAGAGTGGGAAGGCTCTTCCAGCTTCAGGTTGCTCTTCCATTGGGCCATTAAGGTGGCTGTTGTAAAGTGCTTTTAAATATAGGGTATCAGGCATCATTATAGCTTAAGAGCACCTCACCATAGTACTTTCTCTCAAGTATTCTGGCTGAGCAGAAGTTATTTATCCTTTGTATTTTCTCCTAATTTTGTGGGAGACAACTATACCAGACACCTCTGGTCAGCCATCTTCTCAGAAATCTGTTTTTATTTCTACTTATTGGTTCTGTTACCGTATGTTGTTAGTTTTGATGTAATTGTCTCCTATGAAAACCTGGTTATTATTACTTAAGACTGAGGGATTTTTTTTTTTGGGCGGGGTATATCTATTTAGACCTTTATAATTAATTAGAGACAAGGTTGGCTTTTAGCAGTGTTTACACAGTTTTTCCAATTAGCACAGGCATGAGTTGGAGATTTTTAAGAATTAATGAAACTTGGTTGCAATGCCATGGGATTCATGTTAAACACAGCTAATGAATAAAATGAGTGCATCTCCAGAAGAGTTGAAATCTTTACACTGAGCCTCCTGAGGACTCCTAATCCCATATTGTATTCTTCCTTCAGGGACCACCATTGGCTTTTGACAAGGCTGCTTTGTAACAACACTCAGTGCCACAATAAATTTCTTCAAGTGTGTGACTAAGAACTGCCTGAAAGGCTTTACAGTCATTCAGCCCATCATTCTTCATAAGCTTCTGCATGGAGATTCCATTTGTTTCTTCATTATTTTGTACAGTTCCCCTTTAGTGGATGTCTGTCGACTCCTTCACATCTGGATCCAATTAGAGATCACTCTTTATGTGGATCTAATTATCTGTCTCTACATGTGCTCAGCAGAGACACAATTATTAATAAGAGTTTGAATGTGGCTTTACTATTTCAAATTGCCTTTTTCTTTTATTAGGCATCCTCAATAACTTAAATTCCAGTCCTAATCCTGACTCTGACTTTTAGAAAGACATTTGGGAAACTGGGGCACAAGAAATTTGAGCATTTTTTTCTAGTAAATGAAGAGTAACCCAGGAACAGAACTATGTAGTGACATTTCAGATGAGGAATGGTCTTTGTTTAACTGGTTTTTTGTCTTGATGGTTAACTGAGTCATGGCTGTTGTGTTACTACATCACTGCCATTATCAAAGGAGGTCGTAGAATTGGGTTTATATGCTCCTCTTAGGATTTCATAATTTTTGACTGCCTGCCACTATTTCTTTTCTTCTTGTTAATTAAAACAACAACAACAACAACAACAACAACAATGTTTTGTTTTGGAGGGTTTTGTTTTGTTTTTACTAGTTTTTGGCTGCCATATCTTCATTTCTTCTCTTCTGGCTAATAAAACAACAAAAGCTCAACTGTTTTGTTTTGTGGAACCAGTCCTGTATAGTCTCTCCCTCTCCTTCTTCCTCCAGATTTCTCTCTCATCTTCATGGAGAGTTCTGTGCCCACAATCAGGAATCAACTCTTAGCACTTCATTTGAGGAATGACGATGCACCCCAATCTGCTCTGATTAACAAAAAGCCTCAATTTAAGGGATTGTTATCAGGGAGCAGTGATGACTTCTTTCATTTGAGTTGGACCGTCTGTTACAAAGGTGCCAGAGCCTCTGCTCAACATGAGAAATGAGTGATGACAAAGAATGAGCCAATTCAAAGGGAGAGATGTGATGGTATTGTGTTCCCCAAAATATTTGGCATGCTAATTAAACTTTTCTGGGGTCAGAGAATAGAATAGCCACAATATTAAACATAGAGGATGGGCAGTGATAGCACACGCCTTTTAATCCTAGCATTCCAGAGACAGAAATCCCTCTGGATCTCTGTGAGTTCAAGACCACATTGGAAACAGCCAGGCATGGTGACTCATGCCTTTAATCCTAGAAAGTGAGCCTTTAATCCCAGGGAGTGATGGAAGAAAGCAGAAAGGTATATAAGGTGTGAGGACCAGAAACTAGAAGCATTTGGCTGGTTAAGCTTTCAGGCTTTTGAGTGACAGTTCAGCTGAGATCCATTTGGATATGAGGACTCAGAGGCTTCCAGTCTGAGGAAACAGGATCAGCTGAGGAACTGGCAAGGTGAGGAAGCTGTGGCTTGTTCTGCTTCTCTGATCTTCCAGCATTCACCTCAATACCTGACTCTAGGTTTGATTTTATTAACAAGACCTTCTAACAATTGGTGCTACAGAGAGACACAGGGAAAAGACAGAAACCAGGTCCTACTGGTGTCATTTCATCCTCTATAATTATGATTTTTTAACAAGTGTGACTATATGAAACTTCAGAAAAGGTGCAGTAGAACAGACATCGTGGGATAAAGTGAAGTTCACATTCAGTGTTGTGTCGTTTGCCTTTATTGAGTGTCACACCATTGACTTGCATCTTGCCTTGCCTCCCAGTTGAGGCCCCAATCCACACTTTTTCAGTTGATTATGACATAGGGCCATTAAAGGTCTTGTTTAGGCTGAGATGTGGCAAATTGAGATGGATTCTAATCCAGTGCGGCTGGTGTCCTTATAAGAAAGGGAGATGTGGGACTACGGAGGGACATTGCAGCAGAAAAATAATATGAGAACAGAGTAAAGAAGTGGCTAGGTCATATCAGGAGACAAAAGACCTTTCTGATAACTTGACTTTGTATTCTTGGCTTCCATAATGGTGAATAACTATTTTCTGCTGTCTAAGTTACCCAGTCTGTGGGATTCTGCTATAGTGTCTTTAGCAAACTAATATATTCTACATCTAAAACTTTTTGTTTAACTAAGCATGGGACTTCAGTTTCAAGAGTAATTTGGGGAACTGTGAGTTATTTTCAAAGTTATACATATTATGTGAAAAATATGGATTTTGTGGATAAAGGGAATACCTATCTATAAGATAAACTTTTTTCATGGACTGCATAGGCAGTTGAGTGATTAAAATATTTGCACATTAAACTTTTTTTAAAATTAGAAGTAAGTCAAACATGTTAAATGTACAACAAAAACAGGTGTTCAGATGTCCCAAAAGTGAGGTGAGTCACTTTATACTGGAATAGTTAGAAAAACCTTGGCTACAGAGTTGAGAGCATCATAATTAGAAGATGTGACAGTGAAGACTTTCAGATAAAGGAAATGTCACAAAACAAGCAACACTTGCAAAGATATTTAGGTCATAAGACTAAGTCAGCTAGCAGGCTGTTTCCTGGGGGAGCAGCAGAGTATAAACTTGCTTAGCTAGAACAAAAGCACACAGGGAGGCTGGGGAGAAGGCTCAGCAGGTAACATGCTTGCTGTGCATGTATGAATACCTGAGTTGGGATACCTAGCACCCTTATTAAATGTTGAATGTGATGGTTCTGCAACCTCATTCCCAGTGCTCGGGTTGGGGAGGGATAGATGTAGGTGAATCTCAGGTGCTGGTTTGCCAGCCAGTCTAGCCAATTAGTATAGCTCCAGGTTCAGTGGGAGATACTGTTTCAAAGCATAAAGTAGAATGAGACACAGTAGGACATTCAACACAGATCACTGGCATCCATAGGTGCAGGCATCAGTACCTGAACTTACATATACTTCATTTGAACATTTACACACAACACATAGATGATCAGGGACACATACACCATATGCACACACACACACACACACACACACACACACACACACACACACAGTGGAAATTTTGACTGTCAGACATGCTAATTAGTTTTATCTTAAAGGTAAAAGATGGCAAGTCACTGATGGTTTTTCAGTGGGAAGTCATTTGATTAGAGCCTGTTTGAGAGAAATTTTCTTTTGGAATCCCTGTTGAGCGTGCTAGAAGGATTCAAGGTGAAAGCCTTAAGGCAGTGGGGTAGACAATGTCAGTCATGGTCTTCCAAGAAGATCAGGGTCTGAACCAACATTGCATCTAAGAAAGGATGACAGTTCTCCTTAGCTCTCACCTGGAAATATGTGCCCAAGTGTAACTTTTCATTTGATTTGCCTCAGGCTATGTGAAAAGCAGGGGCAGGTTAACCCTTTTTACACATCATCTAGATCCTTTTTAAAATGCTAAGTGGATCCTTGTTCAACTACCTCATACAAGAGACTTGGCAAATTCTAATAATAATACACTTTCTTGAAATAAGATCTTTATATATTTCTTCTGTTACTAATTCCCCTTGGTGCCTTTCATAAGATGCATGAAATCTCCTTGTTATTACTAAATGCCCTTGCAGATATAAAACTATTTATTGCTTTGTGGGAATTTTCCTTCCAACACCTGTTCCCTTTTAAAAAAGAAAATCCACAAAACTCTTGAATTCATGATTCTCTCATTCATTCCTTCTCCCTCCCTCCCTCTGTCCCTTTCCTTCCTCTCATTTCTCCTTCCACCTCCTCCTCTTTTTTTGTAACAAGTATTCAGCCCAACAAATCTGTGTTCTCACAGGGTCTACTGAGTAGTGCATGGGTTTGATTCCTCTCTCCAGATGTGGTTTAATTGTTTAACATAAAGACATATGCTGAGATTTATGAAGAACTCCCTTCAGAACTCAGTATTATCATTATGTGCCAATTTAAAGCCATCAATGATCAACCAGAGATCATTTGTGCCCTTCAATTAAAACATACTAGATGGGCAGGATATGGTAAACCAGATGCAATAATTAAGAGAACAGTTTAACTGTTCATATTGCACATTGCTGTTTGCTACAGCATGGCCATTAAACAAAAGTAAAGCCAAGAAGAGTTGTATGGCCTCATAAAAATTCCATTTGGCTTGGAAATACAGTACCATTTTACATTAATGTTAAACACTCCAAGAGATAATTACACAGCCATGAGTCAACTGTGTCAAATAATTAAATACAGGAAATGGATTGATGAAAAAAAAGTTTCCTTTCCTTGACTTCAACTCTTTCTAAATAAATTAAAGAAAAAATATTCACCACCTGCATTAAAGAATTCTCTTTGGAAGCCCCATCCCTTGGGAACTGCAGGTGGCAGCAGGGAAAAGATATTAGTATTAACATTCCACATACACAGGAAACTAGTCCTCCTGGGAACTCTAAGACAGTGCAACAGGACCAATTATCTGGGAAGAGTAATTGTATGGCAAATACATCAGGAGATCTCAGAGGGTCGCATAGCATTTGCTAACTTAGATGGGAGATAAATTATTACTTTCTACTGAGGTGATTATGGTAAAGTATTCCATGGAAATCTAATGAGCGGTTTTCTGATTATAAAGCATAGAAACACCCCCTACATCCCCCACACCCCCCACACCCTTCATTTCTGCTGCTGATTATCTTACTGCCAAATATCACATGTTGAGCATTTGTCTGGAAACACACTCATTGCTTCACTTTGAAAACTTCTATCTCTCCCTCCTTTCCCTCTGCTTCTCTATTCTTTTACTCAAAGAAGATGTTTTAATCTAGTCTGTGAATGACAAAGTCCTCTGTGGTGGAGTAAGTGAGTTGTTGTTGAAATACATAGGTGGTATTTTTTTTTTAAGGACAGAGGTATCACTTCTCTTTGACAGCAGGTAGTTAAGTCTATTAAAACATCTTTTCTTTGGGGTTTTTAAAGGTCCTTGAAATGAGAGTAGCTCAGAATTCCCTTGTCTCCAATTAAGTTGTTGAGGGAGAAGCTAACCAGGGTTCTCCTAAGAATTGGATGTTCAGGGCAAAAACTAGCTGTTAACTTAATGAACCAATCAAAGGAATTTATAAAAAGATATCAGGCATGGGGGAACCAGAAAAGCAACTGAAAGGGAATTAATCAGTTATATGAAAATCAAGAAAGTGAATTAGGTAAAAATCTACTGAACTTCTTAGAAGTGATGATTTCATTTGGATTAAATTTGACCTTAGTTCTAAGGATTTTATAATGAAGAGTTATGTACTCAGTTTTCTGTTGGCTTTAAATCAGGGAGTTAGATCCCAAATATTAGAAGTTAGAAAAAGTTCTATTCACTCAAATAATATAGAATTTGTATTTGCAATATATGTATTTTCATTGTTGTCTTTTATGGAACGAAGATTGTAATCTAGATTATTAAGTCAATTCCATTAATGAGGCATTTGGAGAAGTGGCCCCAATAACACAGGAGAGGGGGTCACTATTGTCACGGATCTTCCAAGTTATGGTGGTACAGGTAATATGGACTAGTGATACATAGCATATGGTCACCTTCTACAATCAAATCTACATAAATAAACCGTATTATATTCCCTAAGTGTGGCTTTCCTGATGCTCTATGGCCACTTCTTATAGCGACTATGAAAGTGGATTGTTACTCCATTGCTATCAGGATTACCTTGTTAGAGAATAAAGTAGCACAGTACTGTGGTCTCCCTCTTCATGTTAGTTAGGTCTTTTACTCTAGAGTTGGGATATGGTAGTCCTGTCACTCTTGATATTTCTCTATTCTCTATATCCAGAAGGTACTCCATGCCTTCTGTTTACAGGAGTGACATGTAATTCAAATAAAGTCAATTAAAATCCTCCTCATGACCTCACTAAACTCTTACTTAAAAAATAATCTCAGTGCTTTCAGTAAATTTAAACAACTTCCATCTTGAAGGTGTATAACAAGTGCTTGGTAGAGAAAGTGAAACAGCTTGAAGCTAACTGAATGAGGAAAACCACAGAATATCCTAATGATAGCAAGTGCTCAAAACCACATTTTAATACAGCTTTTTGTCTTTTAGTGATTTGAGTTAACCGAACCAGTGATTTCCTCCTTTTTGGCTAAATTTTTGTCATGTTCATTTAAGGATCCAATAGACTCCCAAGACAAAGAATATTATTAATAATCTTTGATGCAAAGTTATCTGTTTATAGTTTTCAAAAATAGAAATCAGGTGAGACTTTTTCTAAGGTTCTCAGTGAGTGACACATGTGGATGGATAGACAATTATACTTCAGAACATTCCAGAATTTTGACCTTTTCTGGTTTCTTAGGCATTCACCTCAGAGTGTTTTGTGATGTGTAGCTAAGGTAGGCTTACCCCAGGAAACCATATTTCTATAGTACTTCCAAGAGCTAGTAAATGGTACTGATAGCTGATAGAATGGGACCAACGGTATTCACACTAGAGAAAGGAGCCTGTGGACAATTCAAAAGCTTTTCCAGATACTATCATAGTAATGATAATTAAGGCCAAAGTAGGTGAGTTTCTTGAATTAACTGCCCACTGTTATATGAGTTTATTATTGCAGGGACTTTGTAAATTTAGAGCTCTTTAGTCTTCCCCACTGCATGGCATATTGCTATACCACAATTCCCTAATAGGATATCATACAGCTTTTATTAGTTGATACCTTAAGCACTTAATATCAATGTTGATTACAAGGTTTATCTCATTCTAGTTTTGGAAGATTTTTGCTAAAAAAAAAAAAATCTCTCAGTAAAATTTATCGCTACTTTGATAACCATCTACATAGTAAGTTAACTCTCTTCTTCATGAGATAGGTTGTTAAATGTTTGAAAGCTTTCCTTTCCTTTTGGGCACCTTTGATTGGCTCTGTCGTCAACACTACCTACATCATTGCTTCCTACAACGGTTCTATCCTGGTGTCTACTCTCTGAAGATGTCATGATTTTTTAGTGCTTTCCAAGCTGCATGCATAAAAATGCTACTCTTGATGTTGCAATCTGAAGGTAGAAAGGCAAAGCAGCAATAACTGCCTTCGACTTGGATTTATTCAATCTAGGAAGAGTTATTAGTTTTAGCAGCTAATGACAGAGTTCATTTGTTTTGAGTTTAGACTTAACAAATGCTAATTGCTTAAGTGATGTTGGAGTCTTTACTGTAGCTGCCCCTTTAAGAACATTATTTGATACAATTAGCCTTCCCAGACTTGTCACTAACTCTCTAATTATCATGTTATATTACTAGAAATGACATGAAGAATTGAAAGGCACTGGACATAAAAAGAATGACCATTTGGCCTATCAACCAAAATTTTACTTTTTGGGGATTAAAAAAAGGATGCCATTAATAACTATTCTGATGTAAATAAGAAGGGACTTGACCAAACTGGGTCAGTTGGGAGCTTGTCTCCATAACTATAGAAGAATTAGACCTGATATTGAAGCACTTGTTAATTAATAAGATATATTTAGCAAACTGTACTTCAAAGCATGTATACAATGAACACACAGGTTTGCATACTAATTAAAAATAACAAATGAAACTATGTTTAAAACTGATATTTACCTACACTTCAGTCTAAAGCAGATTAAAATGAAACCTGTCATTGTGAAATCATTTGTTAACTAATTATGGAGTTTTAAAAGTTTGTCAATAGTTAGAATATGCCTACTTAGCTGATGTGTCTAGTTTCAGCAGAATAATTCTACTGTTTTGCCCTCCATTGTGGCCCCTTACGTCTGATAGACTGGAAGCTAAAGGATGTCTTTGCTGACAGAGATTTCTAGGTTGACTAATCTCTTCTTTGGGGAGAAATGTTCTGCAAGCCAACAGCTTCAGTTTCTAGCTAGCTTTTCCAGACACCATCCCCACATTCCTTAGTTATTTCTTAGGGTGCTGTTTTCTCCTAGGTAAAATAGTCTGGGCAGTTGAGGTCACTGGACAAGAATTTAATTAATAACCACCAACTGAATGGTGGGTTCCTGGGCTCCACCAGTGGTCTCCAAACTTAAGATCTGAAGAATTCCAAATCCTCTAATTCCCTTTTGATATAAAAAAGGGAAAGCTTGCCGGCTGACTGCCAGCCTGTCCTCAACTCAACTCAAGTCTCACCACCCATTTGGGAACAGGCAATTTAAAAATAAAACAAACAGAAAACACAATTCAACCCTTCTTCCAAATAAATTTTTCAAGTATCAGGTTAACAAAAAAGCTCTCATACTTTTCTTCTTTGTTATTGTTTTTTAACCTTTTCTAGATGTTGCATATGGTCCATTTCCTGACTTGTTGTCAGAGCCAGGCTCCTGGCTTCAGTGGAAATTCAGAGGTTAAAAAGAGACAATCCACCAGACTGAATTGAATCCCCAGGGGAGTCTTGGCCCTGGAGGAGATGGGAATGGAGAGGAGGGGCTGGGAGGGGGGAAGCTGGGGGGGGGACGCAGGAGGGGGAAGGACAGGGGAACCCATGGCTGATGTGTGAAATTAAAACACAAATCTAATAAATAAAAAAAGGAGAAAAAAAATAAAGATCCCAAAGAACCCCCCCCCCCAAAAAAAAATAGAGACAGTCTTTGGGGTGGAGTTTTGAGGGAGGAGGATAGGCATGGCTCTGAAGTCCAGGACTCTCACTTTCCTAGTTCTGATTGGGATTTTGTACAAATATCTCAGTAGTTCCAAATACCTTCTTAATACTTTCTTTAAAAAATGAAATTTGCCTGTCATTTTCAAATTAAAATTTATAAAAATATTACATTAAAATATAATGGGTACCATACTGTGAATAATATCTCATTTCTGTGACTGTGCTTTGACGTTCTTAGGACATCAAGAAAAGAGAGCAATCTCTGTAATCTGAAATCCCATTTCTGAGGCTGTGGAGATGCAAAGCATGAAAGACTTCAATGTGAGCACTAATGCTCTTACTTTAAAAGCCAAGGGCCTCTCACTGAAGAAGCTGAACAACAGACCGATGAATTCAAATTATTTACTTGTTGATTTATTTTAAGTGCACCAAATGCTTCAGGGCTTCTCAGCTCAAAGGACAAACACTGCAGGAAACTCAAGCCAGAAGTCTGCCCACTCTGCATGAAGCCAGACCCAAGAGATTTAATCTCATTTACATTTCCCAAAAAGTGAACACAATGGAACCAAATCAGTGTTTTCCGGAACACCCTCCCTCCCCCAGCCTCTCCCTTCTCCCCCCCCCCCCCCCCCATACAAGATGCAAAAATCATAGCAACATTCTGAGTATGGTAATTGGCTCTCTCTCTCCCCAGGTCACAGAATCCATGAAGTCCAACTGTGAAGAAGGCTCTTGCTTTACCTGCTAAACCTTTCACATATACTTCTCATGATACATGTGATACCAAGGGCCTTCCACACCTATAGGAGGAGGCCACTTATTTCATCACTGGCAGAGCTGTACCTAAGACATGTATGTTATGTGAAACTCCCCCCCCCCCCCCCACACACACACATACACACACACTATCTCAGATGATCAGAAATGCTCTGGGTCTCAGTGGAGAGAGCTCTGTCTCGGGAGGTTAGGTGAAGTTAGGTGAAGTTCAGAATGTTAGTGGAAGGTGATGAGGATGGAGCTTAAACAGGCTTATCATTACCTCTCCTCAAATTCACTCCCCAACCCTCAAAAAACAACAAAAAACCAGTCTTATGAAACTTTTCATGGCTCAGCTGGATTTTAAGCAATCCACATTACTTAGGAAGTAATTAACACATTTTCTCAATTAGATTAGTTGAACCTTCCAAGTTATAACCATAAACTTGGCAAAGTTCATTGTATGTTCCAGTTTCCCAGTTTGAATGCTTCTCTCCTTTGATTACTATTCAGTAATCCTAGTGGTACAGTAAATTATTATAAAACGCCATTGTCATTCTAGAATAGAGGATAATTACTAAAAAAACATTCTGAGTTTCACTAGTTTATTCTATTTTTACTTGCAAAGAGCTCTTTTACTAATTTGTTACATTATTTCTGAAGAAAACAAAATAGTGTGTAGTGTTAGAAAGAGTAATTTTCCAGGATGTCTCTTTCATACTCTAACAACTAATATGATAAAGGGCAAGGATTTATAAGTCAAAAAGAGGGAAGGCAATTTTATTTTTTGTTTAATTATTTTGATTATCAGCCAGGTTGTTGCCATGAATGAGTTTTGTAAAGAAGAAGCATTAACTGTGAGTATTATTCCTATCGTTCATCAAGTACTTTTTGATAGGTATTAGATTCCAAACATTGTGCTCAGTGAAGATAGCTTGTAAAGATGAATAAGGTGCAGTTAATACCATGCTGAAAATAAGCAATAGTAATGGAGGTAGACAGGCAGCAGCAACACCCCCGATGCTGCTGGCACGCTTTTCACATCTACCAAGACTCAAGTTGTGTTTCCAGGAAGTAGTTATGGTGTCAGCATCTCTGATTAGTCAGAAGTTAGAAATCCACTAAATAAAGATACACATTAAATATGCCTTCCTAGGTAGTGGTAAGTATAATAAGAAAAATAAAGCAATATGCAAATGTAGAACAGTAGGTGAATGTTTTATTATGGTGTTCAGAGACAAAATTTTCAGAGAGATGACTCAGGAAATAGACTATGAATTATTTGGGGGAAGAGGCTATGTAAAGATATGAGCTTGAATTATTAGCAGAAAGAAAAAAATGGCAACTATCACGAGCTGAATATGGTGGGATGAGTGCACTGCGCACACTGATGTAGCCTGCACAGTTAGAGGGAATGGAGAAAAGTTTGTAGAAGAGGTCAGCGTCAAAGGAGTGGCCAGCTCACTTGTCATGGGAAAGTGGAAGAGGCGGAGGATGGAATGATGGTACAGTCCTCAGTCGTCACACATTGCTAGCAGGAATGCATTTTGAGAAACGTATTAGTTGATGTCATCATTGTATGAGTAGCCTGGATTGTTGCTACACAAAGATGACATTGGTCAATCTTTTACATGGCCAGCCAATGCAATTGAGGCACAAAACCCACAATATGCATGATTCTACTATTCTTGTAATATGCCTTCTGGGAAAGAGAGAGTTAGCTTTCTTTAAGAGTATAGCCCATGATAAGTTGGCCACACTCTAGCTGAAGGCCATACATACAAAACTACATACTTAGCACAAATTAAAATTTCTGCTGGAGGACTTTTAGAATTCTGAGATCTTTTAGGTATTTAATGTTTCCTCAGGTAGTAGAAGTGAGCATTTTGAGCTCACAAGAAAAACATTATAATTGAAGACATTAAGTGTTTCAAGTTATAACTTATAGGTAGCTGTTCATGTCATGGGTTTAACTGGGTTATCTAGGGATGGAAAATAGAGAAGCAGTGTTGCTTCATATCAGTGTAAACTGTGCCATAAACAAGAAGATTTTTCACAATGAGTAAAGCAGCCTCTAGGTCAGGAAGCAAAGCAAAAGAGTGCTGTAGAATAGAGACACCATGGGAAAAGAAGCGAGATGACTGAGAATTGGGTGAGAATGGAGCTCTTTACAGCCAGATGTAATCCTGAGTTACTTTATAAGAGAAGTTTGAGGAATAAAACTTCAATTACAATGAGTTTAAAAACAATGCTGGGACATATGAAATATATCCATCAAACAGAGAAAGTTCAAGAAATCCTAGAACATGATAAGAGTACTCACTCTCAGGAAGACACAGAATCAATGTAGAAATTATTGTTATTAGGTCAATACTTCTTAAAATTTTTGGTTTTAGAACTTTATACATTTTATTTACTAAGAAATCAATTAAAATAAAATTGCCTTACTTACTCTCTTCCTTTTCATGCCTCCAACCCCTCCAATATCATACAATCATTTCAATGTCTGCTTCATACAATCCCTCCAATGTCTGCTTCATACAACCATTCCAATGCCCACTTCATACAACCATTCCAATGTCTACTTCATACAACCATTCCAGTGTCCACTTATACAACCATTCCAATGCCCACTTCATACAACCATTCCAATGCCCACTTCATACAACCATTCCAATGCCCACTTCATACAACCATTCCAATGTCCAATTCCTACAACCATTCCAATGCCCACTTCATACAACCATTCCAATGCCCACTTCATACAACCATTCCAATGCCCACTTATACAACCATTCCAATGTCCAATTCCTACAACCATTCCAATGCCCACTTCATACAACCATTCCAATGTCTACTTCATACAACCATTCCAATGTCCAATTCCTACAACCATTCCAATGCCCACTTCATACAACCATTCCAATGCCCACTTCATACAACCATTCCAATGCCCACTTATACAACCATTCCAATGTCCAATTCCTACAACCATTCCAATGCCCACTTCATACAACCATTCCAATGTCTACTTCATACAACCATTCCAGTGTCCACTTATACAACCATTCCAATGCCCACTTATACAACCATTCCAATGTCTACTTCATACAACCATTCCAGTGTCCACTTATACAACCATTCCAATGCCCACTTATACAACCATTCCAATGTCCAATTCCTACAACCATTCCAATGCCCACTTCATACAACCATTCCAATGCCCACTTCATACAACCATTCCAATGTCTACTTCATACAACCATTCCAGTGTCCACTTATACAACCATTCCAATGCCCACTTCATAAAACTGTTCCAATAGTTACACTTCATTTCAAATTTGTGGCATCTTTTCATTTGATTGTTTTTCTTTCTTTCTTTCTTTCTTTCTTTCTTTCTTTCTTTCTTTCTTTCTTTCTTTTTCTCTCTCTCTCTCTCTCACTCTCTCTCTCTCTCTCTCTCTCTCTCTCTCTCTCTCTCTCTCTCTCTTCCTCTCTCTCCCCCCTCTCTCTCTCACACACACACACACACATATATACGAAAATATATAAATACAACTTTTCAATCTGTATAATATGGCTTAGGAGTCTATAATTTCAGGGATGATCAATTTATTTAGGATAACTAATAGCTTATAAACCTTAAAGCATTATTTAAAAGTTTAAAAAACTGAAAAATATTGGTCCATGTAGATTATAGCACTTGATATTTAATTGTAAATTAAATTATAGATAAAATATCAATTAATTAAAAAATAAACCATCACAGATTAACATAAATACTTGTTACTGAAAAATAATCATATCCCCCTGAAAACCAGTGAGCAGAACAGCATTAAATATATATTATATCCCCTGAATCATTGGCTTCATAGAAACACTTGGATTCTCATAATCTGTCTCTGCATTCAACTTTGTATGAAATGTTGTTTTGGTCAACAACACAAAACAGACCAGGACTCAGGTAGGTACCTGTCATGACAGGCTTCTCCGACAGCAGTAGGCGTGCAACATAGTCTTCCCTTACAGAATGAGGGCAGAACGAGCAAATAGTACTTTCATACACTCATGAAAACTATTTTGGCTTCCTGAACACACAGAAAAGAGGGTTGGGAGTCTCAGGGATTGCTGGACCACACAGAGAGAACCACTGAACATATTTTATGTCCGATGGCATCTGAGTTTTGTTTTGTGTGAAATATGGCTATAACAGAAAAGGTAATGACAGCAGAGGCAGGGAGCTGGTGAAAAGCTGGAATTATTTTTCTTTTCTTTAAAAAGAATAGCAGCGGTGTTATTAAACCAAGTCTTGGAGGGTGCACCAGCTGTGAGGTTTTCTCACTAGCGATCCCCCTGAATGTTAACCAGAGGTTCAGAGAATCAGGTGGTGAAGCTGCTCTTCAAAGAGTGTTCCCAATGAATAGTGCTTTCTTGTGATTAGTAATAGATTTTGGAAATTGTTATTTGTCCCTTTCTTTCAGCTGTGAATTATTTTGGGTGTGATAGATGGTAATGTGTTAAAATGCATTAATTTTAATGTGTTTCTTTATTTTTCATGTCATAAAATTAGAGATGGAAGAGCCTTCATGAGTCATGCAGTCCATCACCCTGGCATAACATCATGGCTCTTTCCAGAAAAGCTTTGTCTGGCTCAGTTTTAAATGAGGAAAGCAATTATACTCCCATCATTTCCCTTGGGAAACTATTCCATTTACTGATAGATCTCCATTTTGAAATGTTGCCCAACATGGAGTCCATGTTGGCTGAATGCTATTAATCCTTCCATGGATAAGTCCCATGTGGTGCTCTCTGAGGGAGCCTTACCCACATTACTCCTCTGGTGAGGGTTCTAGCATGCAACATGCTGTGGTCCAGGAACTGCCTTGTAAACTCTCTCCTATTGCATCATCTGATGAAGAATTTATTATGACATTATTGTCAGATTCCAAGTAAGGACATTTATTAAAAGGGCACTGGGGATTATCACATGTAGAAAATAGGTGAAGTAGTGATCTCATCTGGTATGAATTGCTTTCACCTACCAAGAGGAATGAAGTGTGACTGAGCTTTTCAACATCTTACCCAAACAATGGTCACAACTGAGCTTTTAGAGTCAACCTAGGAGAATGGCTGTCATATGAATAAGTGAATAAACATGTCAGGTGTTTGTGGTAATGAACATGAAATGATTTCATAAACTTTTTAAAACATAGAGCTCACATTCTTCTTTCTGCATTACAAAATCAAGTTGTAAATCTCTAGGGGTATGCTTTAAAAACAGGATAAAAACTTTTTATGCCTTGAGGATATTCATGTGGCTTTATGTAAACATTATTTTCTGAAAACATAAAGTCTGAATTCCCAGTTTCTTAGTGCTTAGCCAATTGGCTGATGGCTTTAGAGACACTCTGCTTCCCCTTTCCTCTTGCATTTAAAAATTTGCTTCCATTTATCCTTATAAATCTAGATTATTTTGTCTTCACTTTGAAAGCAATTTCAACAAATCTCATGATGAAGTCCAGTAAACATTTGCATGTAAAATGATCTCCAAGTTATTTTTAAGAGGCAGATTTTCCTCTTAATGACATAACTTCAAGTCTTGTTTCAAGGTCGAGGAAGAAAGAGCAATGGCCAGAAATGGAATTAAGTATATTTTATTATTGCAGTGCTTAGCAAACTCAGGTAGAATACGCATGTTTTCCAATTTTTCTTTTTCTTCCTTTCTCTTTTTCCCTCCTTTATGGTTCCAGTTGTCTTTTTCCTTTTTTTATTTTTTGTTTATTCTTTAAAGGAGACAGTGAAAGTCAATGAAGCAACAATGAGAGATGTAAATTCCCTCCTTTCTCTTCCAAACAAAATGGGGCAAAGAGTGTACCATATGCCAGTCTCAAAAGCACCCAGTAACTGAGATCGCCTTAAAGGCAAAACAATAGCAAAAACAAAAATAAAAACAGATAAAACAAGAGCTTTCAATGATTGATAGGAATCTGCCTTGCCTAATTTGGAAAGGCAAATACCCATAACCTCTTTGCAAATAGATCTTCATCCTCCCTAGGAATCATTTCACTCAAATTCATGGCAAAGCCAATGCTGATACTCTAACTCTGTTGTGAACAAGTAAATATTTATGTACTTTGCCAGGAAATTAGACAAAGATGCTAAAGTTACTAAGCTGGATTCTTTGCTTTTTTCAGATAAGTGAAGCCCTTAACTCCACTAGAGTTGCAGCTGTTTGATGCTTGCTTTGTACAGCCCTCTGTGAACATCAGCATAGACTGCACTTACCCTAGACTGCTGGTTGTAGGTCCCACATCTTAAATCAGCTATATTTAATATATTTAATAGTTCCTTTAGTCCTGTGTGTCCCAGGACTACTAAATGTAGCTTTAGTAACCATCCTAGGTTGCAGAGATGATGATACACACAAAGCCTTCAAATAGTATTTGGTACACAATGAAGGCTTAGAGAGTGTTGTTATCAAGCTTACTGTCATGTCTGGAGGAAATTTATGTCTTCTAGTTCTGTTTTCCCATCAATTATATCATCAATTACTATTAGCATCCCATGACCTTTATATTCCTGGAAATATGGCTTTTAGGAAAAAAAAATCCTAATGTGGTCTGTCATTCTAAAGTGCTATCTTGGGGTTCCTGGCAGGATTAAGAGGCATAAATTACAACTGTGAAATTCTCCATTCATCAAAAAAACAAAACAAAACAAAACAAAAAACCTCTAAGTTGGATGCTATCACAGTTTATTTTTTCCTTCTTGCTAGGATTATTCCTAGGATTATATAAATCTGCTTCAACAATCTCTCACCTTTTAAAGAACTTCTCTTAACTCCACAGTCTTCTCCATGACAATATTGACTTGACAGTTCCCTCTATGACAATACTGACCCCATATTTTCCTCTATGATAATGTTGATCCCACAGTCTCACTATGACAATATTGACCCCACAGTCTCCTCTATTACAGTGTTGACCCCATATTTTTCTCTATGACAATGTTGACCCCACATTCTCCTCTATGACAATTTACCCCACAGTCTCCTCTATGATAATGTTGGCCCCACATTCTCTTCTATGACAATGTTGATCCCATATTCTCCTCTGTGACACTGTTGACTCTATAGTCTCCTCTAAGATAATATTGACTCCACATTCTCCTCTAGGACACTGTTTAACCCACATTCTCCTGTAGGATAATATTGACCCCATATTCTCCTGTAGGGCAATGTTGACCTCACATTCTCCTATAGGACAATATTGACTCCACATTCTATTGTAGGATAATGTTAACTCCATGTTCTCTATGACAATGTTAACTGTTAACTTGACAGACTCTGACATTACCTAGGAAATAATGGCCTCCAGGAAGATGTGTGAGGGGTAATCTAGGCTATATTATTCTTGGAACATGCCTGTATTCTGATTGGGTTAATTGGCATGGGAAGATGTTCAGTTAAAAATGGGCAGCACCATTCTCTTGGATTGGGTCCTTCATCAGCTGAGCAGAAGCAGTTATCATTCTCCACCTCCTGATTGTGATATGGGTTACCAGATATCTTGAGTTTCACTACGATGAACTGTGCCCTTGAACTTTGGGGCAAAATACCCTTTCTCTCTCTTTTTTTAAACAGTTTTGTCAGGGTGTTTTATTACAGCAACTGGAAAATATGTAATCTTAAGTATCCAAACCATTATTATCTTTTTTTTTTATGGTACCGCTTTACAGGGATTGTCTAGCCCATCACTTATAATTCTTTCCCTTTTATTGTTTCTCATAATTGTTCCAGCCCAAATTACACTTAGAATGTCCCTGAAAACTGTTCTCTGTAATGTCATTCATGGCTTGTGCATGGAGTTACTTACTGTTCAGCCCCACTGCTGAAATGAGCAACAGTTTGTCTTTCCTTTTGTATCAACTTTCCCCTCCTGCTGTCTACTATTTCCCCAAGTTCTCATTATCAGTCTCTCTTGTTCTCCCTTGTCATCACTCCACAGTATAAAGCTGAGATTCCCCAGTGCACCAAAATCCAATCTCTAATTGAACTCACCTCACTGTAAACTTAGCGGGTCTATGACATTAAATCCTATTTATTTCCTTATGACTCTCAAATCTATGCTCTAGATATCAGACTTAACTGTGCAGCTACAAACTCAGCTTCTTCATTTGACCATCTTTCTATAGCAGTCTAGACAGAATACATTTAAATATAAGGACCTAGAACCCTTGAAAAAGTGCTTCTCCCACTGTTTTCTAGGAAACTCTTTTCTAGGTCTGAGTTATAAAACCTTATCTGTATCCTTGAATATGACTTATTTTCTTATGCTTCCATTAACTGCACAAATCACATTGGTTTTGCTTTCCAAATGCATCCGAGTTCACTCATCTGTTTCCATTTCCACCAGTACCATCCTGGGTGAAGCACCATGCCCTCGGTGGTACTGCAATCCTCTCACATGCGCTCATTACCTACACATAGCCAGCAGATGTGGTGTTGCCTGATTCATTGGCGTCTCAACAAAGCCCTCATAAAATACCTAGCCCAGTTTCAAAACAAGACATGAAACAGTAAAAGCAGAACAGAAAGAGTAAGAGCAGGGCACCCCTTCCTCCTCTGCTCTTACCAACATTAAGTCACTGTGCCTGCAGAAAGACATTTCATGACTGCTACAAAATCCAGTTTCCCAGTGTCTCAGCCTTTGACATCACGATTGTGTGAGAATCCAAGCTGACCACAAGCAACAGAGACCAAAGGCAAATGAGCTAACCTACAGTACCAGAAAACCCTTGTGCTATGCTCTAGATATACAGCTTGGGGTGAGCTATTCACTTGCAGGGTACCACTGAGAGTTCTTTCTTGTTTTTTATGTGGTATTGGAAGTTAATACACAGACCTTTAAAATAGCATCAGTTAAACTGGATTATTGTTTTTAGGGATAATCAAATGACATTGTTTGTATCAACAAATTTGATTTGTAAATATGAGGTACTTGAAAATTTTTTTAAACTTTTTTCTCAAAACAACATTTTTCTCTCCCCTTTCTGTGGTAATGGAAGAGAGACAGGAGGCATATGGTTGGGAACACACAAATTGAAACAGGGCTGGTAGGGCACAACGGAAACAGACTATTTGTTAACATCCCATAAGGGTGCTGGGAAATGATTGTGATTGTTTTCTGTAAATATAGGGGACCCTTTCTTCCATTTATCTTCTTAAAATAATTGTACACACACCATTTTGTCCTTCAATCTGCCACACTCAAAGCTCACTTTGAGAGTAATTCAACTGAGATTTTTAAAAAAAATGTTACCAGGGTTACTGTGTCTGAAAATTTATGTGATGTGTTTTTTATGGAACAACTTTTGTGGAGGAATTTTAAATGACTAAAGGGACAACAGAATCTCATCTGTGTCGAACACATAGTCTGTGGTGAGACTTACACAAGGTTAAAACATGCTGTCCTTCCACCTGTCTATCCTGCTAAGTACTTCAACAAGTCTCCCTCAGGTGTCTTCCTCCTATTCTCTGTGAAAATTTCAGAATGCCTCCATGTGGCTAGTGTTTCTGACCTTGACATCTCTTTCCACACTTGACAACTAATTTTGCCATGCAAAGTGCACAGAAAGTTGGAGCTGTGAATGGCAGCTGTCGTCATCTCCTGACCAACTGCCCTGAACACACACAGGTCCACTCCTTCCTTCCTTCCTTCCTTCCTTCCTTCCTTCCTTCCTTCCTTCCTTCCTTCCTTTCTTCCTTTCTTTCTTTTTGGTGTTTTTGAGACAGGGTTTCTCTGTGTGGTTTTGGTGCCTGTCCTGGAACTCACTCTGTAGACCAGGCTGGCCTCAGACTCACAGAGATCCACCTGGCTCTGCCTCCAGAGTGCTGGGATTAAAGGTCTGCACTGCCACTGCCCGGCCCACTCTGCCTTTTTCTAACATGAACACTTTCTATTCTCTAAGGATCAGAAAACATCAATCTCATAGTTGTTCAGGGATCTTCCATGGTGCAAAAGATGAAGTTGCAAATAGTCAAAACCTCCCTTGCTCCTCCTGTTTACTTCTCTACTCAC
Organism: Onychomys torridus; assembly: GCF_903995425.1. Lineage (NCBI taxonomy): Eukaryota > Metazoa > Chordata > Mammalia > Rodentia > Cricetidae > Onychomys > Onychomys torridus. The sequence continues at coordinate 122,661,312 of NC_050448.1, forward strand.
ATTCAGGGATAGTCTGTATGTCAAATATGTTCATCTGATTGGTTAAAATAAATAAAGTGCTGATTGGCCAGTAGCCAGGCAGGAAGGATAGGGTAGGTGGGGCAAGGAGGAGGAGAATTCTGGAACGTGAAGGCTGGGGCAGAGAGATACTGCCAGCCAGACAAGAAAGAGATAAGGTAATGGTAAGCCAGGAGCCAGTGGCAAAGTATAGATTAATAGAAATGGGCTAAATATAAGAGTAAGAGCTAGACAATGGTAGGCGTGAGCTAATGGCCAAGCAGTTTAAGTAATATGAATGTCTGTGTGTTTATTTTATAAGTGGGTTGTTGGACTAACAGGGCTTGGCTTGGCAGAGGCTGGAGAGAAGCTCTCCACGTAGTTAAAAGCGAGGTTTATTTTGTGGGGTAACTTACAAATGAAAGGATAGGTTGCAGGGTCTGGGAAAGGTATGGTGCTGTCCGGTGGTGTTCTCCGGAGAACTCTTGTCAGTCTACCTCCAGTGTCCAGGGTCCTGGAACCAAGAGAAGCCTCTCCTCTTTATCCTGGGTCTTCAGCTTCCTCTCTTAGCCCCACCTTGTGGGCATGACCATTACCGAAGCCTCAATGGCAGTTGGAACTTCCAGGCCAAGGCTGGGATGGCTACCCACTACAACCAACATTCTTTACTCAGACATCACTTTATTCTTCCTCTCCTGCTGCTCCCAGGGCCTTCTGTAACATCGCCCCTCTTCAACATCCTTATCACCAAGTCCAGTGACAGACTCTTCCTGCATATGTCTCTGACTTCCAATTGTTATTTGATCCTGCCCCCCCCCCCAAAAAAAATCATCTCCTGCTCTGACTTCATCACTGTGATTTCTTGGTTCTCCTGTGATGACTCCTTCTTATTCCTTTTCTCTGTCAAGTTTGGAGCTTCACTGAAATTTCTTGGGGTTCTGCCTCATTTATTAGTAGTATTGCTGACAGTTTCATTTTAGCGCCTGAGTTTATATTATTACTTTGTTCTTCTACCATTTGTCATTAGAGAATTTCATGTTTAGGTACACTCATTTCTTTCTTTGATGTGTTGGAAATGTTTTTAGTGTCTTTAGGTAGAATTAATATCTTTGGTGATTAAGGGAGTAAAGGTAAGATGTCTTAGATGAGTTGTATTAGATGAGTTTACCTTAGTTTTGCAAAATCACCTCTGTTTAGGCTGTATTTCAGCTTCTTGGTAATCTCTTCTTGCAAAGGGTTAATTTGTTAACTCAGTGACTTAACACCTTAGCACATTCATGTGCCCCTTGTAGATTACAACAGCAGCCAGGTTTCCAGCCACTTGCTATGGTGTAGCAAATATATGTACTACACAACACAACAAACAACTCCTCTTGATGGCTTGTATAGAAAAACATTCATGTTTCTTATGAGCAGTCCTCGGGAGTTTGACAAGAGAGATATGAGGCCCTGGCATGGCCAGAGGAGATGAGATAAAAAGGATTGTTGGTGTGTAGTTTGAAAAGACGTAAGAGGTGCAGTGTACAAATGCATAAACTGGGTTGGATCCTGAAAGATGAATGAATGGCTGTACTAGACCTTACACACTGATCATGGTTCTATAATATTGGCATTGAATCATGAGTCATTGTTTGTGACTCTCAGTATGTAAACACATACATGAGCAGTTTCAAAAGTTTCATTTAGGTTAGACCTCACTTCTTATATTGCTTTTGTTTTGCAAACTTTGTCATGGGGGCATAGCAATAAAATTGTTTTAAAATACAAATAAATGGCTTTTTGAGCACATCGTTAACACATAGGTCACATCTTCCACATGGACACTTACACTGTTCACACATCACCATATGTTCTTCAAATATTGTACACCTCTTATTCAGAATCTTGGCCAGCACTCAATTACCCTTGCACCTGCCTGAAACTACACACATGTACAGTTTACATTTTTTATGTACAATGTAGGCATTTGGGCCTGACAGTTTCCTTTTCCAACTTTTGAAGATGTTTATTCTTCTTAAGGGAAGTCTACTTTCAATTCTCTGCATAGGCACAAATCAAATTAACATCAAGGTAGGTTATGTTTTCATGTCTTGGAAAGAATATACTTCTCAAATACTTTAAAACACTTTTATTTTGGCATGGATACAGGACCACATTGTGCTATAATATGAAATTCTTAAATTTCTGAAGGCATTTTTTTTTTCAAAATTAGAAGAAGTATTCTCAGCATTGTGGTGTACTGCATGTCATAGTGTATTCAAAGTAATGCACACGCTTGAAATGGAGGCCATTAGAAGACGTCCAGACTAGAGTGGGTGGGAGTATTCCTAGCTCAGGGCCAAAAGTTATTGTCTTCTTAGGAGCCAACACTATCTTTGCATTGTTTAAAAGAAGAGGAACTTTCAAAATGGTAATATGTGAGGGAAATACCTGAGTTCTGTATGAAATTAAGTTTAAAGTGTTTCTTCTGTACTGTAGATGAAAAGGTCTACTTTCTACATGGTTGTAGATATTTTTAATAAATAAACTAAGGTCATTTCTTTTTCCTGTGTCCCAGTAGCCATCTGCCTTCCCTGTGACATTTCCATGTATTTAGAGTCTATGGCATGTTTTCTTACCATTGTAGTGCATCCACACAGCCACACAGCAGCAATGGGAGTGCAGATGTGCAGCCATTCCAGGGCAGGCTCTTCAAGATGGCTCTGAGGGTCTTCCTCTGTTAACTCCATGCTTCTGTCTTTTGTCCAGCAGCAGGAGGCATTGCTGTACCACAGCTGGAAGAGGCTGGGCTTCTGACTTGTTAGCTGTTCCTGCTCATGTCCAGCCCCCTCCCCCAGCCACTGTTAGCTGTTCCTGCTCATGTCCAGCCCCTCCCCCTAGCCTCCTCCCCCCAGCCACTGTTAGCTGTTCCTGCTCATGTCCAGCCCCTCCCCCAGCCACTCTTCCCATCTGCATTGCACAGTCCTGTGATTCACATTAGAAGCAAATCATCTTCCTCATGTTTTTTGCTCCCAGTGAGAATAAACTGGTTCATGACCCTTCCTTTTCTTGACAGCCAGGTTAACTGAACATACAACCTATACACCTACCCCAAAAATGGATATAATGAGATTAGAAGATTCTGATAGAATCTACCATCTAGATTCATTATTTCCATAACCGAAATAGTGAAGTCTCCTCATAGGGTGATCCCACAAACCCCAGAACATCTAAACTGTTAATCTCATCATGGAATCTGCCATCTCAGAAGGAATCACATGGCATTTGTAAATTCCAGCAAAGCATAGCTTCATAGCATCCCAATTTGGGCTGTTTCATTCATACTTATCTCAAAAAGATAGACTTTACTGCTGCACACACGTCACCATAATTCTAATCAAATTAACCCCAGAAACAGCATGACTTCTGGCTCTAAAACCCAGTTCTTATACACTGAAGAAAGTGCCTGGGGAGAATGAGGCAGGATTGGTTTATTTTACTTACTCTGAACATACTTTGTTTAAAGAAGCTACACAAATGTATGCTGTGAGTCCTGACTCCATAAGCATTAAATTCCTTTATAATTGTACATTTTATGTAATCTTGTAAGGAAATTACTCAAAATATTTGGATTCCCAGATGATGTTCAAGAGAGAGCATTCTCCATAAAGAAGTGCTCTAATTACATACAGTGCCTGCCTTAGGTTGGTGACATGGGTGAAGGTGGAGGGAAGCAATTGCTTGCTTATATAGGATTTATCATACCCATTGGCCTGTTTTGTCATGAAGTTTCCCTGTTCCCAGACCATTAAGCCAAAGAGAAAACAACTATATTTCAAGTTGTGTATGCCAGCTGGTGAAATGGTATCATCATCCAGTAAATATAACTCAGATGGAAACTGTCACTCAATTGGTTGTCCACACTGGGACTCAGAACTGAGCTCCTTGGGTGGGCAGATGTGTGTCTGTGTTCCAAAACTGATCTTTGACCCAGGTGAATGGGCCTAGGAGAACAGCCTCACATTTCCATGTTCCAGTCCAGCCCTTGGCTTTGCTTTTGTCTCTTTCTGATGACTTTTAGTTTGAATGAGGTACATCAGGTGTAGACTTACCCCTGAAAACCTTGGGTGTCACATATTTGATCCTCTTAAATGTTTCTTTGGGTATACCCTGGAGACTTGTGCCTCAGAAACTGAATCCTGCTCACTCCCTTCTCCTACTTTGATGTCATACATATTTCAGTTATGTCACAAACCTTTGCTGAACACATATGTTGGCATCAGCTGCTGAAAGTACAGTGATAAAGATTAGTGGAAATGATTGTCCCAGCTATAAAGCAGCTTTCTGCATACTGTGAGAAGGGACAGTTTGGGTTTCACACTTGCAGACTGGGAAGAGCAGTTTGGAGGTTAAAGAGTAGATCTGGAGTGTAGACACATTAGGCTCCCTGGAGGAACCAGAAAGCAGAATGGCTTTCCTGTCTACACAGCACAGCAGACTCAGAGATTAGAGCTGGGAAGTAAAATTTTATGTCCCATACATCCAACTTCTTACTGTACCAGTTTCACCCTCAAAATATTTAATGCCTGTCTTGTACTTTGTCCCCCTTGGGCTTATAAAGACATAAAGTGTGCTGAATGGTCCACCTGCAGTTCAGAGGCACATCTTATACAAGGAAGAGTTCACTGTGATGCTGCCCATGGTGGTGCCCAGCAGGGGACTTCGAGGAAACACAGCAGAGTCTCCTACAATTCACCCCCATTCTCAAAAATCCAACACTACCAGACAATGTTATAGTCGTACATTGTTCATTTGAGTCTTCTCTTTCTTATTTTTTTCAAACTGGAGTTCCAAAGATGTATCTAATATATTTGTTTCTCATATAACCAGATATGGCTTTCCTGCTTCTCTCTAAATTTTAGTCTTTGTTTTCTATTTTAGCTTACTAATTTTTCCTCTGTTATATTGTTAATTCTGTCTTTTTTTTGAACAGTAAAACTTTGAAGTTAGAACTGACCTCTCAACATTGTAAACTTAGACCCTTTAACTCATTAATTTTTACTCAATTCTGAAGAAATTTAATTTTCTAAAATTCCACTAAATAATGCTTTTACTTTTCACAGAAAAGATAATGAACAAGACATTCTGTATCTCTCAGTTCTAAGTATATTTTAAAAACTATTTTTGAATTCTTCTCTCGCCTAGAGATTTCCTAGAAATGTAAATTTACTCTTAATTATTTGTATTATTAATTTAATTTACTGCATAGGCAGAAAGGATGGTCTATAAAAGAAATTACTAAAGTGTTTCAGAGTTGTTTTATGGCTTAGTTAATGGAAAACATTTATAAATACTCTCTGAATAATTAAACATTGGGAACCCATGTTCAGTTCCTAGCACCAATGTCAAGCTGTTCATAACAACAGCTACAGGGGATATGACTTTTTCTGGAATCTTCAGGCATCTGTATTCACATATGCACATATTTACCCATTGTCATACACAAATATATAATAGAGAAAATAAAATAAATCTTGGATTGCTAGTTCAGTTTCTGTTACATACTTTGATATTAGTTCTTCTGCATCTATTTTTATGAAATCCCTGATAGAAACAAGTGAGGCATACAAGTCTTTATGTGCTGTGGGATGTCCTGTATGCTGTGAATATATGTTTCTATGATTGACTGATAAATAAAACACTGATTGGGCAATAGCCAGGCAGGAAGCATAGTGTAGGCAGGACAAGGAGAGAGAATGCTGGGTGAAAGAAGGCTGAGGCAGAGAGATGCTGCCAGCTGCCATGATGAGAAGCAACATGTTAAGATACCAGTAAGCAACGAGCCATGTGGAAACTTAAAAATTAATACAAATGGGTTAATTTAAGATATAAGAACAGCTAGCAAAAGCCTGAGCCATTAGGCCACACTGTTTGTAAGTCTCTGTGTGTTTGCTTGGGTCTGGGGGCCACGGGAGACTGGCAGGAACAGGATAACTTCAGCTACATTTATATTTTGACTCATGATTTTAGAAAGTTTCTTTGGGCCATTGTGGTAGAAAATGTAGCACAAATCTTAAATAGTCCTAGTGCTAAAATCAAACCTGAGGCCAGTTGTTGGGGTGAATGCTGGAAGATCACAGAAGCAGGACAAGCCACAGCTACCTCACCTCACCAGTTCCTCAGCTGATCCTGTTTCCTCAGACTGGAAGCCTTTTAGTCCTCATCCAAAATGAATCTCAGCTGAAATGTGCTGCTCAAAGCCTAAAAGCTTAACCAGCCAAAAGCTTCTAGTTTCTGTTCTTTACGCCTTATATATCTTTCTGCTTTTTTCCATCACTCCCTGGGATGAAAGTTTCATTTTCTGGGATTAAAGGCGTGAGTTACCATGCCTGGCTGTTTTCAATGTGGCCTTGAACTCACAGAGATCCAGAGGGATTTCTGCCTCTGGAATGCTAGGATTAAAGGTATGTGCTACCACTGCCTAACATCTATGTTTATAATATTGTGGCTGTTCTGTCTCTGAGCCCAGGTAAGTTTATTAAGGTGCACAGTATTTTGGAGAACACAATACCACCACATTTCCCCTTTTTTGTCTAAAATTTAAAAAAAAGCTTATAACTAATACAAAAAAAACTATCCAATAACTATATACAATATATACAGTCAAGAATTACATTAACAATATCTAGTACATTAACATTTGAAAGATTCAGATAAAAAATCCATTATATATATTAATAATGTCCAGTCCAGCAACATTTCATAAACTCAGACAAAAAGTTTCATTACTTATCCTATTTAAAACAAGTAGTTCCTTTTTAAAAGTATTTTTTCTTTTCATAATATATTCAGTAATCTTCCTTTTTGTTATTTTTATATCTTCCCCTTTTTTCTTTTTAGAGTAGATTCAGTGATCTACCCATTTATCCTATTATTTATTTATCTTTTTCTTAGAGTAGAGTCAATGTTCTACCTCGGGGTAAAAACTCTGGGAAAGCAGTTCAGTGAATGCCTATGGGGTGTGCGGCAGAGCCAGCCATAGTATAGTAGACAAGACCATGGAGAGACAGGGGCTGCGTACAGCCTGCAAAGGCCTGTCCATTGTGTTCTGCTTCTGTCAGCTATTCTCTAGTCCAAATGACTCCAGTTTACCAAGCCAGCACTGTAAGCTAGGGATAAAATATAGCTAGAGAGTTTTTTCTCCGGGTCCCGCCAAGCCCCGGCAGTCTGACAGCCCACTTATAAAAGAAACGTACAGGTGCTTATATTATTTAAACTGTTTGGCCTAATGACTCAGGCATCCATTTCTATTAATCTTTAAGTTGCCACATGGCTTGTGGCTTACAAGTACCTTACATCTTTCCATGGCGGAAGCTGGCAGTGTCTCCTCTTCCTCAGCCTTCCACTTCCCACAGTTCTCTTCTCTGCTAGTCCTGCTTATACTTCCTGCCTGGCTACTGGCCAATCAGTGTTTTATTTATCAACCAACCATCCACAGCAACAAAACATGCAAAACTTGGAACTGTGAGGAATCTTTCAGATTCGAACATAGTGAGCTATTATATCATTTGATAATTTTGTATATCTTTGATAGTTGTATAGGTTAATGTCTCAATATTTGAGAGAAGCTCATTGAAATCTTGACTACTGGCTCAGATTTGCATATATATCTCTCAATTTTTACTTTCTATATTCTTTTACTAATTTATTAAGTAAATTTTTAAATATTTGTCCAGTTAATTAAAACTTGTCAGTCATCTTCTTTGTCCTTAAAAAGCTATTATCTAACATTGCTAGTTACTATGCTCTCCTAGCCTTCATTAAATCTGTATATATCTTATATGTATACATGCTGTGTGTGTATATTGTGTATGTACATAGTGTATATACACTGTGTGTATACAATGTGTGTATGTACTGCTGTACATTGTTTACATATGTGTACATGCATATTAAATGTGTATACATTGAGTGTGTTGTCTTCATTTGACCAGTATGTACATTATATGTATACATTGTTTGTGGAGATTATATATGTATATTGTACAGGTACATTGTGTGTATGCACTATGTGTACATTGTATGGGTGTACATATGTGCGTATACATTGTGTGTTGTGATCTCTTAGCTATAATTCTGTTCATTTGAATTATTCCTACATAGACTATTTCCATCTTCATGATTTTGGGATTTTGAAAGGATATTTCATTCATTTATTGTTCTGTAAATTTCATTTTCACTCTGTGTTCTAGCAGTGCATTAAGAAGTATGTTTATTGTTTTAGATCCATGATGCATTTTCTTAAGTCAGTGGTCTTCAAAGAACAAAGGGCAACAGGATTCAAATTATTCAAAAATTCTTATTTAATTTTATTTATCCAATTTCTAATCATATTTAGTCTTTTTTATTTATTTTACATATCACTTCGTATACCAACCACAGATACCTTTCTCATCACTTCTTCTAATCCCCCACATCCATCCCTCCTGACCCACACCCCCATTCTCTTCTCCAAAAGCCCTCTCATGGGGAGTCAGCAAAGGCTGGTACATTCATCTGAGGCAGGACCAAGCCTATCCCACTATATCAAGGATGAGCAAGGCTTCCCACTGTAGGTAACAGGCTCCAGAAAGCCACCTCATGCACCAGGGATAGATCCTGATTCCCACTGTCAGGGCCCCCTCAAACAGACCAATCTACACAACTGTCTCCTGTATGCACAGGGCCTAGTCTGCTCCCATGCAGGTCCCACAGCTGTCAGTCTAAAGTTCATGAATCCCCACAAGCTTGGTTTGGTTATTTCTGTAGATTTCCCTATCATGATCTTGACCCCCTTGCTCATTGAGCCCTGTCCCCTTTTTTTAATTGGACTTCTGGAGCTTGTTGTTTATAGCAACATTATTCATAATAGCCAGAACCTGGAAACAACCTAGATGCCCCTCTACCGAAGAATGGATTAAGAAAATGTGGTACCATAAACAATGGATTACTACTCAGAGATTTAAAAAAATATCATAAACTTTTCAGGCAAATGGATGGAACTGGAAAAGATCATCCTGAGTGAGGTAAGCCAGACTCAGAAAGATAAACATGTTAAGTACTCAATCTACAGCTCCAGAGAAGCTAATATCTAGTCTTTTGATCATCCTTTATTCAAGTCTCCAAATTCATACACTGTAGAAGATGATCATAGCTCCCTTACTTGGCTATCTCAATTTTTTCATTCTTTATATCTTCTTGCTAATGGGAAAAAAAATCATCCACCCCTTCTCTCTCTCTCTCTCTCTCTCTCTCTCTCTCTCTCTCTCTCTCTCTCTCTCTGTGTGTGTGTGTGTGTGTGTGTGTTCTGTTACAAGATTTTGTGAAACAACTATAGTTGCATGTTGAAATCAGTAGCTGTGTTTGAGAAGTAATGAGGAAATCTAACATTACATGCAGGGATTTTGGAGACATAGAGAGTAGAGTACACAGCAGTGTTATACCTCCCATTTCCCCCCAAGACTTTGCTATAATGTATACAGCGTTATGATGAAAAGAAGAAGGCAGAGTCATTACAAAGAAGACAAGACATTGGCATAAAGAAGATAAGTGAAACAGGACAGGGATTTGAACTAAGCCAGTGAAAGCAATCAAATACAATCAATAGACTTTGTTTGGATCTGGAATTAAACTAACTTAAAAAGACATTTTTAAACTCTCTAGGCAATTTGAATATGAATTGGCTATTATGTGATATTGGATTATTAAGTTAGTTATATGTAATAATGACATTATAGTTATGAAAGGAAACATCCTTTGTTTAAAAAACAATTTCACGAAGTGTGTCAGAAAAAAAAAAAAAGCTGTCAGGCCTATTTTGAAATCCTCCAGTGTAAAGCAAGTTTGGTAAAATAAAAGGTGCAGTGGAGTGGTGATGCATGTATATGCCTCCTTCACAAGTACTTGAGGGTTTTCATCAAAATCAAAGAGTGAATCCATTGAATTTTAAATATTTTATGAAAACAGTATTAGACACTTTCCTGAAGATGTTATATTTAAAGAGTGTGCTTTGAGTAATTTCTAGGAACTCTGAGGCTAAAATGTGTTTGTGGGTGGCAGCTCAGATTCTCTGGGCCACTCTTAGGCTACTCTCCACCACAGGAGAGAAAGCGAGGAGCACACTTACCTGGTGTAGTGTGTGGCCTCTGTGACTGGCTCCAGGTTGCTGTGTTACTACTTTTCCTTTCCTGTCCCTCTGAATTGCCTTTCTGGCTCCTGGTTTCTCAGACCTGCAGGTTAGGAGAATCCCTCTGTTCTTCTTTGCATTCCAGAAGCACCTTCTGTCAGCAGTGAGCTGACTATCATGAGTTCAGTGTCTTAATCATACCTCTGCTCCTCACTACTGTTATAAGAACATAATTACATTAATTTTTTTATTATTGTCATAACAAATTCTCACACATTTAGAAGCCTTGAATAGTGAAGTTTATTATGTTACATTTCTTTTTTATTAAGAAATTTTTTATTCATTTTATATACCAATCAGATACCCCTCTTCCCTCCTCCCAGCCCTTCTCCCTTCCCTGCCCCAAACAACCCCCTATTCCTTTAGGTCATAAGTCTGGTATAAGTTGCACTGGATTTGGGGGGAATTGCATTTCATTCAGAAGTCTCCAGAGGAGGATCATCTCTGCACTTATCTATGCTATTTGCATAATTCAGTTTCTTGTGCTATAAGATCAAGTCTCATTTCTTGCTGGTCATTAGCTAAGGGCCATTCAAGCTCCTTGAAGTCATCTGTGTTCTTTTGGCCTGTGCCCCTTTCTCCGTATTGTCAATGCTAGCAATAGCAATTGGGAGATTAGTCCCTCCCATGCCTCCAATCTAGCCTCTTTCTTATTCCAACTTTACCTCTCTAACCTAATGATTCTCAACCTTCCTAATGCTGCAACCCTTTAGTACAGTTCCTCATGCTGTGGTGACCTGCAATGATAACATTATTTTTGTTGCTACTTCATAACTGTAATTTTGCTACTACTATGAATCACAATGAAAACTTCTGTTTTTTATGGTCTTATGTGACCTCTGTGAAAAAGTCATTTGACCCCCAAAAGGATTATAACCCACAGGTTGAGAACCACTGCTCTAACCATTCACAGTACTATAAAATTCTGTATTTTAAGGATTCATACAAATTAGGACCCCAGATATTCCAATTATCTTCATCTCAAGGTCCATAGTCTTTGTTCTCTTGCAAAATACCTTTTGTTGCCTATAGTAATACTCAAAGGCTTGGGGCTTTGAATTGGAACTGTGAATGAGTTACCTGATTCCATTTCTTTCGTGGGTTTTCAGCTGCTCTGTGCCTTAGCACCTTGCCTGTGCAGTGAGATGGAGGACAGTTTGGTGCTGCTGTGGTGAAGCCCCATTGTTAATTTTCTGTTGCTGGGGCAAAAATACCATGATAAAAATCAACTATAGAAGAAAAGGTTCATTTTAGCTTCTAGTTACAGAAGGCTCTGGTCCTTAATGGAAGAAGGCATGATAGCAGCACAGGAATCTGGGTGATCGCATTTCATCCATACACAGGATACAGAAACAGATATTATATATACCTCACATGTATATGAGAGAGAAATGGGAGAAGTCTATATACCCTGAAGGCCATACCCATACTTCCTCCAACTAGGCTTCACCTATAATAGCCTATGGAGAATATTTCTCATTCAAGATACCACACTAACTTATAGTGAGAATCAGATGAAGAGACAATGGGTACTTTGGATATGTTAATGTAATGTACATATTTGAACTGTTAATAATATGTTAATAAATAAAGTGGTTATTACCCTTTCATATTTTACTTTGGATATCTAACATCAGCAAAAATCTTCATTTGTACATGTACATTTGTTGAGTGGCAATGTGAATAAATATCATTACCATTGTCTTTTATAAGGGTAGGATTTCATTTTTGTGGGGCTTTAAGGATATAAAATTTATAGCACTTCATCTACAAAATATAATATGAAATCATAAACATAAAATTAGGTATAGGCCTTGGCAGGCACCTATGCAAATGAGTGCTGCTGAAATTTATTAGTTTTCTCAAAGCCTGTCTCTTCCTCTTTGCTGTGGATTCCCTATACCCTTCTTGCTCTGCACCCACACCCACACCCACACCCCTCCCCCCCCACCTCTATTCCCATACTTCATCCCTGTTTTTTGGAAGTATATCTTATACTGCAAACAAAACTCCATTGCATTGATTTCACACTGTCTCAGATCCAGGGTGACCAAGATCATGTATGGAATGAATATGTAATTCATGTTTTTATCATATATTTATCACATGTTCACAATATTCTAGGTAGTGGATCAGAGCTTTGGGCAGTCTGATGTCACAGCCTACACTTCTCAAGTTGGCTGCTCTGAGAGAGTAAAGAAGAATTTCTCAAAGTAGAGATTTCTAGACAAAAGGCTAACTTAAAGCAGCCTTAGGAAAAGTCACTGGAATAGAATTCAAAGGTTTGTTATACAAAAGTATGTCTCAAAACCCAAGGCAGAAGAATAAGCGTATGGTGAGAGGAGCATATTGAGAAGCCTGGAGTTGATGTTAAGGCAGGCTTGGTCCATGTGAAGAACCCCTCTAGAATGCAAGTGTTGAGAACCCAGGACACAGGGTGAAGGCAGAGCACACAGTGACTAGGGTGTGGCCCTCAGAAAGAACTTCATAGGGCAATGTGCCAACTCTTAAATTGCTCTTTATAATTCACCTTGAAATCTTAATTTGGCATCAAAATCTCTTTCCAGAGGTTTTTCATCAATCTTTTCTTTTCTCATGTCAAGACAAACTGAGGTTATTAATCTCTCCCAGACACAGCGATGTTTGACACATATTGTATTACTAGGATAAATGGAATTATTAATAGAAATTCCAGGGAACCTAAAGGCTCCTGGGAAGCATATTTAAAATGGAAGAGACAAGATTATTTTATTTTCTGGAAAGGCTTTTAGCAGAGGTACAGGGAGCACCAACCTCCTAACTTTGGCTGAATCTGGTGCTGCATGTGGTAGATTTGTTAAATGTTGGCATGTGAGTAACACTTATTTGTTGCTGATTTGGGTTGGCTCTTCTATACCCAAAGGGACTTTCATATGCTTGCAGCACTGTTTTGGTTAGGGAGCATTACAATCTTAACCATCAAATTGACACAACGTAGAATCACTTGGGAAGACAGTCTCAATGTGGGATGGCCTGTCGGCATATGTGTGATGGGGGAGTGTTGTTTGAACTATGTTAATGAAACTGTACCCACTTTTTATCCAATGATGACAAAACATGTGTGAAAGAGGGGCTTTATTCATCTTTGATGTTTTCCTGGGGCTACAAATAGATCCATTCTTGTTTTGTTCTTTGTGCTTGCTTGCTTCTCCCACTTTATTTTTTGGCCTTTGGTTTTTTGATTTTTTTTTAATGCTTCTCCCTCATATATCATGTAACAGCTATCATAGCTAAAAAGCACATGGTCAGGTTCTTTTAAAGAATGGTATTCATTGTGGAAGGTTCAACTTAGTGTGCCTTGCTCATTATTTTTAAGGATCTTGTATTTTCAATGAAGTTTTGTCTGAATCTTGTATACCTTGGTTATACCCCCGCCTCCCCATTTCCCACAGAGTCCTTTCTGATTGACAAATTGCCAATATTTCTTAGGTATAAGAGCATTCAGGAAGTTCAAGGGCAGTCAGCTCATACTCTCACAATGAGCTCTCAATATGTGGGCTGGGAATGTTTTTGCATGGAAAATCCTACATTACAACATTTAGCAAGTTGAATACACCCATGAAATAGTTAACTTTCTGACAAAACTCATCTTCTTCGATTCTTCTCAGTAAAGCAGAAGTACTGGGGCTGATCTCACAGTCTCTTCACAGTTGCCCCTTTCCAACACTGCCTTTTCACTTGACCAATGCAGGGAAAGAAGACATATCTGAAAACAATGCAGTCATCTTCTCTTCGGCTGCACTGACTTCGATTAAAAGCAGAAAACCTTTGTCCATATTAAAGAAGACATGCCACTACATTTTCTTTATTTAAAACTGGCTGGGATTAATTTCTTAGGAATTTCAGTCTTGAGTTTGGGAACAACCAATGTTTATAACCTACCCATCCTCTGTATAGGAAAAAAGTCAAATAGCATTTGAGAAAGTATTTTTTAATGCAGATTTAAACTGATTTGTGACTATTTTCTACTTTCTCTTTCTTTTTTCTTTTACTTTTATTCTGGAGCTGAAGACCCAACCCAGGGCCTTGCGCTTGCTAGGCAAACACTCTACCACTGAGCTAAATCCCCAACCCCTATTTTTTTAAAAATAAAATTGCTACTAATTCCTTGAGAATTTCATACAGTGTTATGTTGATCATACTTACTCCCTTCCCCAAGTCTCCCAGATCCATCCATCCTCATCCAACTTCATGTTTTCTTCCCCCTCCCCACTGAGGCAACTTTGTTGGTCAGCTACTCTTGGGTTGGGGGCTACAGGTGTGTGCTTGATATGACAAAGATCATACAATATTTTTTAATAAAGACTCTCCTGTGCCATCAGCTATCAAATGTCAATAACTCCTCAGCTAAGGCTTGGTCTGCACGTGCACCATGCTGAGATTTTGCTTTGTCTTAAGCTTGTGCAGGACTTGTATGTGATGTCATAACCACTATGCATTCATGTGTATCTGTCCCGTTGTGTTGGGAAAACATGGATACTCTCTTTCTTCATTCATCTTTCCTAAAGTCAAATTTTATTGTCTTTTGTCCTGTTTCCAGAGTTTTGATCTCCATGGAGTGATCAAATGCCTGCCAATGAGTGGTAGCATATGGACATGTTATTCCCTCACATGGAAACCTAGAGTCACCTCTGTCCCAGTAGGGACTTTAATGTGCTGCCTGGGAAAATGAGGCCAGATTTTCTGTTTAGAAGCACAGAATGCTCTCAGGTGTGGAGCTTGGAATCAAAAGGTGTTTTTTCTTCTTCCCTGAAAATCATAAATTCATTCTCCACTTCTTAAAGATATATTGGTCCTCGGAAAATACCTTAGCCTGTGGAGCACTGCTACACCTCTAAATTTTGGCACTGTGGAGACCATCTGAAAAGATTCCTGTGTGAAACATCTTCCCAGATGCTTCAGCTACATGTGAAAGTAGATGAATCACATCACTAACAAGGATATTTTCTTAACAGCATGTATTGAAGGAGACGGGGGAGGGAGAGGGCAATGAAAAAGGAAACCTGATTGCTTCTGTCTGAAATAACTATCTGATTAAAACAACTACAACAATAACAAGACCAGCAAAGAGGAAAATATTCTCTCCCACCAAAAAAAGAAAAAGAAAAACAACAACACACAACAATTTTCACTTTGGATGGACCATTTCCTTTGAAATGAAAAGAAAAAATGAAGCAGTTACACCATGGGTGTCCCTGGTATAAGATGTATCCAACCTATAACTTCTGATTACTAGGAAATTCACAGGAAGTAAATTCAGATAGGATTAAGGAAGCCCCCAGGGACTAACAAGTGGGAGAATATTTATCGATTTGTACCAAATAGTTGACTGAATAATGAATAACTATTAGCTTAAATTGCAAGAAACATGGTTATTTAACAGCAATCTAACGTTTACATTTTCCTTTTTTTTTTCTTTCTCAATCAGTATCTTTCAGCGCATCTTAGAGAGCATCTCACAAGGAAGACAGTGAGGATCTCTCTCATTGAATAGCAACATGACTTTCCAGCAGGTTGCTGATCCTTTCTTTTGCTCTCCAACACAGTACATGTTAGAACACAGGAATAGCCATTCAGAACCACCAACACAGCATGGCTCTCAGGACAAGAGTCAAAGCATACTTTATCTAGGAATGCTTGTATCTCTTATCATAATCCATAATCACCTCTTTTTGGTTCCAGAACTCTCACAGACACACAAATATAATGCTCAAAGCACCTTACAAAAAATGACATAGTATTATGCTATTAACATAAAACCATGCATATCTTTCTATTTGTTTTAGATTCTCTCTAGATTAATTATATCTAGATAATACCCATACAACATAAACGCTACATAAATGTTTGCTTTACTGTATTGCCTATGGAAAAATGACATATGCAATAGTTTTCATCTTCCAGCCCATCCTTGATGGAATCTATGTACATTTGACTTATAGATGCGAGAGCTAACTAAAAACTAACTAGAAACAAAACACTAGATTCTAAGTCAGACATATGTTTTCCAATCACTAGATTTTGTTATGTTGGAGTTTCACTTTCCTGTGTGGCAGGAACTCAGCCTGATACATCAATATTATGGGTGAGTGTTGGGAAATCCTTGAGATGAAATGACTATGTGATGTATCTGACAAGTTACAATTCATTCATAAGCTCAGGTAAGAAAAATGTAAATGTCTGAAATATGCTGGAACCCAGACATGAACCAGCAGGCCAAAAGCACTGAGTGTGTGTGTGTGTGTGTGTGTGTGTGTGTGTGTGTGTGTGTGTGCAGATAAAAGATACATGGTGTGATCAAAGGGCGCTAAGGCCCACAAAAAAAGATTAAATCATGAAATCATGAGTTGAAACTAGTCTCTGAGAAATCAGTTGGAATAAAAATAGATTTTTGTAATATTAAGGACTCCACACTTTTTAGTTTCTTGAACTTGTGAGCTGAGGTTCATACCAATAAATACAATTTAAAAAATTCAGAACCCCAGAAATCAGAAATCTGATATTGGAAGGATTTTTTTCTGCTGTGGAGGTGAAGAGAAAAGAGAGAAGAAAAGAAACCACTCCCTGTAACAAGTGATGGGTACCTGAAGCATTGAATTCTGTTCCCTGGGGACAGCGAGCATCACAGTTATAGGAGACTGGAAGTGTTCACACTAACTGCTTTAGTACCACACATAGCCTGATGACCCTGTGAGAGACTGATCTCTTGGAGGGCAGCAGGGTGGCATATGGACCAAAGAGACAAGCATAGGAGGAGACAATGGAAGCCACTTTCTATCATCCACTGTGCTATAGGGGACCACAACAGAAGTGAAAATTTGAAACTAATTGGCAGAAGTCTAGAAGATGATTTTATTTCTGTATACTACCCTGATCATGAACAATTTGAGAGGGTTAAGGGTATTAAATAGTGGCAAAATAGACTTAATCATATTTATATAGCAGATGGAATTAGTCATTGTAAGGTAGTCATGTTCATAATGCACTTAGATTGTATGAGATGATTCATAAGAGAAATTCATATAAAGTGATAGCCTTAAGAATATCTCATACATTCTCCATTGATGATTCTCAGAAAATTTGATAATGTATACATATGAATCAGTTTATTTTTAATTATTATGTGCAGATTATATATATATATATACATATATATGTATAAAAAGTGATATTGAAGGGTTTTTTATTTATTGAGTAGAAGACTGAATAAAGAGTAGTAGCTTGGATACAATCCACAATTTTGAGAAATTAGGTAATGGATTTTGACTCATAAAATATCACCATGAACTCTCTCTCTATGTATCAGGATTAAAGGTAAATACATTAGAACACAGCATCTATCTAATGGCTGCAAGACACCAAAGCACTGATCAGGCACTCTGTCTAACTTGTTACTCCACGCTGAAAAAGACATCAGGTTTCACTGTTTCTGTGATTTGAGATAGAGAAGCATCTGTCAATAAAAGGAAGAGGAAAAAGAAAAATTCTCCTGACCTATAAATTGGGATTATAATTAGTAGGTGTATTTTACACATGCACATGCACACGCACACCCACACACATTGACAAACCAAACAACAGAAAGGGCAGAGGACAATAAATATTTCTATGTTACATTAAACATAAAGATGCTCGGAGATGTTGCCCTCCTTACATGCTGTCTGAGTATGTCAATCTGACTCATCACTTACCATGTTCTACAATGTCTTTTTTATATCAGCCTTCTTTGTAGTAACTCCTCAATCATTCACAGGTTTGCTTTTATGTTCATGGAGTAAGAACTTTTAGATCTTTGCAATAACAGTCTCAGCACAGAAATTCTCCAGACTGTTATTCTTTTTCTAAACCATCACGGCCTTATCCACACTTCAGCTGAACCCTTTTATGGGGAGTGGGAATGCAAACTGTTTCTGTGTTGACTCCTTCCAAATATTTCCAAAGCAGTCAGGTAATGTCTTGGAGAAACCACAGATTCTTGTTCTTTGTTCTTTTTCATTAACCGAACATCAGCATTTCCCCCAGTTATGAATATAGGCACAAACATTGGCCCTACATGCAGTACTTGTGACATTCTCCTAATGGAAATAAGGAATCTGCTCACGTCATACTATAGTTTTTACAGATGTTTATAAGTGTCATCCACACCCATCGCTATGTTAAAATTGTCATCAGGTCTACTTCCATGGTGTCTTTAAGCAGACTGTTTATAGATGAACAGCAGTGGCAGCTACCACAAGAGGCTATTGTGGAAATTTACCCAGATGCTGCTTGTATGGTCTCAGGTCAGTACAAGCACGGAATAGGTACTCCACGATATCAATTAAAAAAACAAAACAAAACAAAAAACACATGACACTCCTCCTTAAAGACAATGTCAGTTTCTCCTCATGAATCCCCACTTAGAGCCCAAGTGGTAAGATATCCAAGGGGATATCACAGGCACCAAGGCTGGTGATTTCAAGTATGTGTTCTCAGGCCTTGGAGCAGCACCCTTCTGTTCTTCTCAAGGACTGATTTCTAAAGCAGCCCCAAAGGCCACAACTCAGGGTTGGGACTCATGGATTGATTTTTCTATGTTGACCCAGCAGGCCGAGCCCTGTCTGGTTTATAAACAGATGCTTTATTATTTTCTGGTTTCATACTAAACTGAACCAGGAAAATGATTCTTACAGGATGGTTAGGCTTTCTCTCTTACAGTTTATTCAGAAGGTAGTGGGGGTGGGGAAGGATTAGGGAGGAGACAAAGAGCAACTAGTTTCTATTCCTAATTTTGTATTAAGCCATCCCAAGGTGTCATTACATTGAGAAAATGTTGGTTAATTGGCAGTGTGGTGGTTTCTTGTATGGGACGCAGTCTAGGCCAGGGGGGGCAGTTTCCAGTGCTTCTCGCTTCCAAATGCGAGGCTTTGCTGTTTCTCTCCACAAGCAGTTATTTGTTGGTCATAGAGTTCTGTAAGCCAAATTATATCTTCCCTTAAAGGGTCATTTTGACTGTGTATCTACAACACCCTTTTCAGAAGGGGCTAATTATTATTGACAAAGAAGATATAGAGACAGATTCTCTCCTGTTCTGGGCAATAGAGTAAGCACTTGGCCCCGTTAATTTTGTGTGGGTCTTCCACTGAAGCAGTATTCTTGATTTGTGTTTAGACTGCAATAAAAATAAATGTGGGAAGTCTCCCTTTTTCCAAAGACCGTGGCTCCCAGGACCTCAGAGGCTTCTCAGAGTTCTGTGTGTGA
Source organism: Onychomys torridus (assembly GCF_903995425.1). Taxonomy (NCBI): domain Eukaryota; kingdom Metazoa; phylum Chordata; class Mammalia; order Rodentia; family Cricetidae; genus Onychomys; species Onychomys torridus. The sequence goes on from NC_050448.1 coordinate 122,680,792, forward strand.
TCCATGAGTTCTGCAGACTTTATCTATGGGGTCACTTGGGATAAAGTCATCATTTGCACTTGCCTCATTGTTCCTTTGAAAAACAAACAAACAAACAAAAAACCCAGGTACTTTGTGGTTGAACGCGTCCTGTTGTTTTAAGAGGTTGGTCCTGTTGTTTCCATTTGCTTGTATAAGACCTTGATGGAATACAAGTCTCATCCCAGTATTTAAGGGTTTTCCCAAGATAGCACTGGGCTTAACAATTGTTTCTGGTTTTTTCTGTGGTGAGCACACAAGGTTTCCATAGCCACAAGTCTGTTTACACTTTCTCTTTTCATAGAAGGTTTGTTATGGTTATGCTTTAGATGTGAAATTTTCTCACTAGATTCCTATGCTTGAATCCTGTTTGCCAGCTAGTGGCACTGATTTGTACAAACTTTTGGATGTGAGGCCTACCTGGGAGAAGCAGGCCAATGTAGATTATCCTAGTTTCTGGTTCTTGCCCATATCAGCTGTTTCATGGCTAGCCATGATGCAACATCCTCCACTATGTGACCCACCACGATGCCTTTGAATACATGCTTGCCTGGAACCCTCTTAACTGTTACCAAAATGAATCCTTCTTTTCTTTCTGTCAGCTATTTTAGTCATTGTGTTGAGGAAAACACCTAGGCCTGATAGAAATTGGTATTTTACCTTTCTCTTCATCAGCTTAACTCCTGCTCTACTCTACTGGTCTTTCCTGGGTTGAACTGGTCCCTCAGCAGGCCATACATAAGAAAGTCTGTAATGGGTAGCCATTCCAGCTTTGGCCTGGAAGTTCCAACCCCCACTGAGGCTTCAGTGACAGTCACACCTACAAGGAGGGGCCGAGAGAGGACACTGAAGACCCAGGATTCAAATGAGAAGGATCTCCTGGTGCTTGGACCCTGGACGCTGGAGGTAGACTGAGCAGAGTTCTCCAGAGAACACCGCTGGACTGCACAATACCTTTGCCAGACCCTACAACCTACCTCTCCCTTCATTTGTAAGTTACGCCACAAAATAAACCTCCCTTTTAACTACGTGGAGTGGCCTTAATAATTTCACCAATACAAGTCAGTCCACACAAGCTATGCATCTAGTTTTCTAATTTCTAAGTCTATTCTTTCAGCATGGCTTCTAAGTCAATGGCTTAGTGTTAATTTCTTGTATAATAAGGCCATTTTACTAGTCTGTGGAAACAGTTAAATCTTCCAGAGGGTTTTCTTTTCTTTTTTGTCATTCCAAACATAATTTTTTTTAGCACATTTGAATTACATACACACTATAAAGTTTAAAATACAAAAAAAATTCTTGTTACAAAATGAATCTCCTCACAGCCGAAGACTTTGATTCTAATAATTGCAACTCAAATTCATGGTCAGTGATTTGTTGGATGTGCTTCCAGATCTCTGTGCATGTGTTTGTGTTTCCAGAATAATCTAGAATCTTTATCTCCTATGTATTGTCTCACTTTTTTATCACTTAACTACCTTTACTTATAATTTATTGAGCTCTACCCATTGACCCAAAGAAACAGATACACCTGGGCTTGGATACTTCTCATTGTAGTGGAAGAAAGTAGATAGTCAACAATGAGCACAGCACGCAGCTGAAACATTCATCAACTTGAACTGTGATAAATGCCATGGAAAAGTGAAACAGAGTTGGGGGAATAAGAAGTTTCTGTATGTATTGGTGAGTGCAGCAGCTTGAAACAGGATCCTCACACAAGCACCACTGAAGCTGTATCTGGAAGGTGAGGACTTTTGGAAAGAAGTGTGGCTAGCATTCCTCCATTTCTCATATCAGCACCTCGACAGACCTTTGGTCTTCCACGTGCTTTCCAATGTTCCACAGTTCTTTATTGCCTCTTTCTTGGAAACTAAGGGTGTAATGCACCACTTCTGTTTATTATACACAGAGATAGATAACCTAAAATGAGAATTTTCATTATTTGCTAACATTATTAATGCAAGAATTAGAAAAGGTTTGCCATATATTAATCACTCTTTTCAATAAAGTGAAATAAAAAAGCAAGACTATATACCCTTAAGCTGTAATACAATTAATTAAGAGGTGAAAATTAAGGGAGCTACAGAGGTGCTCATCATTTGTGAACTAGTACTGCTGTTTCAGAAGACCTGAGTTCAGTGTCTAGTACCCATGGTAGGCAGCTTACAACTGCTTGTAACTCCAGTTCACGTCTAGTCTCATTGGGCGCTTATGTGTACAATCCAGAAGGGAGCATGCAAATTCCTTAAAATAAAGACAGTGGACACTGAAATAATGAAGTTATTCATATGTAATTTTTAAAATACATGAAATACAAAGTTAGAACTATAGCATTAAATAGAGAATCAAAGCCAATGTTAGGAACATTCCTAATGAAGTGAGAATTTTACTGTGAGCATAATAAAAGCAGCATCTTTAGTTGTTTCTAACACCTACAACACATATTTGAAGACAACATAGTTTAAAATAAATTGGTATATTTGGAAAAATAATATACAAAATATAAGTAAAACAAAAGGATTTTTAAAGGAGTGAATTGCACAAAGATTTTAAAATGTTGAACATTCAATATTAGCTTACTTTGTATGTGAGTTGGAGTAAAGATGATAAAGAAATAAAGCTGCAGATGTTGAAAAATAACTTATAATGAAAGAATAACATATACTTTAAAATATAGAATATCAATGGACTGTGTAGTTTAGAGAAAAGGTCTAAATTTCAAATTTACTCAAGAAGAGTAGATAATTGTATTCAACCAATTACCATGAAATAAAATATGGTCAAAGATACTTCCTTAAAGAGCACATTTTAAAACATTCATCTTTAAGATGGTGGGCTAGAATGACCATATTTCACTTATTTTCTCAGCTAATACAAAAAAATTACCAGTAAAATAGGAGAAAAAAGTGAAATGTCTTTTTACTGTAAGTTGTTGATGAAGCACCTGAGTGCTTAAGTCTCTGAACTGCAAACCTACTATGAAGGCTGTCTCTGGAAGGACAAGAAGGTGGCCTGGGAGGCTGTTCAGAGGAGGAAGAAATGTCACAGATGTGCACTGTGGGGTTGTGTGCTCTATCAGCAAGGCAGAAGTTGGAACAGATGACCTGCTGACGAGAGCGTCTAGACTGATATTGGCACATGGGAGAAGGAAAGCAGCTCATTCAGGGTCTGAATCCAGCTCTCCTCACTTTCCACATGATCTGAACAAAGCTACTTGAGAATTTTTATCAAATGAGAAGCTTAAGTTCTAAAATAAAACTCCAAGCTCAAGTGTTGTAGTATTATTAATTATCTACTGTAAGAAGGAATGTAATACCAAAAAAATGTGTCAGGTACAGAACACTTTCTGTGAAGCAAAACTTGTCCTTTTGCAAAATGTTGAGGGTGTTATTAAATGTGCTATTAGGATTAAGATAGAATTTAATTGCTTTCATGGAACAAAACTTAAAGGACCCACACATGAGTACAGATGAAAAACTCTAGAAAGAAATGTTACCTGAAAGTTTGAAAAAACGTGCCTGGATAAAATCTGGTTCAAGAGAACATTTTTAAATAAAAGAAAATGAAAAATTTTATGTTAAAAGTGTACTATGTTAAAGATACAGTGTGTGGAACACAATGAGAGAGACCGGAATCAGGCAAAAAGTCGAAATCCTTTCTTGTAGGAAAAACAACAAGGCAATCTTTAGTTCCACAGTTAAGCAAAATGCTGCAGTCAACTGTAATAACCAAACTTCTAAAGAAAGGATAACATGAGTCCAAACTTTTCTACTCAGTAAAACGATCACCAACTTGTAAAGAGTTATTAAAATGGCCAGCATGCAATATGCTTGTTTTTCAGTTTGCTCACAACACATTGGTAAGAAAGGAGTTGGGATGCAGAGGGGCATTCTCAGGATCCAGTGCAATAACTTTCACAATGGAGAGAAAAATTGACCAGGTATGTTCAATTATTATACATAAATAATTTGACCCCATAATTTCAATTTGAGGATGTTTTTTCCACTTTAGAAATACACAAAAATCTAGTATTGCAGTTACAAATATTTCATGTAATATTTTGCTCATAAAATTGTTCGAAACAAACTATTCATTAGTAGGGATGTAATTAAATTCACCATTAATATTTAAATAAGTAATAGAAGAACAGTTAAAATGAAGTAAATAAATTTGGGAATAAAGCTATTATCTACTCCTATCTATCTTATACCTTATCTTAAATTCCTTCCACAATCCATGCTAATTTTCTTTCTCCATGAAGCCTTTCTTTACCTCTGTAAACATAGATGTTTACCCTTAGCAAAATTAAACAAACAACATGCAAAACAAAAATATCTCATAACTCTCATTTCTCAACCTTTCAATGAATTACATTTCTATTGTGATATAAACTTATTCTGACTAATGCATTTATGTCTTATAGATTATTTTGTTAACTCTTTGGACTTTTTGCTCCAGGAGACAACACATCGGCTGGAAAACTGCCACTTTAATTACAGAGAGTTGGTGTTGGCTAGCCTGTTGATGAACTAGTTTGTGGCATGTAGGTGAGTGTACAGATGAACTTCTGCATTGTTCCTCAGATCTACAGTCTGCCTACTTAAAATCCTGTACTTGCTCAGGAAACACATTTGGAGTGCTCGCTCTCTCTCTCTCTCTCTCTCTCTCTCTCTCTCTCTCTCTCACACACACACACACACACACACACACACACTGAAGTTCTATGAGGTTGTTCTTAATCTTCCATGATGGTTTGCATCCTGAGCTTGTGTGTCCCCTCTACCACATTATTGTGCAAAAATTGCTTTGGAATTCAAAACACATATTTAAGAAATTCAGTATTTTTTGTGCAAATCATAAGGGTCCTCCTGAGCATAGCAAAGAATATCACGAGACTTTGCAGAACCCTTATCCTACTTTAAGATTCACTGGTTAAAAACGATAAATGACAGCCAGGGAAGCTTTACCCAAGCCCTTCTCATGGATCCCCTTCAAGTTCTTCTCTCACCTTCTAGATGACTCAGTTTCTTAAAAGCTTGACTATTTCTTTCTCTTCTCTACAAAGTCTTTCTTCACCTCCTTGAAAACAAAGATAACATTCTGGAAAGAATGAATTCCTATAGACCTCATCAAATGGATTGATAATATGATACTTTACTCAAAGCATAGCTACCTCTCAGCTCGGTGGCCACACATTTCAGTGATTACATATTCTGAACTACTTCTTCATTTGCAGCTGTCCTCTGGGACATTTATTGCCCTGAATTCTCTTCCGCACATTGGTGTTTTGTTTTGATACAATTTTCATGTTTCCTTCTTCAAAAATGAAGTTCATTAATCTAACATGGTGTGTGAAAATAAGAAGGTCATGGCCCCTTAGTACCTGCAATGAGTGGTCTCTGACTTTGGGATCCCTTGCCATTACAGATAGAGATCTAAGGGGAAATCTCAGTGTGCTGAGACTCCCTGTCTTAGACACAGTCATTACCAGGTCAGAATAGCATCTGTTTTGATTCTTATTCCTGGTTACATTTCTCCATCACTCTGTCACCTTTAGGAGCAAATTAGCCTCTTCTAATCCTAAGATTTTGGATACTATCTTCAAATCCCAGTTTATTTGGCAATAGGCTGTATTGTCTTGGCTCATAACATTTCTCTGATTTTTCTTTACCTATTACATTCCTCATTGATCTCAGAATATCTCTTTCAGTTTCTTGCATGGTGTGCGTGTGTGTGTGTGTGTGTGTGTGTGTGTGTGTGTGTGTGTGTTTCCCACTAATACTCAGACCAAGTAGAGCCCTTTGTAGGGCAACCAGGTGGTTAATGAACTCAGAGTAGAACTCTACTAGACTCTAAGCAACACAAGGTGTCCAACACATCTTTGTGCCCCTTATTTGAAAACCCTCATGACTCACTTCAAAATTATATGACCTGTTGAATTCCTTATCCAGTGTGATGGCATGTGGCTGATGTTTTCAGAAGGGTCATAAGGATTGTATAACTGTATAACTCCAATAATATTGTGTGTCCTGATCCTTCTGATTTCCCAATTGTGTGTGTGTGTGTGTGTGTGTGTGTGTGTGTGTGTGTGTGTGTGTGTGTGTGTTTGTTTGTCTGTGTCTGTGTCTCTGTCTTTCTGTGTGTGTGTGTGTCTGTGTGTCACACTGGGTTGAAGACAACTCCTAGGAATCAGTAATCAGTTTTTTCATTCTATCATGGATTCTAGGCATTTAACTTGGGTCATCAGAATTTTAAGGCAAGCGATTTTTACTGCTAAATCATCCTGCCAGACCTCACATACATTTTAAAGTGATATTCAGCAAGTGTCAGAGCTAGTGGCTAGGCAGTTCAATGTGAATATTATCTTTACTAATATAAATGTGAACATTTGTGAAGAAAAAAAACAACAATGTTTTTTCCCTTCTAATCCTTGTCTCTTACAAGGTGCAGTAGAGATTTATTCTGTTCAATCCATCTTGTGAAGGAAGGTGACACTTGAAAACTACTTCTGCAGTGGGCCAAGCACCTACTGATTCAGATCAGTTTTTCAGAACATATTTGTTACTGATTCATTCTCAACTGACACATAAATAAAACAAGTCAAATTCAAAAGTTCCTATTAACTGTACTGAAGAAGGTATGATCTATATCTTGAAAGACCTAAGCAGATCCCTGAATTTGATAAAATAAAGGAAAGAAGGAAAGGAGGAAGGAGATAGATAGATAGAAAGAGAGAGATAGATAGATAGATAGATAGATAGAGAGAGAGAGAGAGAGAGAACAAAAGAAAGAAACAAAGAAACGAAAGAAAGGAAGGAAGGAAGGAAGGAAGTGATTGGGCCAAGGATACCCAAACAGCATTTTAAATGTTTACTTTTATTATTTAATAGATCAATAGTTATACACACTAAAGTAATAACTGTTTCTGCAGCTGCATTCATGAATTTTACAGAAATTTGCACACATTATTTGTCAGCCATCAGATGGTTTGCTGAAGGCACTGTCCTTTCAATGTCATCATGAAACAAGGTGGCTTTTGCTGCTGGATGATGTCATCCATGGCTGACTTGAGATCTCCAACTTGAAGGTAAGGTGGCAATCTCCTTGAACTTGAAATTTATGGGTATTTCTTTTAATGGGAAATTTGATAAAATCAGATCAAAATAAAATACACAGGAATAAACTCTCTGCAAAGTCTTGGAGTCTGTTTAGTATATACAATCATTCTTATCACCAGAGGATAGCATAAAAATGTAGGAAGATGAGACTTGCATGCCTTTCTTGAAGAGGACACTACACCCAGCTCTAAATCACACCCTCCTGAAAACAGTTATTTATTGAAATAATTGTAGAAGTTGACAATTTTTCCCCTGAGAAAGTTTCCTTTGTGCCTTATTCATAATAGAAGCAGTCTGAGAAAAAGGTCTCCATTGACCTAGATTTCTGTTTTCCTGTATGCCAATAATTCAAAGAACCCAAATTTATGCATCTGACACCATCTCATCACAAATAACAATATTCCTGAATAAATAGTGCAGCACTTTTCAAGAAGTGCAAATTATTCCCCACATATTTTCTCATTAATCCTCCCATGCTATCATCCTCATATTTCAGGCCTGTGGAAATTGGGATTGAGAGAGGTGGAGTTACTTATAGTAAAGCATGTGCCACGATAAGTAAAGAGCTTGGAAATGAATTCCCAGAGTGCCATTTGTACTGTATGGCAGCTCTGTTCTTCCTCTTGGCACTACTGAAATGTTTTCCTGTACAAGTACAGCAGTCCTTCAATAGCTGAAAATATATTGTAGGACAATTAAATGACTATTTAATTAATCTATGCTACCAACAATGCCCTGTTTCAAAGTCCAATACTTCACCAGATCAGATCTATGAAATACAAATTCATTTGCAAGAAAGAAAGCTCCTTCCATACCACTGCATGGAACTTGAATGGGGCATCATGGCCCTGCCATCTTTCCCATTGGCTTAGGCTTTGATCATTTGCTTTGCCAAGGGCAAGATTTATATGCATGAACCACTTTTATTCCAGTAATGAATGCATTACTTTCCCTCAAGTGTACTGTGAAAAATTACTATGAAGTCATTATTCTGGCTCAGCTGATCAGGATGAGGATGGGGATGAGGAAATGGTCCTTTTAAGTTTAAATTTTTAAAAATCTACCTGTATCTAGGACTCCATATTTTTTCCTACATATGGGCAAAACACACTCAAGCCATTCTAAGGAAAACCTGAGTCTTCAGAGGAGCTTTCCAATCTCCATTTAGAGAGTCTAAAATATATACTTCCCAGACTCCTTTGCAGCTAGGTTCTGTTACTTAGACACATTTGCATGGGACCCAGACATCAGAAATGAGGCAGAGAATATTTTCTTGCAGCAAAGTATGCTAACATATAAATGTTTCAAGTGTGAGGGCTCACAGTGGTTTAACATGACATCTAGGGAGCAGCCATTGGTGCTATTATTATGAAGAAGCATTTATGGCTACAGTTCTATCTTGCTAAAATTAGCTCCTGCCCACTCTTTGAGTTTCTTGCACGTGGGTCTGAGTTTGAAACTAAAAAGTTCAAGAGCAGTTCATCAATGTTCATTCTTTCAACCTTTCCAAAGATTTTGGAAACATACCCTCCCTGTAACAGAATCACTTAATGTTAGTTGTGTTTGGGGTGGTTGGTAATATTACCAAAGAAACAACCTATTTCCCACTCTTAAGTGCTGAGGAATAGATATTGAGAGCACTATAAAGTTGAAGACTTGAAATCAAATATTCTTTTTTGTCAATTAGTAAGTGAAACTGTTTCTCATTTATCATCTTAATAATGAATCTCCTAAAACCAGCTTTACAGAAGTTTTGTGAATACTATAGTAATTATGTGTATGAAGTGTTGAATTAATTAGGTTGGTATTATTTGACTTTAATAACAACATTCTTTAAAGTCTCTTAATAAAACTGGCTTAAATCAGGAAGGAATTTGTCTTCTGTAAGAACTAGGAGTTTCTAAGAAGGAGTGGCTCATGGAATGATACAGTCTTGACTCAACAAGGGCATAACAGTTCAGTGAAGTAAACAGACCAGTGGCTGTATGTGCAAATAACATTTTATTTGAACCTTAGTCCTTCCATTCTTGTGACATTTGCACTGTAATGATTGAATTGAATGGTTGCCATGAGAACCATGGACCTTCAGGTTGGGAAAGCTAGAGTATTCATTCTCTGACCCTTTGCAGCAAAAATTTCAGAACCCCACTATAAACAACCCCCCCCCCAGGAATAGTTTTGTCCTAAATACAGAACTTCTTATGCCCATGGGACTCTGAAAACAGCCAATGAGGTTACAAACCTCCCCTCTTATGACAAAGGAGGCGTGGCACACTTGTCACCTTCCATGGGATTGAGCCGAATTGTATCACATGGCTACCACTTAACTAATAACTGTAGTTTAGAGGTAGGAAAAGAATGAAACAGTTTTTTGGCATGGCACATGTCTTTAATTGCAGCACTGGGGAGGCAGAAGCTGGCAGATCTCTGTGAGTACAAATCCAGTCTAGTATATATACTGAGACCCTATCAAAATGGGTTGGGGAGAGTAATAATAAAAAGAATGACATACATTAAACAAGGTCATAATTTTTACTCTGCAGCTAGAGAGAGATGCTCATCTATATAGTTGAGGCTCTGACAAAAGAACAAATTTTACTTAGCTGGTCGTATAAACTCTCTACCCCTAACACATCACAAAGTACCCAAGAGCAAAATAGATGCCCCCAAATTGCTAACCTCTTTGCCCAACAGTGTTGGAATCTATTTAGAAGTAGTACATGAGCTCTCGGCTAGGAGTTGGAACTAGTATTTATTGTAGTTCAGTCTAAGACTACCCCCTGGCCAACCCTTCAGTTTCTCTTACCACATGTCTAAGGGCCATTCTCAGTGTTAAATGAAAAGCCTCATCAGAGGTTCTGTATCTAGGGCTGAGGTGTGCTTGCCTAATATTGGTAAAGCAGTCTATTAAGCCTTCAACAGAAAAGAAAAGAAAGGGCAAATATATGTGTTTGTCTAATGCCTTAGGATTTTTGCTTTGCATCTCACACTAGTTGTGCACGTTAACAGGAAACTTGTTGCACTATTCCAAGAGAGAGCACATTCATGTCTAAGACTAGAGTATTTTACTTTTCAGTAGAAGTCCATGCTTGCTAAGGCTAAAGGTCACCAGTGGTGGAGACTTTGTGCTTCCATAGAACTTTTTTTAAAAACTCATCCCTTAATCTCATATTATCCACTGTCCACCTGTACCAGATATGGAGCTGAGTAGAGAAGGGACTCTGATGTCTCAGTGTCTACATTAAAATGTGCATTGTAGAATAGCTGGTAACTATGTGAATATAAACAACTGGATATCAGGGAGCAACTCAGAGCTATGAAGACAAAGAAGGTAAAGATGATCAAAATGACTTCAGGGTAACGTCATCTCAAGGGGACAAGCAGACTCCTATGACAGGAACTTTTAGGTCTTAAGATTTGAATTTGTCAGTACAGGTGAGCAGCATCATTGTGTGTGTGTGTGTTTGTGTGTGTGTGTGTGTGTGTGTGTGTATGTGTTGTTGTTGTTGCTGTTACCTAATTTATAGGTTTCAGTGATAAAACCACAATTTTCTTTTTCTCTCTACAGGGTTTTCTCTGTGTAAAAGCTTCCGCAAGGTCTCTCTTCAAAAAATATAGTGTATTAGAAAAGGGGAGACTTGGAAGAGAGAATTTTTTAAGTAGTTGGATGTTCAGAATTTCATTACTGTGTTTTCTAAAGTTGGAAACTCTTTTTCAGCCATTATAAAAGTTAAGATCTTGTTCCCTAATTTTAGTACTTTAGGCAATGAAAACTGAAGTATTCAGAGACTGGGAGCAAAATTTTGATATGTCAGTCAAATCACATGAAGAAGTACAGAAACTGCATTCTCTGATGGTTGAGTTTTCAGAGAAGGGAAAAGTCCTTTGAAAGGCTGGGATTCTAACCTGGGAATGGCTTCCTACTTTCTCCAAGGTTATGAGATTTCCTGTTCCCTCCATCCCTTGGTACAAATCACCTGTTGCTGCTGCTGCTGCTGTTCACTAAATCCTGCCACCTCCCTAGAAGGTGTCTTTCCCTCATGTGGTGAACTTTCATTCTTGTTTTCTAGCCCAAACATTGTAATTTCATTTGTATGTGTTTTCCAAATCAGCTTATAAGCATTTAGACATTTGACTCTTTTGTTAATGTGACACTTGAAAAAGAAAAACAAACAAACAAACAAAACTTGGGTTAATCTGGTAAACACAAAAGCAGTATGTGAAAGTATAATCCTTCCTCCAGGCAAAACTGACCCAGTTGATGATTGCCATGGTGGGTTTGCAAGGATTCGATTAAAGTAGGTTATTTTATCTGTATTTGGTCAACATGGTGGTGAGGTAGATGATTAATTCAATTCAGTTCATGACTCACTCGTCTGCTGCAGGAAAAATAGTCAACATATCTTTTAGCACCACCTCAATGACAAATTCTGAAAATACCACTTTTAAAGTTTATTTTGAGTTTATGTATATGAACTTCCCAAGACAGAAGTAAATAAATTAAAACTTGTCTGAGAAATAATATAACTACTTAACAAAAAGCAGGAGGAATACTAAGGCACTTTTAAATTGTTTTCTTTATTTTTGTTTTATATGAATGTTGTTTTGCCTGCCTGTATGTCTGTGTACCATGTGCATGCAGTACCCACAGAGGTCAGATGAGGGCGTTGGATCCTTTGGTACTGAATTTACATATAGTTTTAAACTGCCATTATGGGTGCTGGGAATCAAACCCTGGATCCGTCAGCCTTTGCTCTAAATTCCTAGTCATCTGTCCAGCCCCTATACTAACATTTTCCATGCTTTCAATACACAGAGCACTACCAGAAACAGTAACAATCAGATAGAAAAAAATTTGAAATTCAGAATCTAGACTCTAAACATTACCATTCTTTCTGGGTTGCTATGATAGTCTCTATCTAGACTGAGGATTAAGAACAAGCAGAATAGATGTTTGATAAGTCTGGCTTTCAAAAAGTGATCATAATTGCTTTCATTTCTGGAGACCAGAAAATTGAAATTTCATTGAGATTGTGACTAACTCCCCCGAATTCTCACCTTCTTAATGCTTCTTTCCTAATGCAGGTGTTCATGGCTCCAAGCTATGTCCATTACACATTCTTAGACCTATATTTGTGTTTCACATAAGGCCTATCTATCACCTTTTCACCACAGTGATTTACTGACTGAATGAGATAATGACAGCACATATAATAACCTGAATAGAAAGACTGAATTAACCTTTCAACTTATGATTCTAGTTATTACTTTCACTCTCCAATTACAGGCTAGACTGCATTGGATAACTTTGCCCCAGAAGGGCAGAGTGTGTCTTCAGCTAGGCTTTGTAGGTTATACCATCTGTTTTGTTGCTGTTTGACCTTGAAACACAGCACCTATCAGTCACAGGCAATGGTAACCCAGTGACATGGTTGTGTTCTCATAAAACATTAATTCCAAAAGCAAAACAGCTTGTGTGTTTAGTTCAGTGGTCATGGATGTAGACACCATAGCAATTCTAGCTTCTCCTAACTCAGAAGCAGAATTTTTTGAAGTAGAGCCCTCTTGACTTGCAGTACTTGCTGCTTTCAGCTGGGGAGGCAGTGCCCACTTTGACATGAGTTGTCCTTTGATGCGGTAGACCTTTACTGGTATGTGTGACTGCCCTCCATCTCATGGGCTAGTATATGAAATTATGGACAATGATTATAAATTACAAACCATAAATGGTTGAAATTGCCTCTTAGAACCATTTTTTTCTCCACTTACTAATTTCTATATTGAGAATATGGACTCCACTGAACTGTAAATTAAGTTAAATATACCATATGAAATATATACATATAGATTGATGTATACAGTTACAAAGCAAGGTGCTTTTATTTATCTATGTGTACTTTGCCAGAATGTTGAATTTAACAGTCATGTCATATATAAATTCAGCTCCTTAAATTTTTTTATGCTGGAATAAATATTTATTTATTGTTATCTTACTTTTCTTGGGACCATTTATTTTGTTGAATTCTCCTTTCTTTCTCTTCCTCCTTCCTCTTTTCCTTGTCTTTCCCCTTCTCCTGTTCTCTTTCTGCCTTCCCCTTTTCCCCCTCCTCCTCTAATACTCCTCTGCCTCCTCCTTTTCTCCTTCTTTTTTTGTGTCTGTGTGTACAGTATATACACATGTTGTCTGTGGTGGGTATTGTGTTCCCTGAAATATTGTGTGTTCCCCGAAATAAACATATCTGGGGTCAGAGAACAGACAGCCACTAAAACAAAGGCAAAAATGGTGGCTAGAAAATGGGAAGAGTAAGCCATAGCAGAAGTTGGGCAGTGGTGGTGCACGCCTTTAATCCCAGCACTTGGGAGGCAGAGCTAGCTGAATCTCTGAGTTCAAGGCCACTTTAGAAACAGCTAAGCATGGTGACCCATGCCATTAATCCCAGAAACCCAGGCTTTAATCCCAAGGAGTGGGGGCAGAAAGAGAAAGGTATATAAGGCATGAGGACCAGGAACTAAGAAGGAGTAAAGCATGTATTAAGTTAAGCATTTGGCTGGAGAAGCAGCGTTCAGGCTTTGGAGCAACACAGTTCAGCTGAGAACCATTGGGGAGGAGGACTCAGAAGCTTCCAGTCTGAGGAAACAAAACCAGCTGAGGGACTGGTGAGGTAAGGAAACTGTGGCTTGTTCTGTGTCTCTGATCTTCCAGCATTCACCCCAATAACTGGCCTCGGGTTTGAGTTTTATTAACAAGTACCTTTAAAATTCCTACAACAGTTGTCTTAGTTTAGGTTTTTACTGCTGTGAAGAGACACCATAACCACTGCAACTCTTATAAAGAAAATGTGGCTCACTTACAGTTTCAGAGGTTCAGTTCACTATCATCATGACAGAGAACACAGCCTTGTGCAGGCAGACATGATGCTGGAGCTTAGAGTTCTGCTTCTTGACCAGAGGCAGCAGGAAGTCCACTGACTGACTCACTGAGAGAAGCTTGAGCAAAGGAGACCTCAGAGCCCGTCCCCACAGTGACACTTCCTCAATAGTGTCACACCTCCTAAGAGTGCCACTCCCTTTAAGGGCCTTTTTCTTTCAAACCACCATGTATATGCATGTTTGTATCCACATATGTGCACACAAGTGTGAGTGTGGGTACACATCAGCACCCATGTGCATCCATGTATATGAAAGCCTGAAATTGATGTTAAGTCTTTATCAATTGATATTTTTTTTAGTTTTATTTTATTTATTGAGACAGGGTCTCCACTGAACCTGTAGCTCACCAATTGCTATACTCTTGCTAGCCACCCTGCTTAATGAATTCCTTGTCTCTATTTCTTGAGTACTGGGATCACAGGCAGTTGCTTTGCCTGTCAGGGTTGTGAATCTGAGGGATCTGAACTCTGGTCCTTACATTTGCTTGGCAAGCACTTCAACCAATAACCCCCCCCACTTCCCACTGTTATTCTTTTGAACAGGACATTCGTTAAGTCTCTCTCTTCACTTTAAAGTAATGCTGCTTTATTACAAATTCAATTTTCTAAGCATGCCTCATCCTTGCCCCTCAACTGCTCCTGCATTAGAATCCCCTCAATTGCATCCAGCATTTAAGCTGGGGTAATTTTTATTTTTTATTATAATTTTATTATTTTGCATTTCAGCATGACAATGTCATCGATTCCACCAATTCACTGAAGACACTTCTTCCCTGCCTTGAGTCTGTCCTTGGAAAGAAATGGGCATAAACAGTTTCCGTTGAAGTTTCCAGAAAGAAAACTAAGTATCCAAGTTTCAGTATTGTCACTGGAGAGGTGGTTCAGCTATTAACAGTGCTTGGTGAACAATCATGAGGACAAGAGTTCAGATCCCAGCATCTACATAATGATAAGAGTGTCTGCAAGTGTTACCAGTTCTGGAAGGAAAGGTACTCTGACTGTTGGAAGTCACACAATACCTACAGCTGTGAGGAGAAAGGTATCCTGACTTGTCAGGAAGTCAGGCTTTACCTGGAGCTGGGTTCCAGTGGGGGATGGTCCCCCCCCCCCCAAGGATGTGTCAATTCTGCTCTTCTCTGAGAGAGAGCCTTCACAGCTGAACTCAGCTCCACTCTGCTAAGGGAGTTTCCCAGCAGAGATGTTGGTTTCTTCTCAGCTCTGGCCCAAGTTGTTACCCCTCTGTTTCACTCTGTTAAGGGGGAAACCCCTGCAGAAATATAGCAATCATCTTTGGCTCCAGAGAAAAGTTGTTACTTCTGCTCCATTCCCCTAAGGGAGCTTCCCAGCAGAGGTGCCTGTAGCTTCTCTGTTCCACTCCACTAGAGCGTTTCCCAGCAGAGATTCTGCTCCTCTCCTGTGAAAGAAGGTCACCACCCAAAACTCTTTCAAGAGATTTATTTGGGAGGGAGGAATCTGGGAGAGTAGCTGCCTCTGCCAGGGTGGAGAAGGGCAGCTACCAACAGAACAGGCACAGGGCTTATATAGGACTTGTTAGGGGTGGAGCTTTTCCAGTGAAGGGATTTTCAGAATGGGAATTGGCCAGATTTCAATCCCCTTGAGATTGGACAAGCTAAGATTGGTTGGTTTTGTGCTCAGGGATTGGTTGGTTTTCCTGCTCAGGGATTGGTTGGTGTTTCATGCTTAGTTGGTTAGGGGCAGAGTTGGCTCTGGTTTTAGGACCAAAGTGTATTTCTTTCACTGACCCTTTTTAGCCTTTTGGCTCTGGTTTTAGGGTCAGGGTGTGTTTCTTTGGTTGTGTTTTGGGGCTGAAGTGTGTTTCTTTCACTGGCTCTGGTTTCAGGGTTGGAGTGGGTTTCTTTGGCTGGTCCTTTTACCCTACAGTGTCCTGAAAATGCATGCAACTCCAGCTCTAATGGATCTGACACCTTTGTCTGTCTTTCTTAAACGTACCAAGGTACATGTACCACACACGTATACACTAATGTGGACACATATATATGCACATAACAATAAATAAAATACATTTTTAAATGCTTGTGCATTTCTAGGAACAGAAAGCATCTCTTACCTAGCAGGGTTAACTCATGTTAGAGCCTTCACATTTGCTGTCCTTAACAATTATTCTACCTGCTCCCTGCCATGGGTGGAAGAGGTGTACAGCATGAGCATCTTTTACTTGCTCGTGTGCATTTTAACTCTGAAAGAGAGCTTCAGCAGCTCTTTGCCACCACGTTTGTTGATAGCCATCCCATTTGTCTCTCAGGTCACTTCAGAGTCCTCAGTAGGCCTCTGATACCAATGAATACAACTGTGCATCACAGTTGAAACCTGTTTGGCAAGCCTTTGTAGCTGTTTCAAATGAAGGGCCAAAGTCTATTGTCTCATAGGGAGGACTGATTCTAAAAGTGTGACTTGCCCTTACTACACGTGTTAGCTCCAACTGTTGCTGACTGCGAGAATTTATGCTACTTGGAGAGAATATTCAGTTTATATGAACTATGTGCTATGTGGGGATGATACGTCATTTGTGTGGCCTGCACTTAGTCATGTACTTTTTGTGTTTCATATCTGTTCTCTAGGCAAGAGTGAAATAAAAACAACAGCATTCAGATTTGAACTAATTTATTTGGCTAGATGTGGCACCTTGAGATAAAGCCAGAGTGAAACATTTCCACTGATATTATTAGTGATTCTTTCAAATTATTCTCTCCTGTTGCCCTCTTAAGTAGTATTTCTTGAAATGTATTTCCATATGTATTTAAAGTTTGTAAGATGTTTCTCTGACATATTTTTTTCTTGTTACTTTTCTTATGCTTTTGAGTCAGTTTTGGTTTACTCTCTAATGTGGACTACTTTGGTAGATTCATTACTGATAACTTTAGCATGGGGGACAAACTAACAGAAATAGGAAGTCTGAATACTCAAGTCAAATGTAAAAACTGGATTTAAAATTTGTGATTTAAGTTGAAATTTGTGATTTTGTGGAGATAGAAGCTTTTGTAAGGTTATGAAACTCCCTGCTTAGAAATCATTATTTTCTAGTAAGTAGTTGCTTGAACAATGTAATTAGGTATTTAAGCCAACTTTCAAAGCCTAATTAATGGTAGACTTTGGAGTTTATATGTAATGGGGAAAATTTTTTCCTGTGGTTTCAGTGTTTATAGCCCTACCCTGTTGCTGTCAATTTATGCATTGAAATCTTAGTCCTCAAGGTGGTATAGTGTAGAGATGGAAGCTTCCATCAATGTTAAAAATCTATCAAGAGAGCAAGTGCTCATGGAAAGGATATTTATCTCTGTAGAGAATATCAAGAAATCACTCTTACCAGCTGAACACACAATGAGAAGCCTCTGCCTCCAAACCTGGAAGCTGGATCTCCCCAAAGCAACACAATAAAGCCCTGACTTTGTGCTTCCCCACTTCTAGAAGACTGGAAACTAATTTTGTGTTGTTTAGGGACACCTGAAGTTTTTTTCTTTTTCTTTCTTTTTTTTTTTTTTGAGACAGGGTTTCTCTGTGTAGTTTTGGTGCCTGTCCTGGAGCCCAGGCTGGCCTCGAACTCACAAAGATCCACCTCTCTCTGCCTCTGAGTGCTGGGATTAAAGGCGTGTGCCACCACTGCCTGGCTAGTTTTCTTCTTAAAGTACCTTAGTTGGACTGTGAGTAACAGAATGGCAAGAGGAAAGATAATTGGAGTACACAGTGTTTTATTTATTTGGAAGCTATCTGACTTAACAAGAATCTTGATACTTAAAGAAGAGGTAATTGTGATGCTTTATAGAACCCTTGAAATGGTGTTACTTCTAGAAATATTTGAGCCTAAATAAAATTTGTAGGTATATATAAGTGTATTTGAAAAACAGTTATGATTGTGTTAGACTTATGTTTGCGTTTTTTTTTGTCCAAATTAGGACCATTTGTGGGCTATGTAGAGAAACAATGAGAAATTTAAAAAGAAAGAAAAAAAAAGGAAAATACGAAAGAATTTTAATTAGCTATCTATGGAACGATGCCAGAAGAGAAGGGCATAGTATATATTTGAGAGTTTGCTTGAGATGATATCAAAAAGTTTTAAGTATCAAAGTCAAAGAAACTTCAGGGCACTTTCTAAGTATAGCATCTTTAAATGAGAGGAAAAGAGTTATCAAGAACAAGATAGTGAATTAGAGTTTATGGAACCATCATGATTGACATCCTTGACTTAGGAGAAGCTCCTCTGTGTCTTGAATGAGTGAGGCTTGTGTAGAGGACAGGGACAGGGTCCCCAAACTGTTCTCACATAAGGGATGTCTAGCAGCCATGCTTGTACAGCCTGTGACAGGCCTGCATTTCTGAGAAAGCAATGCAGAGTAGCCCAGCTTGTACTTTAGCACCTGGGGGGAAGAGCCACGCCATGGGTCTCTTGAAGGGCCTCCCAACAGGTAATCTGCTTCTGCCTTGGATGGTTCCATTTGACACAAAGCACATCTCTAGGTTCAGCTACAGTGTACACTGCACTGGCATCATCTTTCGAACTTGCTTCTCAATGACAGTTTCCTTGGTGATGGCCACTGCTGTTCAAGGCTTTCATTTTCTCCTCATTGTTGAAAATCTGTTTTTGTCTATCCTTACTGAGGTGTCCCTAGAGTCTATCCCTCTGTTCCTGAGAAGCACCAAACACTTGTCCACCACAACTGGCCACTTCTCTCATGTGTAATTGATAGGTAAACCTTGCAGGAAATATCAGACTGAAATACATCTGTATGCTTGTATTCTCATTTGACTTCTACGCTGGAGAGTTAATTATGAGTAACCTGATGATTCAGGGACATGTTGTTAAACTGTTAGAGCTTGCCTTCACTTTCTTTCATACAGCCTATATTATATGCATATAAGTAGGTATAAATGCATATATAAATCTGTATATTTGTGTATGTATACAGAACACAGAGCTTATTAAGGAAAGTGAATGAATATATACACATACACTCATTATTTAGGTATAAAAGATGTTTACAGAGTGTTTGCTTTCTGAATTTAATTTTTAGAAGAGTCTGCCTTCTATCTTCATACTCATAGTCCTAGTTTATAGTCATCATTTCAATATTCATGAAAAATATAAATAAGGTGCTTTGTTGAATTATTTCAAATAATTGTTTCTAATTATTTGAAAACTGCTTTCTGACTGAGGAACATCAGCAGTGGCATGTAGAGCATAGCATCCACTGTTTATTTTATTTAAAGAATTTTTGAATAGTTAAGAATGCCAAGGACTTGAGCTAGATTATTTCCCACAGTTTCTCAGAAAAGACTTGATTTAAAAATGTGAGAAATTCAGAATAATAAAGTAAACTATGGAATGCAAGCCATCTTGTCTCAGATAATAACTGTTAACTTGGACCATGATGGTATTTCCAGGATGTTACAAGTCAATGCTCTAAAATGATGTTGTAAGGGTAGAATTTTCCTGATGACAGATAAAAGACACAGCAATTGTTTCTATTCTGTTAAGTAAATATTAGGAATCTTTGTTAGATGTCTGAATGAACTCAAATAATAGCTGGGTAATGGTTTATTAGTGCTGAAGAAGGGGCAACGCTTCCAGAATTACTGAGAATGGGGTGGAAAAATTGTGTACCAACTGTATGATGCTTTTATCAAGACAAACTATAGAATTCTCTTTGACTAATATTCAGAAGAGGGAAGAAAGAGAGAGATAGAGAGAGAGACAGAGACAGAGAGACAGAGTGTTACAGAGGGACACAGGGGAAGCCAAGTCAGCTGCAGAAGCATGTTCAACAGTTAGCAGACCACCAATTTGGCAAGGATTAGCATCTAAATTCTTCCAATTGGGGTTAGACCCATTTTGGAATTTACAGATGAGGCCATCTGCTGGAAGACTCCAAAGAATCCACCATTCTTATTTAGTAAATGAGTAGAGAAGATTAACACACTTTTCATAACTAGCAGGTGGTATTTGATTCAACAGCTTCCACTGAGTAGAGATTATTTCTGTAGTGAACAAGATAGTATGTGTGCTGGTCTTATTCAATACTATAGTTAGTGACTGAGAGAACCCTGCATGGCCACTGTGCAACCCTAAAGCTGTACAATGTGGAGGACTCCTCTAGGCTGTCCTTGACTCAGTGGCATCTGTGGCTATACAATGCAACTAAGGAAAGTGATAAGCCTTTAGAGTATCTATGACACCATCATGTGGCTTCAAAGACATTAGAACATTTCCTTTACTTCTCTTAAATCTTTTACACCAGCTGGGTCAGGAAATCCTATCATTGGGCTGGAGAGATGGCTCAGCAGTTAATAGCACTGGCTGCTCTTCCAGAGGACCCAGGGTTAATTCCCAGAACCCACATGGCAGCTTACACCTATCTGTACCACCTGTTTCAGACAAAAATACCAATGTACATAAAATAAAAGAAAATCTTATTCTTAAACTTAAATATCTTTAGCTTTTATTTTTAAAATCTTTAGCAATTTTAAATATGTATATCTAAAATTTTGGTTGTTTCCATCCCATATTATCCTGCTTCATTATTTCCTCTATTCCACAAAAACCCCTCAACCCTTTCTTACAATGAACCCAGCCTTGCTTTGATGTGGTTTTATTTTTGAGGTGTGTGTGTGTGTGTGTGTGTGTGTGTGTGTGTGTGTGTGTGTGTTTCATTGCATTTAATTATTGTTTGAGTGAGGATGGGTGCTTGTTTTGCACTTAAAATCTTCTATTTAATGCTGGAGAGAATTATTTCTGATGATGATGATGATGATAATGATGATGAAATACTACAGGAACCTTGTCATACTGAGTGCTTGTTGTGCATTGGTCATTGTATCCTAACATGCCAGCACTTGAGTCACTAGTGAGGTACCTGCTGGGTAGTGAAGGTGGTCCTCTTATCCTTCTTAAATTGTCAGGGGTGTTACAGAACAACATCAGTGCTGTCAATCCAGGCCACATCAGAAAGATTAGTCCTAGAGCATTTCTCTTGATCACATACATTTTGTTACCTTGGGCGATCATTTTCACATTGGTAAGATGGTGTCCTCTGAGTATAGGAAGCTATGGCTATAAGTAGAAAGCAAGTATGTTCCTGCCTTGAGTCATGAAGGCTCCTCCACCTTTATTGTCTTTGATGATTGAAATCCGTAATAAACACATCAGTTCAATTGCTTTGGGCATCAAGAAGCTTATCTTGTAGATACAAGCACCTTTCCTTCTAGCTCTTGGACTTATTTCTTCTTCTATGAGCTAGGAGTATGTTATCTGTGTCTATAATAGTCTCTCACATTTGGATTCATTTGATCCTGTGTTTCTCATTCCCAAGCCTGCAGATAAGCATGGGATCATAAACTGTGCCTGTCGTCTTTGAATCTCTAGCCTTTAGCTCTTCCACCCACTGTAGACACTCGATAAGGAACAGGAGCACACATTTGAATTTATTTCACAATGTTGGGTGGAAGATGTAAAATGGTCCTTTATTGTCTCTGAGCTGCACATTCCACTGGGGAATCAGCAGAGAAATGAACACAGACAAAGTTGCTGGCAACAAGTATGCCAGGTTCTGATTATTTTACTTCTTTGCTAAAGGACAGACTGGGGCGGGGAATCTTAGTTTTATTCTGCAAGTTAAGTGGCATACCAAAGAGATTAAATGATGAAGTGTAGAGTGGCTTAGGGGGAGGCAAAGCACCTCTAAATTCTAGTTCTCTAGTGTTCTAAGAGTTGAAATAGAAAATATTAGCTCTTAAGTTTTAGCTGTAGTACTCATTGGTATATTCTTATGACACACTTAACCATGGCAATACTTTTTGCTTATCTAACTGTTTCATCATGTCTAATCTGCTCATGGAGACTTAATACTTGGAAGACACTAACATTTGTCATTAACAAATACGCATATAAACTGAAGAAGTAGCACAGTTGGCAGTATGCTTGCTTAGCATGCATGGGACCCAGGTTTCCATCCCCAGAAATACATGAACTGAGCTTGCTGGTACATACCTGGAACACTGGAACACTGGGAAAGCAGAAGCTAGAGCAGAAGTTCAAGGTCACTGTGTTTCTGCATGGCAACTTCAGGGCCATCCCGGAATATATAATCTCCTGTCTCAAAAAAGGGTCAGGGTTAAGCATTCAATCTTATGTAGTCTTTTTCTTGCTCCATATGAGTACCCTATGACTATTCTGAATAAGTGCAAAACACATATTTCAGGGAGAATCTATGTTTTTTCAATGTCAACATTCAATAGCAACACTTAATATTGAAGATATGGTGCAGTGTGATTATTTTCTTTGATAAAGGATGGCAAAGATAGTTTGCCATTTCACCAGTTTTGAGTGAGATTATAGATTATTGATAAGACTGTGGGAGGTTAATGGTGGGGATTGTTTATTAGTGGAGCTTGAAGAGGAAGCTGTTGATGTTTGGTGCAATATCAGAGTTATGAATAGATTCAGATTTGGTCACCAAATCTGAGTGCTTGAAATGTTATGTAGATATATGGATTCTTAACATTTTGTAATGGAAACATGATGCTTGAGTCATATATCCTGTCTTAGAAAACAAACAAGCACAAATAAAAACATCTATAAACTAGAAGGTAGATTGTGTCTGAAAACTAGTTATCTTTCTTAGATGAGATCTTGCTCATATTAAGGTAGGATGCCCATGGAATGGTTGCCTTTTTTTTTTCTTTTAATACCGAGGAAATAATTCTTTAAAAAGTAAAAGCAGTTGCAATGTTGTTTTCTGTCATGTATGATTTGAGATCCTTGGGGGAGAAATTGAAACCTGCAACAGCATACACTTAATAAGTCTTGTTGAATCCTTGAATTAATAAGAATAATTCAGGGGTATTTCAGAGAAAGGAGAGCAAGGTGGTCCTGGGGATTACTAGGTGATGTTCTTATTCTCATGAAACTTAACCAGTGGCTATGGCATCAGTCACTTGCATGAGGTCACTAGGTAATGGTGTTAGCTCTGTTTTTTAGGCGATAAGACTGAGATTTGGAGATGTTAAAAGGAGTCTAATGTTGCTAGTACGCTAATTCCAACTCCAGTGCTTTTAGGCAGCAGTCTGAGAATGAAAAGACCACCACCCCTTGAGTTGATTGTGTGGTAAGGACAATGATGAGGGATTCTTGTATTTTATTCACAAACGTGCCTGTGTGGGTGTAGTCTGAGAACAGCTTGCAGGAGTCAGATCTCTCCTTTCCACACTGCGTCCCAATAATGAAACTAAGGTTATGATACTTCACAGGAAACATGTTTACCCTTGAGCCATCTCACCAGTCCTCACACATATTTTTACTAAATTATTTGATTTATTGATTTTTCTCATATTACTTACATTTTCTCTTTCTTTACTCATGCACTTCTTATTTACCTCTTTCCTGGATCTGTTAACTTGAAGAGAAGCACACCAGACCACAGCCAACATATCTGCCATCAACACTGGTGTAACAACAATGAGCTGTTACTAAGTCTCTCTCCTAGACACAGAGGACCTATTGTCGGGGAAGAGACTGTTTTGTTCATGTGAACACTAGCTGTCTTCCACTTATTCCTTTTTTAAAGGAAATATTAAATGACCCCAAAGCTCGAAATTTAAAGAGGTTTGAGAGGCTATGAAGTAGATGACCTTAGTCACATGATACATACCAGGGCCTGCTTAATTATGAAGTAACTCCAAAGAACTGGTTGGGCCATTTTCCCTGAAGGGAAACTTCAAATAAATGTCAAAAAGTTATCCATTATTGAATGCAAATTCCTTGAGTTCATCTCTGTGTGTGGTATTCTATACAGAATAAAATTCAAAGGAGTAGCTCATCTGAGATGCAGCAGGCTGGGGAGGCCTTGCTGTACTTTCTTCTTGGTTTTCTAAGACCTTGTGTCACTCAGGTTCATCTGAAGTTTCCTTTGCTAATTTTTTCCCCTAGCATTATCATTAATTCATCCAGGCTGATGAGTGAATTCTCTGTTTACCAAGTTCTAATACATTTATTGGGGCTGGCAATCTCCCCTTCTGACCTTTATACCTGCTGCTTTGTAAAGACCCTGGTGTTTTAAACAAGAGCGGCCCAGACAAACACATGTCTTCCTTCTGAAGCATTTCTTCACAGGCCAGAGAGGCAGGAAGCTATTAAACATCAAGTCAGATTTGATTCCAACAAGGAAGTTTGAAGGAAGAACCTTGAATCTATATTTGTTTATATTCCCAAATGCATGCCTACCTCTGCATAGAGGCTAGTTTCTTCTAAAAACTAGCCTAGCCAAGAAATAGTTGCATCAACAAATGAAAAACAGATTAATCAGCAAGTAAATGTTGAAGGTTTCATAGGCTCTCGTGATTGTTATTATATTGTGGCATTAAAAAACAAATGCATCTATAGACTTTCTAAAGTTAATGTTAGAATCTAAATGAATATACAAATATTAACTCTCTTTTCCTATAAATCATAAATAATACACGCTGGTTATGACCTCTTTGAAGGTAAAAGTTCATTAATGTTTCTGGTCTTATTCAACTTTGAGCCAAGAAAAGTTGACTTATTGATAAACAAAAATCTAAGTAACTTGCTGTTCTGGTATTAAAAATTCCTAACATGAATCTCTCTGTGTTGTCTGATGTATTTTCTAAATTTAGGATGCAATTCATTATCTAAATCCTTGCATGCTTCAAGAATTTTGCCCTTTGTTTTTCAATGTGTAAAAATAAAATAGAAAGTCCCTAAATCTACAGCACTGTGTAACACAATAAAACCTCTTTGTTTTAGAAAATTACATGTCAGTACTGGGTAATCTATGGTACCAATTAACCAACAATGATAATTATAAGTTTTTAAAAGCTAGTACGTTTGTTGCTGCATCTTACAGATGATGTTGATTTTTTTTCATATTCTTTGAGGTATTTTCCTTTTTCACCTCATTTTCTATGGCTCACTTTTTTAAGGGTATAAAACTATTTATACCGATAGATGCTTTAGGAATTGGCAAACTGTGAAATCCTAAATGGAATGGCAGAATGGCCCCTCAAGGAGGAAAATGGACTTTATTTATTCTTGCTGAGTTCCAACTGTACAAAAATAAAGGGCTTGCCAGTTGCCAATGGGAAGGAACATAATTATGACTTCACAGCTGCTTCAAAAAGGAAGAGAGAGACAGAGTAAAAAAGAAGAGTCATGCTTTTTTGTACAACATCTAAAAGGAATATGCACAAAGGGAATGTATTTATGCCAGATATAAGAAGACATAATCAAAGTAATACTGTAGCACCAAAATATATGCCAAGAAATCCAGAACCTTTGGCTTAGCAGACTGTAAATCACAGTGATGAAACATAGCATTGTGGAAATTGAGCAAAAAAAAAAAAAAATTCTCAAATAGCTCTTACTAGTTAGTGTCACCCAACAGAAGTGGAATTGTCTTTTAGGAAAATTGCTATCCTCTGCTTTAAATGGTTTGACACTTGCAAAGTGATGGGCCTAAATCTGAAGTGTATGATCACCAATGAAGATATGTGGGAATTTTGCTTGATATTTAGGAACTATATACTTTGTAAGTGCTATGAGATATGAGGTAGTCTGGGTTACTGGTCTTGTCTACTAGAGTCGACAAACAGGATCATCTACAATAGTCATTGGCAACACTTTCTGATAATGGTAGAGTTGGAAATATTTTCAGTTTTGTAGATCATGTGATGTCTGTTCTAACTATGCAACTGTCAAAAAGTAGTCTTAGATGATGTACAAATGAATAAGCAGGCGACATGCTAATAAAGCTTGATTTATCAAAAATGGACAAAAGTTGGATATGGCTACAATCTATATATCTACAAAGACTATTTGCAAACACTTGATCTGGAAAATTTAAGTATGAATTCTGGAATTGCAATAGCCAAGTGGTTGTAAATGTTTATTAAAAGTGATATTACTTTATTTCCACTAGAGATTTTAAGAATAAAGTGTAGTTACTTTAGTCAAAGAGTCTGCTAACTGAAAGTAAGAGAAAGACGCCTATAAAAGTAAATTCTTTATTTAAAAAAGTGAAAAACTTGTTTTCTTGCTTGCAAAGCCACTGTACCAAGAGCAAATTTATTCAGGAATTTATATTGAAGCTGAAACTCTGAATACCTTTAATTTGATTGGTGTATAGAAGATAAACCAAAAGGAACAAGAAGTGAATAGACTGGTTCTAATACAGACACTGTGTAACAAGGGTTAAGAGGTACTCTTGGAAGGAGGGTTGATGGTGAATCTCTTTGAGAAAACCTTTGTATTTGGGACTGGGAGATGGATCAGTGGATAAAGTACTTGCCATGTCTGTGTGAGGACTCAAGTGCTGAAACCTACCACTCACATTGCTGAGCAGGTGTGGTAGTCTTCCAGTAATCCAGCATTCCAAAGACAGAGACAAGGGATTCCTAGAGTAAGTCAGCTAGATAAGGTAGCCAAAAAGTGAGCTCTGAGTTCAAGTGAGAGAAGTAGAGAGCTCTCAAGAAAGATCTCTTACATACATCTTGGCCTCCACAGAACATGCATGCATGAATACATGTACACGTGTATGACCCACACCCAGTCATGCTCTCACACATGAGAGTTTATGTTCACACATGCACATATACAGCACATTCATAAACACACTAAAATTAAAAAAAAGAAGATAAAAGGAAGAAAAGTAAGAGGAAGTAGTAGGAGAAGGAGAAAAGAAGAAGAGGAAGAGGAGGGGGAGGAAGAGGAGGAGGAGGAGGAGGGAAAAGAAGGAGAAGAAAGAGAAAAATGTTTGTCATGTGCCACATGTATCTGGAGGCTTCTTCAATCGGCTCAGAAAAATCAGGTGACCAGCAACATATCTTCTGGGGGATCCCAGGGTGATGCCTTTCCTGGGGTATTAGAGTAATTTGCATTGACCTCTATATGTCACTTAATTTCTATTTGATCTATCTCTCAATTTATACAATAAAGAAGAATAAAGAGATGTCTGTAAAGTGGTTTGAAATTGCCAGTGAGAGGGCCCCCTGAAACTCAGGATATCTGAATTTCAAAGAGTTAGGAGGACATTTTGGCTATTCAGAATACATTTTAAACCGCATAAGTGGACACAGTGGTATTCTGTGAATGCCATGGTACTCGGCAGTATTCCAGAGGGCCAGGCAGATGAGGAGGGCATGAAAGTTTAATTTTGAGTGGAACCTTCTAATTAAAATATATACAAGAACAAAACAGAGAAGGATTAAGTTTTGAATGGAAAGTCATTTTGTGAGGTTAACACAGATTTGTGGAAATAAGTTCCCCTAGATATTTTTAGAAGCTTTTTCAGCTATAATCAAGGCCCAGTCTCTATTCTTTGTGTGTCTTAGTTACTTTCTCCCATAGTCTGTTCCATTGTCATACTGCTTTCTTTTTTTAGGTACCCCAACCTGGAACACCTTTTTGAAAAACCAGATAATCAGTATCAGAGAAGGGGCATAAGGAGCTACATTCAGGCTGAATTCAATGTCAGAATGTGCTCCTGAGTCATCTGCTTCCTTGGCCTTCAGTTTTTTCGTGAGATGGGAGATGATATACTTCCTGCAATTCTTTCAAAAAATAAATACAAAAAAAAATGGTAGACTGAAGGAGAAAATGGTTAATGGACTTAGATGTTCAGTAGTCAAGGGTTTGAAGGAAGGATGCTTATGACAATACTTGGTCCCGTAGTCAGTAAGGGAAAGCATATGGCACAGCAGCCTATATTGTTCATTCCAGCTATCTCAGGATGAAGAATTCAGAGGCTTCAAAGGTTCACAAAGCCTAAATTGTATAAATGTCCAGATCCAGTGAGTATCTGTTCAATCTTCTAAACCCACAATTATCCAGAAAGAAAACATCTGTCTGCACCACTTAAAGTGAGGTCAAATAAATCAGCAGATGGGAGTAGTGTCTATGTAATCCTTCAAAGACCCTTGTGCAATTTCCACCTGATGGACACTCTTGTAGCTGTAAGTTTTTTCAAGTCCTGCCTGGCCCCATGGTCCTACCTTTCTATAGTCCCACCCAGCCCCGCAGTCCCTCAGTGGCTGATAAAATAAACATTCAGAGGCTTAATATTAATTATCAACTGTCTGGCCTATGGCAGGTCTCTTGCTAGCGAGCCCTTATAGTTCAACTCAACCCATAACTCTCAGTCTATGCATCACCACATGCTCCCAGGCTTTACCTGCGTCCCATTACATGTTGCTCTTACTAGGATGGCGGTCTGGCATCTCTCCCACTCTGCTTTCCTCTGTCCTGTCTCTCTCCCTGGATTTCCTGCCTGCCTCTAAGCTGCCTTGCTGCCATAGGTCAAAACAGCTTATTTATTAACCAGTGGGAACAGCATATATTCACAGCATACAGAAATACATACCCCAGTACTTCCTCTTTTCTAGCTAATCAAAAAAGAAGGATTTAGCTTTAATATAGTAAAATTATATATAACAAACAGTTATCAAGCAAGAATTACAGTCACACTATCTAGTCTATTTGTATTTGGCAAAATTAAAGAAAATATTTTATCATCTACCCTATATTTGTGAGTCTAAAGTTTCATATCTAACTTATCTTTTATCATAACCAAGGGCGATTATAGCTTTCTAGTCTTCAAATACATTAAAGACCCCAGAAGGATATAATATTACCTAAGTAAACAGGAAGGGTATTGGAAATAACTTCCAAAAATCTAGAATGAAATAGACAGCTGGATGACTGGACAATCACCCAAAGTTCATTTGCAATGTTGGGGCATCCATCTTCAGCCTATAGACCTAGAGTTTTTCAGGCTTTTCCATGTCCTGCAGAATGTCTGGTAGTCTCCTGAGCAAAGCAGGAAACTGAAGGACCATCCTACCTAATTTTGGTGAAATTTAGTAGTCATTTTTCTATGGGTCCTGCATGTCTAGTTGATACTTTTTATCAAGCAGTCCAGGCAAGAACAGTTTCTTGTCCAAATGGCTAACTTGCCATAAGGAAAACAAACTCCATATGGAGTTTCTTTGGTGCCCATCATCTTCTTTGAAATAAATTGTTGTTGGCAGAAGCAGACATGTCTCATTGTCATAAAAAAGAATCTATGTTATTAAAACATTTAAAATGCCACATTCTGTAGATCTCTGAAGTGTTTGAAGACAACCTGTCTATCTAAAATATATTTCTGTTTGACCTTGAAAACACCTAATCTGACTAAAAGTTCAATTGTAATAACTAAGTACTTACTTTCATTTCTTTGTATCCTAATTAGTTGGTAATAATACCTTTAAGGACTAGTAAAATGTATTACATTGTTAAATTAGCTGTATAGGTATAATATCTTGAACAAGATTATTTTATCTATAAAAGGAGACTTTTGGTAAAAGATCTCAAGCCATATGTGTGGCCATGAATTTTCCCTTGACTCACAGGCAGATAAAAGCAATTTGACTCCTTGTCACCAGGAAACAGGAAGTCTTTGCCATGGTCTTTTGATCTTTTGTTGCTCCTATGAGGCTCACACATCATTGCTTTGCCACTTTAGGCCATTAAAACCATTTGGCTCCTTTATATATCTGCTAAACATAGACACCCAAAGGAAGAAATACAGCCGAAATAAAGACACCAGTAACAGCTTGCAGGAAGTATTGAAAACAGTTCCGCAGAAGGTTGGGGGCCTTTGCCTTTTCCACCATGGGCTTTAAACGTGTTTCTTTTGATCGTTGGCAAGGTCACCTCACCACAGGTGTAGAATTAGAAATTGTGTGGACTACTGAGCACTGAATGTTCACAGTGGAGCAGCTAGAGGTTATTAAGCAAAGAGAACCTGAAAGCCCTCATCTGCCATGGAGACAGAAGGGACCTTTGAGTGCTTCCAACTCTTGTTCTGCAGACTACCTGCAGTGGCAGATAGAGTTTGTGTCACCTCTGTTCCTAAGCTGCTAGTGAAGGGACCTGTAGAAAGGCCATGAATCGAAGAGGCTGACTGATCCAAGACTGACAAGCAGACAACCTTCCAGAAGCTTGGCATAGAAGGTTCTTCAGAGGTCAGAGTACCCACAGTACCATGATCCATACAGACATTATAGTGTGGTGGATAAGCTCAAGCATTTTAGATCTAAAAAGAGTTGAACTTGATATCTGTTCTGTGTAATCTGGTATCTTTGGAAGGAGTTGTCCTCTACTCCACTAACTGCAATTAACATCATTATGTCCTTGGATTGCTGACCAGGGCACATATTTCATATCTTGTCCAGAAACAGTGTGAAATTTACTCATGTGTTCATGGAGGTCACTGGCACTGAATAGTTTACTTTGTGCTGTCATGGATGGTTGACAGCTCTTCTCACCATATGCAGGAGCTCTCCTTCCTTTGGTCTTCACTGCTGACCACCCCTCACTTGTTAATTGGAGAGAGGAAGTCTGGGATGGAGGTTTGAGGTCATTGTTAATAAAACACAAAGAGACAAAGTTAGCACTTTCCTGCAGTATTGAGGCTGGAAAGTGTGCTTGGGAAACTCTCAGAACTTAGAACAGTTTTCCCTTTAAAGTCATAAAGAGGTCAGTAATATACTGCTCCAAAGAACAATGGGCAGGGAAGGGTCTCTAACTGCCCATGAAAGCAGGACTGTCTTCCAGGCCTTCTAACTTCTAGAGCTTCAAAGAGAGCAACAAAGTCTTCCCTAACTACCTGCTAGGCTTTATTCCACAGGCATCTCTGCTGTTCTCTTCAGGCTTAAAAAGAAAAACATTGTTTTCAATCTTTCTCCTTTTTCTCCTCCAATGCCCCCATTCATCTTCCTCTCTGTGTCAGGCTTTATACTGACACCAATGGACCCTCTCAAGGGTGCTTAGCAGGGCTGTTGTCCCAAGCTGAGGTTTCCTCATGTCCTCTGACCAGTAACAGAACAAAGGACAAAAGGTCACTGCTTCAAGTAACAGTACCTCTTCATTGAAGCTTTGTTCTACTCTGGACCTTTTCTGTGATTCACTGGCTTTGCATTTCACTCACTTGTTCCTTTTTCCCCTTTCTATTGAATCTCATCTTCTATAAGGAGTCACTTAGGAATACTATTCTGGGTTTTCTTTCATAAATAAATCCATCAGTGTACTTTTCTAAAGTGTAAAGCCATATGAGGAGATGGAAATAGCAGACCAATGCCGATCAGCCCACAGGGTCTTTGTCTGGGTTGATACCACAGTCCTGGATACTGCCATTGTCTTCCTGAACAGCAAACATTGCCCTACACAGCTAGTAATTGGCTGGTGAAAGGATTGGTGTTCCTTAAAAACCCTCCTTCTCAACAGGCCCTCACCTCCCTAAAATGCCACAATAGGATCTAAAAGTGATTTCAGAGGTCTGGAAAAAAGGATTCATCAACATTTATTCAAATTACCCTACTACCATTTCATTGATTGCTTATAACTCCACCATTGAACTCATTTCCTGCTTCCTTATTCCTGTGTTGGGTTTAGTCTTGGCCTACCATTTACCTCCTCTCCACTTTCACTGCCACTATCTTAATTCCTATGGAGGGCATCTCTCATCCTCAACATATATTTTAGGACTAACGTTCAACATGATGAGAAGCAAGTGTTAAAACAAACAAACAAAAAATTGCTGTGTATGTTGGTGCATGCTTTTAACACCAGTACTGGGCAGGAAGAGACAGGTGAATCTCTTTGAGTTGACGGCCTGTCTGGTCTACACAGTGATTTCCAGACCAGCCAGAACTACATAATCAGATCCCATCTCATACAAAATCATAAATTAATTACTCACAGTGGTAGAGGCCAGAAGTCAGCAAACCAAGTGTTGACAGGTCCATGTTTCCTCCAAAGGCAAAAGGGAAGATTTTATTTCATGCTTGTTTCTTAGCTCTGATGCTGGTAACAGTCCTTATTTGTGACTGTAGGATTTGAAACTCTACCTCAACTTTGCCTTAATGGCATTTATCCCATTTTTCTGAAGAGGATAGGCATAACGGGTTAGGACCTATCAAAGTGGCATGATTTTGACCATGCTTTATCTGAAAGCCCCTATTTCCACAGGAAGTTATATTCACAGATCTTGAAGCTAGGAGCTTCAATATAAATTTGTGAGGACAGAATGCAACTCACATTAATGTATCAGAGTGTCAACTTTTGGCCCATGGCTCTTCATTTTGTGGAATCCTCCTTGGTCCTTTCTTGTGCTTCCAATTGGCTTCCTAAAATACACATCACTTCCCATCCCCCAGAATTTTATAAACACCTCCAAATCTCCATTGCTTCCAGGTAAAGTCTTGAACTGTGTTTCAAACTTCTGTCATGTTGGGGAACTTCCTGTATTCTTTTCAGAATATTCTATCACCTTCTATCTAGCTCATGGGTCTTTGTTTGAATATCCAAGGTCATATATCACTTTGCATGATTTTCTAGGTAGTAATTAATTAATCCACTCTAGATTTCTCCATAATATTTGCTCATGTTTTGATGGATTCTCCATAGTCCTGTTTATTCTGAATTTCCAAGTTCATGGTGCTTATTGTTTACAAATAAATAATGCTGGAATGATTTCAGAGAGGAATAAAGTACCTAGTATTAAGCCTTTCAAGTATTTTATTTCTTATATTTTTTAAGTTGTAGAAAATAGCCATTTTTCAAGATACACACTGCTGACATGTTAAGAAAGCAGGTTTCAGAACCTACTTGGTTAATTTGAATGTTATGTGACGTTGTGTACTTAATTTCTCCCTTTGTGTTAATTTCTTCATATATATCTGACAGAAGCTTGAGCTAATGATTTATACAATTATTGTCAAAATTAAATTATTAAAAATAGTAAATTGTGTGTAGAGGCAAACACTGTAATCTAATTGGTAAGGATGATTAGGAGTTCAAAGTCAGACTTTCTCTCCCTGTAAACTGTAAGTTATATAGAAGAATTTCTCTCTTATATCTCAAGTCCCCATGGAAAGCACTGACATATTTATCAGTAATATGTGTTGGGCTAAAGTAAGATTTTGATAATAAAGATATTGATGATGTGAAATTATTTCCAGGCTTTATGATAATCATCAAATGTGGTGGTATTATGTTCCCCAAAATATTGTATGATCCTAATAAACTTACCTGGGGTCAGAGAACAGAACAGCCACTAGATATAGAGGTCAGAAAATGCTGGCACATGTGCCTTTAATCCTAGCATTCCACAGGCAGAAATCCATCTGGATCTCTGTGAGTTCAAGGCCACACTGGAAACAGCTAGGCATGATGACTCACCCCTTTAATCCCAGGAAATGGGACTTTAATCCCAGGAAGTAATGGCAGAAGGGAGAAAGGTATATAAGGTGTGAGGACCAGGAACTAGGCTGGTTAAACTTTTAGGCTTTTGAGCAGCAGTTCAGCTGAGATGCATTTGGATGAGGACACATAGGATCAGGATCAGCAGAGAAACTGGCAAGGTGAGGTGGCTGTGGCTTGTTCTGCTTCTCTGATCTTCCGGCATTCACCCCAATACCTGGCTCCAGGTTTGTTTTTTTTAAGACCATTTAAGATTCATGCTACAATCAAAGAATATTTATCCTTGAAAAGAAAAAAAAGCTGTAGACCTGCAAGATGACTCAGAAGTTGAAGGAGCTTGCTGTCAATCCTTAGAATTTGGGTTTGAATAAAGGAACTTAAGGAAGGACAGAACTCTCACAAGTGGTCCTGTGATGTGTGTGTGTGTGTGTGTGTGTGTGTGTGTGTGTGTGTGTGTGCTTATTTTGGGCTTGTGTGCACACATACATAAACAAGTGAATTTAAATAAAGTTTTTAAGTTATTGTTGGAACATTTAACATAATTATCAATGTATCAAATGATCAAATGTTCTCTGCAAGTTGAATATGATCTCTTTAACCACTTTTATATTTAATTCTCTGCAGATTACAATTAAATTTTTATATCATGATATCCTATGGAGATTGGTAATCATTGTCTCCTTGTGACCACTCTACATTGAACAAGTACTTAGCTACAACCCAGATTTGTCCTCTAGAACAAAATTTAAAGGAGCTTGAATTGTAGCATTGGATTTAGGGATAATTGTTCTAAATTGTACTTTTAAATAGGTCTGCTTAGTACCTATATGTATAAATCCTAATAAACATGTATGCAGTATGCATGTGTAAGATATATGCTGTGAAACACTCTTGTCATGTGCTCTTTCATAACTACAAACTTCCATCCATGGTACATTTTAGTACTTGGCCTAGAGCAGATGTTCATGAAATGGGAACTATAATAATCATTCATTATTCAGCTTTATGGCAGTGATAATGATACATTGTGTTGATTTTTTTCCTAAACAAATTTATGGCTCTTAACATAATTTATGGGTGATACAATAGAGTTTGGGAAAGTTTCCCTTAAAAAACATATAGTAAAAATATGAAATTATTTTTAAAAAGTTTTGTTCTTAGGAAAAACACATTCACATCAAAAAATAAGATCCAATATTGAATTTCTTTAGCTTTAAACAATAAGATCATTTGGTTTTGCCAACGGAAGAAGTGTCAGGGAATAAAAATTTGGTCTTACATAGTGTCTCTCCTTGCTCTCTTCTTCCTTTGATGTACATTAGTTCCCATGGAAACTGTGTTGGGATGGCTTGAGAATGACATCTACAAATGGAGTGTAAGGTCATTTTTATCTAATACTTTGAAATTTAAACCATGATTTGTGATATATAGTGAAACCTCCTTAACATATTCTGAAGGACTAGGAGAAGGCAATCTCTTGAAAGTGGAAACAAGATGTGTGACTGTATTATGCCAGGTCTCAGCAAGTTCACCCTTGTTTCATGCTCAGGAAAACAAAACACTTCATCTCCCTGGTGCCTGCAGGAGACAAGGCAATGCATGCAGCCCCTAGGCAGGAGGAGCAGAAGACACTTGAAAGGCCCTGTCCTCATCCTTGCTGGGTAGCCTGCGAGGTTGCTGTGGCAGAAACACATGTCCAAGGCTCTAAAGGCTGTAATAACTAACAACACAAGGGCAGCAATAAAGATGCATAGATGTCTTGCTTTTATCCCTTTCCACCCGTAGCTCTGGACTGACCTTCATAGTACTGATAACATTCACTTTATTAATTTGTCAGTGGTTAGCTGCTGTGGATATCATTCTGTATAAATAAAATGCTGATTGGCCAGTAGCCAGGCAGGAAGTATAGGCGGGACAAGGGAAAGGAGAATTCTGGGAGCTGGAAGGGTGGGTCAGAGAGACACTGCCAGCAGCAGCCAAGACAAGGAAGATGTAAGGTACCAGTAAGCCACAAGCCACTTGGCAAAGTATAGATTAAGAGAAATGGGCTGAATATAAGAGTAAGAGCTAGACAATGGTAGGCCTGAGCTAATGGTCAAGCAGTTTAAATAATATAAGCGTCTGTGTGTTTATTTTATAAGTGGGTTGTTGAACTAACAGGGCTTGGCGGGGGGCTGGAGAGAAGGTCTCCAACTACAGTTAACCTGTAAATTCCAGAAGCATTTAAAGAAAGAGCTATTTTTGAAGAGAAAAATTGGTGCTCATAGACAGGTGCCTGGGTGTCTAGAAGAATCTGACTGGCCCAAACTTCTAAAGCATTCTTCAGAGAGGAAGCATGAATGCTGGGTTAGATGGTCTGGGTTCAAATCATCATTACTATCCCAAGGTGCTCCATGCATCCCTCTCAGGGTCCTCCTTGTTACCTATCTTCTCTGGAGGTGTGGGTCATGGTCTGGTTATCCTTTCCTTTATATCTAGTATAAAGGGAAATAGATAAAATCTCCATGAGTCAACAGGGAGTGAAGGAGGGAAATAAAGGGGTGGGGATGGGGAATGAGAAAGCAAGGAAACAGGATGGTTGAGCTGGAGGAGGGAAGGAGTGAGAGAGCAATGAAAGAAATATCTCAATAGAGGGATCCATTATGGGATTAGGGAGAAACCTGGTACTAAGGAAATTCCCAGGAATCCACAAGGATGACCCCAGATTAGACTACCAGCAATAGTAGAGAGGGTGCCTGAACTGGCCTACTCTGGTAACCAGATTGGTGATTACTCTAATTATCATCGTAGAGTGTCCATCCAGTAACCGATGGAAGCAGATACAGAGATCCACAGCCAAGCACCAGGGCGAGCTCCTGGAGTCCAGCCAAAGAAAGGGAAGAGGGATTCTATGAGCAAGGGGGATTAAGATCATGATGGGGAAATCTACAAAGACAACTGAACCAAGTTTGTAGGAACTTATGAACTTTAGACAGACAGCTGCAGAACCTTCATGGGACAGGACTAGGCCCCCTGCATATGGTAGACAGTTGTGCAGCTGGGTCTGTGTGAGGGCCCCTGGCTGTGGGATCAGTATTCATCCCTGGTACATGAGCTGGCTTTTTAGAGCCTGTGAGACATCTTGCATAGCCTTGATGCAGGGGGGTGGCTTGGACCTGCCTCGATGGAAGGTACCATGCTTTGCTGACTCCCCATGGGAGCCCTTACCCTTTTGGAGGAGGGGAGAGGGATGGAGGAAGGGAGAGGCTGGAGGGGAGCAGGAGGAGGGATGAGTGGGGGATCTGTGGTTGATATGTAAAATGAATAAAAAAATTCTTAAATTAAAAAAAGAACAATGATATTATTTGGATTCATGGAAGTTTTGGGTTTATGTAATATATGAAATGCATTTTCTTTGTCTCAAATTAATGGAATTACTCTAGATTGTTAATTCAAAATAATATGGCAGGTGTTTAAAAAAAAATCATCATTCCCCTTATAGCTATGGGGATTGGGCAAAGCAAGACTTTTCTGAGCCTTAGAATACTGACCTGAAGAATGCTGAGCAATTTGAAATGAGTTAACTTGTCAACAGGAGATAAGGTATCTTAGCAATAAGAAATTGCTTAGTACTAGCCAATGCTGTGAATTGAATATATTGGTGTTGCAAAAGCAAGATAGTCATCCTACATATCTTTGGTTTTTTTTTTTTTTTTTTTTTTTTGTTTGTTTTTTTGTTTGTTTGTTTTTTTTTTTACAGGATTTCTCTGTGTAGCTTTGGCTGTCCTGGAACTTGTTCTGTAGAACAAATTGTCCCGGAACTCATAGAGATCTATCTGCCTTTGTCTTTCTGAGTGGAATGCTGTGATTAAAGGCATACACCATCACCACGTGGGTAGATCTTTGTATCTAGCTTTGTTTGCATAATACTCTTGTTTCATGTCATAGTTAAGACTGATTCAGAGGCTGTCTACAATGCATATTTTCATGAAAAGGCCAGATGGTATGGTCCTGCCTGCACTCCTGTATCATTCACTGTCCCAACACTGTTAATCCTATGTACATGAAGGAAAGGAACACGCTTTTCATGGTCTTCATGTCTACTGCTCGCATACTTCAGCTTTAAGAAGTACATAAACAAGCATCTTAGCATGCATGATCTTGTGACCAAGAAGTATTAAATTCCAGAAACTGTATTACTCCACCACTTTTATTTGTCTGTAGGAAATCACTTGATTTATGCCCAATCTCAGGCTACAGTAAAAATGTGCAGGTATACTCAACTAGAGATATTCAAATCTGTCAAATGAAAATTTTAGTTGCCCTTAAAATCTACAAATAAAAGTAACTTTTGATTAAGGATAATACTGCTTACATCATATGCTTTTTTTGTATTTAGCCACAAAAACATATCCAAACAACTCCATTTTAATCCAATATGATGTACCACAGCCTTTACAGGGGAAATGGTGGAGAGAAAGACTCTTATTGGCAAAGGGATTACAGCAGAATGGTGGTTGTAGCCCAGTGGAGCTAACCCAGATGGACATGATAGGATAATATGAAAGTTGACCCAAGCAGGCCCTGGAGTTTCTCAGATCTGGGTTGTTTATTCTGACCATTCATTCATGTTTTGCTTATGGACTTTAGAACTTCAGATGGTGTTCAGCTGGGATTATGAAACACAAAGTGCCAGAAGAACACTGAGGACTGTTGGAAAGGAATTTTCCAGCTCAGACTTCAAACCCTAGAGTGTGGTATCATTCCAAAAGGGTCAGTCATATTTAGAAACTTTGTGGAATGTCAAAGCTGCTGCAGAATGGGGCTCAAAACCACCTGGAAAATTTCCACTCCATTAGCACTCTGTTCATTGTGGACCTATGGCAAACCTCAGCCCTGAGGTTTTATCCTAGCTTAAAGGAGAGGATGCAAATCTTCTCTAGTCAGTGCAGAGCTAAGTCCAGATTCTTTTCTGTGTCATCACAGTGAAAATATGTCTTGGCGTTCAGAGTACTGTGGGTATACCTCAAATAATGAAATGTAGCTAGAGTTTTCCTGCCTGGCCCACAGTCAGGACAAATCTCTCTCACCAGCCAGGCCCATAGACGCTCAGACCCAACCAAGTAAACACACAGAAACTTATATTGCTTACAAACTGCATGGCTGTGGCAGGCTTCTTGCTATCTAGTTCTTATATCTTAAATTAACCCATTTCTGTTAGTCTATAAGTTGCCATGTGGTTCGTGGCTTACCAGTACTTTACATCTTGCTTGTCATGGTGGCAGTTGGCAGTATCTCTGTGACCCAGCCTTCCACCTCCCAGAATTCTCTTCTCTCTTGTCCCACCTATCCTTCCTGCCTGGCTACTGGCCAATCAGCACTTTATTTATACAGAGTGATATCCACAGCAATGAAACATTGCTCTTACCGTTTGTATGTCTCTTATTCAACTGTCATATGTTGTATTTGTATTCTGGAGTATTTTCAACAGGGTTTTTTCACTGTAAAAATTAATCACAACCACAGGAATTTCCATTCCTTATCTTGTTGAAACCCCTATACAAGCAGGGAATTAAGAAACCATCACCATGGGAAGTTTAGCAGCATTGAGGTATGCTTCATGTGGTCCCTATGTTTACAGCTGTGGAGTCATGTGGTCCCTATCTTTACACCCATGGAGTAGTGTGATCCCTGGATTTACACCCGTGGAGTCGTGTGGTCCCTGTTCTTACACCTGTGGGGTCGTGTGGTCCCTATGTTTATTTACACCTGTGGAGTTGTAGTACTCAGTTTGGGAATGAGGACGTGGGTGAGTGAATGAGAATGACAAGTTCCTAATTGCATCCACAATTTACTCTGGATTGACTTCACTCAATGTTCTCTTGGGAATTAGATTAAGTCTGCAGTTAGGCAGTGGCATGAACATGGCCACCAGGGGCGCTATCCTGTCAAAGGTGATTGGACATGACTGCATGTTAGGGATTCTGTGGTGGCAGAGATGAACAGTTGCTAATTAAAGAATTTCCCTTTATCTGTGATTGTGATTAGGTGGTGAAGAGTGTCACCTAATGATCTTCAAAATCATTTGTATATGATTTGATATGTTATGTGACATATTTAGATTGTCTGTGTGTTTATGTCAGTGCATGTATGGTGTATTTGTGTGTGTATATCTGTAAACACACACACACACACACACACACACACATGAGAAGAGTGTGCACATGGCAGAGGGTGCTTATGGAGATCAGTGTACAAGTTGTGGGAGTCTGCTCTTTCCTTCCCCCAAGTAAGTTCTAGGGACTGAGCTCAGGCCATCAAGCTTGCAGCAAGTGTCTTTACCCACTGGACTACCTGGCCAGCTTCCCCACCTTGTTTCTGTGATAGGTTTCTCACTGAAGGAGGGACTCATGGTTTTGGCTACAGTATCTGGGCAGCTAGCATCTAGGATTTCCGTTTCTACCCCTATCAGTCCTGATGTCACTGGCACACATTTTCCATGGTCCTCATGCCAGTGTAGTAAGTACTTTAGCCAGTGAGTCAAGTCCCAGATTAACGTTTTCATTGTGATTCTCACAGTTAATAACTAACATCTGTTGTTATTGCCTTTATAATATACTTACATTAAAGTTTATTCAAGATAGGAAACATAATGTGAAGTGACCATCAAAATGGCTAAATGTATAGGTGTATATAATAAAGTATGCTTTTCTAGGAGGTTTATACATAGTAACATGACAGTAATACATGTAGTTTACTGATGTGTATTTATATTATTTACATATGTACTTATTTTGGTTTTTAAATATCTCACATCACAATTTCAATCTCAAATAACACATATACACATGGTGTGATTTCTGTAATATATGAAATCATTTTTGTGACTGCACACACACTAACTATATATGAAACCATGCACATGTGTGTGAAACTGAATAGTGCTGTCGTGTGGTATGTGTGGGCCTGTCATGTTTGTTTTGTGATAACATCCTCCCCTCATTCATTACCTTTCATTGAATCATCACTATATCTACATCGTCTGTTGAACACTTAGGATGTGGAAATAAAATGAATATCCTCATCCCTGCTTTCAAGAATGTCACACTGTCAGGGGAGAAGACAGACTCCTCAATCCATAAGTGCATTTTAATAGTGATGCAGGGGAATACTTCACAGCAGGGCTTAGGGGAAAAAATGGTCCAAATATTCAGCAACACTCTCCTCCCAGCACATGCAAGCCTTTCTATTTTTTTTCTAATCTGATCTATCTTCTAAGTAGTGACTCTGAAGATAATTTTCTACCTTAATAAAACCTCAAAATGGTTGCTAGTGCTGGTGGGAAGGTTTTGATTTATGTCT
This sequence comes from Onychomys torridus, assembly GCF_903995425.1. Classification (NCBI taxonomy): domain Eukaryota; kingdom Metazoa; phylum Chordata; class Mammalia; order Rodentia; family Cricetidae; genus Onychomys; species Onychomys torridus. Next base: position 122,721,486 of record NC_050448.1, read on the forward strand.
CTAAGAGGTATGAAACATTTGACTTCCCTCAGCCCATCAGCCCCACATGAAGATTTGTTGCCTGTGCTTTGCAGAAGATTCACCCTTTTAGGATTTTCTTTCCTTTTCATCATATTGCAATTTGGGAAGTGGAGTGAACTTTTAAGTTGTGTGTGTGTGTGTGTGTGTGTGTGTGTGTGTGTGTGTACAATATTCAGAGAATACATGCAACTCTGTGCACACTGGATACGGGGACATGTGCATGTTCAAACTGAGGAAAACAACGTTGCTGCGCTGTGAGTGGGGTGTGGTTAGAAAGTCTGATGCATCTTAAGTGTTCTGTGTTGGGGTTTTCATATGTAAAATAGGACTGGCCATCACTTGTTTTCCTATATTGCTATGAATTTCAAACAAGATAACACAAGTAAGTGGCTAAGGAGGCAAAATCAGCCACAGAAATCTGTGTCTGCTGAGGTTTGAGTGATCTGCTGCATGTCTGACCCCCAGGCTCCTAAATAGCCAAAATGGATTCTGCAGGCCACACAGAATGTATGTTACCTTCAGAATTCTCTGTGAAGCATCTGGCCCCTCTGGCCAAAGCCCTGCTCTGCTCTCACTGGTTCTCCTGTACAGGCTCCTGTCTCTGTCTCTGCTGCTGTCTTTGAACTTGACACTTTCTCTGATAATACCACAGGTTCTTCATGAACTTTGGCTGGGCCACCAAAATCTAAGCTTCCTGCCCACCTACCTTCTCAGCTCCATACAGAGTCCTTCAGCCCTGAACCCATGCTCTCTCTTCCAGCTCCCCATGGCTAAGATCATATGATGTTTTCACTCAGTTTGCCTGGGCATTTCTCCAAGGCAGCAGATAATGGAAATGTTTAAAAATATCCAGTTCTGTAATAATGGCAGAAATACTGAGATTTGGTTTCCAAAATAGTTTAAGGCTTTGGAGAATAGCAGATATTTTCTAGGTATATTCACCTAAAAGAGGTGGGGAGGGGACTTCATCCTTTAAATCTGTAGGTAAGGAAATTTGGTGATTTTTTGAAATGAATTATGATGTTACTTCCAATACTCTAGTGGAATGAAAAGGGAAAAAGTTGAGTCTCTCTAGAATTAAATACCTAAAATATAGACTTTTGCTGAAAAGATTATGAGGGATACATTGCCTATGTTTAAGACAGATGGTTTTTAGGTCAGGAAAATCTGAGTGTGAGTTTCAACCATGACTTTTAATAGATCTATGATATGGGGCAAGGCACTGGGCCTCTCTGAGTCTCCATTTCCTAACATAAAATGTTCAAGTTACATCTCTCTCTCTCTCTTTCTCTCTTCTCTCTTTCTGTCTGTCTCCCCCATCCTCTGTCTTCTTTTTCTTTCTTTCTTTCTTTTTTTCTTTTTTTGCTAAGACTGTAGAGGTCCGATAGAAATTGCCAATTTGATCCAGATTTCAAGCAAACGAAATATAAGATCAAGATATGAAGTTCTAATCACATGAACTGACTTTCAAAAGATGCAAAACTCCCTCTCAAGAATGAGGAGACAAACAAATCGTTTCACCTTTGGATGAGTCTGGAAGAAAAAGGTGCCTGCTAATGATAGCAGGTTTGGAAAAACAGGCAAAATTTCACAGATTTCTAAAGGCCAATTGCACATTAATCCAACAGAAGAGAATCCTCAGGAGTTCAGATAGAAGCAAAATCTATACTTTTTCAGGTGTTTATTTTGCTTTATTCTTTGATTTAAGAAATATGCTTATTGGGCTGGGGAGATGGCCCAGTGAGTAAAGTGCTTGCTTGTACTCATAAGGACCTGAGTTCAGATCCTCAACACCAAGTAAAAAGCTAGGCCCTGCATGCACCTAAATTCCCTGTACTCAAAAGGTTACATCCAAATGCTTAGAACTTGCTGGCCAGCAGGTCCAGCCAAAGCAATTGGATCCTGTCTCCAAAAATAACTCCGACAGCAATAGTGGAAGGCCGCTGAAGTCTGTCCCTGGCTTCCACACACACTTGCACATTCACACACACTTGAACATGCATACACACACATGCTCAGAAAGATTATATGATGGAAGGGAAAAGAAGCAAGTGAACCTCTTTTAATGATGCATCTTTGTATTTCTCAGTAATGAAGCAAAAGTCATAAACTCCTAGGAAAAGGGATGGTTATTCTTTTAGCACCAGAGCCAACAGTTTCTGTCCTTGAGAGAAGACAGAAACAAAATACTTTCCTTCTGAGGAAAGGTGAATTTCTCCATTTGTCCTTTCAGGTAAAAGGGAGGAAAGCAAAATTTGTTTCTTCAAGGAGCTCTGTATTAAGCAAAAGTAGCATATCATAGTGGAATAGCCAGATAAACCTTTCCAATAGGAATGTAAGGGGTGACATTTAACTGAAGAAGTAGAAACAAACGATACAGGCCTGGAAAGAGAAAAAAGAAGGACCCTACAGGCCACAATTCTGAAATGATACAATTCAGGAGAATAATAGAACAGTCTCTCCACCTGAGTCTTTCTATGTTACTTCAGAAATAAAGGGCACTTAGCTACCATGAGAGTGCACAGAAGCCCTGAGAAAGGTCCATTCTCAGGACATAGAAACAGCACAAGACATAAGGCTGGGTCAAGAGAAAAAAAACAAAAACAAAACTATTCACTTCACCTACAAGAAACCAGGAAGCAAACAACTAGTTACAATAGCATGGAGAGAACAAACACCCTTGCCTCGCCCTGCTCCGCCCCCATGGCTCAAGGACATAAGCTGAAGTTAGAGCAGAAAAATGTGAAAAAAAATTCGTAAAACAAAACCTAAATTAAGCAAAAGGTATATCCATACTGAACTGTTCCAGGAATTGCAAGTGATTGTTGCAATGAAGGTAACCATAGCAACAAAGTAGCAGTCAAGCTCAAAGACAGACTAGAATGGCTACACCATTCTAATACCACAGGGAAGGAACCGAAGAAGAGGCATGGTGTGTGTGTGTGTGTGTGTGTGTGTGTGTGTGTGTGTGTGTGTGTGTGTGTGCGCGCACGCGCACACGCTCATGTCCCTCCTCTGCCTTCCACTCCTGTCTCTCTCCTCCCCTAAGCTTTCACTTCCTTCCCTCTCTTTTCTCTCTTTCCTTCCCACCCCTCCTTCCATTACCCTCTTCCTCCTGTTCACCTCACTCGTCTCTCCTCCCATACACTCTTCTCCTCTTTTCTCAGCTCCTCCCTCTCTTCCAACTCTGTGCGTTTGATTAATAACATTGAGTTAAACACAAAGTTTGGATGTGCCAGGGCTATGCTGTGAATGTAAACTACAGAGCTTACCCATAAGAAACAATGTTTAAGATGTCTGAAGCTAGAAGCTATATGATGGCAAACTCCTCAAATTAAATATTAGACATGTAAAATTATAAGAAGAGGTAGAAACAAGGTTTTATAGTTGCCTGCCCAGTGTGAGAAGTCTTTCATGTGTGAAATATACCCCGAAACAGTTCTTATTCTGATACTAGAAGATATATTTTAATAGAATTGTAGAAAGTAGAATTCATCAGAATTCTGTTTCAAGCACAAACCTGAAGTTTACACGTAGTAGGTACACCTGTAGGTGAAGCACATATTCCTGTATCTAATCACATGCAGTGTATCTGCCGTATCTTCTCCTGAAGAATCCTGGCAGTTCCTGAAAGAACTATGCACAAAATTGCTGTCCACTTGGATAGCAGCCTGAAAAAAAAATGCACATCACGGTAACAAAGCATCTAATCCCATTCTTCAGTATGTCAGTGGGGGCAGCAGGAGAGGGAGGTTCGGTATTACAGAGACCCAGCTCGATGCAATATGAAATGTTCCCAGTATATTTGAATTTCATCTATCTCTGCTAGATTTTATACATTTTCACCATTACTGACCCTCCTTTTAAGACATACGAGGGTTAAAGACAGTGATACACATATACATGTAGTGCCAGACATGGAAAGGCTGTGTGAGAAGTATCTACTAATTATCACATCAATACTTTAAGTTTAGGGAACTAGCCATTGACAAATAGGAGTTGTCACCTTGTGATAGTGTGTTCTGGCCACTTACTGAAGATTCCCTTGGGATATTTCCTATGGGAGATAGCATGCAGTCACCTGGGCCTTCGAGCATTATGTGTTTGTCCATAGGTAAGAATTCTTCACCCATCCATGATAGTATACTGAGTAACACACTGGCCCTACTCTGTGCTCAGGCTACAAACATCTTCCTTATCTCTGCAGAACTGGAAATGTGATTGCCCCACTTCTCTCCTAAAACAAGACCCAAATGCTTAGTTAACAGTAAAAGTGTTTCTAATCCATTGTGATTGTGGGAGCAGTTTGACATCAGTGGAAAAATCAAAGGGGACGAACTTTCTTTCCATCACTCCTTGCTAGCCAGGCACAGAATCAGTGCAAGAATACATTTTAATTGTACATCTTTGGAGTTATAGATTCTTGGGGGATAAGAGCTTCAGGTAACAACTATGGAAGTAAATCACTACTAGATATGTTATGAGAATGAACTATTTAATATTCCACAACCCTTAAATTTTCTTGATTTTTGAGATATCTTACATTTCCCACCTTCCACATATCATCTATAAATAGCTATGCTGACATATAGAAAATTTATCAAGGGGTTGTGTGAGGCTTTGTTCCTCAAACTCAAAAAGTTAGGAGAGAGTATAAGTCTCTGATAATGGCTCCATGATGGCCCTAGAAATCCAGACATCTAGAAACTGTACACTCAACTATGTAAGTAATACAGCTTCATTCTTATAGTGACATTAGGTTACAAGATTGATGTTCTACTTCCAGCATTATGTTCTCTTTTCAAGATAGAACAAAGAGAATTACAACAGAAAATTGCTACCCCATATGGCAGAGATCTGTCTACTCACCAGGTACCAGGAAGAGTGGAGCTGTGTGTGTAGGAAAGCACCAAAGCATGGCTGCACATAAAAACACTGCTGCTGCAACCTAAACCTGGGAACAGTTGAGGTGTGCCACCCTTGGTCCATCCATGTTCACTGTTGCTACAATACACCTGAACGGAGCAGCTAGAGGAGGACAGTGCTCCTTGTGGCTCACAGCTTCGGTTAAGGTCTACCATGGTGGGGAAGGTGTGGACTTATGCTGTGGCGGTTCACACTGCCCCCAGTCAGCAAGCAGAGAGAGTGACGCTGGTATTCAGTTGTCTTTCTCCTTTTCTCTTATTGTTCAGTCTAGGATCTTGCCACTCAAGTTTACAGTGGTTATCTCCATCAGTTAATACTTTCTAGAACTGCCCTTCCACCTCCACCCAGAAATGTATCTCTTAGGGGTTTCTAATTCTAATTCAAATTGAAAACACACATAACCACTGCACGTGGTAACCCCATGGAAGTCTCTATAATAGTTGCACTATTATTCCCATGGAGTTTGCTAGAGGGGAAGTTAAACAGACTTTCAAGTAAATTTAAAAAAAAAAATTAAATTTGCACCCATGAAGTGCTATTAAGTGTAGAATTGTTGTAAAAAAATCATCAATCTGCTTCAAAGAAATATGGGACAACTCTTGGGAACTTTCACAGGCTAAGTACTACATGTGCTTGGCAGTTTTCACCAGTTTATGAATACTTGCACCTACATCCTACGAGGGTTTCTACAGTGACTCTGGCACCCCGGGGGCTTTGTTCTTGTTTCCTCTGTGCTGAAACTTTTTTGTCTGGTATTTAGACTGTTCAGGTTCTTTTTTCCACCCCTTCAGGTTTCAGCTCAAATGCCATCTGCGTAGAAAGAGCTCTCATGAGTATTCCATCTGGGACCCCAACCCCCAAGCCATACTCTCTCAAGTTCTTTTGGGATTTCGTTTCTCTGCAGCATATTATCTAGAATCATTTAAAAATTATTTACTTACATCTTTAATTTCTATAGTTCTGCATCACAGTCTAAGTTCAGTGGAAATACGAATATGCACATACTCTGTTTCCTGATTTTACTGAGGGCAAAACACATGCTGGGGATCAACCCTGGGGCCAGTATGTCTTAAGCAAATGCAGAATACTGCCACTGAGGCACGTACATGGCTTCATCTTCTTATCCACTGACTGATCTATACCTCATTTGCACTCCACAGACACATGGCAGAATGTGGATATGTGTTTAATTTCTGAATAACTACTCTGAAAGAAATGGCAGCCTGTGGCAGTGAATAATAAAAGGTGGGGTATTGTGCCTGTGTCTTCTAAGATGCTGTCAGTACCTGTAGTCCTGTAGGCAGCACATGTGGTGCTAACTGGTTCCACCAAGAGAGAGCGTGAACAATTAACAGACTAAAGTCAAGCCATCAGGACTTCTGGCATAGGAGTGGTCTGGTTACTAATGGTGTTTACATGGAATGGTGGGAAGAGAAAGCACAGAACGCTCTGGGGCTCTTTGAAGTTGCAGAGCACTTATTGCATAGACATCCGGCGTGTCTGGAAAAAAACGCACAGCGGAGCAGAAGGCACCAGTTCCTCAGACATGTGGGTGACATGAAGTATAGTTCTGAGAAGAGCCTAATTCAACCCAGAGGGCCCAGGAATGAGCCCTTCAGAAATATTTAATTCCATAGTTATGAGCATTTACTTGAGCTGAATAATAACCGAAGTGTTTCCTCCTTGCATAGGAAAGGAAGGACCTTTATGTTCTTTGCAGCATTTTCTTGCCAAGTTATGAACTGTGATCCAGTATGTTCTGTTTTGCCTGCAGATGGTACAAAGAACAGTAGAAACCAGTGAAGTGTCTGAAACAACTTAAAAGCTGAAATTTTGACTTAAAAAATCAAGCTGGTAAAATTGTGCTTTTGTTACTCATAAATATTTTTATTTTATTTAAATTTAACCTAAACCACTGTTGAAAAGTGTCTCTTTGTTCTCTCTTTGGGCAAGTGTTTTAGAAATATTATATGATATTTTATTGTCTATAAAATATAGTGAGCTTTATTTTTAAGAAGGTGAAATCACCTACTATATTCTGCATGGAGATTTTTCCCCTGGCTGGCATTGACAATAATCTTAAGGTGATCCTTCAAAATTAAACCTATAAAAAATGTTGTGACAGGACAAAGAGATAAACATGTGTAGCAGAAGAAATGAAACTGAAGTGTTTACTTCTCTGATAAAAGAGTGTCTCTTCTTCCTAGCTATAGTAGAGCGACTCAGCTCAGTGAACTCTGTAATTCTCTCTGGAGCTTAATTAGAAACCTTGTAAACTGACTGCAAGAGGCCAGAATATATGTTTTGGATGATCACAGAACAGGCTTGTTATGAGAACAAGAATCCACCCTGCTATCACCTTACAATGGCACCTAATGACTTTGTAATTGGATTGCCCCACTGGGTTCAGAGAGGGAATCTTCTATATCTGCAGAGGGATAATGGGTAATATAGACTTCACTTTCTTATAACAAAACACATCCTTTGTTTTTCAAATTTCATGGACATAAAACACTTGGATCCAGATTTCCCCAGGAGCTGAATTGTGGACAGAGCTAAAACATCCCAGTGATTTCCTAAATGATACCCCAGAGGAGCTGAAAGGGTTAATGCCATCTCTGCTCACAGTGGGGAGTCAAGGGAGGGGGAAGAGGTTATCAGGAGAGAAGAAAACTATGCTATCTTGAGTAATTGTGCCCAGGAGTCTTTCTGTGGAAGGGATCCCTGACTTCAAATGGGTCAGTAGATTTTACATGCATTGAAAATATAGTGTTCATTCTAAATGCTTACTTCTGCTCTCAAATGACAAGCTGTGGTCCGTCCTACACATCCTTCATTTCTTCTTCTTTTCCATTTTTTCCCATTGAATTCCCATCTTCCTCTTTCTGGCCTTGTACCAAAGCATTCATCCCGTTCTGTTACCTTGGGATGTTTTACTGTTTTTACTTTATTTATGGATTTCCATATTGAAGCCATCAAGTATGAATGGAGGCTGATATCTAGTTTGAAACCAAGTTGGATTTAGTTTAAACTCATTCTGTGAAAAGGACTCTGCTTTTTCAGTCACCAAACTTGAAAACAAGTATACATTACAGAGAAAAACAGTTAAGGGCTTTGTCTTGGAGTTCACAGTCTCATGGCTGTAATAATACTTGGAGGGCTAGACCATTTTAGAAGTTGTAAGCCCCACTATTCTCTAAAAATAAAGGGCCCTTTTGATATATAGGTAACAAGAAAAATAATTCTGTAAGAAATACTTTATGGCTGTATTTTCCTTCCATATATGTCTTAACATATATGTTTTCTGTACAACTGTCTGAAAAACTAAATGAATTAAGGATACAAAGCATTACAGAACAAAGTAAGATGTACTACATGTCTATTATAGAACTCTATACAGAATGTGTCTGTACAAGAGATACTATGTCTTTTGTCTTTCCTAACTCTGTGGCACAAGCTACATCTGGTTGGAATATAGACCAAGCATTTATGACAAAGGTAGCACTTTGTTCAGAACAAATCTAGAGCAAGAATGAGATGATATTACAAAAGGTAAGTAGCCACCTGCCTGACATACAAACTAGGTCAGAAATTATTTTAAGAGGGTTTTAAGATGTTTTCAGTGCTGTATATTAATTATGCACAATAGTAAATTTTATCATACTTTGTACATGTTTGCAATGCATTTTGGTAATAATCATCACCCTATGACCTTCAATTGTTCCACCCCTTTCTTCTATCTATCACTACTTACACTTCCCTCATTTATACTCCCCCATCTCTCTCTCTCTCTCTCTCTCTCTCTCTCTCTCTCTCTCTCTCTCTCACACACACACACACACACACACACACACACACACACACACACACAGCTTTCTAATAGATGAAGATACTTGAGTAGTTTCACTCCTCCAGTAGGGCTTTGAAACAAACCTTCAAGGGTCATTTGTAGGGACATGTATGCTCATTGAGCCTCCAAGATTCCATACCTACCCAAGTGGGTAACTTCTTGTTGGCCATGTGCCTTTCTTTAAAAAAGAAATAAACAAACAACTAAATTACAACCTAGACTGTGAAAACACATTTGTAAGCTACATAAGCTGCATGAAGGTAGATTAGGGAGAAAATACATTGCTATTGCATGTGTGTGTGTGTGTAAAAAGTGAGTGTCAGGAACTGACTGGCCAACCACTGGTGTTAAAGGGTGGGACTAATAAAGAGCAGCAATGGGGCCATAAAGGATCATCCCTTTCACATGAATGACTGTCCTCACTAGGCTCAGTGCCATGGGAGTGGGCTTGATTCATTATAAAGCACAAGTTCAGTCTTCTTCTCTTCCTACTGACTTCTTTCATGGGACAGTGTAGCAAAAAAAATGCCTCACCAGAAGCCAGTGTCTTGATATTGGACTGCCAAGCCTTTAGACCATGAGAAATAAATTTCATATTACACTAGTCTCTGATATATCTATCATCTCTCCATCATCCATCATGTTATCTATCCATCATCCATTAGCTATCTTCTGTTTGTATCTATCTATCTATCTATCTATCTATCTATCTATCTATCTATCATCTACCTTTACCTACCCTTTCACCTTCTCAGCCATCTTGGAAAAGAATTTTCTGCCTTTTGCAGTTAATGATCTGAAGCCTATTACCTGACTCAGGCATATCTGTGTAGTAGACCTGTTCACTGACACAGGTGTGGCCATTAAGTATATCTAACTGTCAAGTGTGTCTAAGATTTAAATTCACATTTGATTCCATAGCTTACAATAGAATACAGACCACATACTACCCTTTTTGAAACACTAGACTTTGTGTCTGTTCTTCAGTGGTCTCAGGACTCAGTTTCTCCAGACAGGGGATAAAAGCTGACTTTAAAACTCCCCAGTGCCTCTGAACTCATCTATTCAGTTCTTACAGTGACATGCATCCACATCCTAAGGGGCCAGGAAATCAAATTGAGAACATGATGAAATTTCATCAAGACTTATTTTCTAACTAAACTAACTGCTCAGACTGATGTGAAGTGAATTTGAGCAATTTTTAATGATACAATTTTCATAGCTAAAACGATGTGATAGAGAATTTACATTTGTAAGTCCTATAAATTCTGTAGGAGTAAGATAATATTTAACCATAATTTTATAAGAGGTACATTAAAAAGGTCCAATCAATGATATTTTACTTGCAGATATCCTCAGTTAAAAAGGAAAAAGTTTGAGGTAGAATATAAAGGCCCTAAACTCCTTATTGCTTCAGTTTAACAAGGAATCAAGAGTAGAGTTCCTCAAAGAAATAATTGAAGACACCCTGGGAAGAGGCGACCGAGGTTTTCAAGTTTATCATGAATCATGCAACGCCTTTGGCAAAGCCTCGCTGGAACTTATGATATTATAATGAATCTTATAATGTAATTTGAGATTTCACTAAGGACTTAATTCTGATTCTGATGGGAATTTTATCCAAGAAAAGACTGTATGCCTGAGTCCCAAGAGATGGGCGCTGTTGATCATGATAATGTTTTGCCTGAAGGAGAAAAGGTAAACTGGTGTTTTGAACCTAGATGAGAAACATCCCATCTATTTCTTTTATACTGAGCAGGGGTAAACCAAGGAGAGGGCATGAAATCTGCCTCTTTTGGAAAAGAGTGTGGGAGAGAAATGACAACTGATAGTAGCCACATTTGTGTGGGACTGAAGTCAGGCCTTGTCTGACATCCCTACCAGTGTTTCTAATGGCATAGGCGTGCACATCAGTGATGGCTCAGCAGATCTGAATCTGTTTGAAAATCCGAGCAATTGGAAAATGCTTGTGCTCACTCACCTCCTGACAAAGGAAACAATAACTCATGCAGTGGGAAGCCGGGGCTATCTTCTGACACATTATGTTTCCAGCTCCAAAATGTCACCTGAAACCCACAGAAGGGAGATGAATGAAAAGCAGCATTGGCCCTGAAACATACCACGGAGGAGTGGGGGGGGGGGGGGGGGGGGGGGGGGAGGTGGAGGAGGTGTTGAAACTGCAAAATTAACTGAGATTTCTATAAAGCCCAACACGCTGTTGATGCAGATTTTCCCTGAGTACATGCTAGCATTCGCTTGGTTTTTGTTTGTTTGTTTGTATGTTTTTGTTTTTGTTTTTTTGTTTCTTCGAGACAAGGTTTCTCTGTGTGGCTTTACTCCTTTCCTGGAACTCGTTTTGTAGACCAGGCTGGCCTCAAACTCACGGAGATCCACCTGCCTCTGCCTCCCGAGTGCTGGGATTAAAGGCGTGTGCCACCACCGCCCGGCCCGCATTCTCTTGTAAGGCCAAGGATCTTCTAATTGACCAGGCAAGGGAAATTAAGGCTGTAATTTGAGGTGTAACTGTAACATGTGACTTCTTTGCAATAAGCCCCGAGAAAGAATGGATACGCAAATCTTTGAATGGTTTTCTTTCTCTGTCACATGAGCACGGAGAGATTCGGAGTGAACTATGTTTGAAACAATGCAAACCGGGAGACTGGAATTCAGCTTGTCTTCTGTAGCTCATTCTACAGTTGTACTTGGAGTGCCCTGTGCTACCACCTGAAGGATTCCATAGAGTTCGTGTGGGTGGAAGGCAGCTGATGAGTAGAGATGAATTATTAATTTCACAGTAATATCTTTCTTAGAGCTTTACCAAATCACTAGTTTTTGAAACCACGTGACCCTTCTCAAACACAAATATTACTTAATGAGTAAAATTAGAAATGTATACTCACTAGAAACTAGGGCTGGAGTGGAGTGAATAATGAGGAAATGGAAGTTGGTTCTCATAACTTAAAAAGAAACTCCCAAGGGCAGAAGCAGAAATACTGCATGTTCTGTCTCATGTATGGATCCCAGCTTCTGGGTTTTAGGTATGTGCATCTAGGTGGGAATGAGTGTGTGGGTGGCCAGGAAAATACAGAGAGGGACATGAGATGGGCAAAGGTGCTGTAAGGCAGGGTGGAGAGAGAAGAATGCACGAAAATGGAAAAGAGAACACTGGGTAGGGCTAACAGGGGAGGCAGCATGGAGATTAAGGAGTGGAGGGACTTGAGAAAAGGGAGATCAACTAAAATTAAGGATGTAAGAAACAGGCAGAAAGAAATCTGCTAACAGATAAACAAAATAAATAGATCAAGTGTGAATTTAAATAGAAGTTCCAGACCTAGCAAGATAAAGATGTTCCCATAATGCATAAGTTATTAAAATCTCAGTACCAGTGTTGCGCAACCTCCTTATTCAGGGAGGGGTCTGAGGTGTGTGAAACAACACAGCTCTTGGTTGCTCACCAGAACTACAAGGTAAAACCTTATTTCTGAATATACCATTTGCTTTGATTTCAAGATGTAGAGATGAAAGCTGGGGCAGGAAGGGAAGGTTCCTGCTTGCTAGCTAAGCCACATAGTGCTGGCAGGTGCTGTATAGGCTTTTGAGAAAGAAGTATCATCAAGTCTTATCCATTTGTGGATCCCGCATCACTATACAACCAACCACCCAGGTAAGAAGTGCCACTGGTGAAATAGCGGCAAGTCAGTAATGGGTGTAACCAGCTACTCTGGATGGGATTGGAAGTCCACTCCACGGGAGGAAGCCCACACCTGAAACTGTAATCCTTGCTCAAACCTACAGCTTGGGGAAGTTATTGGCCCTACAGGGAAAGCCACTGCTATTGCTTCGCTATAAATGGACAGGATATTGTTGCCTAAACAGTTATATTTATACCCATAGACAAAGCTCCTTTTTATAGCTGCCAGTGGTAACTATAGTGTTTCATAATTAGTCAAGTTGCTGAGACTCTTGTTGAATGCTCAGTCATAATCTGCGTCACTCTTGTCAAGGCTCATGAAATACTATAGAAGATGATCAAAAGAATATGAAAGCCAAAGTAAGGGTGAGGCTGAGTGAGGAGCCTGTTTAGTGAGCATGGAATCACTGCTGAGATTTTTCTCCTGTAGCACCTCCTATTAGCTGCACAAGACAAACACAAGATTCACCTTGTCAACATTCTGTCATGGGGGCTCTTGAGACCCCACCAGGATATATGGGCTGATAATATAAGTTAGAGATAATGGCTGACAAGGTCTCACTTCCCCTTGGATATCTCTAGGTGAGTGAGAAGCATTTTCTTCAGTGATATAGCCATGGGTAATGAGCCTTAATACAGGACCTTGTAACTGTACTGAAACTCAGTGGGTTACAGGAAGAAAGGCAGAAAGAGGGAGAAAAAGGGGGTTGTGGCTAGTTGAGAAGGAGATCAACCAGAGTGGAAGTGGAACAGGAGAGGGTAATAGAAAGTTAATATGATAAAGTTTTTTTTGTTTTTGTTTTTTGTTTTTTGTTTTTTTTTGCCAGGCAGTGGGGGCACATGCCTTTAATTCCAGCACTCTGGAGGCAGAGGCAGCCAGATCTCTGGGAGTTTGAGGTCAGTCTGATCTACAGAGAGAGTTCCAGGACAGGCTCCAAAGCTACACAGAGAAAACCCTGTCTCGAAAACAAACAAACAAACAAAACCCAAAAAACTTTTTACATATGTATTAAAATCCTCAATGCTATTGATTAGTATATATAATGAGCATATTTTGAAAAAACTTAGATTATTTGTACCAGTAACATAGTTTGGGACTCTTCAGAGTGAAGCTACTAGCAATCATGAAAAAAAAAAAATATAACTGAGTTTAATGTATCTGCCAGACCATAAGGACATCCCATTCCTTTTGGTTTCCCATATTCTTGAATGGCTTGCTTTACACTGGAATAGAATTGAAAATGAGCATATCTTCTGAGCTGACGTAGAACAACAGATTCTTAAAATTTATTTCTTTGAGACAGGGTCTCATGTGACCCAGACTGGATTCAAACCCATCATAAAATTGGGAAAGATTGTGAACTTCTGATCCTCCTGCCACCACCTCCCCAGTGTTGGAATTACAGAGAAGTAGCCCATGCCCAACAAATGCCTTATACAACTCCAAGAAAGACCAGTATTTGTGGTTTCCCACTCTGAATTAATGTAAACCATCAAGTTTTGTACCTGATTTTCCATTTTGGAAAGGGGATGTTAACACACTGAGTTATTTATTGCTTGATAATCATCATTACTATGGTATCCAATTATTATTGTCTTTTCAATAATATTCACAACAAACTCACAGTTAACTGAGGTTGCTTTTTAAAATTGTGAGGACGCTATCATCAGTTGGAAAGGCATAGTATGAAGTTTTAAACGTGAGAGGCTAACAATAGAGGAATGAAGAAGTTTTATCCCACCTGGTAGGGTTATCCACAATACCCATTTAAACAGGAACACTACATTTTAAAATTAAATACAATTTAGACATGAAATGAAATAAGCAACTTGGATTCATTTCCTGTTGTTGTCATAAAATAAAATAACAAACCCTAACAACATCAACTCACAGCAGAAGGGGCACCTTTGGCTCATAGTTTTGGGATAGTCTGCCAGTCCATTATCCTGAGGAAGACGGGGAGGCAGAAGCCAGCACAGTACACCTACCGTCAAGAGCAGAAGGTAGTGGAGTATCGTACATGTGCCAGCAGTGCTCAGCTCACTTTCCGACTCTAACCCAGGATTCCCCCAGAGAAAGGTGCCACCCACAGTGCATGGGTCTTCCCATCTCAATGAGTATAATCAAGACAAGCCCCCACAACATGCCCCAAGCCAACTGATCTGGACAGTCCCTTATTGAGACTACCTTCTCAGGTGACTCCTTTCTTTAACTGATACAACTAAAACTAACCATGGCAATAAGTTTTAGAATGTTTTCATATGCAATAGCATTAGGATTGCTCTTTTTCCACATTGGTATACATGCTCAGATTTTTTTTTTTTTTTTGTATATAGGTATAAGGTCTCACTAAAAGAAGTTCAACTTTATAACTGAGTTTGGATGCTGGTGAATTATGTACACAGACCAATGTGTGTCAGCATTTGTTGGTACGTTAAGGTAAATAAATGTAATTTAGATGCTAACAGACTAATTTTACACACATTATGAAAGTGTGTAATGTTAAGCTAGGTAAGTAGGTCCAATTGCATCTCATTACCAACGTTTCATTAATAATTGGAATAGAAATGAACTTTCTCTAGTTTTTCTAAGCTGCCAGAGCTCAATAACTGTCCCATGATTAATAATAAAGTAACTTCTCTCAAAAATGAGACTCTACTGACCTTATTTTCCCTAGCACTTAAAATCTCTCTGGCAAGCAAACCACCACTATATATCAAGCATTCAGCTGAAATGTGTAGGAAGCATTACACATTTACAACATCCCCCTTAATTCTGTAAAACTTTATTTTAGTCATGTAGGCACTATGTTATGTTCTGATATTTCAGCAGTAGTTGGCACAATATATTACTGGAGAAATATGTTAGAAAAGAAAAAAGAACAAGGCTTTGGATGATTAAGTTACATTAACAGCTTTCTCTAGCTTTATTTAAAAATTGATACAATAAATGTCACTTTAAATATTTTAAAATATATTTAATCTAGAGGAGCAGAGGTTTTACAATTTATTATTGAACACAGTATTTCTTAACAAAGTTTTTTTTACACAAAATTAATTAGTGTATAAAATAAAGAAAAATAAATGAGTATGTACCTCTTTATTGCTACATTTAAGATTTGTTCATACAGTAAATTAAATAAATATGATTTGGATGCTAGTAGACTAATTCTATATACAACATAAAAGTATAAATTATTAAGTATTCCTAATTTTCGTATTTGACCTAACATGTAGTAATCAAATTTATATCTAAGAGATATCATTTCTCAAATTTTAATTTTGTTAGGTCCCAGGTTATAAGGGATGAAAGTCTTTCTTTGGGAAAGTTGAATGTTTCCAGATAACGAAAAGAGACCAACTGATTGATTAGATAGATCCATCCACCCATCCATCATCTATGTACCCACTCTCTACATTGTTTTTGTCAAGTTGACAGAAGCTACAGTAATCTAGGAAGGGGGAATTTCAGTTGAAGAATTGCACCCATCAGATTTGTCTGTGAGCAAGTCTGTAGAGCATTTTCCTGACTGATGATTGATGTGGGATACTGTGCCACCCACAGCAGGTAAGCCTGGGTTGTACAAAACAGTAAGATGAGCAAGCCATAGAGAGCAAACCAGAAAGAAACATTCCTCCATAGGTCCTGTTTCAATTTCTATGTCCAGGTTCCTTCCTGCTTGAGTTTCTGTCCAAGTTGCTGTTAGTCATGGTGTTTATTATAGCAATAGAAAAACAAACTTGAACACCATCCAACCACTCATTCAGAGATATCTATTGATGCCTAATATCTCCCAGGTACTAACTTGTGTGCTAGGGATACAATAGAGGAAGGGCATACATAATTCTATCCCTGACAGTGTACCTCCCTCTGAGAATGATGGGAGACCATAGTAATGACATAGCTCAGGTCTAGTTTAGGAACTATATTATTTAGGTTCAGGATTCTGTTTTGGCTACCATCCAACATGTTCTTCTCAGGTCTCCAGTTAGGCTGTACTAGATTAGGGGTTTGGTTTTGTACAGGCACATGTGTATACTTCAATAGGGGGTTCTGTAATTCATGACCTGAAACTAGGACATTTTGCTTGGCCATTTTAAGAGAAGGTAGTCACCATGCTGGTCAGAATAATAAGACATCATTCCTATGAAGAGATATAGCATAGAGTACCATGGGACATCAGGTATAGAGACCCTGAGTATTTTGGAAACCTTTCAGTGATAGCAGAGGTGGACCATTATACAGACAGTACTCTGACTAAGAAACTATAATTAAAAGGCTCTAAGTTCTGACTAATTGAGGAGGACAATCTAGGCTTTCTCACCAATCAGGTAAATTTAGATTAACCCGTGTAATAAATAAAAGAGTGTGACATTGAGTAGGGGTGGGGCAAGGAAGTTACATTTCATGTCATTTATAGCTTGGGTAGCAGTTTCAGTGGCTAGGAATTAATCTCCTACTTTCTATCAACTTTTCTGTACTGATTGCATATAGATGCTGTGGAATAGAATATTTGTTTAACTAAGTAATAATGTGTTACACTTGTTTGTGTTGCAGAATAATTGTTTAAGTATGTAAAGATGTTTTGATTTTATTTATGCTGCATTTGTCTAATTATGCAAACATGTGTAGCTGTATTACCTGGCCTGCCTAAGGTACCTGATTGCTCAAAAAAAACTGAATGGCCAATAGCAAGGCAGAGGAGGGATAGGTGGAGCTTTCAGGTAGAGAGAGAAGAGAGGGTAGAAATGAGAGAGAAGATAAATGAAGGAGAAAGAGAAGATGGTGGGGGGGCAGAAACCAGGCAGCCACCAGACAGACAAACATAAAGGAAACAGGAAAGTAAGATATGCAGAATAAAAGAAAGGCAAAATGCCCTAAGGCAAAATGCAGATAAAGAGAAACAGATTAAAACAAGAGCAGGGCAGTGGTGATGCACACTTTTAATCCCAGCACTTGGGAGGCAGACCCAGGCAGATCTCGGTGAATTTGAAGGCAGGCTGGTGTACAGAGCAAGATCCAGGACAGGCACCAAAACTACACACAGAAACCCTGTCTCAAAAAACAAACAAATAAATAAATAGGAGTTAAAATAAGGCCAAGCATTCATAACTAATAACAAGCCTCTGAGTCATGATTTGGGAGTTGGTTGGTGGCTCTAAAGAAAATCTGTTACAATTTGTGTTCTAAGGTGGGGCCTAAATTTCCACAGAGGGACTGAGAAAGCTGAAAAATAAAATCAATATGGCTTCTTTAATAGGCTCTGCCCTTCAGCAAGTACTTGAGGAGCATGCTAAGTAGAAACAAAAAAACTAAGTAAAAATGCCTGCCACAGTGCAGGTACTAGCTTCCTAGAGCTGAGGTAGTTGAATGCAGCTCCCAGGTAAAGGCAGATCTCAGCCACGTACCCAGGGCTTAAAGCTCAGCTTTCATGCCCCAAGTGTGGTGGAACCAGCCACCAGCACAATGCCACTTAGAAGTTAAGATTTGGCTCATTTGATCAGAAAAGGCTAGAGACACATAGTAAAGACAGATTCAGATTAAAAAAGAAAAACTGTATACAGGTTACAGTGTGTTTAAAAATGTGTATAGGCTTAAGAAACGAAAGAAAATGGACATAAACAGTTATAGAAAAAATCAAATAATTAAAAAATAATGAAATCTTTAAAGAGAGTAAAGAAATATAGAATAAACCATGTAAAGATGGAAAATACACAAGGAATCTGAATCCTGTATGGTGTTGTGTTGACTTTGAATTTTTTAAATTATGATGAACAAATTACAGCTGCTGAGAGACAATGAATTATAAAAGGAACTGCTGAATTAAACCAGCCTAGATACTTTAGAGATATCTTAACCTTAAAATGGAGTTCAGAAAATGTCTTGTGTTGGGGAAGAGGTTATGCTTATGTTTCCACAGGAAATGAAGGATTCTGGATTTCTTTAAGGTTCATAGAGATCAGCTTTGATCAGGAGAGGAAGATATACAGAATGAAAGAAAGATTAAAAAGCCTCGAGGCAGAATGTAGATAAAGAGAAACAGATTAAAACAAGAGCTAAGATAAGGCTAAGCATCCATAGCTAATAACAAGTCTCCACATAATGATTTGGGAGTAGTTGGTGGCCCAAAGGAAAGCCTGCTACACATAGAAGCTGATGCTGGCCTCTACATTAAAAGTTCTGTGTTATGTCTCAGTGATGGAGGAGTTGGAACTATCATAACCACCTGTTCTTTTCTCAGTTCACCTTTCTGTTTCAACTGCTGATATTCATGAGTAACCAGCTTAAAAAATTATTCTACACAAATTTTGGCACAAGGCTCCTGTACAGAACTTGTGGAATCTCCTTAGGTATTCTTTACTTCAACTATACACACCATGGTACAAGTGCAAAAGAATAGGAGGCAGGGGCCCACAACTCAGGTAGAGAATTCTAAAAAGCCTACACAAGGTTCCTCAGTGGTCCCTTGAACGTATTGAACATCACCACCCACCTGGCTCGCCCACTTGATGCCCCGCTCGACCACCTTCATTAATTTCCTTTCCTTTCTCCACTTCTCTCACTTCTGTACCTTTGCCACAATAAATCAAGTGCAAGCTCTTTTTCAGGCTCCTTTTTTACCGTGTGTGTGTGTGTGTGTGTGTGTGTGTGTGTGTGTGTGTGTGTGTGTTGAGGGTGAATAGCTGAGTAAGAAACATACATAGGAGGACATGTCAAGAAATATTTTGTATAAAAGACAATAGAAGGATAAGGTTCAGATCCATCAAAGACGAAGAATCTGGTGCCATTTGAGCAGAGAGCTGATGATAAGTCCATATAATGCTACCTGTATGTGTATTTTCAGGGCTGAATGTTTGGCATGAAGCAACCAATTGCTCTTCCCCAGGAAAGATAATTCTCTCAGTCCCAGGTTTGCTCAGTTGTCTATAGTTCTTAATGTGGAGTTGAGGCCTCATGGGCTTTTCCATCCACTTTGGCATGTCCATTGTTCAGCTTACATTTGAGCAGTCATGTTGGTGAGACTTTATGGGTGTAGCTTCGGATATTACTAGGAAACACAATCTCAGAAACTATCCTGGCCTTACAACAGGTCCTCCCATCTTTCTGCAATGTTCTCTGATCCTCAGGTGAGTGGATGTTTTGTAGGTGTATCCATTGGGGCTAGGCTCCAGAACCATGCATTTTGATTTGTTGTGGTTTTCTATAGTGATCTCTGTCCCTTGAAAGAGACATTCCTATCCTTAATGAGGGATGGAAACAACCCCTTAACTGTAGGTATAAGGATAAATGTTTATTCTTGTTAAGGATTATGCTGGTTTAGTAAAGTAGTGGTTGTATACTCCCCTTCTAAAACCATGACTTCAATAGAACCGAGTTAGCTAAGTTACCAGTTTCTTTCTTCCTTTCTTTTTTTTTTCTTATTGAAGTAGTTAGTTTATTGCAAAGTATGTAATACATTCACT
The DNA here is from genome assembly GCF_903995425.1 of Onychomys torridus. Lineage (NCBI taxonomy): Eukaryota > Metazoa > Chordata > Mammalia > Rodentia > Cricetidae > Onychomys > Onychomys torridus. The sequence continues at coordinate 122,741,438 of NC_050448.1, forward strand.
GGGTAGAACATAGTGATACACATTTACAAAATACACAGAGATGAGATTTTTCAAAAATCACTTAACATAAAACTTATCATCTTACCATTTAACTTTTTAATTATTTTATTTTATTCTTCTCTGTAACATGAAACAGATGATCTTATTAATAAAATCAAACTTGGGGCCAGGTATTGGGGTGAATGCTGGAAGATCAGAGAAGCAGAACAAGCCACAGCTACCTTACCTTGCCAATTCCTCGGCTGATCCTGTTTCCTCAGACTGGATGCCTCTCAGCTGAACTGCTTCTTGAAAGCCTAAAAGCTTAACCAATTTGGTTCCTGTTTTTCAGGACGTATATACATTTCTGCTTTCTGCCCTCACTTCTTGGGATTAAAGGCTCACTTCTTGGGATTAAAGGTGTGAGTCACCATGCTTGGCTGTTTCCAGTGTGGCTTTAAACTCACAGAGATCCTAATGGATCTCTGCCTCCCAAGTGATAGGATTAAAGGCATGTGTGTCACCATTTTCTGGCCTCTATATCTAGTGGCTGTTCTGTTCTCTGACCCCAGATACATTTATTAGGGTCACACAATATTTTGGGGAACACAATACCACTACAATTCTCTAATGCCACCCAATTCCAGTTGTTTTTTTCCCAGTATTTTCTCCTTCCCTCCCATTATACTCATTTTCTCCTGTTCTCAACCCCATCTATCCCTAGTCAATGGGCAAAATTTATTCCCCCCGACCCCCACCCTCACCCTGCCCAGAGATAATCTTGTGGTCCTCATTAAGCTCTCCTTGTCACTTAACCTCTCTGGGTCTGTGGACCCTAGCATGATTATCTTTTACTTTACAGTTAATATCCATTTATAGGTAAGTTATATATCATATTTGTCTTTCTGGATCTGGGTTTCCTCACTTAGGATGATTTTTTTTCTAGTGTCATCCATTTGTCTGCAAATTTCATGATGTCATTATTTTTAATCACCAAGTCATACTCCACTGTGCAAATGTACCACATTTTCTTTTTAAAATATTTTTATTAAGATATTTTCTATTCATTTTATATACCAACCACAGTTTCCCCTGTCTCTCCTCCTGTCCCCTAGCCTTCCATCGAACTGACCCCCCATTCCTACCTCCTCAAGGCAAGATCTCCCATGGGGAGTCAGCAGAGCCTGGTAAATTTAGTTGAGGCAGGTCCAAGCCCCTCCTTACTGTACCAAGTCTGCCCAAAGTGTCCTACCATAGGCACTAGCTTCCAAAAAGCCAGCTCATGCACTAGGGACAGGTTCTGATCCCACTGCCTGGGGCCCTCCTATAAAGTTCAAGCCAAACAACTGTCTCATCTATCCAGAGGGTGAAGTCCAGTACCATGGGAGCTCCTCAGCTATTGGTCCACAGTTTATGTATTTCTACTAGTTTAGATAGTTTTCTCTGTACTTTTTCCAGTCATGGTATCAATATCCCTTGCTCAAAGGATCCTTCCTTTCTCTCATCAACTGGACTTCTGGAGTTCAGCCTGGGACCCAGCTGTGGATCTCTGCATCTGTCTCCATCAGTCACTGGATGAGGGCTCCATGATGACAGTCAGGGTATTCAGCCATCTGATCACCAGAGTAGGTCAGCTCAGGCACCCTCTTGACCACTGCCAGTAGTCTATGGTGGAGTCATGCCTGTGGATTCCCGGGAACCATGCCCCCAGCACTATTTCTCCCTATTCCCATGGTGTCTTCATTATCATGGTATCTCTTTCCTTGTTCTCCCATTCTATTCCCATTCCAGCTTGAACCTTCCATTCCCCTAAGCTCTCATTCCCCATCCCTTGCCATTCATTACCCTCTCCTTATCCTCATTTTGCCATTTCTCCATCACTGCACAATCTATGTGTCCTTCCCAGGTTCCTCCTTACTCCCTGGAGCTATGGGTTGCAGTCTGGTTATCCTTCGCTTTACTCTAATATCCACTTATGAATGATTACATTCCATGTTTGTCCTTCTGAGTCTGGGTTACCTCACTCAGGATGATATTTTCTAGTTCCATCCATTTTCCTGCAAACCTAATGATGTCAATGATTTTCTCTGCTGAGTAGTACTCCATTGTGTATATGGAAGGCTGATCTCCAGAATATATAAAGAACTCAAAAAACTAGACATCAAAATACCTAACAGTTCAATTAGAATAGGGGCTATAGAGCTAAACAGAGAATTATCAACAGAAGAAGCTCAAATGGCTGAAAGACATTTAAAGAATTACTCAACATCCTTAATCACCAGAGAAATGCAAATAAAAATGACTCTGTGATACCATCTTACACCTGTCAGAATGGCTAAGATCAAAAACAATGAAAACAGCTTATGATGGAGAGGATGTGGAGCAAGGGGAACACTCCTACACTGTTGGTGGGAATGCAAACTTGTACAGCCACTTTGGAAATCAGTATGGCGGTTGCTCAGAAAATTGGGAATCCATATTTCTCAAGACCCAGCTACACCACTCTTGGGCATATACCCAAGGAATTCTTAATCATACCACAAAGACACATGCTCAGCTATTTTCATGGCAGCATTATTTGTAATAGCCAGAACTTGGAAACAACCTAGGTGCCCCTCAACTGAAGAATGGACAGAGAAAACATGGTACATATTCGTGGTATCTTAGATAATTCTTTAGGTATATACCCAGGAGTGGTATAGCTGCATCTTGAGGTAGATTAATTCCCAGTTTTCTGAGAAACTGCCATGTTGATTTCCAAAGTAGCTGTACAAGTTTCCACTCCCATCAGCAATGTGGGAATGTTCCCCTGCCCCACATCCTTGCCAACATCAGCTATCACTTGGCTTTTGATCTTAGCCATTCTGACAGGTGTAAGATGAAATCTCAAAGTCATTTAGATTTCCATTTCCTGGATGGCCAAAGATGTTGCCTATTTATCTTTAAGGTTTCTTGCCCTTTTGAGATTCTTGTGTTGAGAATTCTCTGTTTATACTTATATCCCATTTTTAATTGAATTATTTGGTTTGCTGATGTCTGGTTTCCTGAGTTCTTTATATATTTTGGATATTAGCCTCTGTGAGATGTGGAGTTTGTAAAGATCTTTACCCATTTGTTGACTGCCATTTTGTCCTGTTGATGGTGTCCTTTGTCTTACATAAGCTTTTCAGTTTTATGAGATCTCATTTATTAATTATTAACCTTAGTGCCTGTGCTAATGGTGCTTTTATTCAGGAATTTGTCTCCTACGCCAGTGCATTCAAAGTTGTTCCCACTTTCTCTTCTATCATGTGCAGTGTATCTGGTTTTATGTTGAAGTCCTTAATCCACTTGGACTTGAGGTTTGTGCGGGTGACAGATATGGACTATTTTTGTTCTTCTACATGTATACATCAAGCTGGACCAACACTATTTGTTGACAGTACTTTCTTTCTTCCATTTTTACTGTGTTAATACTACTAATCTATGAGCATGGGAGATCTTTCTATCTTCTAATATCTTCTTCAATTTCTTTCTTCAAAGACTTGAAGTCCTTGACTTGCAGGTCTTTCACTTGCTTGGTTAGAGTTATACCAATATATTTTATATTATTTGTAGCTACTATAAAGGGTGTTGGTTCCCTTTCTCAGCCTGTTTGTCATTTGAATAATAGGGCTACTGATTTTTAAAATTAATCTTGAATCCATTCACTTCACTGAAAGTATTTATCAGCTGAAGGAGTGACCTGGTAGTTTTTGGAGTCACTCATATATGCTATCTTATCATCTGCAAATAATGACACTTGGACTACTTTTTTTTTTTTTTTTACAATTTGTTTCCTCTTGGTCCTCTGAAGTTGCCTTATTTCTCTAGCTAGAACTTCAAGTACTATAATGATTAGATATGGAGAGAGAATTCAGCCTTTTCTTGTCCCTGATTCTAGTGGAATTGCTTTGAGTCACTCTGTATTTTATTTTATAGTCTATAGGCTTGCTACAGATTACCTTTATTATGTTTAGGAATACCCCTTGTATCTATCACTGATCTCTCCAAGACTTTTATCATGAAGGGGTGTTGGATTTTGTCAAAAGCCTTTCTTGGCATCTAATAACATGATCATGTGCTTTTTTTTTTTTCCAGTTTGCTTATATGGTGGATAACATTGACAGATTTCCATGTCTTCCATCTCTGGTATGAAACCCACTTTATCATGATGGATGATCTTTTTGATGTGTTCTTGGATTCAATTTATCAGTATTGTATGGAGTATTTTGTATCATTGTTACTGAGGAAAACTGGCCTATAATTCTCTTTCTCTGTTGAATCTTGTTGTGTTTTGGTTATCAGAATGACCATGGCATCATAAAATGGATTTGGCAGTGTTCCTTCTGTTTCTATGTTGTGGCATAATTTGAAGAGTATTGGTATTAGCTCCTCTTTGAAAATTTGATACAATTCTGTGCTAAAACCATCTGTTCCTGAGTGTGTGTGTGTGTGTGTGTGTGTGTGTGTGTGTGTGTGTGTGTTTGTGGGGGGGAGACTTTAAATGACTGCTTCTATTTCATTAGGGGTTATAGGTCTAGTTAAGTTGATTATCTGATCTTCATTTAACTTTGGTAAATAGCATCTATTTAGAAAATTGTCCATTAATTTTAGATTTTCCAATTTTGTGGTATACAGACTTTTGAAAGATGATTTAATGATTCTCTGCATGTCTTCAGGGTCTATTGTTTTGTTCCCATTTTTGTTTTTGATTTTGTTAATTTGGATATTCTCTCTGTGTCTTTTAGTTAGTTTGGATAAGGACTTGTCAATCTTGTTTATCTGCTCAAAGAACCAACTCTTTGTTTCATTGATTCTTTGTATTGTTCTCTTTGTTTCTATTTTATTGAGTTCAGTCCCAGTTTGACTACTTCTTGCCACCTAGTCTGCTTGTGTGTCTTTGCTTCTTTTTGTTTTAGAGCCCTCAGGTAAAATATTTTGTAGATATTTGTTAGCTCCATTTGGTTCATAATGTCTTCCCCTCCCCTTGCTCCCAGGAGAGCATGTTCTCTTCGCCTCACCTGGGAAACACAATAGAGCCAACCTTTTTGTGTAAGTGTGGGTGAGCCAACCCTAAGTTGTAAGTGTGGGAGAGCTGTCCCCACTACGTGTCTGTCATGTGACAGTGTGGGAGGGTGAGAGACATCCACCTTATCCCCTGCCCCTTACCCCCTGCAATAGAGCTAGCTGATCCTCTCCCTTTCCAGGGACAACACTCAGGAAATGGGCTGTGCCCCTTGCCTAAGCAATGCAGCAGAGCCTCCCAGTGGTCAGATATGAGTGTGACCCAACCCCCATGTTATGAGCAAAGAGAGCTGTCCACATCACTTATCAGACATATGGAAGCATGGGCAGAGGGAGAGATACCCTCCTTGCAACCTCCCAACCTTTAATGCCTAAGACAGGTGGAAGAGGTGGCACTTGGGTCATAAGAGCACGAGGGCTGTTTCTACCCTTCATGAGCTGCAGCATTTGGAAGAGTAGCCACTGTATCTCACCTGGCCAACCCAATAGAGCTGACCCTAATGGTGTAGGTGTAGAAAAGCCAACCCTGAGGGCATGGAAGCCGGAGAACCAGCCCTACCCCTTGCTCATTGCTGCAAGAGTTGAATTAATCTGCTGGGGCCATGCTTGAGAGCTCATTCTGTGGTTAGGAGAGGGGAGGACTGGCTAATGGACCAACCCTAGGGATACCCAGGTCTAGAACCAGGGTTATGACTTGACCCACTCCAACATCCATTCCATCTATGATCTACTGTAGCACCTGAAGGGACATGACCCACCGGTGCTTCAGGGTCTCTACAACACAGGGCAGCAACAGGATATCCAAGAAGAGTCCTAGTGAGGGCCTGCATTGATAGTGTAGTTGAAACCAGAGGCTTCAAACCAGACCAATGATTTTTTATAATGAGCACTTGCAAGTAAAGATATATGGACGAAGACTGTATGACTGTATGACTCACCATATCACACTATAGCTTCCATGACAAGATTTTTTTTATTTTTTCAATTTTTTTTCTCTTAAAATTTGTTTTATTTGAAGGGAAGCATAAAGGTGGAGGGTGGATGAAAAGGAATGGGCATATGAATGGGATTAAGATACATGATGTAAAAGACCCATAGAACAAATAAAAAGAAAATTTTAAAAAAAAGGAAAGAAGAAAGGAAGGAAGGAATAAGAGAGAGAGAGAGAGAGAGAGAGAGAGAGAGAGAGAGAGAGAGAGAGAGAAAAGGAAAGGAAAGAAAGAGAAAGAGAAAGAGAAAGAAAGAAATGTGTGTGTGTGTGCCCATGCATTTGGGGCATAGATGTTAAGAATTGAGACATAATCTTGGCAATTTTTTCTTTTGATAAGTGTGAAATGTCCTTCTCTGTCACTTTTTATTAATTTTGGTTTGAAGTCTAAAAATTTTGTTAGGTGTTAAAATAGTTACACTAGCTTGCTTCTTGGGTCCATCTCTTTGGAAAAATTTTTTCAACCTTTTACGCTAAGGTAATAACTATCTTTGATATTGAGGTATGTTTCTTGTATGCATTGGAAGGATGGATCCTGTTTTTGTATCTATTTTGTTAGCCTGTGTCTTTTTATTGGAGAATTGAGTCCACTGATATTGAGAAATATTAATGACCAATGATTTTTAATTCCTGTTATTTTGGTGGTGGTGGTGGTTGTAGTGTGTGTGTGTGTGTGTGTGTGTGTGTGTGTGTGTGTGTGTGTGTGTTTCCTTCTTTGGATTTTGCTGGTGTGAGATAATTTATTACCTATGTTTTCATGGGTATAGTTAACCTCCTTGGGTTGGGCTTTTCATTCTAGTACCTTCTACAGGGCTGGATTTATGAGAAAATATTGTTTGAATTTGATTTTGTCTCAAAGTGTCTTGTTTACTCCACTTACAGTGTTTGGAAGTTTTGCTTGGTATAGTAGTCCAGGCTGGCATCTGTGGTCTCTTAGATACTACATGATATCTCTTCAGGTCCTTCTTGCCATTAGAATCTCCTTTGAGAAGTGTTTCTAGTTTTTTAGTACCATAATGGAATTAAACTCCAAAATGAGCTTTGAAGAGGGGAGTGATACTCACATCATATGTGTTCAGACAGACAAGTGCAAAATAAAACTTTAAAAGTAGATTTAGATAAATTGCCTGATATTGCATGATTGTGTGTGTGTGTGTGTGTGTGTGTGTGTGTGTGTGTGTGTGTGTGTGTGTGTGTGAGAGAGAGAGAGAGAGAGAGAGAGAGAGAGAGAGAGAGAGAGAGAGAGAGAGAGAGAGAAGCTTCTGGGTATTCTGAATATCTGCCATAATAAATAGTTTAATGAACTGATGGATTAAAAACCTGAGTAGACTATTGGGATGGGGAATGGTGGACAACGAGGGCTGTTTGAAGTGGGTCACTGAGCAGAAAGTCCATTATCCATGTCCCCTTATTGTCACGTCTTTGCTCTATTTCCTGCTTGCCATGAGGTGAGTAACTGCCAGCATTTGCTCCTGTCTCTACAATGTTTTGCTTCACTATGGGCCCAGAGTCATTGGCACCATAAACTATGAGCTGAAATCTCTGAAAAGGGAACCAAAATACATTTTATCTCTTAAGTTTCTTCTGTTGGGAATCTGGTCACAGTAATGGTGCAGTCTAGCATAACCTCCTTTTTTCCCTTGGCTTTTGGGACACAGACATTTCCTCAACATTCTCCTTTACACATCACGTATTTAAAGCCTGATTTTAATGTGCCATTCCCTGAACTCTTTGTAGTAAATGCTTCAAAACTGAGGCTTTAGACTTCTCTTTTCTCTTTGTACTCATGACCTCAAAAATGCCATAGCTAAAGGAATTAGTAGGGAGGATGTCTCTGATGATTACACCCTTAACCCATTCTCATGGTAACTAATGTCCAAGCTCCTGGGATACTTCCCTTGCCAGTTCCTTCCATAATTTTGTCTTTATTTAGATGATGGCAACTATGTTGTTCGATCCCCCAGATCTTAAATGATTTTTCTCTCATTTGTTTTTTACCCAGTTTGTTGTCAAACCTTTCAACTGGCATCTTCATCTAAAATTTACTTTCTGTCTTCCATCTCCATTAGTGATCCAGGCCTTCATCATCTCTTATCTAGATCATTTCACTGGCTTCCCCATTAATTCTCAGCTAATCCCCTAGTTTCTGTTCTCATTCCCAGTACAGGAGGCATGGGTGTTAAGTCAGGGAAAATTATGTCACTTTTCATAGAATGCTGTAAAGACAAGGTAAGAGCCAGTCAGTGGATCCCCAACTCTCTACCACACACCAGCCAACTCAGTATTCTCTCCTTGACATCACACAGGCCTTCTTTGCTTATTCATCAGTTTCCTGACCTTCTTCAAACACTGCAGAGATTGCCTCTCCTCGGACCACTGGTTCTCTCTGCCTGGAAGACTGCCTCTGTCCTCAACTGCACTGCACGATGTGCTTGTTCTGTTCTCTCTCTTCTTGCCTTGTACCCAGACCTTGTTCTTCCAGGAGGGCTTTCCTGTTCACTCTTGTTGCTGTTTTGTTTTTTCTGGAGTGCTTGTCATGAACCAACTTTCTGCATGTATTTGCGCTACATCTCCATACTGTAACATAATGGCCAAGGTCACAGATTTCGGATTGTTTACTCATTGGTAGTTCTCTGTGGCAGAGCTATAATTTTTAGACAATGCACACACACACACACACACACACACACACACACACACACACACACGTAAGCAGACATGTTTAATAACCAGATGATTCTTGCTGAAGCCCCTAGGGATTTCACCTTTGAACCAAGAGCAAACAGTTAAATTTTGTAAAATGATGGAAAAAATGTGTCTGTGGATTACATGAAGTTTTACAAAACTAGAGAGTGTAATATTTAGATAGTCATGAAACAAATTTTATAAATTAGTAACATCTAAGTTCAAAATGTTAGTTACCTGTGTTAGTATGATCATAAACAACACATTTTTTAAAAATCAAGAAGATGGAAAACTATTTTGGGAGATAGTTCTATAATCTACAGAACAAGGCAATTTCTCACGACCATTAAAAATCTCTATAGATCCCAAGGGACTCTAGATTGGAGCAGCCAGACATCTTGGCATCCATGCAAAATTAGGTATGACAATTCATTAAAAATATCTTTTGGAAAGGACTAGTGTTTTTCTAAATTGTGGGGTGGGGGGTTGGGTTAAAAAAACAAAACAAAATGTAAAACCAAACAATCAAAAGATTGAAATCCTAAAACCATGCTCAACTTACTGAGAGCTTTTCTTTAAAAAAAAAAAAAAAAAAAAAGGATTTCAAGTTTCATCAATACAGTGCTCATTTCCAGACAAATAAGAATGAAGTGTATGAACAGGAGGAAGTAAGTGGAGGTGGACACAGTGTGTGTCAGTTCCATGGCAACCTTGTTCCGTTGCATTTACAAACTCTGGAGTTCTGCACTTCCTCTTCCTGGAAATAATATGTGGAATTTAGGACAATTTGTTTGTAATTTAGGAACACAGTGTTCCATTTTTTTGAAGTAAATGGGACTTATTCCTAATGACATTATCTTACCGTGAATATAAACACTTCTCAATCAACCCACACCTTGGTGCTATGGATAACAGGAAATGACATCTAAGGATTTTGCCTGTATGCTGGAATCCCACACAGAGGAATGGTAGTGAGGAGATTGTGGAAAGCAAGACCCATCCTGCTAGGTGAGCAGCATTACTGAGCCAATCACCTCTGCAACTGGGTGGCTAATTTCATATGCTAGAAAGGCACAGGTTCACAAAAATGAAAGTTTTGAGCTCAGTTTTTTTTTTCCTGTTTGTCAAGCTTTAAAAATAAACCAAAGATCTGACTATCTTTATCCACTCCTGCCTGCTTTCTTAATTTATACAAGACCCTTGTTAGGTATTCTAATTACGATCTTTAGTATTTTAGCTTTCTGTTCTCAGATAAAAATCAAAGTGGCACAAATTACTAATTTCTTAGTAATTGAACTATTGGTAGCTCTGTCCATACAGGGTATCATCAGAAAAATATTTCAAACAGAATATTGAAACTTACAGAAGAAAAAGTGGTCTGACAGTGGACAACTTAAGGTTTCAACTTTAATCAAAGTGAATAAAAATAATTCTACACACACAAACACATGCACACACATGGCTGAAGTTTGATTTGTGGAATCTCAGACAGGCCCTGTTATGCCCAAGGAAGGCTACCCTTAAAACAAGTATGCCCACATAGCTCCTGGGGCTGCACATTTGGATGATTTGTGGCATAGAATCAGAAACTGTTTCAACTTTTTTGAAGGGGGAAGAATAGCACAGTTTAGAAAAAATGTGCAAAACCTGGTGTGATCTTAATTCCTGGAAACACCCATTTTCTTAGTAAATGTAAATCACAGAGAAGTGACTCTCGAATTGTTTATTCTTGACTGGGCATGTGTGTCAGTGTGGAAGGTGTGTGTGTGTGTGTGTGTGTGTGTGTGTGTGTGTGTGTGTGTGTGTATGTGTGTGTATGTACATACACAATTGGAATGAGAGCAACACAAATATTCCATTGTTTGCCTTTGTTGACAAAGGGGCTGGAGGCATAGCCTCTAGAATGCTGAGGGAGAATTTTTTGCAGAAATGCATGAGAAAAGTACCCCAAACTACATGCTTTTCTCTACACTTTACATTGTTTTCTCTGCATCTTGGGCAAAAAATAATTTTAAAGGCATACACAGACACACAGACAGAGACACACACAGACACACATACACACACACACACACACATACACACACACAGCACAAGGGTGATTCACAGAGTCACAGAACTAAATGAGAATGTTCTTAAAACATTCACAAAAATGAGAAGCTACTTGCCCCCCCCCCCATCTCCATGTATACATCCTCAATTAAAACAATGCCCCTGATAGCAGGCAGTGTAATCTGCATTTTATTTCACTCATGAGCAAAATAACAAGTTACTCAGGCCTGCGGCACTCATGAGTGATATGGGGCGTGTAATATCCTTTCCATTGAGTTTCCTATTATTAAGCTTGAAATAAGGAGTTCAGAATTAACTGTGACAATGATTTTATCTAGTGCTGGCATCACTATTAGCTTTTGCAGTTTACTGCTAATAAAAGTTTAAATTTGCTATTACTTCTAATAACCTTCTTGCCACCTTAGCTGTAGAAATTAGACAAAGAACCCTGCTGACATGTGGCTAGTGACATTTTCTGAAAGTGTGGGAAACTATGATGACAATAGTGGCTGTTATTTACCAAAGTATAATCAAGTCAGGCCCTGCTGGCCTTGGGCAGCCTAATCTAAAGCCCCTGCTCCTGGGGGCTGGCAGGGGCAGGCCTATCAAAGAACAAAGCATAAGATGCTGGTTTCTGTTATTGTTCCAAGCCTCAGAGATCGGTTTCATAGCAATCCAGTATATTCTAAAGTAAGAACAATAATCTGTGATGTGGCCTACAGGAATGAGGAGAGTATCTAAGGAACTCATAATCTGGTTAATACAGATACTCAGAGTCACTCAACGTGCCGGGAGTGGACCTGCAGTTATTCATTGGACCTGTTGTCTGTGGTACTGGACATTGCTCTTCCCCAATTTGTTCCCCTAACTGTAGGGCTAAGATTGCTTTCATGCCCCTACACTCTCAGCATAATTAGTAGATTTCAGAGCATTTAGACTTCTGATTATATCTCAGATCTATCTGGTAGCCTTGTTCCAATAAAAATTCCTCTAATAGTGAACATAAATGTGATAATGGGACTCAGAATACAGAGAAATATGATAATGAGTCCAAAGCATTATTAAGGCATTTACTTTGAGTCACATAAAAGTAATTATCAGCTTGGACTGGAAAGTGCACACATGCAGTCATATTTCGGGATGGCTCTGGCACATCACCTTCTGTCCCAGCGCCTTTCACTTCGAGTCATGATGTGTCATCGGAGGTTTGGATGCATGCTCATTTGGTCATTATGGGTATTCCCCAAATTTCTCAACATAGGGAAACTTGTCAGTCAGTTAAAAGCACACCTTTGGCAATGTTTTTTGTTTTGTTTAGTTAGTATTTGTATCCTCAATTTCATTTTTATATTATTTAATTTTATTAAGAAACAAATAACAAAGAAAGAAGTTTATTTTCTAACCCGGGGCATCCACTGCACATCTTCAGTTTGCCAAGAAGTGAGAAGTTAGCACTTGACTGCTGGTCTCTGAGCAAGACTGACCTGTAAGAGGCCTGAGAAGCTGGTGAGCACGTGAGAATTACTGAGCTCTGAATGGGTTGTTTAGTACAGGAGGCCCAGTCCTCTTACAGCCTTAACACAGTACACAGTACTGCAGCCTGTGGAAGCCTTTTGGTCCACTAGTCATTCTTCAAGCTTAACTTGGTGGAACACCATAATCACTTCCTGGTGGGTGTTAGGCATGCACACATCTTTCCCTTTCTTCCTCATGGTTCTTTATCTTAATTCAAGACTTTAAATTAGGATTTTACTGCTGCTTTTTTCTGGACTGGATCACTGAGATTAGATGTACAAGTGCTAATGCTGGTCTAACTGAGCCTGCAAAGGTGTAATGTGGAGGATGCCCACTAGACCACATGTAAAGGGAGCATATGGATCTAGGCAGGAGACCAAATGGTATACTCATATTATGACCTTCTTGGTGACCCAGGAAGTATCCCTCATGGCTTTTGTTAAATTTCACAGTTCCCTCTCAAGTCCAGGAAATGCAATCTTAGCATTCAGAGCCAGAAAGCAATGGTATCTTTTCCTTAATGAGTCAGGGCCTCATTCCCTATGAATGTGAGCTATTCTTCTCACATCTGGGATTCATCTGTTTAACCACAAAATGTCAGTTAAGACAGAAAGAATTCAGTAGAGAAAGTGATACTCAAGGCAAGCCCATGTCAGTTGACTGGGAATTTGGTCAAAAGAGATAGAAAATGACTGAAAATCAGGTGAAAGATACTGCTGGGTATTTAATGAGAACAGAAGCAAGGCAGGGCAACATTGTTCTCCTTCCCTGACATGGGACAATACATTTGAAAGATACCTGTGCCAATCTCTTATTTTGAGTCTAACCACACTGCCTCTCTAAACTCCACCCCACTCTTTTATTATTTAAAAAAATCTTAAATTTATTTTTACTTATGTCTCTGTGTGTGTGCCTGCTGTCTGTATGTGGACCGTGTGCATGTCTACAGAGTCTAGAAGAGGGTGTTGTCAGGTTTGCTGGAGCTAGAGTTACAGGCAGGTGTGAACCGTCCACAGTGGGTACTGGGAACCAAACTTCCATCTCTGCCAGAGCAGCAAGTGCTCTCAACCATCCTGCCATCTTGCCAGCTCTTATTGAAAAATTTTGACTTTAAAATTTTTTGCTGCACTGGGGAAGGAAACCAAGACCTGTCCCAGTGCACAAGTCATTCCTGAAAGTGGTAACTTGAGGGGTTGACAAGGGGAGCAAGGACCTCCTGTTCCGACACTGGGCCTTCATTCTGACACAGGACAGCTGAGAGGTATAAAGGTGCTGATAGAGTTGTCCAAAGGACCCTTGTTTGAACATTATCAGACTCTAGTCAGGGATAATAACAGTGAAGTGGTCAGGAGCATGTAGCATCCTTGCTATGAAATTATGCATTTCTGATTTCTATCACAGAGCTTTAGACAATACAATTAATTCATAAATTATTTTTACAACAATACTGGCTGTACTAATTTCCATAGGTACCTTACATTTTATTAATTTTAGGTAACTATGAATGCTGTGTGTTTGCTGAAATTCTCCTTATTAAACTGAAAAAGAAAAAAAAAACTTCTCTAAACTCATTATTTGCTCTATAAAACAGGCTGAAACTGGATACATTTTTTTTTCTGGACAAATTGCTGGCTATCCTGTTAACTATTAACTGGGATTATTCATCTCTCAGTTGTTGAAACCCAACAACAAACACTAAGGTGTCTTCTGTTGCGCACAAACAGCTTTCACTCTGTTAATTGGGGCTAATGACAGGCCAGTGAACTATCATCTTCCTGTTTTGTTGCTTCTCTAAATTGTAGGCTGATGGCATTTACAACAGTGACTTCCCACCCCTCACTCTTTCATTATTTCATTATTCACTAGCACTCTGTTTTCCCTCTTAGTGTCCAGTGTCGCATATGAGATCCTGGGGGAGCAGCTCTGTTTATCATCCGTGCAAGGAAGATTAGCTTAAGGTGAACAGATACAGTCACTGGCTCTAAGGAGAACTTCCGTTTAGGATAAGGGAAGGAGTCCCAGATGATTAAGTAGGATTCCTTTATCCTCTGTTATTTAAAGATATTTTTCTCCTTAAAAGCAAAAACACCTGACTCTTCTGTTCCATTCTGCACTTATTAACAACATGGGGTCTCTTGTTCCTTTTACCAGCCCTGTGGGATGGGCAGCATTTCTATGAGAAATGGGCCTGTAGCCCTAGCTGAAAAAGGAACATGAGAGAAGAGGAAGCAGAAGGTCTCAGTCAGACAGCTTTGAACTTGGTTTCTGCTCCACAGTTTCCCTTGTTTGTTTAGCCACATTACAAAGATCCTCTGTGTTTTATGTTTCCTTATTTAATTTATGGAATGATAAAAGATTTAGTGGGGCTTGGAGTCACCTGTTTTGCTGAACGAGCTCAGGATTCATTCATTCATAAAACTGAAATTCTGCTGTGTTCCACAAGGGATAAAATTTTAGGAATGCAACATGAACAAGTAGCTATCCTTTTTTGACTTAGTTGTGAAATAGCAGGAAAAAACACCACAAAACAATGAGACTTCACTGTCCTAGGGTTTAACAGCACAGTGATGTAAAGGGACAGACCAAGGGAGGACATAGAATGGAGGAAGGCAGCTTGGCGATGGTGACCTATCTGAAGTTCAGAAAAAGGGACAAGTTATCAAAATCAGAGTTTTAAGTTATGTTTGGACAAAAATATTCAAAAAACCAATGAGTAATGGACAGTAACACAAAGAGAAGTCTAGGAATCACAAATACATAGTGTGGAGGAGAAAATGGTTCCCTGGTGTAACAAGACTATTAGTAGGCAGGGAAAGAGGTAGGTCTAAGATCATAGCTAGAAAAGGCTAGACACAGATTCAGATGATTTCCTGATTTGGAATTCCATCCTATACTATCAGTCTTTTTTAAATTTTTTTTACAAATTTATATTTCATTTATTTATTATTTTTATTTTATGTATATGTGTGTGCCTGAGTGTGTGTGCATCACCTTCATTCTGTGCCTGCAGAGGCCACAAGACAGCATTGGGATCCCCTGAGACTGATGTTACAGAAGCTTGTGAGCTACCTTGTGGATCCTGACAACTGACCCTGGGTTCTCTGGAAGATCAGCTAGTGCTCTTAGCCACTGGGCCAAACTTCCAGTTCCTATCTTCATAATCTTACCTCAGTTCAGTATATGTGCGTGTGTGTGTGTGTGTGTGTGTGTGTGTGTGTGTGTGTGTGTGTATGAAGTATGTGTGTGTGTGCATGAGTAAATGCATTTGTGCATTATGTGTGTAAACATACATTAAAATGAGTCCTTCACATACATGCTTACTACTTTAAAGCTCATATGTTCTTTACAACCAACTTGTGGATTACATTATAATCATGTTCTAATGGAACTAAAATCTCAACATACCTCTAAAGAAGTCATCAGCTAGATTTTTTAATCCTCCCCTGAACTTTTAAAAACAGATAGCCAGTCCTAGCTATTTGAGTCTGCTTTTGAAACAGTTAAATTTTTAAACGTTGCCTTTGATGGAATAAAGTGAAGACGAGAGAGAGAGAGAGAGAAAGAAAGAAAGAAGAAGAAGAAGAAGAAGAAGAAGAAGAAGAAGAAGAAAAGAAAAGAGAAGAGAAGAAAAAAGAAAAGAAAAGAAAAGAAAAGAAAAGAAAAGAAAAGAAAAGAAAAGAAAAGAAAAGCAGCCAAGCCATCCAGCCAAGCAAAGGTGGGTGGCATGTCACTTAAGTCACTTTTACTTTATCGTGTGTGAATCAAGCACTCTCATGGACTGGAAGAATTGTAAATATTTCTCCAGTGATTGGAAATTTGCAGAGAATACTCTGTCAGTAGGTGACTTTTCACACTTGAATTATTACAAATTTAGATCCAGAGATATATGAATAATGGATAGGCAGATAATTTACCTATATATGTGTAACATAAAAACTGGATTCTGCATAGAACGCACATTTCCCAGCCAATAGTATCATTTTCCAAATGAAAATATGTAAATTTGCATATTTTAAGTGAGATCTGTGATGTTGTAATCTTTCAACCCAGACCAGTTGATTACAGAAGCCACAGTAAAAACATTTAGGAAAAAAAATCACAATACAAAAATAACATAGCCCGTATCTAATACCCAGCAGATTTAAGTGCTTACAACAAATAGCCTCTTTAAATGGTATGGTTTTTTAAAATATAGCCCACGGTTCATAAACATTTTAATCCTGTTCTGGAAAACATATGACTGAAATTTTTATAGTTATAATACATTATTTTAAAATGCACTTTGCAATCTAATGCTCTTAAAGAAAATTCTGCTTTTATATTGTTCTTTTATATGTATGTATACAGAGAGGATAGAATATATTTCCAAAATCTGAGATAAAACCAAAATGGATAGGGAGAAATGGAGGGTTTGAGGAGGAGATTATGCTTTCTCCTCCTGGGAATGTTTTAACAGCATTTGTTGTAATGTTGGACTTGCTAAGAAGTCTATGACAGAGGTTAATAGATATCCCCTGCTCTGCAAGCACACTTTGTCTAATTTCATTTAATTTGTAATCTTTGTGATCTTGAGCAACAGTTTCTATGACGCTTATGGATATTGTTTCCTTGAATTCATATTCTAAAATGTGTAAAATTCTCTTAACAAAATCAAAGTCTACCATAAATATGATAAATGCTACAATATTTTAATTTCAAAATGTATTTTTATTTTAATTGTATGCATGGGAGGAGCATTTGCACATGAACAAGATACCTGCAGAGGGCAAAAGTGGGGACCGGATGTTCTGCACCTGAGCTGGTGGTTGTGAGAGGCCAAGTGTTGGTGCCAGGAACTGAACTCAGGGCCTCTGCAAGAGCCTCACTTGCACTTAAACACCCGAGCCCTCTCTCCAGCCTCAGTTTGCGCGGGGACTCCACCAGCAGCCCCTGTTTGTTTGTTTTTCTCTATAGTTGAAGAACCATAATTATAATGTTGATTCCATGAGCATAGAAGCAATGTAAAGTAGATGCAACCTTATAAACCCCCATGAAGGGGGACATTTTCCAAGCTGTTCTAGGTCATGGGGAGTTTGGTTTTTCCTTTGTTCTCTAATATTGATAGGAAGGGCTTGTGAATCTGGAATTATTTTCCCTGTCTTTCTTTGGGGTTAAGCCAATGGGAATTCCTGGTGGAAAAGTGGAGGGCACGAGAGAAGAGTGAATTCCCCTTGTTGTGAGCACTCTTCAAGTTTCTCCATTCCTTTACCATTGGCCACAGATCCAGCCCGATAGCTCTTTCTTCAGACTCAACAACTCAGTGTCTCCACTCTCCTTGCCTCCCCTCAACAGTGCTCCATCTTTTGTGATTTAAACACCCCTTCATTAGTTCTTTTTCGTGTGTCATTGTTTTGTGACAGAATTCTGATGAATGCAACTTTGCTAAAGCCATAAAAATGAAGGTATATGAAGAATATATACCAAATTGGGGCACAGAATAAACTGAAGTTCATTTCCTGTGCCTCCATATACCACATGAAGAATGTGACAGTAAGGCACATGATGTTTGGAGGGAAAAGGAGACTTAGTTAGGAATTGTATATTATCAACATGATGCCAACTTCAGCCCTTACCATGCGAGAATGATGTGCAGCTGGCACAAATTTGAACTGGAAAACAAATACTTTTGCTTCCATCTCAAGTTTGTTTTTAAAATGATTGATAATTTTCTTGTATAAGGGGGTGCAAAAAAATAAGGACTTTCATGAGCTGACCTCAGGTGAATCCCAAGCCATTTTGCTGAGTATTTTATGTATTCCCCAATCTGTTCAGAATCCTCTGGCAACGGGAAAACCCTGGACATCTGAGGTCTGTGCTTAAATGACAAGCACCATTCCATAATGACTAATGGCTAACTCCATTAATACAGTGTGGGGGTGGGGGGCATGTTGTTCTGTTTCATTCGGTGCCTCATTTCTTGCTTCACACTTTCTCAGTCTCTGGTTCCGCTTCCTACAATGAGTCAGAAATGAATTTTTTAAAATAAGCACTTGTACTTTGAACCATAAAACAAAATTTGAAGCAGAAATCAGAGGAAGAAGGTAAATTACTTTTAGTGCTCTGCAAAGAAACTTTAACTTGGCTATTTCCTCTTGTTTTGAACCTCTGAAAAATCAATACAGAAACATATCATATTCTGAAGGCAGGTCAACTGTGCACTAGATGTTTTTAACAGTTGGTTTTGAAGGGGATACTTATGCCCCCTTGACATGAATCTACAGTTCTTTGCACTAAGTGTCCCCATGAAACTACATTTTTGCTCAGGCTATCCATCTCAATGGTTATTACTTTTTACTGTTCCAGGCCCCTATCTTCTATTATGGATTCACTGATAGATCAATATGACAGAGGAAAGATAAAAGTCAGTTAGCTGTACATGTCTATTATGAGCCTGAAAATCCAGACACACATATTTCCTGACAGAAGTCAGGCACATAACTGAGTCATTACGTGTCTGGGTGGTTTTCTAGTCCTTCTGTAAAAACTCACATTTCTAGACATGTTTCTTAATTTTGAGGTCCTCATGGCCTGTCAGGGAGTTAGGAGTGAGTGGTTCCCTCAGGGAGAGAGTGATTTTAAAATACAATCTTCACTTTTGAAAGGAGAGAACAAAACACATTTGCTGCTACACCGAGGCAGTAAAAAGGAATGCTGACACACTCAGTTTCTAAACCACAGGCAAGTGGACTGTAAAACCAAGTGGTGGTTCAAAGTCAAGGAGAATATCTTGCAGTCCTCTAGTGGGTAATGGGAATGAGGAAACTGGCTTTGGGTTGGTTGGAAACCCCAGGTTCCCTGTGGAGTTGATCATTTCAGCTATTCATCACTCACCATTTTGAGAGAGAAAAATAAGCTGCCAAACATTTAAGCCAGCATCCACTAGACACTCAACAACATCTACCATTAGCCTTCTAGGTTGTGTGCCAACCAGCAAGGTTACCCACCTGGAGCTCTGAATAAATAAGGAGCCAATTTCAACATTGCCCCCCACAGTTCCTAGAAGGCTCCCTTGTGCATCAGAGATATACAGTTAGCTTTTGACATTTCTTCAGATCAATTTTAGTTATTTAACCCCTCATCCACATTCTTGTACCACGTACATTTAATATAGCAGACTGCATTGTGCCTCAAAAATGTCTTTCAAGGAAATCCCCACATAGCCTGGGAAGGGGCCACCATAATGAGAAGCATGGGAGAAATAGTAGGCCAAGCTGCAGGTGTCCAGTTACGGGGGTTAGTTGTTCCTACTGGGTTCCATGGAAAATTAAGCCTGCATAGCAGTTTACTGTTCCTTTTGCTTGCTTGCTTGCTTGCTTGTTTGCTAAAAGTAAAAATCCCAAACAAACAAAACAAAGCAAGCAAGTAAGCAAGCAAATAAACAACAGCAAAAAACAACCCAAACCTTTGGCTGCTTGTTTAGAAGGGTACTCCATTTTGCTTCTTCTCTCTTGGGAGAATAAGAATGGAGGCTACTTCCCCTGTCATGGGCAGAGATTTCCTTCTAACAACAGAAAATCAACTTGAGTTTTGTATGTAAGAGTAAGAGAGGGTAAAAATATTCTCTCTTCATAGTCATGATACTCAGGTAGCTTGAAGAGTGCACTGGAGGCAAGGAAAACCAAACGTGAGTCACCCACATCTATGAAAAGAGGTAATTGTAGATGGACTCTTCCTTCCTGGTCACCAGTCCCAAGTAACCACACAGAGGCTTATATTAATTACAAATGATCGGCCAATAGCTCAGGTTTGTTACCATCTAATTATTACATTTAAATTAACCCATATTTCTTATCTATGCTTTGCCATGAGATTGCTTTTCTCAGTATGGCATGCCATTCTTGATTCTCTCTTCACCTGCTGGTGACTCTCCAGCTCTGCCTTCCTTTCTGCCAGCATTCTTAGTTTGGCTCTCCTGCCTAACTTTATTCTGTTCAGCTACTGACCAGTCAGATTCTTTATTAAACCAATCTGAGTGACAAATCTTCATACTGTATAGAAGGATTATTCTATGACAGGTAATTAAGGCAAAAATATTAAAGACCTGAATAGAAAGTATAGTCAATAAAAGGGAATGTCAGAAGATACTTAGGCAGTAAACAGACTTTCTGGTTACTCAATGACACATGACAAAGCAAATTCATCTTTATGTCAGTTGTTTGAGAAGTGACAATGGAGATAAATCAGAAACAGTCCTTGTGTCACCTGACAGTGCTGGAGCTTACCTACTGAATTCGGCCATGACTTGTAAACTAAGGTATAGCAAGTGGTGTCCTTTCTTTTATATACATTGACATCAAGACTAAGTGGGGCCTGAATATCACAGAAAGAAGGGAAAGGAAGGGCAGAGCTGGTTCTCTACAACTATCAGTGTCTAGGCCCAATTGGGAAACCGTCTCCGTGGTTTCACCATTTAATGTATCAAGGGCAGTAACCAAACATTTATCTCAAAGAAGTCATGCTGAGAGGCCTTATTTTCTCTTGTAATGCTCTGCTTACCAATATCCACATGCTTGTGATCTAAATAAAGAAAAACTAAGGTGTGGAAAAGGAGGGAGAGAAGCAAGGAGAGAGAGAGAAGGGAAGTAGAGAAACAAAGACACATTTTAATATCTTTATTGAGATATAATTTATATGTATACAAATTACATATTTAAAGCTGACAATTAGGTGAATTTTAGTATGTTTAGGGAGCTGTATAACTAACATAATAATCTAATGTTTCATATTTGTTACCTAAAAAGAAACATGTTGTACTCATTACCAGTGATTTCTCATGTCCTCCACCCTATCCCCCCAAGGAAATTTCAATCTGTTTTCCTTCATTGTTTTCTAGTCTGAATATTTCATATACATGTAATCAGACAGTATCATCTGTGGTGATTGGTTTCTTGCACTTAGAATAATGTCTTCAATTCTTCTTTATATTGTCACATACATCATTTCTCCATTCTTTTCTAATGTTGAATAGTGTTTATTTTTATGGCAATGTCAAGTTTTATTTATCCATTCATCAGTTAGTCAATATTTGAAGCATTTCCTTTTCTGGACCATTTTTGGTAATAGTCTTCTGGACATAATTTTCAAGTGTTTACATGAACTTTAGTTTGCATTTTTCTAGGGTGAATGATGAAGAGGAGAAATACTGTTTAACATGTTGAGGGATTTCTGGACTGTTTTCCAAGGTGCCTACAGTGTCTGTAGCTCCATTGTCCTTGTTCAGTTTCCCTAGTCTTTGCTGCCTTTCATTGCCAGTTGCCATGTGTCTTTGATTCTAGTTATTCTAGTGAGGTTGAAAGGTTACCTCATGGTAGTGTGATTTGTGCTCCCTGCAGGTTTGCATTTTGCATTGGGATCAAATAAGTGATCTTTTCTGTTTTTCATGGGGTGTCTTTCCCTGGAATTTATAAAAAAATTTATTTATTTTTACTTTATGTATAGGAATGTTTTGTCTGTATATATGTAAGTGTGCTGTATGCATACCTGGTGCCAGCAGGAGGCCAGAAGGGAGTGCTAGATCCTCTGGAACTGGAGTTACTGATCTTTATAAGCTGCCATGTGGGTTTAGGGGACTGAACCCCGGTCCTCTGTAAGAGCAGCAAGTGCCATTAACTGCTGAGCCATCTCTTGAACCTCTCTCTTGTATATTTTAATATCTTTAAATTTTGTTGAAAATTTTTTAGTCACAATTCATGCCATAATACTTCTTAGTACACAGGACAAAACACAGGAGCTTAAACATTGAGCACTGTGTGGGTTGTTGTGGGGTCTGATGTCAGTGATGTGGCTCAGACCTGAACTCCTTCAGCTGTCCAGAGATTGGCTAGTTGTTGCCAACCTCCTAGATTATTCTTAATGTCATAATGGAACAACTCACTTCTCCTTCATGCATCTCCTACCTTTTCACATAAAAAGCCAGACATGTCCTTCCTAAATAAAGACAAATTCGCCTAAGTAGATATGGCAACCTGCAAGGGTTCTGGTCAACTGCTTTTGTTCCATAGCTATGTGCATTGTAATTCATGTGACTAAACTCAAGAGACAAGGGACACACTGCATGGTGTGAACAGTAGGTTCACAGAAAAGGCAAAGATGCTATGAAGGATGAACACTGAGGGATAGTCACAGAATTAGCCCACCACAGAGAAGAGGAAGGAGTGGCTGGTGGGTGACAACCAATGCTTCATGGTCTCATTAGCTCTTAGGTTCATTGGTGTTAACCAGATCCATTAGCTTCCTCCTGGGGCTAACTATTCTCTCAGAAACAGCAGTTCTAGTTTGAAAAAGAGAAACAATATTTACATGGTAAATGGATATTCTATTGTTTGAAAACAGCGCCAGTGTCATGATGAGAATTCAGGACAGACCTAGACCCAGTGGTGACAGGTGCTCCAAAATACTTTGAAAAGTGTTTAGCACTGGAATACTGAGATCGTTTAAGTATTTATAAATGTTATATCATGTTTTAGGCAAAGTTAATAGAATGTCTTGTAGCATTTCAGCACTAAACAAAATTGCTTCTGTCTTCTGTTTATATAGAATCTGAGGTGTGGATGCCTACATGCTATGGCTCAATACCAAGAAAGGACACTCCACATTGACACAGATTCACAGTCCATTAAGCTGCAGGTTTGCCTTGATATGGATCTTTCTGATGTATTACTATGATATCCTATTTTTGTTGACTCAGTTACTCTGTCAGCAAAACCAAACATTTTGGCCTGTGGCCCAGGCTTGAGCTGTCTATGGAGGATATGTTTTTGCCTTTACCACCATGACAGTAATGAGCAACTGGCATTAGTTTGATTTGCATAATTGTGTGCTTCCAACTTCCAGTCTATGTCAGTAGGAGACAACTTTTTGTGATGATATCCACAGCATATTATCTGTTTTGTGTGATCAGCATTTATTTATGTAAATTCTATCATTACAAGGGGTCATTTTCTAACATTGTACCATGAAATTACATTCTCAGCCAATAAGCAGCAAGGAAGCACCATTGCTAGAGAGCTGGGCATATTTTGTCATTCATAGCTGTTGGTCAAAGAGGTGGAAGGGATATTTCTGGTGGCTGCTTGCTTGTTTGCTTGTTTAGGTGAGTTTATGTTAAGGATTGACAAGCAAGATAACATTCTGGTAGTCTGTCTCTCAGATTTAGAGAGAATGCCATTAAGTAGGCGGCTCTCCTCTCTCTGACAAACATCTACACAGCACAAAAGCTTTCTTGTTCATCTGAGATTTTCTATAGTAGTAATTTATGGCATAAGAATTATTTTATGTTTCATAGACAATGAGTGAATATTTTCTTTGATAAGCAAAGATCCTCTAATTAATATATAAGAGATAAGAATATTGAATGACTAGGTGGGATATTCTACTTGTCCAAGTACCTGAAAAAGCAGGAAGGAATCTAGATGAACCTGGTATTTCATAGACTAAACCTCACAACACCGCTCAGAAGAATGCAGTCCAGGTTGGCTATATTATCTGCCTCATCTTTACAGGCAGATGAGCCTGCTAGGCTCAGTGTAACTGGAGCTGTAATTTATGCATTTCTTTGATAGTTATCTCTAGTTAAGCACAAAGGGATGTCAGCATTTAACCCCACTTCAAGACATGACAATGTAGAAAAAAGGAACGTAAAGAAAAAAAAAAGAAAGAAAAGACCAGCAGCCAACCACTTAAGCCTAGTTGACACCTGTCAAAAGGAGCCCTTAGTAAGAGGAGGGTAATTAGGATGATACTCTGTTGTGAGAGTGCCATTCTTAGCCTGCTATGTATTGCTCTTCAGGCTAGTTGGGGGAAGAGTAATATGTGAGAAAAATAAAAATGAATCAAAGAAACTAGAAAAAAAAACCCAGAAATCACATTTCACACTTCAGAAAACTCCCATTTCAGATTTTTTCTGCAGGTGACTGAGGCAATAGCTCTGTAGGTAAAGTGCTCATCTTGTAAACATGAAGGCCTGAGTTCAATGCCCATAGCCAACACTTTTTTTAAAGCCAGGAATGGTGGAGCATGCTTGTAGCCCCAGCATTAGGAAGTGAGATAGGTAGGCTTAGGTTCATGGTCTAGTCTACCTGGTGAGTGGTTCCAAAATCCAAAAGGTAGACAGCTCCTGAAGACTAATACCCAAGGTAGAGGTGGTACTCTGGCAGCCTCACACATGTGCTTATACACTTACACACACACACACACACACACACACACACACACACACACACACACACATGTGCGCGCTCGAAGAGTTTATTTTATTTGCAGGGTTCTTTTTGGAAAGCTCACTGATCACTGGACTGGAAAGTGTGAAGTGGAATATAACGAATTCTTTTCTGTGACCCAATTTCTTACATGGGATAACTGTTTGAAAGAGCATCTCCATCTCCACGTGCGTTCACTCCTCTCAGTCTTCTGCAGCTGGTTATGTAGCCTGGCAGTGATTCATAGATCTGCAACGCAAACATATGATGGATGTGTTCTCATCCGAGAACTTCAATTCATAACTCAGTTATGTTTCTCATAATGGTCTGCTCATCCTATTTTCAACTGCCTTTCTCAAAACAGTATTGTCACTGTATGTTATATGAATAAGATGTCTATGTTTATCATGCAGAATTTGCTGCCACTTTGGTTTCGGCTTAAATGACTAACTGGCAAATAAACTGGATCAGAATTTAGTAATCAAGTGAATGACACGATTGTGCAGTGTATGCGCCTAGGGGTTATCTAATGCTCTGATATTTTCTGCCATCCATGTAAGAAAGATTAGCTTTGGCATTCATTGAGTCCTTAATTCCCTCACTGGTCAACTACAATCAATCTCTGAGGACATATCTCAGCTGATCTTGTCCAAGTGGACTAGAACTGGAAAGGTCCAGTGATGCTATTTCTCACTTGGGATAGGTTCTCAAGGGAGAGAAGGAGGTTGCCAAAGAAACACAAAGACAACAAGCATAATAGCACGCCACTCTCCCTCCCTCATCTCTGCTAACAGAGTTCAAATGAGTGACTGAAAAGGAGGGAAACCTGGCCATGGAAGAAAAGCTGGGCAAGCCAAAGTTCCAGCCACTGCTTCCTCCATAGTGGGGAAGTCCCACTCCACACACATGTCAAATGGAAAAGACAGTGTTTCTGAGGAGCCCACTGTGTATTCAGAGGAGGGGAAGGTTGAAAGCCAATGTGAAATGTTATCTGAAAACCAGAGATCCATAGCAGTAAGACTCGAAAGGAGACTGTTAATCCCCAGAGGAGGTTCATGACAACAGCAGGCTGGAATTTAGGAACCTAGGCAGGGCCGTGTGAGGCCATGAAAGAGGACAGACTGAAGGAAATGACAGTGGCCGTCAGAAAGGAAGTTAATACATTTGGCCAGGGGGACTGACAAAAGCATCTGGAAACAATAAAAGGCGGAATTTATTTTTTCTTGGGAAGTTTTCTTTGAAAATATCTCTCTAGTGAAGAACAAAAACCACAATAACTACATCTACAGTATTTCACTTTTCATGTTTTAGGAATGGATCACAGAAACAAACACAAAATCTTGGCTTTGTTAATTAAGCAGAATTACGGGTTCTAAACAATCCTTTGTAGCCTTTCTGATTTCATGAGGTCTAACTTGACATGGAAGAAGCCGGGGGCATAAGGAGACAGCTTAATGAATACTTTCCTTTATTCCCCATGGCCACCCTTTAGTCAGCTCACCCTTCTTTAGATACATGGAAACATCATACAAACAATGAACAAAAATTAAGGGTGCTTTTTCTTGGTTAATGACAAAGGGGAAAAACTCAGTCCAATCATTGATAATATAGAATGTAGTCATATCAAAGATAACATAATCAGAGGAGAGAGGGTTATAAACTACCCAATTGACTCAGCAGGTATCACCAAAATATTTGCAGGTTGCTTGGTAACCCAATTAAAAGTCTCTATTTAAATCCCGGATCATTAGTGACTGAAAATCACTATCATTTGATGGCTCATCTCAGTCCAGTTCTTAGGGGAGATTTTCCTACATCAAAAAACCACCAACATATTTGGCACTAATTGGCTCCCTTGGTGGCAATCTCAGCCTATAGGCCAAGAATTGAGTGGACCTGGGAGAATAAATGATTCCCTAGCCCGAGAGTTGGTGCTTCTCAGAGCAGACTGAAGGACCCTGGTCGGTTAAGATGAGATTTTACAGAGATGTTACCTGTCTTTGGATAAATTGAGATACTCGCTTTTTTAAAGAATATTATATTGTTTACAAGTTATTTTTGAAAAAGTAATTATATTTTAGGACTTTCTTTTGAAAACAACTCTTCTTCCTATCTCCTTATCTGTCTTACCCTTTCCCCCAGTTTACAATGATCAAGAGAAATAGTCTTAAATTGTATCATCTTTTAAAATTAGAAGCCAGGGATAAAGGCACCGATGTGACATTGTAAAAGTGAGTTATGTTACCACTAAAATTAGCTGAGTGATAGCCTAACTACTTCACAGATGTGATAAGCTCAGAGAGATACACAGATTTACAATTAAACAAATATCCAGGAGTCTTAGTATTATTATTTTTCTATTGAAAATGGCTTTGATACTGAACTTAGGGAATAATGGATTCTCTATATATTGTGGTGTTGAAAGTAACAAATAATTTCAAAGCCATCAACAGAGAGACATGAGTGAGATGAACAAATCATTAGATATTTTTAAGATACCACTAGAAACCTTATTATGACTAGCCAGAAATTATAGTGGAACTGAAAGATATTTAGCATATGATTATTTGACATTTGCATGATTCTGACCATAGCAAAATAAATCCACTGTATTCACAGTACAATATAGTGCTTTATAAATGGAAAGAAGGAACATAGTGAATAGTAATGTTATACAAATTAAAATTAAACATAACAAGGTTGATGAAGCATTAGTATAACAGAGAAGTGGAAAGCCTGGGCCCCAGCTATATCACTAATATATTTGACCAGTTTCTGTATTTGTAACATTGGAATTAGAGATTTGAAAAAGCCATCTTTTTACCTCAGTGATGATGAGATTCTTTCAGAAGAAGTATCTTTGTGATTTTTTTGCTATTGGTATAGTAGGCATATAAAGCCAATTATATTTTATCTTAAGCTTTTTAATAAAATTTCTAAAATGACAAAACCCGCTGAGTTTATTGGACTACAGCACCTCCTAGAATTAACCTTGGAGGATCTATATGAGAATATTTAATCGTGGAAAGGTAGGTTTTATTTCATTTGGCTACAGTGTCATCTAAGCCGAGATCAGGTTTCTTGATTAGTATTCAATGAAGCAATGGGTAAAACCTCTATTATTTTGTAGCAATGAATCTTCAATATAGATGTCAAGATAACAATAAAGGTGAAATTCTGAGTTCCTAAATTGCGTTGACTTCCAACCATTTAAAATTTTGGAAAGATTGAGATCTTTTTTCCAAAATGCTTATTACTAATAACAGACCAGGACAGTTTCTTATTTTTGAGCTCTGTTGTTAATTTTTGCTAAAATTGGGACTAGAGTTTGAAAATGTACTTATTAGGTCATCTTTTATTCAGTTGTACTTATGGTTTAATTGTTCATATGTGAATTTATACTTTATATATAGTACAATTTAATTTCATAGGCGTTAAAACGGAGATTGCTCCTTTTCTACCACCGCTGTACATTCCGGTTTCAGACTGGAAAAGATGATCCATTTCCACAAATGCACCCGAAGGTGTTCTGAAATCATGGGAGGGCACAAGTAGCTATTTCAAACCTGCCTCTGATGCAAAAAATACCCACAAAATACAGTATTTTACCCTTTAAAGTTGGTTTAAAAAATACTAGCTCCAAATGTGTCTAAGTTTAAAAAAAGTTTGTGTTTAATTAATTTAGGGAATTGTATTGCTTCTATTAAAGAATCAGAAAATTAGTAACATCTTTGGACATGCTACAGTGGGAGAAAGGCAGTGCTGAGAACTTGATCTGGAATGCCTTACACAAGTTTGATCAGAAAATGTGCTTCTGCTCATTCCTTTTCTTATATTCTGAAGAATAAAGTTTATAATAAAATAGTCGGTACCTTGGTAGGAACAACCAGAGATGTTATAGATGTCTTTGTGGACATTTCTTCCATCTCCTTAACTGGAATCCTTCCTTGTTACCTTCCCATTTTCATTGTTACTGTGGTGAGGTTATGACACAGTTGACCTTAAGATAACGTGGTCCCCACAGAAACATACAGGCTCCTTAAAGGGATGGATTTTTCTCTTTGTACTCACAGAAAAAGCAAATCAGCCTGAAAGCAGAGGATTGACTCAGGGTCATGGCTGGCTTGAATGTGGAGGGGAGCACATAGAAAGCCAAGCTGGTGACTTTCAAGAACTGAGAGTGGCCATAGATGATAGCTAGAAATGAAATACATAGGCTTCTGTTCAAAACCACAGCAGCTGAATTTGGTCAAAACCTGAATGATCTTGAAAGATGATCTTTTATCAGTATATCCAAATGAAAAATTCTTTTCACTAACAACTCCATTTTGGCATTGTGAGATCTGAGCAGGGAATTGAAGAGAAGAGAACTACAGAACTCTTCCCAAGGACATGGACGCTTTTTCCTCTATAGTGTTTGGTAATTGACACATAGCACTACAGAACTAAGAAATTCACAAAACCAAATCTTAGTGTGTTTATCATATTCCATGCCCTGTTTCTAGTAGTTGTCAATACTAGAAACCCTGGCAGCCCTCAAAATCTATGATATTTCTTCAGTACTCTGACAAGCAGCAAATGCCTGAATGGACATGTCAGATATTTAGATTCCTGCTCCTATTCCTGAAAATATTAGTCTTCCTTCTTAGTCTTTTTGTTGCCTCCTCTTCCTTTTTAGGTTTTTACAAATCCATATTTCACACTGGGAATGTGACGTGAGGACAAGATTATTTAGCCTTCACACATATGCCTGGCAAGTTCTATAATCTGAATCTGAAATGCCTTCCCCAGTGCTCATGTTTTAAATTGGTCCCTAGAAGGTGGTATTAGTTTGGAAGTTTGTAAATACTTCTGAAGACAGGGAGTAACTAGGAGAAGTAGGTCGTTAGGGAGAGCCTATGATAATTACAGCCTGGCCCCTGGTTGAAGTATGTTTTCTGATTCCTATGGATAGTTCTCCTCTATCCCATGTATTTGCTGCTGTGATGGTCTTCTTGAGTACATGTATCCTAGAAACTATGGATACAAACTTTTGAAAGTTGGAGTCAAGACAAACCATTCCTTCCTTATGCTCTGTTAGTTAGGTTTTATGGCCACAGTGACATGATAGTTACTAGTACATTGTGGTAAAAAAAAAATGTAATATTTGGTAATTCTTTTTACTTTTTTTTGATGTGGTGTTTCTCTACAAAGTCATGGCTGTCCTGGAGCTCACTATATAGATAAGGCTAGCCTTGAACTTGCAGAGATGTGCCTATCTCTGCTTTCTTATGCAGGATTTGAAGCATGCACCACTAATTTTAATAATCCACATAGTGCTTCATAACTATGCTTAGATAATTCTTCAAAAATTATTCTAATTACTTGATTTGGAAAAAAAAGTCTTATACCCATTCTATTAAGAAGATAGTATCTAGTACTGTTTCTTTTAAACCACCACTTAGAACCCAGAGCTTAGGAAGAGTAAAGATACTCTAAATAGCCAAAATTCAAAGGAAGATATCTTTGCTCTTGATATCCCAATGCAACTAAGTGTCTCTGGTGTCCTCTAGTCCACACCACTAGTATCTTTCTTGAAATTCTCTTATTCAGTTGAACTGTTGTAGTGATATATTGTGTGCCCTAATAAAGATTACCTGGGGGTCAGAGGACAAATTCAGCCACTAGATTAGACATAGAGGTCAGGCAGTGGTGACACACACCTTTAATCCGATCACTCAGTAGGAAGAGGTCTGTCTGGATCTCTGTGAGTTCAAGGCCACACTGAGCAACATGAGAAAAACAGAACCAGGCAGCAGTGGCACACACTTTTAATACTAAGAAGTAATATGGCAGGATACAGAAAGGTATACAAGGCATGAGGAAACAGGAACTTGCTCTCTTGAGGTTGAGGATTTCATAGAGGTAAGCTAGTGGCTAGCTGTTCTGCTTCTCTGATATTTCATTTTTCATCCCAATATCCAGTTCTGGGTATTTTTTTTATTATAAGACCTTTAAAGATTTGTGTTACAAACAGTTTGTCTTACTCCTGCACTTCAGTAATTAGTAGATAGGAGTGGTGACTGTAATTGATCTTGGTTTTTAATTCCTCTGGTGTATCAGCAGTTCCTCAGTTCAACATTTATTAATGGTTACTATCAATAACAATATTCTCTTCAATTTCAATTCTAAACCACAAAACTTGAAAAAATGTTCTTCTGGGTAGTGGTGGCACACACCTTTAATCCCAGCACTCTACTCAGAGGCAGAGCCAGGCAGATCTCTGTGAGTTTGAGGCCAGCCTGGGCTACCAAGTTAGTTCCAGGAAAGGCACAAAGCTACATAGAGAAATCCTGTCTCAAAAAAAAAAAAAAAAAAAAAAAAAAAAGTTCTTTAAATACATTTTACAATCCACTATAAAAAACATCTTTTCAAGAACAATAAAGAAAAATTATCTAAACACCTACAGAGGGCTTACGTAGCATATTTTATTACACTTCTTTTTCTATGTTCCTTAACCAGAATGGAATGTTAAATTCTGTTATATAGTTAAATCTTAATGCAGTGTAGTGATAAATTAAATGTGAATTATGCTCTCTAAAGCCATTAAGTGAGAGGAAAATTTCCATTTTCCCCACTTAATAAGAAGACTATTTTTTAACAGTTCCTTCCTCTCATTAAGTGAAGAAATCATTGAGAATTTCTTAGTAAAAGGTCACGTTGAAGACTGGAAAACCAATATTTTCTTTCAGCATCAAAACAGACTGGTGCTGCTTCCCTGGTAGAGTTTCAGGTGAACTAGTTGCTGTAACACTGCACTGAATTATTTTCAGATAATTATTAAGAGATCGACTTATGCTTCACTCAGCTACGTCTTACCTTCCAGGTCTTGCCTGATGAGATTTCCTGCTCAGTTTCTGGAAAGGTGGGAAAAACTTTCAGGAATAATTGAATTGTTTTCTTTCTTTAATTTACTTTCTCTTTTCTTCAAACACAGTTGAAGCTATTAAATTTCAGGTGTGAGTTGAGAGACTGCACTATTCTAAATGAGGTACTGATATCCTTGTTGATTAAACTTAGAATGATGAGAAAAACATATAAAGTCATTATTTGACTTAGTTGCTTACACAGTTTAAAACTTTCAGATTTGTTTTTTGTTTATTCAGAAATGGTAAAATGTAGAAACAACAGAGAAGCAAAAAATACTTTTGTTGATTATATACTCTCCATCCACAATTCCGCCTTTACCGTCACATCCCTAACATTGACTTATATAAACACATTATTTCACTGGCTTCATTGATGAGAGGACAGATTCTAGGAAGGTTGTTTTTTGGGTACCATTTGTCTCATCTGAACAGGTGCTGGTCTCACAGGATGTAGAGTCACAGCAAGAGTCCACACCCACTGTTTGCTCCTTAAGACCAAGGCTTTGTGTGTGAAGGTGGGGTTTCTGCGGCATTGCTCAATAGTCTTCTAGTTCATACATTTCACTTTTTATTCCCTTTATATAAGTAGGAAATTTACATCATGTTATTCTAATTCATTTATATTCTACTCACAATGAGACTTACTGTTTATTGAGAGCAATTTGATCTGTGACCTAGACGACTTTATTTTTTTTTTAATGTTACTGGAAGTAAAATGTTGATATAAACAAAATGAAGGTAACTTAAGCTGTAAGATTAAAAGCAAACTTAAATCCTTAGGTTTTTGCCCAAAATAATGTGCTGTAAACTTGGCAAAACCATTCCCCTTTGATTACCTCAAATTAGAATCATAAACACAGAAGTGTATTTGTCACTCTTAGCAGTTACTGAATATGTGTGTGTGTGTCTGTGTGTGTACATGTCTGAAACTTCTATTTTCCTGCAGACATCAATTGGTAGACTATTTCCTTCTTTAACAATATTTATGGTTATTTTTTATGCTAATAGTTATTGTGAAAAAGCTTAGAGTAGATGTGGACTTGAATGGATGGTATCAATGACTTCATGCAAGTCGGAGATGTTAGTTTTTAAATCAAAGAGATCCTGGTATATCAAAAATGAACTTTCTAAATTGCCTTAAAATAGTTGAAGTTGTGAGAAACACAACTTGTGGTAACTTGCTGAGCTGAAGAAATAAATCCTACTCTATAGATTGACTTCCTAATGTCATGAGTCAATTTAGAAATTAGGGACAAGATAAATGCCTTTCCTCTTGGTGCACCAATGTATTTAGCTTAATCATGAGCATCACTGGAGACAGATTGAAAAATAAATTGTTCACTGTCTCCAAGACAAACCCCAAATAGGAAACTTGATATTCTGCACAAACTCTGTCTCTGAAATATGCTTTGAAAAACATGGTATAATTATGTGTAGCATTATAGAGATTCTTGTGTTTATAAATATTTTCAGAAGGCTTTGAAATTGTTTGCAAATCTGAAGTTTATAAATGACTTATGAAATCCACAAATTTGCTAAATATGTTTCTGCATTTTTGCATTATGCACTGTGATTTTTCTTTCTATGTGGTGTAAGTCAAATGAAAATGGTTTACAAAAGGGCTAGATGGGACTACATTTTCCAAACAAAAGAAGCATCTGTTTTTCTAATTTAGATTTTGAATTTACTTTGGCTTCACAATTGGTTCCACTGCAAACAATGTGGTTCAAATGACAATGCCATTGATTACAGCTTTACTCTGCACTGGAGTGCTCTGTATCCAGCACTGTGGACTCTCCTCAACTAAGGACAGCTAAGCCTTCCAGCACCACTGAATCTCAGGTATTGTTTCAGACAATGTTACAGATAGAAGGGTGACTCGGTAGAAGGCTGCTATGTTTGCACAAAGCCAAAGATGCCTGGAACTTTTAAATGACCAGGGCACAGTAGCTTATCTGTTGATGTACCTTTTCAATTGTTAGACAGGGTTCTTATACACATAATTTCTCCAGTTTGCTTATTTTCCCAGTACATTGACATGATTCCATTCTCATAGGCCACGGGGCATCTGAGCTTTGCCTCTCTATTAATTATCTTCCTCCAGCTTATTTTCTGCAATCCCTACTTCCTATCTTTGCCGGTATGAAAGACTATAAATGTGTGGTGTCCTGGTGAAGCCTTCATAGTATCCTCATGCCTTACAGGACTTTATTTTCAAGTAAGATTCCATTAATTGCATTAATGCAGAAGTTTAGTTTTAACATCATTTAAAAAGTCATGTTAATACCTTCATTTTAAAAAATAAATCTGCTTATGTCTACCCTACATAGGAAAGACCAACTCCCTCAAGAGGAGAAACTGGACTTTTCTTTACTGAATGTCACTCATTTATTTATTGGGGAAGCATTTATTGAATACTTGCCATGTAGATGCTGATTATCATATTTTCTTTGTAATTATATTTGTATATTCAATAATCCAAGGACTCTAATTAAAATCCACTGCTGATTGAGTTGAGAAACACAATCTGTGAATTGTTTGCAGCATGACCTGTGATCTGTGTTTATGATATCAGAGCATGTTACGTTGTTTGCCTCCTAAAGTTTCAACATCTTAGATATGATGACCATCTTGTCCCTTATGAGTTACATTGGAATCTTATTCATCTGTGATGAAGAAATAGAAATTTCTGATTACCTCACAAGAGTGTTTTTACTACTGTGATATATTAGTGATATTTTGGTGATTAGTTGGGTACTAAAGTGTTATTCTTTCCAATAAAGATAAATTTATTGGAAACTTATTGGAAAGGGTTATGAATAAGATAATACAATGATGTATTTTCTGGAGCTCATTTCTTCATAGTGTAACCAGAGTTTAATGATATCTTCCTAAATGGTAATTTATCACTAAGAGATATTAGAGCTAAAATGTCTAATTACTATCTCAATAAATGCTTCACTGAGAAAGCCAAGAATATCCTATCATCTGATCTTATTTTGGACCATATTTGATATGAACCAAACATGTAAATTTTACTTGAATTTCCTTAAAAAATTATAAATAACTAACTTGTTTCTAGATTTAGGTAGACTTGTCTAGAAATGTGCTTTTATTGCTCATAAATTGCATAATCAAAGATAAATGATTTTATTCTAAATAAAATTCAGTTTTTTTCTGCTGTGAAATGGAATAATAAAAGCAATTTCACTAATGAATACATGGAACATGTAGGAAACAGCTCAATGCAAAGTAGCCATCCTGGAAATGCTAGTTTAGTTCTACTAAGATGGTTTTCAAATTGAGTTTAAATGTGTTGAAAGAAATAAATCAAATCTTAGTAGATCATGAATGAAGCAGAAAGTTATAATGACGGAGAGCTTTATATAAAGTTACATATTGTAACTTTATAACAAAGAGAGCAACCAATGCTGGTGACTGTGTTATTAATTGAAGCCTTTGAATAGTCGATTGATGGAATTACTGAGGCATTTATTATCATTGCACGGCAAGTGCAGCACAAAGTAGCTAGTGTGTCCATTTTATGAGCTTGGAAACTGAGGTTTGCCAGAGAAGCCACTTTTATCAAGGTTAATTATGATAAATTATTCAGGGGACAAGACTTGACTCTAGCTGCATTTATTTCTCCTTATCACATACTTTCCAATAGCCTGCCATTCTAATTAGCATTATTTAAATATAAGTAGCAATTAGCTCTGTCAAGAGAATCAAATCATCAGTTCTGACTTCATATTTATTAAATGTCTATTATATGCCAAATATTATGAGCAGGAATTGAATAAATATTTTATAACATACTCCTTTAGTTGATTTAGCTATTAGTTACGCTTATTAGGCATCAAACCTGCTACTATAAACTGCCAGCAAGACAGTAGAGAAGATACATTCTTTAGTTAAAAGGTTCTATTTTTGCATAAGATATTTTAGATTTTTGAGTAGTACAGGGGCTCAGAAAAATTGAGAAGAAAGTACAGAGATTTCCCAAGCATCCCTTGGCTTTACACATGCACAACCTCACATGTTTTCAACCACCCACTTGGGTGGTATAGTATGATAGCTGATGAACCATTGCTGACAAGTCAGTCATACAAAAACCCTGTTCTATATTAGAAATTATACTTGATGTTGTGCATTCTACTAATTTGGACAAATGTCACTGAATGGCATGTTTCACTTCTCTTGAAAAGCCTCTGTAAGCATATGGTTCAGTACTATGACACCATCTCTAACCACTGGTAAGCACCAATATTTGTTTATCATTTCCACAGGTTTACCTTTTCCATAATGCTGTATATTTAGAGATATGAAATGCAGAGGATGGAGAGTCCAATTGGCTTCTTCCACTTAAAAATCCTTCCCTCTTGTCCCTTACTACAGTAGCTCATTTCTTTCAGTGCTAAATTGTCCCTTATTCTGATGTTCCACACTCTATTTGTTCATGTACTAAATGAGTTTTGGCAATTACAATAAAGCTTCCATAGACATTTGTGTGATAGTTTTTTGTTATCGTTTGGTTTGGTTTGGTTTGATTTGTTGTTGTTTGGGGGTTTTGTTTTACTTTATTTTTCTGGAGAGTAACTTTTTCAAATTCTTTGGTTAGGTATCAAGTATAGAAAATATATCATTTGGTAAGATTATCTTTAGCTTCAAAAGAAACTGCCAAAACTTCCAAAGTGGCAGAACTACTTTGTGTTCTTCACAGCAGTGACGAGGAATCTAACTTGTTACACATCCCCACTGGTGTTCAATTCTGCCACGATGCAGATATTGGCTACCCTGCCAGGTTTGTGGTGTCACTTGCTGGTGGCATTGGATTTGAAGCATCATTCTAAGTGTGGACTTCTCACCCACAGATTTTTTTTTTGAAAGGATGTATGTTCAAGTCTTTGGTCCATTTTTATTTAGTGGTTTGTCTTCTCATTACTGAGTATTTATTTCTTGATATACTTTGGGATACATTTCAACGTTAGATGAGCCTTTTGCAAATATTTCCTTCAGCCCACAGTTTACCAGTTTGTTCCCTTGATTTTATCTTTTGCAGAAAAATATCTCATTGCTTTAATAAAACCCAGAGGAAAAATTTCTGTAACTGAAAGTTTTCCTGTGTCTCACCCAATCTGCAGCTTCTCAGTCCCAAGTAAACACACAGAGGCTTCTATTAATTAAAACTACTCAGCCATTAGGTCAGGCTTCCAACTGACTAGCTCTTACACTTAAACTCAGCCTATTTTTGTTAATCTTTATGTCACCTCATTTTCCATGGCTTTACCTTTGTTTCATTGTATGCTGCTCTCTGGACAGAGGGGTCGGTATCTCCTGATTCAGCCTTCCTCTTCTCAGAGTTCTCCTCATTTGCTTATCCCAGCTATACTTCCTGCCTGGCTACTATCCAATCAGCATTTTATTTATGAACCAGTCAGAGCAACACATATTCACAGCATACAGGACATCCCAGAGCAAATTTCTTTTTTTTTTTTTTTGGATAAATGTTGTATCTTTAAAATAAATTGTCACCTAATATGTTTTAACCAATATTAGTCTGACTGAACTACAATTTTGTAGAAGTCTAGATTTTGTCCTATGTAATTTGGTAGTTGCTTGATGGTTTTATTTTTAACATTTGGGTCTGTGACCAACTTTTGTAAGAATGTAAAGTACATGTCTATATCTCCCAACATCAAATAAGTTAAAAAAAAATTTCTAGGACCACTTATTGAAACCCTACCCTTTCTCAATTTTCAAGTCTTTTCTACTTTCTCAATAAGAAATTGACTGTATTTATAAGATATCTTTCTGGGATCTCCAGTATATTTTACTATCTGTTTATTATTTTCTTGCAAAAAACCGTGCACCTTCAGAGTCTTTCAACATATTGAACAATGACAGTCTTCCAGTTTTGTTCCTTTCCTTCCACATTGCACAGTTATGGCTCAGATGAGTCTTTATTAAAATCTTGAACTCTGTAGATATGCCCCAAATAACTTCCTTGGATTCTAATGGAAATTGCATTTACCTATAGATCAAGTTGGGAATAACTGCCCTTTGGTAAAATGGATTCTTTTAGTCCTTGTATCTCTCTAGTTATTTAGCTATTTAAAGTAATTTCACCAAAGTTTTATAGCTACTTCATATACATATTTTGTGTTTCTTTTAGGTATTTGCTTAAAAATATAATGGCAAGGGATGTTTATCTAGATACTCTATATCTTATGTTTCATATTATATTTTTTATTGTTGATATGTTGGTTATGAATTGACATTTATATACTAATATCCTGCTATAATCTTCTCATAATTATTTAATAATTCAAGGGTTTTGTTAGTAATGTAGTTGTTGTTTGGGTAGTGTTAGAGTTTGGATCAAGGGCTTTGCACATGCAAGGCAACTGATCAACCACCAAGCTACCCCCAAAATGGGAGATTTTAAATGATTAGTTTGATTGTACTATAAATATAATTCTGTTATCTACAAAGAAAGAACTTGAATTTGTCTTTGTGGAATACACAGTGTTCTTTCTGACTCTTGTCATATTTTGTTATGGTAATCTACTTTCATGACCAAGTTAGAAAAATGTCTTTCAGTTATTCTTAGAAAGATTATGGAGAGCTGATAAAACTTCTATCTCAAATATCTGGTAGAAATAATGAATGATTCCATCTGCTCCTGATAATTTTGCTTGGGAAGGTTTTTGATTACCAATTCAACTTACAGCTTACTTAAATTGCCTATTTTATCTGAATTTTGGCAGATGTTTCTTTCAAGAAAATCATTTCTTTCTTCTATGGTATCAAATATGTGAGCAGGGAATTGGGCATGAAATTTATTTTCTTTGTAATCTCCATTGAGTGTGAAGAGATATCCTACTCTTCACATCTGGTATTAATAAATTCTGTCCTTCCTCTCAATTCTCCTGATAAAATATATTGATTTTATGCATCTTTTCAACAAACTTTTTCTCTCTCTCTCTGAAGATTTTAGTTTCATTAATTTCTGTTCAGATTTCTATTTTACATTTTTGCTGATGACATTGTGCTTAATTTACTCTTTTTATGGTGTAAGATGAACATTTCAGTGTTTGATTTCAGATATTATTCTTGTGCAATATATGATGCATATGATTCTCCTAATTTCTGTCTGCTACATCCCATAAATTCTGATAAGTTGCATTTAGTTGAATATTTAAATCTTTCTGCTTATTCTTCTTTGTCCCTTGTATTACTGTTAAGTATATTTTATTTCTCTATATTTGGAATCTTTCCAGTTATCTCTCTGTTACTGGTTTCTCATTTAATTATATTCTGTAATGGGAGCAGAAATAGCAACATTGCTGTTTTGTTTTTTTGATTGTCTTTTAATTCAGGGAGATACATTTTATAGCTGAGATTGTGGTCCATCTCGTAAATCCTCTTTGTGACCTTTAGAACAATAAGTTCTATGTTATTATCTGAAGTTTTCTGTAGCTGTCAATCTCATCCAGTTGATTGATGGCATTGTTGATTTCAACTTGTGTCCTTAGCGATTTTTTTGTCTGAAGGATCTGTCCATTTCTGATGGGGCTTTTTATATCTTTACTGTAATCATGGGTCCATTTATTTCTTCTTGTAGTTCTGTCAACTTTTGTCTACTATATTTGGATTCTTTGGGTTTTGGTTATTTGTTTTATTTTGTTTTGCTTGATGAAAGGACTCTCTATGTAAACAGTCTCTGACCTCTTCTAATTTGTTAGTATTTAAGTTTTTGTATTTATCATTTATTATTATTTTCTATTCATTATCTATATGATTTATATTTACTTTTATATACCATTCTGGGTTTTCTTGAGAGCATAGTTGAGCTTTGTATATAATTCATCCTCTTTTTTTCTTTCTAAAATAACTTTATACTATAATATTTTAAAACTTTTAATGGTTTTCATAGAGTTTGGATACATTTACTGCTAATATAATTTGTTTTACATTTATGACTAATACATTATACTAATCTCAGTCCACTTACAAATGGTACTATTTTATTTCACAGGTACAATTTATCATAAAAAGTGAGCTTTATTCCTCCTTCCTGTTTGCTAAAACAAAACAAAAATCCATATTTCCTTTAACTATAAGTAATTTCCATTTTATCCAAGGGAAATATTTTCTAAGACTACAGTGGATACCCAATACTCTAAGAATATAGTTCCAAGAAAGAAACTTCATACTTAAGCATAATAAGATTAATAGCAATAACTAATATAGAATAATTAAAACCATATTCAAAATAAAGTTTACATGAATCCAATCTTTCCTTCAAATGCTCTGCTTCGTGTAGAGCTTATCAATCTCAGCATAAGTACATTTCTTCTCTTTCTAGTCAAGAACGCTTAATATTTTACTTAAGTTGTTTACAGCTGTCTCTTCAGAATATCCAAATTGATAAAGTTATTACTCTTGATCTTTGGGAATAACTAAAAAAAGACAAATTTACACATAAAGATTGTAATAACATGAGAGTAAATCCAAAGACCAAGATGACTTCTAAATGCCTAATAGAAAGGTAGCACATATGCCACTGATACACCAAACACATCAATCATTCATATTCTGGACAACAAACAGCATCATAGTACAAAGTTGTATCAAATTACTTGAGTGCCATACCATTTTGTAAGCTATTTATTCTGTAAATTAGTTCGTAAACATAAATTATTTATTTCTAAAAATTTCCTGTGAATACTTTTGAACAATTGTTAGTAATGAGTAATTGGAACCACAGAAAATGAAACTAAAGATAATATGGACCTATTGTATGTACAACTACAAATAAATATACACATGTTAAATAAATGTTTGAGTACACATATTGAAATAAATTGCTATTGTTGGTGTTTTGAACAAACTGTGATGTTAGATTAATTAAGGAAAATAACAGTATTTATTTTTACCTGTGCTTATTACTTCTTTGATATTCTTCATTTATTTATGTAGATTCACGGGGTTTTGTTGTTGTTTTGTTCATTTATTTGTTGTTTGTTTTGAGACAGTGTTTCACTATACAGAGCTTTGGCCTTTAACAACTATATAATCCAGACTGTCATCCAACTAATGGGCAATCCTTCTGCTTCAGGTCTCTAACTGCTGGGAAGATTTGCATGTTTTGGATAATGTTGCCTTCTAATTTTTTTCAAATAATTTTTTTTAAAGATTTATTTATTTATCATGTATACAGTGCTCTGCCTGCATGTATGGCTGTATGCCAAAAGAGGGTACCAGATCTCACGATAGATAGTTGTGAGCCAGCATGTGATTGCTGGGAATTAAACTCAGGACCTCTGGAAGAGAGACCAGTGCTCTGAACCTCTGAGCCATCGATCCAGCCCTCAAACACTTCTTGTAAGGTAATTCTACTAATATCAAATCCTGTCCCCAACCCCTCCTCTATTGTTCCTCTTTTAATGTTGAATCATTTCTCAGGAAACAGAATTTCTAGGCTGGTGTGTTCTTCCTGTTCATATTTCAGATATTTCAATTTAGTCTTTGCTTTCTTGTACATCTTATAAGGAAAAGTTTTAACAATTCTAACCTTTGTTCCTTTCTGTATAAGGTATCTTTTTTCTTTATCTTTGTTTGAAATGTTTTATTCTATGATTGTATATAGTTTAAAAATGATGCTGATGTAGAGCTTTTGGGCAAACAGGAATTCTTTTACTGTTTTCACCCCAGCACGACTTCTACATCTAACATTTGTTTTCTCTCTAACCATTTGGCTACTTGTAGGGGTTTTTGTTTTGTTTTGCTTTTCAGTTGTTTCTTGTATTCATCCAACTCAATGTCAGTACCAGAAGAGAAAGGCAAAAATACTAGACTATTGCAGAGCAATTTTCTAAGTGTAACCACAAATGATTTTTATCCCATTATTTCTATTTTCTAGATATGAAACCAAGGATTACTGAGGATCATAACTGGCTATAAGATAGCAATATTCAGAGCATCTGAGTTCCATGATCAAATCAATCCATTATGGTCATATCAATAGCTTCATTTCTCAAAACCAACTGTTTCTACTTTCTGTGTTAGTTTTCTGTGAATGTAACAAATACCTGAGCTGATGAACTTGTAAGGTAAAAAGGGTTGTTTGGGCTTAATGATTTGGAGGTTTCTGTCCAGAATTCATTTGTCCCATTTCTTTGAGGCCTATTAGCAAGGCAGGAACCATATCACTGTGAGGAGAGGATGGTCGAGTTCTGCCATCCACTTTGTGACTAGGATGGGATGAATACTGCACAGGGAGTGAGAGTCTTATTTTCAAGAGCATGCCCTCTGTGCAGAAGACATTCCATTAGGCCCCATCCCCATAACGTTTCTACTGTTTCCTAATAATGCTTAGATGTGGACTCATCCTGAGACAGATCGCCTTTGGGGACATTTAATATAGGTACTACAATACACTGAAAAATATTATGTTGAAGTTTAAATCCTTATCATGTCTAGAATTAGATGTCTCACCTTGTTTGAATAAAAACAATTATAGTAGATCATTTATCTCCAAATAAAACTACCCAGAAAAATCTGACGGCCTGAAAACACAGAGTAAGAGTTGAAGCAGATTCTGTGACAATAAAGTTAATTGGCATATGTGAATTTAAATGACAGATCAATAAAAGACCTTAATTTTCTCAATTTTGTTGCATGAATAGAAGGCTAATAGACTTCACAGAATTCTTTTTTAAATCAAGAAAAATGATATAAATGTTAGTTTGCTGTGTATATGTGAACTGTATTAGTCTACCATGTAGTTTTAACATATCAATAATTTAAGAAAAATTAGAGAAAAACAAATGCCAGTTTTGCAGTCAGATTTTGTATATAATACTGCTTAATAGATAAGAAGAAGAATGTAGCATAGCTGCTTGTTAGATAAAAAGGAGACTGTAGCATGGCCTTCGGCAATAGTGGCCTGCACATACAGATAGTCACTAAACAGTTAACAACGTACAGTTGCAAGTGCAAAATAGAGATGTGCCAGGCAGTGCTTCAAGGAATGCTTGCATGAGACTGGGTGCCAGTGGATTATGAGTGAGTTAGGGCAAAGACGTCCACAGAGGAGGAATACAGGTTCAGAATCCTTAAGAATGCACAAAAGAGCTTTAAACAGGTTCAGGTAACTGGATTTCCTTCTCCATCTAGAAGTGTGGCAGGAAATTAAATTAGAGGAGAAAGAAGAGGCCAATGACAGAAAATGCAAGTTGTGACTGCTTTCAAGAAGTTGATAGTTAGGCCTGAAAATAACAAATTAATTAAGTACTTTTAATTTATTAAATACATTATCTGGCCAGAAAGATATTTTAAGAGAAAGAGCCTGTTTTTGGCAAACTAAGATGTACAGCTACCCTAGTCACTTTGAAACATATAAGACCACTCTGGCCCCATTTAATGGAGTTAGAAGTATTTACTGGCTGTGGAAAATGAGTACAGGAGTATTCTCCAGACTATGAGGCAGGTGATACACAGAGATATCATTTTTATTGTCATAATAAACCTTGGAGAACTAACAGAATTATGTGGAGATAAGAGTCATGTTTTAGAGTCATTGAGTATAGACTTCTTATAAGAAATGTATGTTTTGATGTCTATAGAAATCACAAGCACAGTTTGTGAAATTAGATGTAACGGTTTTTGATAATAAAATGAAACTTTGGAAATTATTACTGTAGATGGGATTTAAATTTATATGAAGATTACACTTGGCTTCTTGTCTTTGGGATAAATAAAAAGAACTTCCACTGCTATCATAATAAATATAATAAATTTAAATATCAAACGAAAAGAACACAACTGTGACAGAAAGCAAGAACAGATACCCAAGAAACATGTATTTTTCAAAGGAAAAGTTGAGGAAATTGTAGGATGTGAATTAAAAACAAAACAAAACAAAAAACAATGAAGGAAGTAGAGTTTCATGTAAGAACAGATACAAGTTATTTTGGAAGTGACATCATGGTTTTGTTGATAGTAGAGGCCCCATGCCTGTAAAAATTTATACACAACACCAATAAGTACATATACCTAAGGAGAAAGTAAAACGGTGCCAAGGATATTGATGAAGGAAGTCCAGGATCTGAGTGTGTAGTGCAGCCCTATAATCCCAGCTTGCCAGCAGGCCAGGCAGAAAGGTCATGAGTCCTAGGGCAGGCAACACTGCTTAGGTGGGCTTTGTCTCCTAAACAAGAGAAAGGAATCACAGCCTAGAAGTACTCTACACCCCAAGTCTCATGGAAAAGTCTCAGCTTATGTCTGTACTGTAGGTTAAAATTATTGCTATGCCTTATACTTTCATAGGTATTTCCTCAAAATGGCAAATTTTATGGTTACCTGACTTTAAAGTTCTTCATATGTTGACCTCTTCTTGGCCATACAGCTTTAGTTCTCAGTTTTCTTACTTACACGTGTATTTTATTCTGGCCAGATCCATTTTCATTTGGTTCCTCAAATGCAACATGCTCTCTCTTGTCCTGTGAGTCCTCAGATGATATTTCTTCATACACACTCCTCCTCATATCACTGTTTTCCAAGACAAATGTGCTATTGATGCCAACTCTCAGTGTCCGAGCTCCCTTCTTGTGTTCCATGCTCTGTCTCTGTGCTCAGGCTCTGGTCAAGACATCCCTGCACCTCCACTCAT
The DNA here is from genome assembly GCF_903995425.1 of Onychomys torridus. Classification (NCBI taxonomy): domain Eukaryota; kingdom Metazoa; phylum Chordata; class Mammalia; order Rodentia; family Cricetidae; genus Onychomys; species Onychomys torridus. The sequence continues at coordinate 122,785,526 of NC_050448.1, forward strand.
TTAGGTTAGTGACTGTTTTTGTTACAAAACTATGCATTACTAGAAGTCACAATGAGTTGCATTTTGTATTTGTTTACCCAGGGCATAAACCAACATTTGCCTTCAGCAATATAAATATTGTTAGGTCCCCAACAAGTGCTTTTGAATGAGGGGATCAGTCAGTGTAGATTTTTCATTCAAAAAGACTTGGGGTAAAAGGAATATTAGCATTAATTAAATTCCTATTAAATACCACACATAGGTTTTATAGATGATGAATGGTTAATCTTTAAACAATCATTAACTCAGCTATAAATTATTATTCCCCAGCTTATTGGTGAAAAAGCCACAAAGTGCAAAAGTAGGATAATTTACCTGATCACATATTTAGTAATTACTAGACCAGAATGTTTCATTACCTAATCCTACTTCTACTGTACCTATGTTGTTTACTGTTGCCTTTGTTGAACATGGTGAAAATAGGTATAAAGCCTACTGAGTTAATCTTTCCTGCTTATTATATGCTGCGTCAAAAAAACAAAGTAAAACAAAAAAAGAGCAACAACCAAAAAAACTTGACTGATAGGTCACTGATGTTTTCTTGCAACTGGCTTTACCTCCCCTCCTGTCTCCAGAATTCAGTTGAATCGAACTAAGCTTACATTTCTGGATCCTGATTGTAATTTCTTAAGACCAAGAGCAGCTTTTATGTATTGTATATGCCATTATGAAAATACAATATACATTAGGTTATAAGTCAAGCAAATGTTGCCATAACCATAGTTATAAAATTAAAGATTTTTATATGTTATCCAAACTTTTCCTGCAGGAATTACAGAATCCTTTTTTAGATTGTAGCATTAGTGATCCTTTGGAGTCCTGTAATCTGGGTTGCATTAGTTGGATATTGTCTCCTTTAGCCACATTGTGGAATATATAACATTAACAAGCCAAAGGCTCGTGATATAAGCTTAGCAATGGTATCTAATGCTGAAATTTTAATCTCAAAGATGATATTATTAGGAAGAGTCTGTTGGAGGTAATTAGATCTGGAGTAGATTCTTCATAAATGAGATTAGTGGTAATACAAAGACACCAGAGGAAGATGTTAAATCTAACCCACCAAGTGAGAACAAGGCAATAAAGTCTGTGAATCAAAACACAGGTCCTCAGGTGTCACTGAATCAGAACTTTGGTCATGAAATTCTGGGTCTCCAAAAGTGTGAGAATAAATTTTAGTAGTTTAAAAATTTGTTCAGCTCCTGGTATATTGTTACAGTCATAAAAATTCCATATATACTGAAATAAAACAAAAGCAGTAACAACTTAGTTTGATCATATATTGGTCAGATTTAAATGTTTATTTAGTTTTGATCATGTGGAAAAATTTCACTTACTCTCTCCTTTAATAATCCTTTTAAATCCCATATACTCTCAACATTATTTTTAACAATGTATTATATTCCAAAACTCCTCTCATATCGCAAAAGAAATATGCATTTTCATCTTGTCAAACTGTGATATTAATTGTTGTTCTGAGGTATTTTACTTCAATTTTTAAATTTTTTTAAACTTAATAAATACATTGATGATAAATGAACATATTTAAATGTAGACTAGATTAATATACTTTTAGAAATGTCTATTTTTATCAAAAAATTTCAATGTTATTAAAGATTATTTGAAAGCCACAAAATATACCATTTTATGGCAAATCCCAGTTCTTTAAACTCATCCTCTATTACTACAGATTCAGGTCATTTTTTAAAGATTTGTTTTTATAACCAGAAAATGATAAGACCATTGTGCATAAATCATTGCCTACATTTCCAATTATTTCTAAGTTTTTTTTTTTAATAAATACAAGTATTAGGTCAAAAGTTGTATAGATTTTAAATTTAATGGATACATGTGAAAATTGATTTTCATTCTTCTGCTGATACTCAGTTTTATCCTAAACATTTTTTCTGTAACTGTTTTTGGCACCTCTGTGAAAAAATTGGTTGGCATAACTGTGTGGGCTTCGCCCCAGGCTTTTGATCTGCTCTCTCTGTGCCTGCACTATCGTGACTTTGCCACTAGGGTCCTGCAGTGTATGTTGAAGGTAGGTACTGGAAGCCCAGTTTCTTTCTTTCTTTTGGCTTAGGTTTATTTGGTTAGTAAAGTCTTTTGTTTTTCCATGTGTATTTTAAGTTTTCTTTTCTAGATCTGTGAAGAATGTCATTGTTGATGGAGAGTTCACTGAAGGTAAAAATTGTTTTTTATAATATAGCCATTTTTGCAATACTGATTTTGTCAATTTAGTGCATAGAAGGTCCAATGTCTAGTCTTCAATTCCCTTTTATTCAGTGTCTTTAAGTTATCATTTAAAAATCCTTCACCTCCTTGGTTAAGTTAGCTATTTTATTATTTTTTGAAGCTAATATGAATTGGTTATTTTCCACAATTTCTTTCTCAGCAAGTTTAATTTTGATATATAGAAAAACTATAAACTGGCACATACCTTTAATCCCAGCATATCTCTGATTTCAAGGACAGCTTGGTCTACAGAGTGAGTTACCAGGCAGCCAGGGATACATAAAAATCTCTTTCTTGAAAAACCAAAAGAAAGAAAGAAAAACTGAACACTTTTGTGACTTGATTTTATATTGTGCAACTTACAGAAAGTGCTGATAAAATCTAACAGCTCTTGGGTGGAGTCTATAGGGATGTTTAAGTACAGAATCATGTATTTGTAAATCACGATGATTTGATTTCTTCCTTTCCTATTTATATTCCATTTATATCTTTCCCTTGTCTTATTGCTATTGTAGGACTTCAAGCACTACACTGAATAAGAGTGGAGAGAATGGGAAACATTGTCTCGTTTCTGATATGCCGAATAGTGCAATAGTGGCACTATTGTGGGTAACCAACATCTGTACAGTTAAATTGAAAGTCCTCTCAATTGGAGTACTACATGTCTAGTACAGTAAACCTAGCCAATGACCCATGGCTGGAGAGATAACAGACACAAGAGCACCACTTACTACTACTATTATGTTAAAATGGTACAATATCTGTTATCCTTCTAAATATTTATCCTTATACTTAACTCTCATCAAAGAGGCTTCTTTTTGCAGTGCACAAATGTTATTACAAAGAACTTGTTTGATGTTACCAAAATACATGTTACTAGCATACCAAACATGATGCCTTTAAACAGTGAAAAATGTCTGGGTGGGTGGCAGATTAAAGCTGTCAGTTCTTGTTTGTCATGTCTGAAATCCAAGTTAATGCTTACAAATTCTTTAAGGTGAATAAGCACTGATTTGCAGCTAGAGAGATGGAGTAAGAGGGCTCATTGTTATCAAACATTTTACTAGACAAAGAGAGGAAAACCAAGTTTGCCTTTTAGCTTTTGTCTCAAATTATTCACTTTACTCAAAGATAATTCTGAAGAAATTGGATCCAATATCAGCAAATTCCCTGGTTAGTTATTTATTTAAGGATATGACATGCTTTCAAAGAGGCCCATATTCATCCAGATATTTGCAAACTTTCAGTCTTCCAACTAAAATGAATATTTTCAAATGTGAAAAATATAAGTATTTTTAATTTGAAGGAAATTTAATCTGGTTGTACAACATATTAAAACTACATTCTAAGCCAGGCAGTAATATAATTATTCAGTTACAAAGATAATTTAATGAAATACATGCTAGGACCTTATGGTGATATACTGTGTACCCCAATAAAGCTTGCCAGAGGATCAAAGGACAGAGATAGCCACTAGATTAACACAGAGGCCAGACAGTGGTGGCATACACACTTAATCCTATCACTCAGGATGCAGAGATCTGTCTGGATCTCTGTGAGTTCAAGGCTACACTGGAAACAGTGTCAGGCAGTGGTGGAACACACCTTTAATCCCAGTACACATACCTTTGATCCCCAGGAAGTGATGGCAGGGCAGAGAAAGGTATATAAGACGTGATGAAACAGGAACTAAAGCAGTTCAGCTGAAATCCTTTAGAGTGCATACTCAGAAGAATTCAGACAGAGGATTTGTGGGGTTGGTGAGGTAATAGGTGGTGGTTTTAGCTTGCTCTGCTTCTCTTATCTTCAACCTTCACCCTGATATCTGGCTCTGGGTTTTTATTGTAAGACCATCTTAGATTTGAACAACAAGACCTTGCATGTGTCCTTAACATCTCCTATTTCTTCAAAAATTTCAATATTATTTAATTAAAACTTGTAACTCAGTTATAAAAATGTACATGGCTATGTTTATTTGTGTACTTAACCAGACCTGGAATAATCATAAAGTTTTACATCTACAGCTCGTCTTCTTCACAAGTTATCATGGATTATTGAGACCCTCTCAGGTCACTTTTCTGTGCAACAAAACATTTCACATCTTTCTAGTTCATAGATGTCTAATTTAGTTTAAAATACTCTTTAACTCTGATACTATAGTACATGAAAATTTTTGTTCATAAGAATTAAGTGAATAATTTCTTGCTTAGTTCATTTATCCCAATCTTTATTTATCTTCACAATTTCTACCAACATGACTATGAGGACTTGAGCCATGAAGGTGTTGAATGTGTCAGACATGTATGTTTTGTAAGTTCACTCTTCTCATCAGTGGGGTCCCTATCAACCCTCCTTGAAGGACAGGGATTGGTACATGAGCCTCAAATAAGAATGCTGCTGTATAGTCAGAAGTTTTTCATCTCTTGCAACCTGTAGTCCCGCAGCCATTTATAAAATAATTACTCAGAGGCTTATATTAATTAGAAACTGTGTGGCCTATGGCTTCAGCTTCTTGCTAGCTAGCTCTTCCATCTTAAATTAACCCATTCCTATTAATCTATATGCTGCCATGTGACCGTGGCATCTTTTTGCTCCTTTGGCAACAAGCTAGTGTCTCTCTCAACTCCTCCCTTCTCTCTGTCTCTCTGCTTGGATTTCCTGCCTGGCTGTAAGCTTTCTTGCCATAGGCCAAATCAACTTTATTTATTGTTCAATGGGAACCACACATATTCACAGCATACAGAAAGACATCCATAGCACTGCTGCTGGTCGTTTTATGGTTGATGACCACTACCATTTTCCTTATGTTCTATTAGAAAAGATCATGCAGAACAGAAAAACTTTATAAACCCATCCTGATCTTTTCTTTTTTCTTCTATTTCTCTCTCTTTTTTCTCCTTCCTTCCTTCCTTCCTTCCTTCTTTCTTTCCTTCCTTCCTTCCTTCCTTCCTTCCTTCCTTCCTTCTTTCCTTCCTTCCTTTCTTTCTCTTTCTCTCTCTCTTTTTAATTAAACATAGAGTCTTTGCTCATAAAATACAATCTGACCACAGTTTGCCTTCCCTCTGCTCTTCCCAACACCCTTTACCTCCCCAATTCCCCGGATCTACTCCCCATCAGTCTACCTTCAGAAAAAAATCAAGCCTCCAAAAGACAATAACCAAACATCACAAAACAAAATACTCTAAGACAAGGCAAAAGTCCTCACAGCAAGACTGGATAAGGCAACCCAAATGGAGGAAGAGTCCTAAGTTCAGTCAAACAAGTTAGACACACTCAGTCCCACTGTTAGGAGTCCACAAAAACACCAAGCCACAACGTCCACACAGAGGACCTGGTGCAGACCCCTGCAGGCCCATGCTTGCTGCTTTAGTCTCTATGATCCCATATGCTCCATGCTTAGTTGATATAGTGGGTCATGTCCTCCTTGTGTTCTCCACCCTTTTTGTTAATATCCAATAGTATTTTGTTGGCATATAAATCAATCAAGGTAATACTCATAAACTGGGGCATCAGCTCACCAATTAGAAAAAAATGGTGACGTGATCATTGTACTCAACAGTATCTGTTTTTTTTTTTTTTTTTTTTTTTCTGGAGAACTATGGTCTTCTATTTTGGTTTCATGTTTATACTCCTTTTACTTATTAACATATATCAAGTGACTAGGAATAAAGTCACATTATGAAATTTATGAGACACTCAGCATCATCTAAACCTTTAAGAATGAGCAGTAGAGGCTGCTCAAGTGGCTCTTTTAAAATCTTAATATTTACAAGTTGTTAGGAAGAAATGTTTTCAAGGATCAAAGGTCTCTTGTGTCTGTTACATGAGCCCAGCTCTGTATTGCAGGTAATTTCACATTTACTATTTTAAGATAAAACATAATTTAATTATAGGTTGCTTTGCTTTCCTCAATATTTATGCTTATTTTTCTTAAAGGTTATTATATATATATATGTATATATATGTGTGTGTATATACATATATATATATAATGTCATTGTACAATGTGATAATTAAGACTTTTCCCCAATCTTTAAATGTCAGCTAATTTTTTCCTAACTGTTCATTTTCAGTTTGAAAAGATATTTGGATACAAATATAATATTGTCATCTCATCTTTCATTTAGGCTCTCATTACAATAACCTTGTGTAGCTATTTTGAAGGAAACACTATCATAAACTGTAGATAAGCTCATGGATCCTGTGACATTCTTTTCTCAGTGAAATAGTTTATTGCCTCCTAACAAAGCAGTTATATGCTATGAATGAGATGTGGGATGTACAACACAATACTCCGTTTGCTAGCTGATACAAATAATACAATCAGGGCAGGTAGAATTTAGTAATGCACTATATTTATGTACTTATTACAGAACAATGATAGTCTTGCAATTATGTTTAGAACCAAGTAAAATGTAGTCTCCTGAGTAGGAAGAATGCACTGTAACATATGTAATATTGGTTCCCAGCATGCAGTTGGTGAACCAATAGAAAGTGAAAAGGTGATGGAGTAAATGGTATTGGAATGTGTGGGATACAGTTCTTAATGTTGGTCATTTCAGTTGTAAAAATGATCAGTTTAATCATTTGAAGCTTGGTTTTCTTAGCTAATTTGGCTGGCTAGTCAGGTTTCTGCTTCCTCTTTAAACCTTTGTGAACCAGAGTCCCACACTTGATGGAAGCAAATGATTTTTTTTTTAAGGTTCATTACTTTTCATAGAAGGTACAACTTCTTTAAGTCAGTTACAATAACCCCTGTAATTCAAAGATTTAGCTTTCACCTAGATTATTGCAACACTATTGTGTGGTGATAGTTTATTTATGCTAAAATGTGGTGATATTTATTTGTATGTTAATAAACAAAGTTTGCCTGGAGATCAGAAGAAATAGCAAGCCATTTTAAGTAAACACAAAAGTCAGGTAGTGGTAGCACATGCCCTTAATCTGGTCACTTGGCAGGCAGGATTTCTGTGTGTTCAAATCCATACTAGGGAGCAGAGCCAAGCATAATGACACACATCTTTTATCCCAGTACCAACCATAGAGATCTGGAGGTCTGTACAGACAGGCAGTGAGTGACAAGGAAGTGAGGTAGCTGGGCTAAGAGCCAATGAGAGGGCAGAACAGCTAGGCAATAAAGGCATGGATAAACAGGTAGTAGCTCACTTTGGAAGCTGCAAAGTAGTGAGGTAAGGTTAGCTGGTGACTATTCCTATTTCCCTTATCTCCAAGGCTTCCACTCCTATATTTAGCTCTGTGTTTTTTCTATTTAATAAGACAGCTTAGAAATTCATCTACACTTTTCTAAATGGCCTCAATATTTCACTTAATTTCCAAATTATCAGAGTAATTAATTTAAAATACAAATCCAGATATAATTAAATCCTAATTAAAAATTTACAGAAGAAATAGAACCCTCATATATCTTAAATTGTTATTGCATTCTTTTAGTGTGTGTGTGTGTGTGTGTGTGTGTGTGTGTGTACGCACATGTACATTTCATAGTGTATGTAGAGGTTGGAGGACAACCTGTGACCTTCCACCATATGGGTTCCAGTGATGATCTAAGGTCATCAGACTTATCTGTCACAAGTGCTTCAATTTACAGAGCCACCTCACCCGCCCTTTGAAAAATTTTACATTGATGACTATCATATTAAGTTACTTAGTTAATTTGAAAAAAAAATGTCTTTCTCTTAATTTCTTAAACTGGTAAATACAATCTCAACATGTGATCCAAGAATCCCATACCCAAGAAACTATCTAACAAAGTTTTATATACATATGAAGACTTTTGTGTGAATGCTTATAGCATGTCTTAGGTTTCTATTGCTGTGATAAACCACCATAATCCAAAGCAACCTAGGGAGGAAAGGGTTTGTTTTAGTTTACAGTTCTATGTGATAGTCCATCATTATAACTGAAGGAAGACAAGGCAGGAATTCAAACAAGGAGGCGACTTACAGGCAGAAACCAAGGTCATGTAGAATCATGGAGGAGTGCTGCTCCTCATGGCCTATTCAGCCTTTTTTTAAATATACCCCATGACCACCTGTCTGGGGTAGCACCAACCACTGTGGACTATGCCCTCCTACATCAATCATTAATTAAGAAAACAACCTTACAGACTGGCCTATTCTTATGGAAATATTTTCTCAATTATAGTTTCCTCTTCTTAGATAACTCTGACTTGTATCAAGTTGACAAAAAACTACCCAACACATGGCATCATTATTCATAATAAATATAAATGAAAAGAAGTATCAAAATGCTCATCAACCGGTGAATAGATGCAATGGTCACATAACCTATGATTTCCTGAGGTGCAGAGTCCAGAAATTGAAGTACATTGATAGAGAAAGTAGATGGCTATTTACTGACTTGGAGTGTGGGAAGTAAGGAGTGCTGATGTGAATAAGTGTGAAAGATAGTGCATAATTATCCTAGAAATAGCTTGTGTTGATGAGAGCTGATTCCCACACACCACTATCTCCTTGGCCCTACCTCTTTACCATGCATGCTTCTAATGCAGGCTTTAAGTCTCAACTTAGGCCACATCTCCAAGGAAATATACACCATTCTGCCTACCTATTGTACCTTTGGTTCCTCATTATGTCTTAATTTATCATTAATAATCACTGAATTGTAAACTTAAAGGACATTTTAAGAGAGTTAATTATGAATATAATCAAAATACAACAAATGAAATTCTCAAAGAATTAATAAAAATGTAATCTTAAAAAAGATATTCATACCTTCCAATATGAAATGGATACCAGTTCTAACTGTATGAAGATTACTGAGTTGTATAGACTTTGGGTCTGGTTAATTTTGATGTGTGAGGATATTATTTACAAATTTTTTATAACCAATTTTATGAAATTACAAAAGGATATGTGAATTATATCTCAATAAAGCTATCTAAAATAAGAAAAAAAAAAAGCTAACAAAACCAGGAGATGTTTCAGGAACTACTAATCACAGCATATACCTCATGCCATTCACAGGATGCTCCCACACTGACCTCCTGCTTAACTCTTACAAAGATCTTATTTGGCCATTGGTCACTAAATAAACTCCTAAAGTGTCTCTAGCAGTTGTTCATTCATGCTAAACTCTTTCTTGATTCAGTGTTCTTGCACATTCAGTTGTCTATATACCTCGGACCCAACCTGTTCAACAAGTCCACTTCTTCTTACCCTTCAAGCCTCAGCTCATGGTCCTTCTCTAAAGAAATACATTTTGGTTTTTGTGTTAATCCTTCCACCCATGATTTCTTATTTTAAGTGCATCTATTTGTATTGTTAATTTTAGTATTTTTAAAACCAGCTCATGACAGAGATTCTAGTAAAAATACTTGATGAATAATTAATTCATTTGTGAATTGTCTGATAGAGTCCAGAAAATATGGGGCAGTCTTACGGAATCTTTTATGAACTCCCTCCTCAACCTTATCTTTGTCAGTTGAATTTCAGGGAAAATGACATAATGTCATTTACATAAGATCACAGGTTAAAATATTTCAATTATGAATTCACATAGGTTCCTGTTTTCCAGAATGTGAAATGGCAATTTTCTAACCAAATCCATCACTTGCATGTGGATGGATGGAGTGTGTGCATGTTGTGACTGGTGACTCCAGCAATGATGACAGATCACACTGACTCACAAGCTGTCATGGTCTCACATGATTTACAGTTCACAATAGAGACCGCAAGGGAAGATGGATGACCACTTGGGGACCACCTGTTACAAGTGAGGAATGCTGTATCATTTTCTCCTGTTAGAAAATTACTTCATCAGAAGGTTTGAGAAAGTTAGTCAGCAGGCAGGGGGTAAACAAGCATTCTAGGCAAACCAAACATCAGCAAATGACACATTTCAGGGAGAGATTTTTATTTATTTGTTTATTTTATAAAGCTAGAAGTTTCATATTATTTCATTTATTATTATTAGAACTGTGAGGAAGTTGTGGTATTACTGGCTTCTTTACTGAAAAGAAGGAAAAACAAAACAAACCCTATTTCCTAGGTTAGTAATACCAAGCAGATATAACACTTACAGTGTTTGTTTCCAGCCTCTAAGGATTAAGATTGAAAATAAAATGTATAAAATATTTTAAAAACAAATTATAGACACAAATATATTACATATTCATAGCCATGCAAGTAATATAGAAATACCATTTAAAAAGACATAGAAGGAATAATATATAGCCTTAAGAATTTTCATGTGAACTTTCAAATTGTCAAGCAGATGTCCATGTAGGATTATCTCTTTCAAGTTTGTGAAGAAGAAAATGACACCTTCTTAAAAGTTCATAGAGCTTGCTAAAAATGCAAGCAAACTCTAGTTACAAAGAATTGGAATTTCTATTAGTTGTAGCATGGAAGATTAATTCTACTTCAGGCTTTAATCTTAACATTTATTAAATATTGTAGAGACCAACTGATGATGGGAGAGTAGGAATATCTCAACTCTCTTCTTTGAAATCATCTTAAAACCCAAACCACAAAACAAGCAACAATGAAAGTATAGAAAACTGTCATGGACTTGCTGAATGTATATCTGGTTCACATGAGGTCAACTCTATCAGTGTGCACCCCAGGCTCACAGAGAACATGAGGATTATTCAAAGGTAAGGTATATTTGCTGACCTACCAAACTGGTGACCGTCTTAAAACAGCCAAAGTCCATTTGCTTTGTGGCATGGTGGATAGTTTTCTGGAGTGGAGTGATAGCAAAGATTGACACAAGTAAAGTGCTTGCTTACTCTCTTGAGAAAAAAAGATTAGAAACAAAGACAAAATCCATCCGCCTCCTCTGATGCAAGGGAAAATGCTACCGGAAAGCAACCTTTGATTGGTAAATTCACAAAAGTGATATGAACTGGAAATCACTGTTGGAAACCTGCTAACATATATTAGTTTGAGATATGGGAAATTTAAGCTAACCCCAGGAAAAAGCCAAGTCATAGGTTTTTCTTTGGTTGAGATATAACAAGTATCAATACAACAAGTGTGAATGCGATCTACCTGACTCTCCAGGTGATTCCACTGATGCCCTTTCTAATGTATACTGGGGTATTATCAGTCTAGGAAAATGTTCATTGATCTAGTCACTCAAATATTTATCTATTTATGCATTATCCTGCTATCAGATGTGGATTCACATGGGTCCCTGGAAAAAAGACACAGAGACACTCTAAGGATGAATATTTGCCTTTTCCCACTGTGGGGTTATCAGCCTCTGGTAATTGACTCACTGTCCCTTAGCAAACGGCATTTTTTATTGTTATGAAATTCACACCTTTAGCAAGTCAATTTCCGTATATTTGCTGGGATCTCCCCAACCAAGTTTTCACAGGTTTTGAATCCCTAGAAAATTCTCAGATAAGATTTACATACTTCAAACAGAAGGTACCTAAGATAAAAGGAAGCAGTCACAAAAGGCAGATCAAAGCTAGGTGCTAACACACCAGAATCAAACCAGTTGCAGATCAGAAGGAACTCACACTACATTGTCCTTTAATGTATAGTTGAAGTGTTTTTCAATTTTTGGATGTCACTTTTTCACAACCCAGAGTTACTGCACTTGAGAAGAGAGTATCTATTGAAGAATTGTCCAAATCAAATTGGAATGTCATTAGAGTGTCTTGAATTAATTCTTATGGGCCACTGTGGGTAACACCATTCCCCAGGCTGGGCACTGAACTGTATAAAAGGGAAGAAGGATAGCTGATACAGCAAACAAACAATATGAGTGCCTTCTACTTTCTCTGCTTTTGTCTATAAATATTATGTGACTATTTGCTTAAATTCCTGCCTTGACTCGCCTGAAATGACAGATTGTGACCCGGAATTATAAGGCAAATATGTTACTTTTCCCCCACTATGTTACTTTGGACAGGGTATTTAATCACAGCAACAAAAAAGTAGACCTGAAAAAAAATACATATTTGAAGTTTATGTGTAATTTATAGACACACATATTCATACACATACACATACCATAATCACAAGGAAACCTAAAAGTAAAGATGGTTTTCAAATTATGAGAAGAAAGAATTCATATAAAGTGATATATAATACACAACAATATAAGGAGTGAATAAATGAGTATCATTACATGTTGAAATAATGAAATTGCTGAATATGATGATACTCTAAACTAAATAAGGGCTAGAAGTAAAATATACAGAAATAAAGTCAATGAATATTTAAATAAGGTCTAACTGAAGGAAAGATAGATTAAGCTAGCACAGAAAGATAAGTAATAATGAAATATTCAAAACCAAAATGAACTCAAATGTACACCTTAATTAACTAAATAACATAGGATCAAAATTCAAAGTGCTAAGTTTTCAGTAAATACAAATAATAGAGAAGTATAACAGCAAGTCTTGACAGACACAGTAGTCATACAGTAAGGAATGGTAAGAGAAAAACAAGTTAAAATCATTATCTTCAATAAACATCTGTATTTACATTTTTAAATAGAATGACTTTTTCACTTTCTTTAAAAATTGTAGACTATGTTTTATACCACAAAGAAAACAGTTTATAAATTCTACAAAGTAAATTTTATTAATGCTATATTCTCAAACCATTATAAAATAAAATCAGAACAATACCAATTATAGAATACTAACACTAAACCATGGAGAAATTAGAACACACACATAATAACCCTTGACAGAAATAAAAATTGTGTTGTAAAGTAAGTGGGAACATGCTATAAAACTTTGTAACTACCATATACTGTAAGATAGGTATAGTTTTAGTGCTCAGAATAAATTGTATTGCACCAAACATTCATGTTACTGAAGCAGGAAATAAATGATATAGAAGTTCAGTGTAATGAATGAGATAAAGTTGATTAAAAGCACCAAATAAAGAAGAAAGAATAAATAAATGAATGTACATTTTAGGACTATAACCTAGAAGTACAATAAAGTAACATTGACTACAGGAATAAGATAATGTCAAAAATAAAAACCTATTTTTTTGAGATGAAAAACTGAAATTACAAAAAAAGAACCCTCTTATCTACTAGCAAGCTAAGTATGGTAGAATAAATAGATACTCAGACCAAACTGAAAATTGATATGGAACTTCAAATGAAGCCTTATATAATTCTCAACATTCTAAAATAGTTTTGAAAGTGAAAATGAAGTATATGATCCTTTGGTAAAAAAATAACTTGCCAAATATTATCCCAAAAGATCTATAAATTCTAAAAACCCTCATAATCATAGAAGAGTTATAATAACACAACTCACTACATTAGCACCAACACAGACAGCATGCAAGACAAACTGTTTGGAAGGACTGGGGAAGTGGGGGAAGCTGTGATGGGCACAACAGTATGGAGAGAGGGAGAGATAGATAGATAGATAGATAGATAGATAGATAGATAGATAGATTCTATTTTCCATTATGAAGTCACCATAAGTGTGTCTTAAGGGCACTCACATGCAACAGCAGCAGCACAGAATCCAAAATTATATATCATGAACAAAAAATGAAGTTCTTTGGAATGCAGATTTGCTCAGTAATGATTAATTCTTAAATGTAATTTAGGCTACCATATGGAGGGAAAGTGTTTGCATGTACAGGCTTGGGAAAATATATTTAATAAAGCTCACCTTCTACTAAAAGTTGATTTTTAAAAAATATAATGAAATGTTAATAGATACATGGAATTTTCCTTAACACACATACCAACACACACACACACACACACACACACACACACACACACACACACACACTGCATCCAAGCTAGTGTCAAGTTTAAAGATGAAAGATAAAACTAACACCCATTAGATTCAAGACAGATGTGAAACTAATAGTTGTAAAATTGTAAAAGAACAAATCAATAAACTGAAATTAAAGATATGGGTACATCAACTTTGCACCTCTAGTGCTTTACATAACTTTCACATGGTTTGTTTTTATAACTCCTAGCTAGCTCAAAATGTTTCATTTTGATGAAGAACATTTATACAGTTGTTATTATAACTAGTGATCAGAGCCTCAATGTTGTTCCCTAAGACTGGACATGTAATAAGAATATTTATTTCCATAGAAGAATTGAAATAGATTCATACCCATCACCTTGCACAAAACTCAAGTCTAAGCGGATCAATATCCTCAGCATGAAACCAGATACACTGAACCAGACGGCAGAGAAAGTTGGAAATAGCCTTGAACGCATTGGCACAGGAGACAACTTCTTAAACAGATAGCCAATTATGCAGGCACTAAGATCAACAATTAATAAATAAGACCATATGAAACAGAAAAGCTTCTGTAAGGCAAAGGACACTGTCAATAGGACAAAATGGCAGCCTACAGAATGGGAAAAGATCCTCAACAACCCCACATCTGACAGAGAACTAATATCTAAAATATATAGAGAACCCAAGAAACTAGACATAAGAATCCCAAATAATTCAATTAAAAATGGGGTACAGATTTAGACAGAGAATTCTCAACAGTGAAATCTTAAATGGCTGAGAAGCACTTAAAGAAATGTTCAACATCCTCAGACATCAGGGAAATCAAAATCAAAACAATGCTGAGATTCAATCTGACAACTATCAGAATGGCTAAGATTAAAAACATAAGTGATAGCTGATGGTGGTGGAGGAAATGTAAGTATGTGGCACTTTGGAAGTCAGTGTGGCATTTCCTCAGAAAACTGGGAATCAATCTACCTCACACCTAGCTATACCACTCTTGGGCATATAGCTAAATGATATACCATACCACAAGGACACTTGTTCAGCTATGTCCATAGCAGCTTTATTTGTAATAGACAGAAACTGGAAACAACCCAGATGTCCCTCAACTGAAGAATGGATAAAAAAAAAATTGGCAAATTTATACAATGGAAGCTGTGCAATGGTGGCGCTCACCTTTAATCCCAGCACTCCAGAGGCAGAGTCAGGCGGATCTCTGAGTTCAGGGCCAGCTTTGGCTACAAAGCAAGTTCCAGGACAGTCAGGACTACACAGAGAAACCCTGTCTTGAAACAAACAAATAACAAAATTGTGGAATGTTACTCACCCATTAAAAACAATGACATCATGAAATTTTCAGGCAAATATATGGAACTGGAAAAAAAAATCATCCTTACTGAGGTAACACAGACCCAGACAGACAAACATGGTATGTACTCATTTGCAAGTGGATATTAGCTGTAAAGTAAAGGAGAACCATGCTACAATCCACAGACAGAGAGAAGCTAAGTGACAAGGAAGGCTCAAGGGAGGATGCTTGGATCTCCCTGGGAAGGGGCAATAGAAGAGATTTCACAGTGGACAGGGGCAAGTGGGGATGGGAAGAGAAGGAATTAGGTGAGGGGGCATGAAGAGAGACAATACTAGAAGAAAAGAAAAGGGAGCATTTCTGGGTGAGGTAGGAATCTAGTGAAATGGTGACCCTAGCTAAGACTACTAGTAACAGGAGATACATAGCCTGAACCAGACTTTTCATGTCCACACAAGACTTCCAGTGGAGTGACAGACACCAACCCAGCCACTAACCTTTCCACCTACAATTTGTCCTGCCTACAAGTTATGTTGGGGTAAAAGTGGTGCTGATATTGTAGGAGTGGCCAACCAATGACTGGTACACATTGATACCCATGCCACAAGAGGGAGACCACCTCTGATGTTTCCTGGAGCACCAGGAACTAGAAGATGGATAGACCAGAGATCTAATATAGAACCAAACATGACTGGCCAAAAAAAAAATGATAAAGTAACAATGCCTGATGATATTCTGCTACGCTCATAGATTGGTGCCTAGCTCAATTGTCTGTCATCAGAAAGGCTTCGTCTATCAACTGATGGAAACATGCAGAGACCCACAATCAAACATTAGGCAGAGCTGAGGGGATCCTGTGGAAGAGGGTGAGGAAGGATTGTAGGAGCCAGAGGGATCAAGGGCACCACAAGAAAACCCACAGAATCAACTAACCTGGGCTCATAGGGGCTTACAGAGACTGAACTGACAACCAGGGAGTCTGCATGGGACTGACGTAGGCTCTCTGCATATATATGACAGTTGTGTAGCTTGGTCTACTTGTGGGACTCCTAACAGTGGGAGCAAGGGCTGTCCCTGACTCTTTTGCTGGCTTTTGGGACCCTTTTCCTCCTACTGGGTTGCCTTGTCCAACCTAATAGGAAGGGAGGTGCCTAGTCTTGCTGCAACTTGATATTCCATGTTTTGTTGGTATCCATGGGGATAAAATAATGGTGATAATAATAATAATAATTAATAATAATAATAATAAATCATTAAAAAGAATATCCATTCCCATTGTCTAACTTTTATCCAATGTATGCTATGTGAACTAAGGTGAGAAAAGGAAAATAAAACATTTTGCATTTGGATCTAGATCTCTTCTGTAACATTCTTCGACTTCTAGTCAATTCTTGCCTTGATTCTCAGGAATTAATGAGCTACTACACACTTTATTACTACATTTGTAATTTGTTCTATTTATTCTGTTTCCTTTTTTTGTATGTGATAGAACAATGTTTTGTTAAAATAAGATACTTCATTATCTCCTAAATGTCTGTAGAAGGGAAGTGCTGTACTTTTCCCTCCCCACCTCAAAACTCTCCTCTCTCTATAGAGCGACACTTCATCCTCAGCCCAAGAGTTATTGGCTCAGGCCAGCAGTTTGTCATAAAATATTTTACATGACATCCATGCTTTGTCCTAGCGCTTCTATTTCCTGTGGACTCTTAAAGATCTTTTTAATATCCTTCTTCTCAAATCCATCAATTTCCGTGTTAGGAGAGAAAAGGCCTTTGCAATTACCTGCCCTGTGTAATATTTTCCTGACTTTTTCTGAAAGAACCTCATCCTGTATTCTACATTTAATGTATTCCTTTGAAACTTTAGCCTATTTTTTCTTGGACTATTTAATAGTATTATTTACACTTTGGTTTTCCTTTTCTACAGCTTTTACTGTTTCTCTGAATTCTTTAACACCTGACTTGTGCACTCCAAAATATTACTACACTGTATACATTTTTCTTCTTTTCTGACTTTTTATAGTGAGGTAGAAACTTTGAACTTTTACTTAATTTTGTACTTTTGATATAGTTCCATAAAAAGGGGCATCATCTGTCACTTGTATCACTTCTTTCTGTATTAACTAGATCTTTTTTCAACTTTTATTTCTTAGACCAATGACACAGTCTTCCTGAATATTGAGGAATGATATTTCAGGGACAAATTATTTTTCTTCTCTCTTATTTGTTCTTGGGCCACTCAATAGTTTGTTAATATTCTCAAATGATTTGTATCTCCTGAGTTACCATGTTTGCTAATGAAATCTCCCAACTATGTCTTTTTAGCTGAACTGTCCTCCTATCTGTGATCAGTCATAATGGTGTGTCACAAACTCTCTTGAAAAGCAATGGTTCACAACAGTCTTTGTGTCTCTCAGGACTGTAGGCAAATTGATCCCTTTTGCTCTGGGTTGAGGTTGCCTAAGTCTCAGTTGAGCACGTGAGATTCCATTGTGCCTGTGTTGTCATGCCTCATTCTCTTTAAATTAGTAGGCATAGGGCATGTTCTGACAGTGGAACACAGGAGGCCCAGAAAGGATAGTAAAGCCTCTTCTTGTATCTCCTCTATGCTTCCAATGCATAAAGGAAATCACAAGTATATTCTATGTCCTCTACTCTGGAGAAGATGGACTGACAAAACGAAAACATTGTGCCTTCTACCACCACTTAACCATGTGCTCCTTTGGGTGTTCTGTGACTAACTGCCCTCTTTCATTAAAAGAAGAAAATCCTGAATTTTCCTTCTTACTCACTACATCTTGCTTCATGTTCAGTCTGTGTGTGATGTACAGCTCCCCTTCCATAGTTTGGCAACTTTGATGACAAGACACAGGGTATCTATTCAACCATTTAAAAGTTAGGGTAGACATAAGCAGAGGCCTTAAACAACCCTGCCTGGGTCTCTTGTGTTTCACCATTAGCTTGTTCCCAGTGACTTTTAATTTAGAGAATAAAGCAACCACAAAGCAGTCCTGTTGGTAGGAATACATGAGCATCAGCTCTTGAGCAAAAATTACGAGGCTTCTTGCCTGGGCTGTAGAGTTAGCTTGCCCCATGGTAATCTCAGACCCCACACTTCAGCAAGAATGCAATTGTTCATTTTCCTCCATGGACCTTGGCTTTGGCTTTTGGGAGAGTCTTTCTTCCCTGTTACCCTCTTTGGCCATATCTTGATAAGTGCTATGAACATGTCTTCCCAAAATGTCATGCATATGTTGCAAACCACTTCCCACAGACAGTATATGTTCATGAGCTTTGAACTTCATGATCTTGAACAGTATGCTACCCTTCAAAGTGTGGAAAGCTTCCACAACTATTGCCTTTTGGTCATTTCCAAATGTGAGTCAACAGAGAAAAACATCTTAGACAAATGGAATTTTTAAACTTTGAGGAGTCTGGGCTTTTATTTATAGAGCTGTGCACTCTGCTCATCCAAATTATTTTCTGCTGCTGTCTGCTGTACTTTGGACATGTGAAATAATGCACTGTCCTTGCCAACAGGCTAACAGATTTTGTATGGCATGGTACCAGCCATATTTATTGTTAAAAGTGGAATTTTCAGAGACTTCTTTTTAATGGTTTCAACTTGAGGCATAAGCAGTGGGCCTTTTCCAGAGAGTTTCCACATTACCAGACTCTCATTCACCACAGATCACAGGTTACAAGCAAAGAATAGCTCTCTTAGCAGATATACTTTTTTCCTTCTCAGCCCTCAGACTGGTTTCCTACTAATTCTATCTTGAATTCATCATTTGGTACCTCACATATCTTAATTGCCTTCTGAATTTCTGTAAAAACATTCTTAGCATATAGTTGCATTTTCAATATATAGTAGGTGGTGATGGAACCAAGAATTTTGTTACATGTGATAAAGACTGGGAGCTTCATGGCTTGCCATGCTAGAATCATCATTATGAACCTCTACTGCTCTGCCTCCAAACCAATGCCGTATTTTACTTTATTACTTGAATCCTTTCATGTTCAAAAGCTCAATCATTTGGATCAAACTTTGACTTCACATAACCAAAGAAGACATGATGGAAGAAATTACTCTAGCTTAGTCAAATCCAAATTTTATTTCCCTTTCATGAAAAGGAAGTTTGAATAAAAACCTCAAACAGCTCTTCTGGGGACAGGGACGTGTTATTAGAGCCCATTCTTGTTTCTTTCTGATGGTATATTTTTACAATGAGTCCTCCTTCTGTGAGTTTACCTACAGCCTAAAATGGCTGCTATGGTTCTGCCTATTGTATCTGGAAGAACAGGTAGAAAAGCATCCCTCAGTCCGGAATTGCTTGGTTTCCTTCATGTAACTTTTTCCTTCCTTCCTTCCTTCCTTCCTTCCTTCCTTCCTTCCTTCCTTCCTTCCTTCCTTCCTTCCTTCCTTCCTTCCTCTCTCTCTCTCTCTCTCTCTCTCTCTCTCTTTCTTTCCTTCCTCCCTCCCTCCCTTCTTTCTTCCTTCCTTCCTCCCTCCCTCCCTTCCTTCCTTCCATTCATTCTCTCTCTCTCTCCCTTCCTTCCTTCTTTCTTTCCTTCCTTCCTTTTTGTATGTAGTCCTTCAATAAAGCTATCAAAGATAGTAACTTTACATTTTTTGGCCACAACTTAAATGTGTAATCTCATCTTGTTAAAAGAGATGCTTGGAGCTGCAGTGTTTTACTTATTAACTAAATTCAGTTGGGATTTGGTGAATAAAGATGACAGAGGTCATAGGTATTATATGATGTTATTAACAGTTGCATAACAGAGGAGTGGATTTAGTCTTTGCCTTGAGACTTATATTCATTTTTAAGCATGTTCGGTTAAATTTTAATATCCTGAAAGAACAGAAGGTTTTCTTTCCCCTTTATCATCTTCACATTACAATTTAAGCCATCTCTATTATAGCAGCAATTTACTCATTCTGTATGTACATATGCCACTTTCCCAACCTTTGTGGAAATTAATTTCAGCCATTACTCTCATCTTATTAAAAATATGGGATCTTTTCCTTTATATAGTACAACAATAATTCTTTTGCATAGACCTTGCCAAACTGACTAGTCTGTTTCCTTTTCTTTTAAGTACATTGAACACTGCTACTTTGTTTATCTTAATAGATTTTATAAAATTGGAAATAATCTTAGAAAGCATCTGATTTAATCCTCTTATTTTGCAGATGAAGATGCTGAAGCTTGGAGACGGAATACTAAGTCATTCCTGTTATGCAGCAAGGAATTAATAAGCAGACTTCATGCTCATTTCCATCCCTTCTTAGTTTCATGATCTCTTCTTTTACTTTTCCTGCATGTATCTGTGTATTGTTTGGTTGCTTGTGTATGCATTCTAACATTGTGCACCTATGTGTATGTGTAGGTCTGAGACTGACCTAGCTAACTTCCCACCTTATTCAGTGAGGCAGTATGGTCTCTCAGTTGAACATAGAACTAACAAATGTAACTAGTCTCTCTGGCCATCTTGCTCTAGGGATTCCTTGTTACTGGAATTACAGGTGTGCTGTGGTGATATATTGTGCACCCAAATAAAGCTTACCTGGGGATCAGAGGACAGAGACAGCCACTAAATTAGACATAGAGGTCAGGCAGTGATGGCACACATCTTTTGTCTTATCACTGGGAGAGGGCAGAGATCCATCTGGAGTTCTCTGAGTTCAAGGCCACACTGGGCTACATGAGAGAAACAGAACCAGGCAGTAGTGACACTGGCCTTTAATCCCAGGAAGTAATATGACAGGACACAGAAAGGTATATAAGGCATGAAGAAACAGGAACTTGCTCTCTTGAGGCTGAGGATTTCATGGAGGTAAGTTAGTGGCTGGCTGTTCTGCTTCTCTGATCTTCCATTTTTCACCCCCACGACTGGCTCTGGGTTTTTTATTATAAGACCTTTTAAGATTTGTGTTACAGTAGGTAGCCCCACATCTCTGGAATTTATGTACAGTATGGAAGTATAAAATCGGGCCTTTACACTTTCAAGCCAAGTGCTTCAACTACAGAACTATCTCGTGTCATTAGTGTTTTAGTAACACACTGAAAGTCTCCTTCTGATGGTGTCTAGGAGGTGGAGAATGTAAGTCATGACCCAAAGTCACATTTCCTTTTTACATTTCTCTTCAGATGGAGATGGAGCACAGCATATTCATAAATCTGCTATTTCCTCTCACAGAGGAAATCACACATATGATAATATATCTTCCACCTCAGAACTCATGTATCTTTGAACATTTGAATTTCTGTGACTGGACACCTTTTATTTTTGTGGTTTTATTTCCCTTGTGACCAGTGGAGAGTGCCCTGAATGAAGTTTCCACCTGTCAAACAGTCAATCCCACTTTTGGTCCTTCTAGAGTGAATCTTGTTCCTCTTCCATTCATTCTGTTAACTGATTAAGTTGACAGAATTTGCTGAGTGCCAGTGATATTCAGGTTGCAAAGAAACTTGTCCATGACCTAAAATATGGGTGTGCAGCACACACACACTCACACCTGCAAGCATCTGGATTTCACTTGAACTCCAGAAATACCCTGTCAGTGCCCAGCCCCTCCCACTGCTGTGACTTGCTTCCTACTGTTTCCTTTATTGAAGTAATATAGAAATCAATAAACAGCAGAAATGTTCCTTGCATTGTACCAACTTCTCATGTTGCTGTGTTCCTCCTTATCCTTTAGAATTTGGGTCAGAGATGATAAACAAACTTGTGGTGGTTGTTTGATTGGAAGATGGAAGTGTGGTTTGGAATTCACTGGTGACTTCCAGGCTTAACGTTTCATACTACTGGACTAGGCTTTCGGTATTATCATTACTCACATCTTGCTCTTCTTCCCACATTAAATTTCATATGCTGATACCATACATTCGTTTTCACCCATCTGTTGGATGATGTACCTTGAATTTCTGCATTTGCTTTCCTAATTCTTTCCTCTTTCTATGTTCCACTATATCTTCCATTATATCACTTCCCAATTGCATTGTTGTTTTCAACAACAGAATTAACCATGAACTTAGGGTCTGAAGGACATTTGACATTAAACAAATGAATTTGCTCTTAAATGTCTTAATTGGTCTTTGTCATACCTTCTGCATAGTGGGCACAATTGGAAGAATGAGCAAACTGAATTAAGGTATTAGTATAGCTAGCTAAATATGTGCAACAAATAGCATAGCAGGCAGGCAAACTAATCCCTTAAAGTCCCCCATTGCATTGACTCAAATTAAACAAACAATGTGGGTTTGTTCTTAGCAATCACACCTCAGTCACAGACTCTTCTTCTCCTTGGTTTATGCTATGTTTACATGAGACAGAAAAAGAAGAAAGGGGTTTACAATGAATCACATCTGAGTTGAAACCCTGGATCTACAGTAAACATGCCAAAATGGGCAAGTTCCTTGAACCCTTTCAAGCTGAATTTATTCTGTTTGAGCACTGGAGAGGACATTATCTTTATCACTGAGATGGTGTGAGCATTGATTTGAAATATCCACAGCCTACCTGTCTGGTGTGTGTTAAAGGGATGCAAAAGTCAGTTTGCTTTCCTATTTTCTAGGTGTCACTCATCATACCCTACACCACTGGCAAGTCACAGGCACTTCAAAAGCCTTAGTGATCATTATCAATTATATTAAAAATCTATAAATGTATGCATGTTCTTTCAGTCTTAAAATATGATATAAAGGAAAAGATAATGTAACTATTTGGATAAGTAACATGCAGCTTTAAGCCTAGATTCAATGTATTACTTGGCATCCCTATTTCTCTAAAAGGCCATGGCTAAGGAGCTGCTTCCTTGTAATAAAGAATTAATGTGACTTTATTTTGTATGAGTTTGGAGGGGAAACCCATATTTCTTTAGCATTTTCTCATCTTATCTATATAAAATGGCAACTGATTTAGGTAAAAGCTCTCCAGAAACTGGTCTTGTAAACTTAGCTCTAATAAACTAAATGTCAAAGTGATAAAAAGTCTTTGCTGAGGCAAAACTAAATCCACTTTGTGCCAATTCTGAAAAATATGCTTTGCTGTAGTTCTGAGAGGCATTTTGGTTTCCTCTTGGGGATCATTCACATAGTTTTTGCATGGCACACATTCCCAGGGAGAGCCTGTGTGAAGTAACTACAGTGTTCCTCACAGTAGGAGTTACAATGAGTCAGGAGAGAGCCTTGTGATCATGAACTGCAGGAGGAGCCCCTTTTCTTCAGAACAGCCATCCTTTGTACAGCTGGTAGGAAGGGCACTTGCACATCAGGCACACAGGCCAGGAGGATGTATGAAAGAATGAGGGGCTCCTGAAAAAAAAAAATGACATTTTTACAGAGAATACTATAACATCCTTCACGTAAAGGCTGAAAATGGAGCCCCCAGGTAAAGGGCAGGTCTGAAGAAGAGCAAACACTGGAGCAAATGCCTTTGCATTTTTGTTGATGCTGGGCTCCTTCCCAAGCTGCACACTCCTTCCTTACTGTGATTTGCCCTTTCACTCACCGTTTTCATCCCTTCAACATTTCTCCATTCCCCGTCACTTTCAACTTCTACTTTGTGAAGCACTTCCTGGGCTGATTTGATCCAGACCTTCACATGTTATTTCTTTCTGAAAGTTTCTTCACACATTTTTAATGCATGGATAGCTCTTTTCTATCCTTAGTCATAGTCTCAAGTTAAGTTAGGGAACCCATTGAGCTCCAAACTTCCAGTTAGTTATGAGTTTATAAAGGGCTTTCCAATTTATCTTTTTAATAAACATCATGATACATTCATCGTTTTCAGATCCTAATGCAAAATGTGAGAGCATGGTCCCGACTACATGAGGGTAATCCAGTCTCTTCTCTGTTGGGATCTTTTCAAACCAGAGTAGATAAGTGATCCTCAAGGAACCATAATCTCTCCTGAGACCTGCCTGACAGAAAGTCCATGGGGGCTGTCCAGTACATTGTACATCAGATCTGCTATGGCACTGCCACATTCCAGACAGGAATGACCATACAAGATGCAAGTCCATCTTCTCTTCTTTGTTCTTATGCGCTGGCACCCCATAGAGATCATGTGGAGCTCTGGCCAGGCCAATGCCCAGAGCATAAAAGACAGAACACAGAGAAAACCCTGTAGAGATGGGGAAGGGCGGGTCTGAATTTGAACAAAGGCTGCACACCCTTCACACAAACTCCATTATCCCTTTGAATTTTATTGACAAACCACAAATTTTAAAACAAACCAATGAAATGTATCAAGACAACTGCAGGATATTAAACTTCCAGAGCCTGGCTCATATGAGCCAGCACTTGAGTGAGTGTACTGGCCCACTGCCTTTGAAGCTGGCCTTGATTATAATAAAACTCTCTGTCTCTTTTCTGCTAAAATCACAGGCACCCCCTCCATGCACAAACACTCAAATACATACACTAAATGCTAAGCTGCATAAGACTGGGGATGTAGCGTTAACAGAGTGTAGTGTGTGTAGAGTGAACAAGAGAATGGAGTATATTGTCCCTATTGTAGCGTGTGCTAAACTTTACAGAAGCTCATGCTGTTGCTTGCCAGTTCCACCAATCACTTTGGTCTCTGCTCCCTGCTTCAGAACACCAAGTTTCTTACTCCAGAGTTCTTTGTATTCTCTCTCACAGCTGGAAACAGTTGTAATGGGTTTCTTGACTGCTGTGGATATTGCTCTGTATAAATAAAATGCTGATTGGCCAGTAGCCAGGCAGGAAGTATAGGCGGGACAAGCAGAGAAGAGAATTCTGGGAAGTGGAAGGCAGAGGCAGAAAGACGCTGGCAGCCACTGCCATGAGAAGATGTTAAGATACCAGTAAGCCACAAGGCATGTGGAAAGGTATAGATTAATAGAAATGGGTTGATTTAAGATACAAGAACAGTTAGCAAGAAGCCTGCCACAGCCATACAGTTTAGAAGTAATATAATCTCTGTGTGTTTACTCCATTGAGTCTGAGTGGCTGCAGGACTGTCGGGTGAGAGAGATTTGTCCTGACACTGGGCCAGGCAGGACCAGGAAAACACTAACTATACTTGACCCTGAGGTCATATACTAAACTACAGATATTGTTGGCAGCCCCACCATCCAAGGACAAAAGCCCCAACTTATTCTTGTGCTGTCCTAATCCTTCTTACTATGGTCTTGATTTATCAGGTTAACCTGCTTTGGCTCTGTATGGGATTGTATGGTTCTCCTGCTTCTGGTTTAAGTAAAGGATGGTGTGTTTCTACTCACATGAACTCTCTTTAGACTCCCTTTCCTTCTCCTGCACACATCCTATCTTTCAATGACTAAATGATGGAGTTGAACTGTAAAATGTGTTACTCTAGAGAGTGAAGTTTCTATTACTATCAACTTCCTGGATGCTTCTTAATGTTAAATTCAATTAACATGCTACATTAAGTATTTTTTGTGTTTCAAGATCTGTGGTAGGTCTCAGAAAAACAAACAATAAATGAATCCCTGATGTCATGTCCCCCATAAGTGTATAACCTAACAGATGAAATAGACAAAAAAAATGAAATATAATATTATACAATGTACTAGAGATAAGACAAAGGAAATCTTTGACAGCTAATTTGTTTCCAGTGTTAGGAAAGTCATGAAATTAAGGGACTGGGAGCTGTTTACTCTGAGTATTTTGGTAAAAAGAAAGAAAGAAAAGTAAAAGAAAAAACAGTTTCTAGAAAATCGTTGTGGCTAATGTATAACCTAAAAGTCATACAGCTAAATGGTTATATAATTTATTTTGTACTTTATAAAGGGTAGAAATAGAAAAACAATAAGTAGCAGTTATGAAGGGTCAATTTTAAATCAGGAAAAAAAGAAAATGTTTTAAAATGAGGGCCTTTGAAGACAATGTAGATATGCTTTCACACTGCTGGAGTTACTCAGGATGACAAAGGATGGTTGGGTTGCTTGCTGACTCTATGTGGTGGATAACCCCAAACAGTAACAAGAAAATGATTTGTTATGCTGGACAGTGGTGGGGAACACCCAAGTCATAATCTCAGACTAGAAATGTTGACTGCACTCCCTCATTGGAGACATGGAGGCAACTGACACCTCTTTCAGAGGACACTCTGGAATCTAAATAAGATCAAAGAAGTTGAAACTATGAAGTACAATTGTAGTTAGAGTTTTCCTGCCAGGCCCACAGTCAGTACAAATCTCTCTCACCCGCCAGGCCCATAGACACTCAGAGCCAACCAAGTAAACACAGAAACTTATATTGCTTACAAACTGTATGGCCGTGACAGGCTTCTTGTTATCTACTTCTTCTATCTTAAATTAACCTATTTCTGTTAGTCTATACTTTGCCACATGGCTTGTGGCTTACCAGTGTCTTTACATGTTGCTTCTCATGGCAGCGGCTGGCAGTGTCTCTCCCCCAGCCTTCCACTTCCCAGAATTCTCTTCTCTCTTGTCCCACCTATACTTCCTGCCTGGCCACTGGCCAAACAGCATTTTATTTATACAGAGCGATATCCACAGCATACAATGACCTGTGAGCCATTAGTACTTCCATTGATGATAACAAACAGGACACTATTCTCTTCTTACAGGTAAGTATTGGATTACAAGTGACCTCACAGTAAATGTTAGACTGAGAGTCAGGATCTTACCCATGGAATTAAGAATGCCATCTCCAAAGAACACTCTGCTTCCATGATGGAGCCAGTCCAACTTTTCACAGTTCCCAAAACCAGGTAGAAGTTAAATCATCCAAATTGTCTAATTTGTATGATTTTTCACTCAGGATATTAGATAAAAATACCTGTTGGCTGGATTGATCCTTTCTTTAGTGAACAATACCCTTTTTAAATAAATCTTGACAGGAATTTTTTCAGTTAGGTGTTTTAGAAAGGTACAAAAGGAATTAATCAAGATGAACTGAGCACCCAGTTTTGAAATTATGTGTGACATGCTGAGTAGTTGCTACTGCTTGGAGCATTAATTGCCATAGTCAGGCTGCTGCTGCATAAAAATACCTGAGATAAATTAACATAATTCCAATGAAGAAGAATGGTTTACTTTGCTTTATACTTTCAAAGGTTTAATCCATAGTGGTGCTTTGAGTAAATGCCAAAAACGTGTGATCATGTGGCTAATGGGCCAGCTCACTTCATGGAAGCAGGCAGCAAAAGAGAAAAGCAGGTCGAGACCAAGGTTCCACAAAGCCCTTCATAATAGCATCACAGGCTGATAACCAAACCTACAGAGCATGGTGTGTGTGTGTGTGTGTGTGTGTGTGTGTGTGTGTGTGTGTGTGTGTGTGTGTGTGTGTGTAGGGGGTACCTTAGACACAAAGCATACCCATTCCTATACTTAAATGTCTGGCATTCAACTCTGCACTGTCCTTTCACTTCTGTCTTGATTTGCATGTTTGTCTTTAAGTCTTCTATTCCTTCTTCTTCTTCTTCTTCTTCTTCTTCTTCTTCTTCTTCTTCTTCTTCTTCTTCTTCTCCTCCTCCTCCTCCTCCTCCTCCTCCTCCTCCTCCTCCTCCTCCTTCTTCTTCTTCCTCTTCTTCTCTTGTAGTTTTGGTGCCTGACCTAAATCTCACTCTATAGACCAGGCTGGCCTTGAACTCACAGAGATCTGTCTGAGTGCTGTGATTAAAAGCATGTGCCACCACCACCAGGCTGTCTTCTACTTCTTAATCCTGTGCAAATTTTGAGCTAATCTTGTTTTTGTGACAAAGAGAATATAATCATTTCACTGCTGGCTTTTCTGCATATGTCTGAAATGTGTGCCTGCATGGGTACACGTTGGTGGGTGAGTGACTATGTGCACAGGCCATGGACTTTCATCTGTGGAGGTCAGAGGACATGAATTTCCATCTTGTTGGAGACAGGTTCTCCTGTGCATTGCTGTGTGAGAGAGGCTAGCTGGTCCATGGGCTTCTGGGTCTTCTAGCTTCACCCCTCAAGCATGCTGCAACTAAATCAACTGCTATCCTGACTTCCTTCCCCAGGTTCACAAGATCCAAATCCAGTTTCATGGTGAAGGACAGCATGCTTTTTACTAACTAAATTATCCCCCTAGACCTAAGTGTGTTGTGTTAGGAGAAAAGGCCCTAAGCTGTACCTGTCTCAAACCAACAACAATTCTCCTACCACTTCCTCTTAGTGATGGAATTATAGACATGAGCCACCTTGCCAGGCAGACACACTCTTTAACATGTTCTCAGTCTGGATTGTGTTCAGTAATATAAATGCAGATGTCTTCTACCTGAACTATTAACAAAATAGGAACTACGTGGATGCCTTTTTTCTACTTCTGCTACTGAAATGTTTCCATGAAGGAAATTTAGTAGATGCAACTCTCTTTGTTCTCTGTAAAAATCCAAGTTTCTTTGTGAAAATTTTCTAGGGATTCAATAACAGGTGTTTTGTAAGGTTTCACTGAGTGTAAGAGCAGACAATGAAAACCACCTAGGCTGAATGCTACTTTGTATACCCCGGGCTATCACTCACACCTTCTTTCTTCTGTCTTTCTCTGTCTGCTTCTATCACAAGCTTTCCTCCTCCCATTTATAGAATTCTGAATTAAAAGCCTTTGGCTGCAACAAAAGGTTTTCTCAACAGGAGCTTGTTATTTAACTGTTTGAAAACCACCACACATTGGTTCCCCTTTTATGTATTTAATCTTATAAATATGCACCAGAAAAAAAATGAGAAAATGGTTATACACAACTAGCTCTGAGGGGAAAAAAAGGTAACTTCTTAGCTTTTTATTTACTTAAAGAAATAATAATAAAGTAAGAAATCTCACCATTTCCTAGCTAAGTAGCTTAGGAAATTTTTGTATTCCTTTTATCTGTCGAAGTATATCATTTAAAAGAGTTTATAAATGTTTTAATCACATAGAGTTTTTCTATTAATTTTTATTTATCCTTCTATCATACAATACATTCAAACAACAGCTTTCCTTCCCTCGACTCCTCCCAGCCTCCCACCTCCCCTCTCCTCCAGATCTACTCTCCCCTCTCCTGTCTCCCCTAATGCAAACTCTCTAGGCTAGTGTATCTCAGCACAAGATACAGGACATGAATGAAGCTTTAGTCTCACCTCCAATTCAAGTTCTACACCCCGCACTGAGAAAATACTCCTCCCCAGGCATTCACAGCAAGGACCCTTATCCCACTCACATCTATTACATGTGTGTTTCAGAGAGAGAATCCATGCATATACCATATATATAAAATTGATAATTCCACTGAAAAAGACACACACACACACACACACACACACACACACACACACACACACTAGCAGGGGTTCTTTTGCAGTCTTTGACTTTATTTCAAACAGCCTGGTAGAAAGGCAATGAAAATGGCTTCCATCACAGACCATCTCTCTGGTCTTTTCCTACCTGTCTTTGGAATGCAGAGAAAGACCAACTTTGCCCTCTGGGCGGCAGTGCTGCGTGCAAGGCTCTTTTCACTCTGACTTTCATCCACTGGGGCTATGACGAGCACGATCCACTTATATTCCATTACAATTGATTGAATATTATACATCAAAAAAAGCAGAAAGAAAATGTTTAAGATTTTATGAATGCCAGCAAAATGATTAGAGCTCACAAAAGCTTTGAATTCTGAAGCTTGGCTTCTATCTTGTCCTTACATAAGGATCTTTGATCTTCTCTTCACCCTGCTTTTAAGATGACTTTTATGTGGTCTTATGATTGTTTTATTATTTCAGGAGAATTAGTCATGTAGACTTTAAAAAAAATAGAGATTATTTTTAAGAGAAACTTTCAATTACATTATAAATTACGGGATCCTAGAAAGAATTGGTGGTTATTCCTTTCTGTGCTGAAATGGGTAGGGTTACAAGCACTGGTGTATAGTCCTCAGAATTCCGTAACTATAGTGTGGTCTTGGGCAAATGACTGATCCGTTCTGATTCAATTTGCATTTTCTCTTTCTGCAATGGATGATTTTGTCATCATTTTCAGGGTTAATGGAGTTGGTTAACTTAGAAGGGATTTGGAAAGTATTTTATAGAAATGATCCATTAATACAAAAATCCCATGTTTAGAGAAAAGCATAATAAACATTATTTAATAGGTAAGAAGATACTGTGAAAAGAACTGTCAACCACCTTTCAGGTGTTTGTATTTTCCCATTAGTAGCCACCCTCGAGTGTGATTTTGTGTCCTCGGCAGGTTGCCAAAGCTCTGTAGCTGTCCTATGGAAAAGCCCATAGGAGTGATCTTTCAGAAAGCGTCAGAATTTGGAAACATCTGGAAGCCTTCCTTTCTGCACACAGGCAGTCCACTGGAGTCTAAAAACAATATGATTCAGCTATTATGGCTTCACTGCATCCATGTCCTCTCCATCTTGTCTGATATATAATTATTGAGAATATTCTCTGTAGCAGGCACAGCTCAGGCACAGGAGACACTTCCCAGGCAGCAGTGCAGGCAAGTCTTCTGCTCTGAAGAGAAGAGTGACAACAAATGACTTTTCGATGAAAGTGTTTCTAAGAAAATAATTGGTTACATGCAGGATTCCGTGAAGTGCTTCCTCTTTCCTTTCTGTCAGGTGTGTGGGCTAGTGTTTTCCTTCCCTTCCTGCCTTTCCCTTCCCTGACAGGAGCATATAACCTCTCCAGACAGGCCACTCTGTCACACCCATGCTAGTCTCCACGATTATTTGTGCAGTGTTCAGAATATTTAGGCCCATTGTCTATCAGGTAGATGCCATGAAAACAAGCTCTCTAAGGCCTGTGAAAAATTCTATAGCACAGAACTCCCTTACCTCAACAAAAGAAGTTCTAAATTCATTTTGACTACGAGTTCAAGTTCCTCCCTGCTCAATATGATTTTATGATACTTTGCTTTCTTCGTCCATAAGTAAACTTCAAAACATCTATATAAATTTATTTCTTTACATTCTGTTTCAAAGGCTAAGCTTCACAAGATGGTTGAATAAGAGTGATGAGCCCCCTTAGGAATAGGTTATGAAATAAAAATTAACTATTATAGAGCAAAAATGTAAGCAGGAGACTTTTTTAATTACTGAGAGAGAAAAGTTACAAAATATTGTCTTTCTATTAAGAGTATCACTTTTATTAAAAATAGAATAGAATTAGCAAATCTGTGATAACCATAGTATTAAAATATGGCAGTGTTTTGTAGGAGTAAAAATTTGGTGGTATGGGTAAGGTGATAAAATAATTAACAGCAATAACTATGCAGCTATGTTACCTAATATTTCTAAAGCATTCAAAGGTTCTGCTTTCAGGTAAAATGTTACTATTTGACATTAAGGCGAAAGCATTTCTATGGCATTACTACATGAGTTAAATTTTTTAATACGCCCACCCCTGGGCACCAGCCATCCCAGGAGGACCTGCCCAACTTGGCCCCAGTTTCCTGCCATTTGTCAGGCCCTGAGAGAAGGCTCCCCTTTTCCAAGACTGCAGCCAGACCCTGCAGTCTCCACACCCTGCCCCCACACCCATTTGCCCGAGACCCCAGCCACTTCCTGAGACTCAGAGACCAGCCCCTAGCTTCCCATCCTGCCCTGGATCTCCCACCTGGACCAGAGGTGAGTGCCTGGGGTCACACCCAGAGAGGACCACACCTGGGTCACAGCCCTGGGCACCAGCTACTCCAGGGAAGACCTGCCCAACTGGGCCCCAGGTTCTGGCCATAGGACAGGCCCCCCCATCACCTCCAAGAAGGTTCTCCTTCTCCAAGACCCACTGGTGAACCCTACACCCTCCACGCCCTGCGCCCACACCCATCTGCCTGAGACCCCATCCACTTCCTGAGATTTAGAAACCAGTCCCCAGCTTCCATCCTGCCTTGGAACTCCCATCAGGACCAGAGGTGAGTGCCTGGGGTTGTAATCAGAGAGGCAACCACCTCTGGGTCCCACCACTGGGCACCAGCAATCCCTTTCCAGCCCCATGCAGGCCCCATTCAGGCCCTGCAGGAAGGCTCCCCTTTTCTAAGACTTCAGACAGACCCTGCAGTCTCCTCACCCTGCCCCCACACCCATTTGCCAGAGAGCCCAGCCACTTCCTGAGACTCAGAGACCAGCCCCCAGCTCCCATCCGCCCAGGAACTCCCATCTGGACCAGAGCTTCCATCCTGTACCCTAACTCCCATCTGGACAAGATAAGGAGACTCTAGGGACTTCCTGAGACTCAGAGTCCAGCTCCCCAGCTCCTATACAGCCAGCACTCTCATCTGGAACAGAGCTCCCATCTGGCCCAGAGCTTCCATCTGGACCAGAGAGAGGCTCCCTAAATCTGTCTGAACCAAGTACACTGATAAGACCAAGAACAAACACAAGAGGAGATGGGCAGATGTCAAAGCAGAAGTACATACAACAAAATAAAGAGCAATACAGCATCACCAGAACCTAGCCCTTCTCCAACAGCTAGAACTGAACATCACAGAATGGAAGAAGAAGAAAACAACCTTATAAGTAACATCATGAAGAGGCTAGAGCCTTATATAGAAGATATAGAAGAAATCGAAAATAAAGTGGAGGAACAGACAAACAAAAAAAATGGGAGGAACGCTATAAAAAACTAGAGGAAAGGACAATTAAAGCAGAAGAAAAGAAAATCATGAAAAAGCAAGGAAAACAGACCAAGACCTGAAGAGGGAAATAGAAAAAAATGAAGAAGACACTAGCAGAAGAAATGCTGGAAATAGAAAATCTGGGTAAACGGACAGGAACTTCAGATGCAAGTATAACCAACAGAATGCAAGAGATGGAAGAGAGGATCTCTGGTGTTGAAGATACAGTAGAAGAAATAGATTCATCAGTCAAAGAAAACACTAAAACCAACAAAGTCATGACGCAAAATGTCCAAGAAATTTGGGACACCATGAAAAGACCAAACCTACGAATAATAGGGATAGAGGAAGGAGAAGAATACCAACTCAAAGGCACAAAATATATTTAACAAGATCATAGAAGAAAACGTTCCCAACTTAAAGAAGGAAATGCCTATGAAGATACAAGAAGCCTATAGAACACCAAACAGACTAGACCCCCCAAAAAAGTCCCCTCGCCACATAGTAATTAAACAACTAAACATACAGAATAAAGAAAGAATATTAAGGGCAGCAAAGGAAAAAGGCCAAGTGACTTATAAAGGCAAACCCATCAGAATAACACCTGATTTCTCAATGGAGACTTTGAAAGCCAGAAGGACCTGGACAGATATAATGCAGAAACTAAGAGACCATGGATGCCAGCCTAGACTAATATACCCAGCAAAACTTTCAATCATCATAGATAGGAAGGCAGATACACCCATGAAAACACAGACAATAGATAACACCATAGCAGTAAACCCCAAAGAAGAGAAGTACGGAGAAACAATACCACCAAAAAATAAAAATAACAACAGGAACAAACAATCACTGGTCATTAATATCCCTTAATACCAATGGACTTAATTCACCTATAAAAAGACACAGACTAACAGAATGGATGCGAAAACAGGATCCATCTTGTATCCATGCTGCATACAAGAAACACACCTCAAATTCAAAGACAGACACCTCCTAAAAATAAAAGTCTGGGAAAAGACTTTCCAATCAAATGGTCTTAAGAAGTAAGCTGGTGTAGCCATCCTAATATTCAGCAAAATAGACTTCAAACTAAAATCAATCAAGAGATGATGAAGGACATTACATACTCATCGCAGGAAAGATCCACCAAGATGAAGTCTCAATTTTGAACATTTATGCCCCAAACACAAGTGCACCCACATATGTAAAAGAAACATTACTAAAGCTTAAATCACATATAAAACCCCACACATTAATAGTGGGAGACTTCAACACCCCACTTTCACATCTGGACAGATTGGCCAAATTGAAACTTAACAGAGACATAATGGACTTAACTGATGTTATGGCTCACATGGACTTAATCAATATCTACAGAACATTCTACCCAAACAAAAAAGAACGCCTTCTTCTCAGTACCCCATGGAACCTTCTCTAAAATCGACCACATACTTGGCCACAAAGCAAATCACAACAGATACAAAACAATTGGAATAACCTCCTGTGTTCTATCAGACCACCATGGTTTAAAGTTAGATTTCAACAACAGTAAAAACTACAGAAATCCTACAATCTCATGGAAACTGAATAATGCACAACTGAATCACCAATGGGTTAAGGAAGAAATAAAGAAAGAAATTAAAGACTTCCTAGAGATCAATGAAAATGAATACACCACATACCCAAACTTATGGGATACTATGAAAGCAGTGCTAAGAGGGAAAATCATAGCACTGAATGCCCACAAAAAGAAGCTGGAGAAATCTCATGCTAGTGACTTGACAGCACACCTGAAAACCCTTGATTGGGAAGAAGCAAAGTCTCCCAGGAGGAACAGACACCAGGAAATTATCAAATTGAGAGCTGAAATCAATAAAATAGAAATAAAGAGAAGAATACAAAGGATTAATGAAACAAAGAGTTGGTTCTTTGAGAAGATCAACAAGATAGACAAGCCCTTATCCAAACTAACCAAAAGACAGAGAGAGAGCATCCAAATTAACAAAATCAGAAATGAAAAGGGGGACATAACAGACAATAAGGAAATCCAGAGAATCATCAGGTCATACTTCAAAAACCTCTACTCCACAAAACTGGCAAATCTAAAAGAAATGGATAATTTTCTGGATAGGTAGCACATACCTAAGTTAAATCAAGACCAGAGAAACCATTTAAATATTCCAATAACCCCTAAGGAAATAGAATCAGTCATTAAAAGTCTCCCAACCAAAAAAAAGCCCAAGACCAGATGGTTTCAGTGCAGAATTCTACAAGATCTTCAAAGAAGACTTAATATCAATACTCTTTATAGTGTTCCACACAATAGAATCAAAAGGAATATTACCAAACTCCTTCTATGAGGCTACAATTACCCTGATTCCTAAACCAAACAAAGGTGCAACAAAGAAAGAGAACTACAGACCGATCTCCCTCATGAACATTGATGCAAAAATACTCAATAAAATACTGGCAAACAGACTCAGGAACACATCAAAACAATTATCTACCATGATCAAGTAGGCTTCATCCCAGGGATGCAAGGGTAGTTCAACATACAAAAGTCCATCAATGTAATACACCATATAAACAAACTTAAAGAAAAAAACACATGATCATCTCACTAGACACAGAAAAGGCATTTGAAAAATCCAGCACTCCTTCATGATAAAGGTCTTTGAGCAATCAGGAATACAGGGAATATACCTAAACATAATAAAGGCAATCTACAGCAAGCCAACAGCCAACATCAAATTAAATGGAGAGAAACTCAAAGCAATACCACTAAAATCAGGAACAAGGCAAGGCTGACCCCTATCCCCATACTTATTCAATATAGTACTTGAAGTTCTAGCCAGAGCTATAAGAAAACATAAGGAGATTAAGGGGATAGAAATTGGAAAGGAAAAAGTCAAGCTTTCCCTGTTTGGAGATGACATGATAGTATACATGAGTGACCCCCAAAATTCAACCAAGGAACTGATAAAACTAATAAAAACCTTCAGCCACATAGCAGGATACAAGATCACCTCAAAAAAATCAGTAGCCCTCCTATATACAATAGACAAACAGTCTGAGAAGGAAATCAGAGTACATCACCCTTTACAATAGACACAAATGATATAAAATACCTTGGGGTTACTCTAACTAAGCATGGGAAGGACCTATATAACAAGAACGTTAAGTCCCTGAAAAAAGAAATTGAAGAAGATGTCAGAAAATGGAAAGATCTCCCATTCTCATGGATAGGCAGGATGAACACAGTAAAAATGGCGATCTTACCCAAAGCAATCTACAGATTCAACGCAATCCCCATCAAATTACCAACACAATTCTTCACAGATCTGGAAAGAATAATACTCAACTTCATATGGAAAAACAAAAAACCCAGGATAGCCAAAAGAATCCTGTACAATAAAACAACCTCTGGAGGCATCATGTTCCCCGACCTCAAGCTCTACTATAGAGCTACTGTAATAAAACCAGCTTGGTACTGGCATAAAAACTGACATGTGGACCAATGGAATTGACTTGAAGACCCTGACATTAACCCACACACCTATGAGTATATAATTTTTGACAAAGAAGCCAAAGATGTACAATGGAAAAAAGAAAGCATCTTTGACAAATGGTGCTGGCATAACTGGATGTCAATGTATAGAAGGCTGCAAATAGATCCATATCTGTCACCATGCACAAAACTTAAGTCCAAGTGGATCAAAGACCTCAACATAAATCCAGTTACTCTGAACCTGAAAGAAGAGAAAGTAGGAAGTACTCTTGAATGCATTGTCACCAGAGATCACTTTCTAAATATGACACCAGAAGCACAGACACTGAGAGAAACAATCAGTCAATGGGACCTGTTGAAACTGAGAAGCTTTTGTAGAGCAAAGGAGATGGTCAACAAGACAAAGTGACAGCCTACAGAATGGGAAAAGGTCTTCACCAACCCCACATCTGACAGAAGGCTGATATCCAGAATATATAAAGAACTCAAGAAATTAAACAACAAAATGCCCAACAGTCAAATTAAGAAATGGGCTATAGAACTAAACAGAGAATACTAAACAGAGGAAGTTCAAATGGCTGAAAGACATGTAAGGAATTGCTCAACATCCCTAATTACCCGGGAAATGCAAATCAAATCGACTATGAGACACCACCTTACACCTGTCATAATGGCTAAGATCAAAAACACAGAAGACAGCTTGTTCTGGAGAGGATGTGGAGCAAGGGGAACTCTCCTCCACTGCTGATGGGAATGCAAGCTTGGACAGCCACTTTGGAAATCAATATGGCGCTTCTTTAGAAATTTGGGAATCCATCTCCCCCAAGCCCCAGCTGCAGCACTCTTGGGCATATACCCAAGGAATGCTCAATCATATCACAAGGGCATTTGCTCAGCTATGCTCATAGCAGCATTGTTTGTAATAGTCAGAACCTGGAACCAACCTAGATGCCCTTCAACTGAAGAATGGATAAAGAAAATATGGTACATATACACAATGGAGTAGTACTCAGCAGAGAAAAACAATGATATCATGAGGTTTGCAGGCAAATGGATGGATCTAGAAAAAATCATCCTGAGTGAGGTAACCCAGACTCAGAAGGACAAACATGGTATGTACTCACTCATAGGAGGATACTAGATGTAAAACAAAGATGACTAGACTGCTACACAACTCCATGGAGGCTACCTAGAAAATGGGACTCTAGGAAAGACACAGGGATCACCCAATGACAGAGAAATGGATGAGATCGACATGAACAACCTGGATGACAGTGGGAGTAATGAAGGGCAAGGTTTGAGGGAAAGAAAGCTTAGGGGAGCAGGAGATCCCAGCTGGATCAAGAACAGAAAGGGAGAACAAGGAATAACAGACCATGATAAATGAAGACCACATGAGAACAGGAATAGGCAGAGTGCTGGTCAGGTCCCCAGAAATCCACAATTGTACATCCTCTGTATACTGCGGGCAATGGTTGAGAGAAAGCCTGATCTGACCTAGTCTGGGATCAGATGGCCAAACACCCTAACTGTCGTGCTGGAACTCTCATCCAATAACTGATGGAAGTGGATGCAGAGATCCTCAGCCAGGCCCCAGGTAGAGCTCCAGGTGTCCAATTGTCGAGAAAGAGGAGGGACTGTAAGAGCATGAATTGTTGAGACCAAGATTGGAAAAAGCACAGGGACAAATAGCCAAACGAATGGAAACACATGAATTATGAACCAAAGGCTGTGGAGCCCCCAGCTGGAGCAGGCCCTCTGGATAAGTGAGACAATTGAATAGCTTGAACTGCTTGGGAGGTATCCAGGCTATGGGACCTGGACCTGTCCTTAGTGCATGAGCTGGCTGATTGGAACGTTGGGCTTACACAGGGACACTTTGCTTAGCCTGGAACGAGAGGACTGGACCTGCCTGTACTGAATCCACCATGTTTAAATGAATCCCCAGGGAAGTCTTGGCCCTGGAGGAGATGGGAATGGAGGGGAGGGGAAGGGGGAAAGTGTGGGTGGGGGGGGGAGGTTGGAGGACAGGGGAACCCATGGGTGATGTGTAAAATTAAAATATAAATATAACAATAATAAAAAATTTAATACATGGGCTTATTCCATTTTCTTACAGTTATAATAATTTGCTTTTTAAAAATATGCCTTTATAAAAATAATCTATAAAATTTTTCTACTCAGAACTGTCAATTCATTGACTTTCATATCAAACCTATGAATAGATTTTAAAACATTTTCTTGGTGTGAGGTTTTGTTACAAAGCTTTCTACAAAGATGGAGACTCAAGTCTCATCATAAATGAGTGTATGGCCCAATAGGTAGAAGCATTAGCAGCCACTATTCTCTGCTTTCTGATTGTTAGGTACAGTATGACCAGGTACCTCAAGCTCTTGTTCCTATGCCTTCCACACTAGGATACCTGAGCTGTGAGTCAAAATTAACTCCCTTCCCCTTAACTTCATTGTACCAGGTATTTTATCAGGGCAAAGATAAAAGACATGTAGTACATGCCTTTTCATGGTTTCACAAGATATCAGAATTCATTTGATGTCATTTAGTATATTTCTAAGAAATATCTTTCACCTAATTTGAGGTTTAATATTCAACTGCAGAGGGCCTCTGTTTATGCCACTCTCAATTCAAACAACACTTATTCAATCTGCACCTTTTACCTTTTAGTTTAACCTACCCTGATGCCGAGCAGGTCATGCATACCTGGCTTTTATATTAGGTTTTGTTTACAGGTATCTAACCCAGTATCAATGGTATTTGACAAATCTGTTCTATGTTCTATGACAGTTTTCTTATTAGTCTATCCTCATCCAGAACAGCCATTTTTTAAAGCTCTTTTTTTCTCCTTGAGTTTAAATTTTGTCCTCTGCATATAGCACAGGGCCTAAAATATAGAAAATTCTTGATGAACACTTAACGTTGAATGACAGTTGCAGGGAAAGAGATGAAATTAGTGACGTGTTGAAAAGAAAGTATGCCTAACTGAGGGCACATATCTCCAGACTAGGAAGGAGGGGGTCCTAGAGGAAAGAGCCCTATTGCAATTCTAGCAGCCAAGTGTGTGAGAGCAAAGGAAGCAGAACACTACTCTCTATGTTGCTCTGGAGGTAGCCAGAGGGCTCTGCGCGAATTACTTCACTAACCACTGTGATGAAATACCTGATTAGAAGGAATTTGAGGTGAGGGATTGTATTTCTCCTCATGGTTTAATGGTGTACAGTCTGATATGGAGGAATAAGTGATGAGGACAGGTGACTTTGTGACTCAAAAGCATGATAGAAAGGCTTGCTCATATCTCAGTGGAGTGGGAAATAGAGGCTGGAGAGGTAAGACCGGGATATACACCTTGATACCACTTCATCCAGCTAGGCTCCATTTTGTAAAGGTGTGACCACCTCAGAAAACATTGCCACCACTTGGGAACTAAGTGGTCAAGTACATAATACCATGGGGAATAGTTTACATCTAAACCATAATAGCTTCTTACTGTTCAAGGCATCTATCTACATTATTCCCTATTTCTCTTCTTTATCAGAGCAGGACCACACAGAGGGTGAAAACCTAGCACAATTATCTTTGTGTCCCTGGCTCTTTGTGTCAAGGAAGAATGTAATAAACCTTCAGTACACATTGCCAAACAAATGGTCTAAAATAAGTTAGAATTTTTTGAGCCTCACTTTTCTGAAATATAGGGGAGACATTGGAACTACTTTAATTATTGATGGAATAATATGGATAAAGGAATAATCATAATAGAAACTAGTGTAAAACTTTGTTACCTTGGGCTGTGAAGGTGGCACAGTGAGTAAAGACACCTGCCAAGCAAGTCTTGCAACTTGAGTCCCTGGAACACTGGTAAATGTGGGAAAAGAGAGCCAATTCCACCAAGTTGTCTTTTAACCTTTCCTTACATTCTCTGTGACATATATAACCACATTCCCTCAGGCACACATGGGCATTCACAATAATGATAATAAGCAAGCATAGTTTTAGTTGGTCATTGTGTTATTTAGCAGTCTAAGATCGGGGTATTAAATTCTGATAGAGAAAAGGAAGAGAGAAAGGAACAAGGGCTAACAAGGAGTTTGGAGGACATGCTAGTCCATGTGCTTTTGTTCATTCAGATGTTCACTTCTTTGGCTTTTTTAAGGAGGTTGACACTTTACATATAAGAACACTGACAGCTCATGAAACTGAACTTGGTCAAATGGAATTGTTAGAAGTATCAGAGGTTAGACTGAAAATCGCAGTCTGAGTATGCCACACGACCTCCTTTAATGAGGCAGCAGTGTCCTCTTCATTGGAGTGTGGGAGGGAGATTGAGACACTTAGATCACAGGAGAGACAAGTGTCCAGTCTCGTGCATGTCAGCATGGTGATGTGAGTTATGAAGGGCTTCTTCTGTTGTCAAGAATGCCTTTTCACATTAACCTCAACAAATACCTATCCCACCAGTCCTAACTCATCTTTCAATGATTTATAGTTCTAAGAACCTCTTTGGAGTTTCAAAGTTTCAAAACTACAGCCTTTTATATGTATTTATGGAAAAGGCAGTGTTAAGTGGTATCAATATGCAAAAAACATGAAAATGAAACACAAAAAATAAAACAAACAACAGAAAATTTTTCTGTAAGTAGGTATTTTTAAATAAAGCAGAGTTTCTCTCTGTTTAAGAAACACTTGATTGTATTTCTTGTATATGAAAGTTCCCTTTTCCCTTCCCGTGTATTGTTTTGTGAATGATGATGGACTGATCTTCAATCACTCCTACTCTTCCTTCATCCTTGTTTTCCCATCCCAAGCTTGTTATGGGACCTTTTAAGGTATTATCTCTCCCACTCCATTAATCATTAAGAAATGAGACAACTTTGACTTTTTTTTGTATGCCCATACTGTGTTTTCTAGACTGGTTTTCTAGATTGTAACTCAGACATGAAGAAGGGAGACCTTAGAAGACCATCTACCCTTTACCAAGTCTTAAAAAAGATTAAAGTCTCTAGTGGTGAACACTGTTTTGTTCCATTTTTCTACATTAGTGGATTTGTCAGGGATCCTTGGAAAACCTCCGGGAACAGAAGACCAACATGTTTAAGTGTGTCTGCAGCTGGGAAAGTGATGCAGTCACATCCACTTTCAGGGCCTGGGATACTATAGTCAGCGTGTCTGAAGGGAAACTTCAGGGAAATTTTAATTCATTGTCTTTCTTCATGAAAGTCCAAACCTTAAATTGATATGCTGTCCCAGCTTTAACTGCATAGAATAGAGAGCTAGTTCTGTTAGCATGTGAAATACTCCTTCTAAATGTCTTAACCTAATACACATTAATAATGCTTAATAATAAATTATATTATGAAATTGTCATATGTACAAATAATGAATTTCTATCATATTCACTCCCCAATCCATGTTGCCATCTCTGTCCCATCCCTCTCTCACAAATCCCCTTTCTTTCACAAGTAGCCCTGCTCTAAAATCATTTTTCCTGATGTGTGTGTTTGGACCAATGAATTTTATTAGGAATGTGCAAGATTATGTATACAGGTGCCGGCATGAAAGGAAATATCTCCCCTGCCCCATTAATCATTAAGAAATAAGACAATTTGACTTTTTTTTTTTTTTTGCATGCCCATACTGTGTTTTCTAGACTGGTTTTCTAAATTGTAACTCAGACTTGAAGAAGGGAGACCTTAGAAGACCATCTACCCTTTACCAAGTCTTACAAAAGATTTAAATCTCTAGTGGTGAATACTGTTTTGCATGTCTATGGGAAGAGGAAGAATAAAACCTTTCATATGATTAAAACCTCAAATGAAACATACATCATCCTCTTACGGGATAAATTAGTGATGAACATATTTAATACTCAAAAGCGTTAGTTGTGCATGGCCCCTGTCATTTTAATGTAGTTTGACAATTGGAACTGGTTTGGGGTAACATACATGTAAAATTACAGTGCCTAAAAAAGGTAACAAATTTACCAGCAGTCAGAAAAAATGTTGTGGAATGAATGGCATGTCAGAGACATCATCTCTATTGTGTTAAGCAAGCATTTTTACTGCTGGCTGAACTT
Source organism: Onychomys torridus (assembly GCF_903995425.1). NCBI lineage: Eukaryota > Metazoa > Chordata > Mammalia > Rodentia > Cricetidae > Onychomys > Onychomys torridus. The sequence continues at coordinate 122,828,023 of NC_050448.1, forward strand.
GAAGAGAGCACAATAAGTTTTAATCACCGTGAATGCGAATTTACTTCCATCATCCTCTTTCATCTACAGTTCTCTAAAACCTGGAAATGTACCGAAGTGTGTAAAAGCTCTACTTTTTTTATAGGGCTTGTATCATTTAGTTCAAATAGGCTTTCATTTAATGGCAGTATGTTCTGGAATAAGTCATTCAATCCCCTGTGCATCAGCTTGTTTATCAATAATGATTGGAAGCTCACCTACATCATTCATAGATTGAAAAAGGAAATACATTGAGGTTACTTAGACTATTGCCTACCACACAATGGAATGCTATAAAGCTATATTACCGTATTTAGCATTTCTGTTGTTACTATAATTACGTTGATATTACTCATGTAATGTCTTGCAATTAGCCAAGGTAGATATTATGTGCTTATTAAATGAGGAATTAATTGATGAATGCTGCTCAACTTCTGTATTTCTTTGCATTTTTCTTCACTAATAACAAAGAAACAAAGAAAAACATCTCAGTAGAAGTTCGAATTTAGCTGGGGAGCCTGCATGGGGCTGAACTAGGCTCTCTGAATGTGGGTGACAGCTGCGTGACATGACTTGTTTGTGGGGCCCCTGCCACTGGGACCAGGACTTACCCTGGGTACATGAGCTGGCTTTTTAGAGCCCATTCCCTATGGTGAGATGCCTTATCAGCCTTGATGCAGGGAGGAGGGGCTTGGTCCCACCCCAACTTGATATGCCAGTCTGTGTTGACTATCCAAGGGAGGCCTTACCCCCATGAGGAGTGAATGGAGGGTACCAGGGAGGAGTGGGGAAGTGAGAGAAGGGGAAGAAGGGGGAACAGTTGATATGTAAAATGAAAAGAAATTCTTAAATAAATATACTAAACTCTAAGGGAAAAAAGAATTTTAAATTTAGGCTGTTCTTGATTGGCATATAGGAAAGATTAAACCAATGTGAGTGGAGGCTGGCAGCCATGGCTCTTGTTCCTAACAGCAACCCAAAGGTTCCAAGTATGTGTGGCTTGGATGTGTATCATCTAGCCTTAGTCTCAAGTTTGCTATAGGAATAAAATCTTCCTGATATGATTTTCCTCCCAACACCAGTAGTGGGCATAACAATAGCTAAGATGTTTTCCATGTCAGAAAAATGAAAGACTTCAATTGGCTAATGTCCTTTATGGAAGTCTGAAATAGGAGTGTGTTAGGGTTGGCTTCTAGTAAGGAGTCTTCTCTCTCTCTAAAGCCCCTTGCCTCTGCCTTCTTCTCAGTATTGCTTTGAATCCTAGTGGTTGCTGGTTTACGACCTTAACACTACATGCTGTAAAATTTAAAAGAAGCTGTCTCTCTTCGCCTTTCTCAGTGAGTAAGAGAATGTTTACCAGAATCCTTTCTTCACCTCCACTACTTCCTCTCTAAATCAAACTTTTATGAAATTTTCTTTGTAAAGAGCCATGTGCTGGTTATTCTAGCTAGTGCCTTGGCTGCTGCATGAGATCTTGAGGAATGACCTACCCACTTTAGTCTAGGAAGAGTCTGCATTTGAGCTGGATCAACCTTCAAATGTCTTGGTTGTACAGACTGGACATTAGCTATTAGCTAGTCATCCCCAGTGCCAGCTATGAACAACTATCTCTCCTTCATTGTCCTGTACCTTTAATAACTTAAAGCAGATCTCCATCTGGAGAGTGGAAATGCTCTAATTTGTGGTATTTCCTTCAAAAAAAGTCCCAGGGACTTCCCCTAATTCTAATCTACCTTAAACTAAACTGAATGTACATCTTGAACAACCCTGTTAAATTTTTTTTAGCAGTATTGTTAACATTAATTCAGAGTGATGTTTTCATTCATCTGGTCAATTGTTCCAGAATATTTATTAAAATATGTCCAAGCTTCATTTTCGTAATTCTTTATACATATACCTCTCTCTCTCTCTCTCTCTCTGTATATATATATATATATATATATATATATATATATATATATATATATATATTGCATTTATTTTCTCTTTAGTCTTCCATGTTGCCCATACACCATATACATGTTGCCCATATACACCATAATTCTTGCTCCTCTTTCTAATTTTTCTCCATTCTTTGCCTTCCTTTCCCTCAAATAATTAATACCAGATATTCAAACTTCTCCTAATGTCTATTCTGGCTCCACAGTCACACTGTATATAGATATCAGTGTAAACACAACCCTGGGCTTCTCTTTGTAAGGGACAGGGAAGGCAAATCCTTCAAGGGATTTTTGTCAGATCATCAGCTAGCTCCTGTTTCTATGACTCTTAACTGATTAAATGTATGGCTGTTAAAACACAGGTTGTGGTAAGTTCTGTGAGGAAACTTAGTTTGATCCAAACTAGAAAGAGATAGATGATAAACAAATTTAGACTGGATTATTAAAGAAAGTGACATTTGGAAGCTCTGCTATCCGGGTATGAAAAGTTGAAGAAAAACCTAACTAGATCCAGGAAACAACATGGGTAGAATAGGCTTATAGGTCTTTTGGAGCAGAATGATTATGGATCATAAGATGGAAGATCAGCAAGGATGTTTCCACAAAGAACTTAGAGACAATCAAAGGAGAGTAGGGTACACAGCAGGTGCAATAGGAGAGCTGGATAATCCCTGAGTCAAAGGAGCTGGCTCAGGTCTACTACTTCAAAGTTTATTGTAAGTACTACCTGAATAGCAAAATGGAGAGGGCCCAAATGGAAGAGGCTGCTTAGGAAACTGCCCAAATCTCCTGGGATGTAGATGACTGTTTGCAGACTGAGAGATTAACAATGAGTATTGAGGAGGAGAACTGACTTACTACTTCGGAAGGAAAAACGACCCACACCTGAAGCATTCCACTTAGGAACTGAAGGAAACTAATCAAGGATTATTTGGGTTTCTTATATGGATAACTGGGACGAACTGGTTTCCTAGAGTGAGACAACTGAATGGGAAAGGAACGTTGGGAGTCCTTTGAGCATTTGGTTTTATTCAATCTAAGTTCAAATAGAGCTTTCAAGACAATAGTAAGATACAAAGTCTTTTGCCCAAAAAGACAAATCATAACTAATGAGGAACCTTTGACAACTGAGAGCAAGTAGACTTCAGAAAGGCAGAAAGGTGACTGTCAGTTAGGCAGGATTAGGCAGAGATGGAGGAAAGCCCAGGACTTTGATTTTCAGGTCAGATGGTCAAAATGCAGAGCAGCTGATGGAACTGGAAAAAAGATGTGGTTGCATAGAAGTGGGAGAAGGGCATCTTGAAGAGTATTAAGTTACAAAAGCTAGGTGGCACTTCCTGAAAAAAAAGCAAGTCTCAAATACTGCTGAGAAGGCTAGTCACTGTGGTCTATAGATCTGTTATGTGGAACTCATTTGTGACTAGAAAAACTGGCTTTGTTGGAGTCAGAAGGGAAGATGCCAATTGAATTGTTTAATGTTGACAGGTATAAGAGACTTGGAGACACTTGTTGTAGGCAAAATTTATATTTGTGAACATTTTTTTCCTTGGTTTGAAGCAGTGGTTTAATTGTCAGAGTCTGGGGTCATGCTGAAGAAAGTTATATTTATTGAGCCAACCACTCCTTTGTTAAGTATTCTAAATCTTTTGTTTTGTTTTTCCATTTGGGCCTTTTTACCCTCTCCTTCTGTTTCACATCTACTTCTAACCAAAAGAGATACATATCAGAATTGCCATATGGTGAGGAAAAGGAGGAAGATCAAAAGATATGTATAAAAACAAAAGCCGACCCTGGAGAGACAATGTGAGCAAAAAGAAGACGAGCAGATGGATAAGCTAGCAACAGAAAAACACACCCTGACTCTCTGCACAATCAATAAATGTTGACTGGCTATTGACAAGGAAGGGGACCGGAGAGCAAGGCAAGCACATTGGAGGGAGAGGCATGTCTTCCTAACAGCTGTTATTGCCACCACCAAGCATCTGCTCAAGTCTGCAGCACAGAACCTTCCAATCCCCTTGCAACTCTCCTAGGGGGCTGAACTCGCACCCTGATACTGCTGTTGTAGAAGAGGTGTCATGCGTGATTTATATTGCATGAAGCCAGAACTTGTTAAATCATGGAATAAAACAGGAGGAAACTTTGCCTTGAATAAATGGAGTTCACAGCCTACTCTCAACATGCCTTGGGTGATGATCCTCAAAGCCACAGGAATAGCCAGTCAAACACAGTTGCAGTGTTTCCAGCTCAAAAAGAACAGAAGTCATGCTCTAAAAATTTAATTTTCTTCTTCTTCTTAGTGTCTCTGAGTCTCTCTCTCTCTCTCTCTCTCTCTGTGTGTGTGTGTGTGTGTGTGTGTGTGTGTGTGAGAGAGAGAGAGAGAGAGAGAGAGAGAGAGAGAGAGAGAGAGAGAGAGAGAGATGTGTACTGAGTGAAGGGCCACATGTGCAATGGCACATGTATGGAAGTCAAAGGCAAATCCTTGGGAACCAGTTATCTTTTCATCATGTATTTTTAACTGCTGAGCCATCTTATCAGCCCTGTTTTGGAGATTTAAAATGGGGACATGCACATGTCAAAGAAATGTAATTAGGTTTAGAACAGTCAAAACTAGGCTGGGTCTAGATCACTGTACCCTGAACTCGCTTTGTCAGATTTTACAAACATTGCTCTCAAATTTCTTGAATATGGACAGTCATAGTGTCTTTACCATGCTTTCCCATCTTAATAGCTTTACTACTTTTGTATATTTCATGTGGTAATCTTTTTCCTCTCACTCTCAAAGAACACATATATCAGACTCCTTTTATTTTAAAATAAATATTAATTGATTTGTTGTTTTAAGGCAAACTGGGTGGAGGCAAAGCTATTGCTTCTACTATGAAGGTGCTTATGTTAATTCAGGAGTCTAGTCTACTCTCTTAATAAGTGAAACTTCCGCTTAGTGGAAATGAGTGTGGAGGGCTGCAGTTTTCTGCCTATGAGAATGAGAACTATGTTACCTGGTATCAAGCACCTATAGACCAACCAATGTCATGCCCAGATCATGGGGACCCCCAAAAGACCACCATGGAGACAGAATCCCATATATAAAAGCAAAGAGCCTTTATTTTCAAGCTCAGATCTTGGATTCTCTGTCCATTGAAGTGGTGAGAGCAGAGAACCCTGAGCCCAGACAGGGTGGGGGTTTTATCATAGCAGAGGTTGGGGTGAGGGGATTTCCAAGGTTCAGGACCCTGATTGGCTGATATTTATCTAGGAGTATAGAGGAATGTTTGGAATGTCAGGTATTTCCTCTTAGATGCAGGCCCTACTGGGTAAGGTCAACTTATGGCTTTTCCTAGGCCCAGGTGTTACCTGCCAGAAGCAGTGTCTGGGCGTCTAAACCTGTCATGGCAGTTGTATGGTCAAGCTGTTTTGCCACCCCCCCCCCACCCCGCTCCCTAACACCAATGTCTATCCTCAGACAGGATTGTTGATTTTACCAGGAAAGGTGCAAACTACACAGAGAAACTCTGTCTCGGAAAAAAAACAAAACAAAACAAAACAAAACAAAAAAACAAAACAAAAAGCAAAATGTCAATAGTAAGTATTTTGTTATTGTTGTAGTTGTTCTATGCATTACAAAAACACCACTCACGATTTGGTATTTCACTGCAAATAGATTCAGAAGTTATTTAAAAAAAATGTTCAAATTGATAGGAATAAAATGCCCCCCTCATTTTGAACTAACATATGCCAACTGCAGTGCCACTACTGCAGGGGAGGGTCCAATGGAGCTGGAAGGAAATTCGTGGCTCTTGACCATAGACTAAGGAGAAGATGGGAAGGCTTTGGCAGGAGTGTGTGAAATAGTAGTGTTGCATATATGCAAGCACCCCTGGCTTGATTCTTAGAAATCATGCACGGAACTGGGCTGCAGTTCTCAGTACAGCTATTGCAGAAATCTGGAGAATACTGGCAAATATTTGTCTTTTGTTCCCTTTTCCTCAAGACTTATGGAAGACCACCCAGAAAACTCATTTTTTTTAATGCAGCCTATAATTACTAGGTTTCATCTTTACTTATTGCTTCTGACAAATAAAAACATATGTTAACGTGCTCTATGCTCGATGCCAGTGTTCGGCACTAATGATTTAATTATCATGGCATGCAATCTATGTACACATTTATTCTATTCATTTCCTGCATTAAGCAAATCTTCCGTGACCCTGGCTGATGTGGAAAGTGAGAGTGAAATGCAAGAAATTAATCCCAAACAGTGGATGTTTCATCAGTAAGAACCGGACTAAGTAAGAAGAAAAGCCAAGAGGGATGGGATTAATTTGCTCCGTGTGTGCTTATGGAGCACTCTACTACACAGGAGGAGACAGACAAAACTAAGATGCCCTTTGTGCAGTGAAGGGACTTATCCTTCACTAGGGAAGAGTGCCAGATAAAGAAAGTCACCATGTCAAAGGTGTGGAGGGTAAGAAGAGGAGCTACATTGAATAAGAAAGGATCGCATTCCAGTCTGAGAAGGAAGTAGCCATGCAAAGGCATCAAGCATGAGCACCAAGCTGTGACTTGGAAAAGCATTTTGATATTCCAGGCAGAGATCCATGAGCAATGTCCTGAAGTGGAAGAGAACAGAGCGAGTAGAAGGAGGTAAGATTAGTTGGTGCAGCACGCTCCAACACAGAATTGTTATGAGGAAAACAATCAGTGAGACGTAGGTGGAAGGAAAGCAGCGGCCATTACATGCCTCTCTTTTATGCTGTTTGAACTTTAACTGAAGCCATGCACAACCACTGGAAGGAATTAAGAGGAGAAGGACACAAATATACTTGGATTTTAGAAAGATGACTCTAGCAATATGAAGAATGGAAATGAGGAAGTAAAAACAGAAGAAGCTGGGAGACCACCAGAATATTGCTGAAAATATAAAATGAAGAATTTAGGGTCGACATAGCTCAGTGTTGTGAGGAAAGAAGTAGATGTAAACTCCAGGTTTGCCAAGTACTTGGATGGCAGAGTTACACCTTGAGATAGGACACACTATTCCCTTTATTCAGACAAAAATGTATTTAGTGCTTACAGTGTGCAGGCTTGAGTCTGAATGTTGGAGAAATGATACTACAGACAGGATTCTTTTGTTTGTGGAGCCTTAGCCATAGGGGCAAGAGAGACCTCAGGATCCCTGATGCTAATACAGGGAACTTGATGTGGTAGGGAGGGCTTCTACATAGAGTGTAGTAGGAAAGGAGGGATGTTTCAGATAATGAGACCAAGTTAATATCTTGTAAACATTCTTAAAAATGAGAGGGTAGGTAGGAACACAAAACTGTGGAGCAAAATACATGAACAAGTATTAGAAAACTCGTAAAGAAAACTCAGTCTGTAAAATTAGAGGTGTAAACAGAGGGAGATAGGCCTTCTTAGGAAACATAGCAACAGCATCAAGAAAATGACCAGGGAAAGTAAAATGGGACTGGGGATGAAGATCGAGTTGTAGAGTGCTTGACTAGGACACAAGAAGCTCCTGAAACTGCATACACTGAGTAGGGTAGTACAACCTCCAGCATGGAAGGAGTGGTGGGCAGCTAGAAGCAGAGTAAGGGTGGAAGAAGAATGATCAGAAATTCAAGGTCATCTTCCGATACGTAGAGAGTTTAGACCAGCCTCAGCTGCATGAGACTCTGACCCAAATTTGTTGCAAAGTGAAATGATTGTACCAAGGGGCCCAATCAGTAAAATTAAAAAAATATATATATTGACAATCCCAAGTGCTGTGGAAGTCAAGAGAAAAATGAATTAACTGCTAGGTTTAACAGCTTCCACTCAGGTGCCCTTGTTAGTTTTGTGGTTTTGATGGAAGGACAGAAAAGGATTTATTGGTAAGTTGAAGACATGAGAGAGTAGAGACCATGAGTCAAGCAATGTAACAAATTAGGATCAGAGTGAAAGGAAATAAAATCCTAAGAGAGCTAAGTACATAGGGTCATGGAAACTTACTTCTTCTAATACAGGAAATCATTCAATATGCTTAAAATAGCAAGATAAATGAGATTACAAGGAGATAATGGGCTTCCTCAAGGGGACAATAGTTGAAAGATTCATGTTCTTGAAGACTGAAGAAAGATTGGAGTCCTGGACAATACATTGAAGAAAGGAGTGGCTACCTATGCTGTGACGGAAGAGGGGGAAGAGGTATTGGCAAGTGCAGACAGCTGCTACATCAAGATGGGAATGGATTGTGACCTTCTTTCGACAAAATGACCTCAGTCTTCACCAATACAAGTGAGCAGTGATGGGGTTCCAGACATGAATCATGACGATGGGGTATCCTTACAATGGGCAAGGAAAAGCGTTAAAACGCATTTATACTGTCAAGGAAGCTTTCAGCCTCTCATCATCAACGTGGGTAGATATGCTCATCCATTTTCAGCAGACAAAAGAAAGCAATAGATGATAAAAATGGTTATCTACACTGAAAATATCCAGTTAGTTCCATATAATTAGCATCAGGAACCATAAACTATAGAGTGAGAGTACCAAGAAGAAAACAGTGATTGGGTGACTAGGATAGAACAAAAAGCCATTAAAGTATCTATGAGCCTTAAGACCAAATGTGTGCACAGAGGGAAAGGTGCATTGCCAGATTTATGGAGTAGGTTTGAGGCACAGGGGTGGAAGAAGATGATTGGACAAACAGAAGATGTGGCAAAACTGATTTGCTTTAGAACAGGGATCTCAGATGGAAAGGTTACTGCAAATACTGGAGGTTTAAAGCGGAGAGAGCCAGAGCAACGTGGAGCTTATGTTCACAGATTTAAATTATTGGCTGGCCAGAGATGCTGACCTCTTAAATTTCCTAATGTGCTTTCAAAGATCAGGAGTAAGAGAGTTGTGTATCAGCTCCTGCTCACCTATTTCCAGGTGTTTCATAAGAAATTTTAGTGCATTTTTAATTTTAGAATTTATCATAAGCAAAACCTATTCCTCAGGGAAAGGTAAATACAAAAGTAGAAGAAAAGATTTTATTCTAGTTGTATGGATAGGGATATCAATTATGTTAAATTAAATGTATCTTTCCTCTTTGAAAATGAAAACACTTTTTAGAGAATTATCATTTAAATAAACTAAAAAGAGAACATGTTCCTTCAAATACTGTACTTATCAAAGTAGTTGACAGGCTTCTAAAAAGCTTTTATTTTAAATTATATAATTGGTTTCAATAATTGAATTACTTTTAAAAGTTTATGGGAAACTGTTTTATAGATTTCCAGGCAAGAGAGGGTTGTATAGGGCTGAAATCCAATGTACAAGGAGAATCAGTACTGAAACAGGAAGTGGTGGTTTAATTGTACAAGCATGGCAACAGCAATTGCCCCAGTGGAACTCCAGAGAGACTGACTTCATTGTTAACCAAGAGTTAAGAGACATCAGTGGGAAAGAAAAAAGGAAAGGAACCAAATACTGGGAAATCACTGCAGGTTTCTACAGAATAGCTGTTCCTGCCGACACACCTTTGTCCCTCCAACCTTCCTGCTCAGTGAGCTAAACCGCTGTTATTTACTGCAAGTCAAAACTGAAAAGTTATCCTGTAGTAACATTAAACAGCCATCCAGGGTGAGTGAAGACCTTTAAGTGTGGGTGCTATGATTCTCCTTCTGTAATTTGGACCCAGTGTCTGACTGCTATGTACCACACACACACTACTCATCCTTTTCACTGAACAAACTACTAAGGAGATAGGCACTAAGGTATGAGGAGGATATCCATTTCTTGTATCAGCAGGAAATACCTGAATGGCTAGCTAATCTTCAATTATTTTAACCAATAAATAACAACCATAAAATGCATGCAATGATTTAGAATTATAAGAGATAAAATACTTAATAAACAAATCAAAAGTTTTTTTTTTAAAGTTTTCTCAAGGTAAACAAGAAATAGAAAATATTTTACATCAATAGCACTAAAAGTACCTTTAATTAATATTCACATAAATATATTAGAATATGGGGCAGGAGAGATGGCTCAAGGGTTAAGAGTACTAGTGGTTCTTCCAGAGGACCTAGGTTCTAGCCCCAGCACCCAAATGGCAGCTCACCACTTTTTGTAACTCTAGCTCCTGGGGATCTGACACCTTCACACAGACAAATGGACAGACAGGACACAAAACGAAGGACTACTGATTCTTGCCAAGACAAGTGTGGTTGTGGCTTTAGAAACAGGCATCCTCTGAGGCCAGGACAATATGGCACCATTGATGAAGTGGCCTTTACAATCTGGAAAAGGTACAGTGCCCCTTTCTTCAAAGGTAGCTGAACAGACAGTGGACTGATGGCTTCTGATGTGCAGTGGAATAGTAGCTGAAACAGTTGTTCTTGAAAGAGTAATTAAGCTGATAGAGTCTAACCTCTCAATGGTAGACTGGCATTTAATAAAAGAGATGAAGCCACCCACAAGCCAAGAAGAATGGACAGCTGAATTCCAAAAACACCAACAATTTCCAGAATTTAAAATCCTGAATCACGACACTAGTGGAATTCAGGTGTTTCTGGTACATCGACTACTCTCATCAAATGTGAGGTCAAACTGTAGGCCTTGTGTATACCCTACTTCACAAATGAGTCTGTCAGATATACTAAGCTTATAGGCTGAAGATGATGCCCAACATTGCGAAGAAACCTTGGGTGACTGTCTAGGCAGCTAGCTGTTTCTGTCAACTCACAGTTTTTTGGAAGTCACTTGTTTGCACTTCCTCTTTTATTAGGTAATATTATTTCCTTCTTGGGTCTCTGAGGGAGTTGAAGATTAGATAATTATGTTATAATTATAGTTGAAGACTAGATAGTTATGGTTATAGTTATAGTTAAAGATTAGATAGTTATAGTTAAAAATTAGTAGTTATAGTTATAACTTTCCTTGTTAAGAATTTCAGAAAAAAAAACTCACTAAAGAGATGTAAGTATATAAATTTGAAAGACATTTTAAGATAGTTCTCTGTTAGTGATATAAGTTAGGACAGAAAGTGAATGAGGAAAGAGGTCTTCTTCCTGTGTGTCTCAGGTTTTATTGCTTTCCTGTTCTGCCTTCTCATTGGCTCTAAGCCCAGCCACATGCCCTCCTCATCACTGCCTGTCTATACAGACCTCCAGAGGATGGCCCCACACTTAAACAAACATCAGCAGCATTAGGGTGACTCCATGAGTTTAAAAGAAAAACGAGGACACAAGGTTGGGTGAGTGTAGGGTGGGGAGATGGAACTAGGAGGAGGTTGAGGGGGGAGTGAATATGATCAAAATATAGTGCAGAATTCTTAAAGACTGAATTAAAATGCTAAAAAGAAAATTGTTAAAAATACTCATTTTTCCCAGATGGACACTTAATGACAGTTCTGGAGGTAGATAAAGCTCAGTGGTTGCAAACTTATGGAGCACTTATGAGGCCAAGAATTCTATGCTTTGCATTGCAACAAACAACACTGTCCCTGCAAAAAGTTATGCTAAATAAACGAGCTAGTATTCTTTCCCATCTAAACTATATTATAAGTAGTGGTTCTCGTATTTATGCAATGGGACAGGGCTAGTCAGATGGTTTTGTGGCATCAACAGGAATAAGAATACCCTTTTTCTTTTAACATTTTATTTTATCTTTTTTGTTTTGTTACCTTTAGTGTGCGTTTCCCATTCTCATGATCGTATCATTCTTTAAGTGACTGTTGTAGTTCCCATCCCCATACCAGTGCTATATATTTTTCAGCAGGTACAGGTGCATATCTGGAGTGCTCAGAAGCCATGTTCACTCATCTATGGAGTGCTTTCTGAAGTTGCATCCAATAATTCCTCTATAAGTTATTGGACATACACAGCTACAAGTGAAAATCTTCTAATTATCAACGTCGTGAAATTAAAAAGGAAAAGAAAAATAAAGCAATATAAAAGAAACTCACTGTTCTCCTTAGCTCTGTCAATTTGATAGAGTCTAGAGTCATCTGTGAGGAAAGCCCCCTTTGAGGAATTGCTTAGATCAGATTTAGCCTGTGTGTGCATGTCTGTATTGAGATTATCTTGATTATTAATTGATGAAGTAGGGCAAGCACTGTATGGGCAGCACAACCCTAGGCAGGTGGTCCTGGCTGGGCTACAGAAGAAAGTCAGCTAATCCTGAATCTATGAATGAACTTGTGAGGGAGACAGCTTTCCAGCAAGCAGCTGTCCTCCATGGTTTCTGCCTCAAGGTTTCTGTGTTGAGTTCCTATCCTCCTTCTCTCAATGATAGATTGTGACCCAAAAGTGTAAATCAATTAAACCCTCTCTTCCCCAAATTACTTTTGATTCAAGTGCTTATTATCGTAACAGAAAGGAAAGTAGAACATTTTTTACTCCCTAAGAAGAAGGGAGAGAGGGACATCAGCTCCCACTCCCCATAAGGAACCATGCTTCCCAAATCTCATTTACCATCTACCTAGAAATGTATTCTGTCAAAATGAGAGACTACAGAGAAGTCAACAGAGATAAGAACCAAAGTGCAGAGCACTGTTTGCAATTGGGAAGGCAGCAGACCTTTCTCTACACAGGTGGTCTGCTGTGGGGAGAGGCCTCTGAAGAAGAAGGAAAACTCCATACCAGGAAGTCAGGGATCAAGGCATTTAGAACACCAACTTGAGGGATGCAAGGCCATGCTGTTCATGATTAAAGCAAAAATGTATGAAATCTTTTGGAAAACAATAAGAAGCAACAGATTTTAAGTAATTACTGAGGCATAGGAGAACACATCTTTACATTTTCTTCTGAGTGGCCCAACAACTGTGTATTGTTGATGGTGTTAGCAAATAGGAGTGTTTACTACTAATTAAGCAGTGTGTGCAAAAACTAACAACTAAATTTCCCACCTCCTCAAGAGGGAAACTTAAGACTACTCCCCTAAAAAGCCCTGCTACTGAGACTAGCTACCCCCAACCTCATCCCTGTGCTGAATTTCCTAGTTACTGAGTAGTTGGTGGCACTCTATGAACGTGTACAAAGCGCAGCTGACCCTAGCTTTTCTGTATAGGCATTGGTATGTTCTTTCTTCATTCTCTTACTTCCACAGGCAAGTTTCCAGGACCAAGCCACAAAGGACATGCAGAGAACTCTTTTTTTTCACAGAGAGAAATGAATTTTGACCTTTATCTCAGTCCATTTCTGAAAAATAACTCAAAATGCACCACAGGCCTAAATGTGATGATTGAATTACATCAAATATATACATTTATATTCATAGAAAAGATACCTACTTAAGAAAATAAAAAGGAAAACCAATGACTTCCAGACAACATTGAGCATGTCATTGTGAGAACTTACTCATATGTACATAATACAAAATGGAAAAGGCAATTGTCATGGGTGAGAATTTGAACATATATTTATGTTACAGTAAAAGTGGTAATGTGATTAGTTACATAAAAAGATTATTCTGCTTGCTAGTCATCATGGAAATAAGTGCAAATTAAATCTATAATTGTGATATATTTTTTATGTACCAAATAAAATGTGAAGGCTTGACAACACTAAGTATTGACAATACATGAAGGAAGTGAATTATCTTGCAATGTCGTTCAGGGCATGACATGACACAGTCAGTTCAGAAAGCTGTCGGTCTTTTCCTTATTACACTAAATATACATTTACCATCCTATTCAACAGCTGGGCTAAATAAAAAAAAGTTAAATGTATATTAAAAATGCTTTTCACAAATGCTCACAATTTCATTTACAATATTGTTTAGCTTGTATAAGGGGAGAAAAAAAAAGATTACACCCAAGTCTTCTTGTCTTCATTCCCCAAACCTGAAATGGTCAGATTGCTTGGATAGACAGGCTTCATAGATGTGATGGAATTGACCCTCTGAGACTGGCCAAGATAGTCTGGGCTAGACTAACTTAAGTCCAGGCTTTATAGGTGTAAAAGAGAGGTGGGAAAGCCAGAGATGAGAAACTGTGATGGAAACTTCACCTCTGGGGAATGATGACCAGAATACAAGGATATTAAGCAGACTCTAGAAACTGGAAAATGCAGCATTGTGCTGTTAGGTCTGTAGGACATAGTATATTGGACTTCTGATCTCCAGAACTTTCTAATAACAAGTCTGTACTAGTGTTCCTTTCTGTTATAATAGCAATTGGAAACTAACACCTCTGATAATTAACACAGATATATAGCATCTAATGAATATATAAATATATTATAGTGCAGTGGTACTCAACCTGTGTGTCATGACCTGTTTGGGGGTTTAATCATCCTTTCACAGCGGCAGAATATAGATATCCTACATATTAGATATTTTCATTATGATTCATAACATTAGCAAAATTACAGTTATGAAGTAGCAATGAAAATAATTTTGTGGTTGGCAGTCACCATAACACAAAGAGTCATATTAGAGGGTGGAAGCATTAGGAAGGTTAAGAACCACTGTTATAGTGGATAGTTGGAAAGATGATGCCATTCACGAATAAAAAATAACAATCATCAGTACATACAATTATGTGTATGGGTGAATCACCAAAACACATTCTTTTTTTCTGAATCCGTGCCACCTGGTTCCATATGGTTTATGTTATCTGTGATTTTTCATTAAAGGGGTGAAGTAAACCAGTGCTGTGTTGAGCAGAGGTGGAGATGAATAGTTATAAGGCAGAATACTGGTGCTTTTCTGAATGGTAGAAATGCTTTGTTCCCTGCTTGTGATGGTAAATACACAGTTATATGCTCACCAAACTTCAATTTAGAACGGTGTTTTGGATGAGGGCTTCAAAGAGCTCAGAGACAGATTACTGGCAAGTTGGGGTTTATAAGAAGAGTAAACCCAGGACAGCCAGAGAGAAGGGCAAACACGAGGTGGAGAAGGTGGGAGGAATTCAAGTTCATGCCACAGAGACGGCCTGGTGAGACACTCCGGGAGAGGAGTCGGAGACCACTTGGTGGAAGTGGGAGTCTGTTCTCACTGCCTTCAGAAAATGGGCCAGGTTTCACAGCAAGATCCAGCGGCCAGGCTTTCTGGTTTCCAGGCATGAGGCAGAGAACAGGATAGGGAGCAGGATGTGTCATATCAATGACCTCTTTGGTGTTAACTCACTTCTCAAGTGAGAGATCCTGGAAGTCTGTTAGCTACAGACTCACAGTGTCTCAGTAGGGTGCCTGTTGGTCTGTGGGAGAGCAGGCCTGGGCAGGGACTATATTCTGTCCCTATATTCTTATAAGACTAAATACATTTCATTATATTTCAATAAAGTTTACTCAAAAAGTTAAAATGCTCCAAAGTTGGAATTAAGAAATGTGAGCTCACTTATTTGACATGGATTTAAAACAAGAATGCTATGTAAAACTAGAATTGGAAAAGAACAAAGCAATTACTGTGAATGGGGTCTTTAGAGAAATAGAAAACTACTAACAAAAAAGCCCAGGGTAAAAATAGATTTCCTAAAAAAGAATTCAGTTTTATGGCAGGATTAAATTCCAAAATAAGTGCTCAAATTATGCCAACTAGTATAGTTTATAGCAGGAAGAGCTAATATAAATTATGCCCATGCATAAAATTCACTCATTAAAAATAGTTGTGACATGGGAAGATAATAATGATGTTTTGAGTAAAAATTTATTTATTTTTTAGGTTTATACAGATGTGTATTGCATTCAGATGCCAGAAGAGGGTGTTAGATATTCCTGGGATAGGTTATCAACAGGGAGCTAGGAAATGCCTGTAGGTGCTGGAAAACAAACCAGTCTTTCACAGTAGTAGTATGAATTCTCTAGCCCAATTAATAAATATTATCGAAAATATTTTAGTTTTAATCAGTATCTATTATGATCTAGTCATAGATGATGGGAACAAACCAAATGTCTTGCATGTTGCTTACATAGGGGAAAGAAGGTTTAATATTTAAGCATGCTATTATACTATGATACATCCCTACTATAAAAAACTAACGATATAATCCTTGTAGGAACTATAACTTACTTTGTTATTTATTTGTGGGGCTATTTACTGCATGAGAGAGAACATGAGGTACAATGAAACCCACTACAAGAGTTTTATTGGGGAAGGGAAAGTGGGGATATGCAACAGGCATACTAGAAACAAATAGTGTGGAAGAGAGAGTGGAAACAAGTGAAATCTGCTTTTATAGGTTCCCTCCCTCCTTCCTCCGAGCGCCTTTGGGCTTACATAGCTACACCATCCATGTGCATAGATTATATGATCATGCTACGTGCAGATTATGTGACCACATGGTGCATTGATTACTTAGGACTTAAGGCTCTGGGGTGACTTAGACTTTTGCCTGACAGCTGAGACAGTGCATGTGAGGTCATGTAACTAGCTAGAGAATGGCTACAGATTATAAGATTCTACCTTTTTTGTTATTATAAAATAAGGGGGTTAGCAGTGGCAGGTAAATATGAATGGGGGTGCCATGTCTCCTGGAACTGCTTCCAGCTTACTCGGTGGGCATTGGTTAATTTTGGGGGATGGGGATGGGAGCTTTCAGCTGAATTGTCTTTACCACTGCATTTAATCCTGTGAAATCATCCATTTCTGCTTGGATCTGACAAGGTGCTGACTAGGCAGAAAAGGGAATTTAGAAAAAAAATCTACCTTGGGGGAAAAGGTGAGATGACATGAGGGGTGAGGGGTCCAGGAGGGATCCCAGGGTGAGGGATTGGGGTTCTTGGGACCAAGAAAGTTTGAATGATACTTATCTGAAGTGGATCTGACCTGTCCAGGTGGGTCCAAGCAAGCTCTGGAGCTCTGAAGAATTTTTAAGTTTATGAAGGAGACAAATTTTAAGCATATTAAGAGCAACCAAAGGGAATTTAAGATCTTGAGCTGGTAGCCATGATATTATAGTGTTTAGTACTCTGCTATCAGAATCTTATTCATTAGGGTAATCGAGTGGGGGGTGGGGAGGGAGAAATCTGGAACATGCTTTTTAAATTATTACCAATTAGGCTTTTTATCTTTATCTGAGACAAACATTAAGGCATCTGTTTTCTTTTATTATTTTCGTATCCAGGAGACACAGGTGATTGGGTGCTGAGGGCATTTAATAATTAAAAATAATTGTTATATTAAAGTTTTTTTTTTTTTTTCAGAGTCCAGACCCTTTTGAGTCTGTGGATATGAATACCTCTGAAGTGCTACTCTTTCTTACTGCCTGGGTATATTTATTGGTCATTGTGCCTCCAGCTCTATGACTGATGATGGTCCTGTAACAGTTAGCTGAGTAGTTAATTAAAAATTTGAATATGTTATTAGAGATACAGAGGGAAACTGATGAAACAGAATATGAATGGTAGAGACAGGAGAACATGGAGGGGGAAATAAGGAAGGAAAAAAACATATGGGGTTTCCAGTCCAGTGGGATTGAGTAGAGTTGTAGGATGAAACCTCATTCTTCTGGAACTGGAGACAAGGTGGTTGATCCTGGTGTCCTTTGGAACTTAAGAGAACAGGGCCCTATTTGTGTCACTTTGTATGAGGAGGAATTCCCCTGGGTTGGGGGTGGGGTAAAAGGCCTCAGGTGAGACAAGTGAATCCACTGGGCTTAGCAGCTTATCAGCTGTGGGATTTACAAGAATTACTTTGAAGGGTCCCTGCCATTGAGGGGAAAGGGTTAAGGGTGCTGGACTGGAGGGGAAAGAAGGACCTGATCCCCAATGTGGATTGGAGGTGAGCAGGGGCTGTCACATAACTGGGGTAAAGAATGGTCAACAAAATTCCATAGTAGAGAATGGAGGTGATAAGAGTAGGGGGTGAGCAGGTGGTCAGGGAGGGGCAAAGGTTTGGATAGGAGGCCCCAGGTTAAAGCCAGCCTCCCATACATGAGTTCAAATGGCATGATTAAAAGGGTTGCTTGGGAAGGGCCCAGAGCCTGAGAAGAGCTAGAGGCAATAATTTCACCCAGTCAAGGTGAAGTTCCTGTGACATCTTAATAAGAATGCTTTTTAAAGAATGATTAGTATGTTCTACCTTCCCTGAGGACTGAGGATGGTAAGGTATATGGAAATGCAAAGAAATATTAAGAGTTTTAGATAGGGTCTGGAAAATCTGGCAAGTGAACTCTGGGCCATTATCAGACTAAAGAGAGACAGAGATCCCAAATTGGGGGATGATTTCCCAGAGGAGGAGGTCAGCAACTATCTGAATTCCCTTATTAGAAATCAGAAATGCCTTCAACCAGCTCAAAAAAGAGTCCACAATTATGAGAAAATATTTAATTCATCTTATAGTGGGCATATGGGTAAAATCGAGCTGTCAGTCAGTCCCTGGCCTGGTGGGTGGGAAAAAGTTGACTCCGATATTTGGAACTGGGATCTGACTTTTGGCAAATTTTACAAGAGGTAATAATAGTTCTTAAGAACTCTAAGTCCTCAGAGGTAGGCTATAGGTGGGCTTTGACGAACTGAGACAGAGATTACTAGGGAGAAAGAACTGGTATAGAGAGGGCAGAATTTGCCTAGTGTCAGAGGCTGTGAGGATGTGGGTTGTACTGTATGGATCCCTTTGGTGAGTGGGGTGAGTCTGGGCCCTGGAGGGCTGCTGTCCTAGCTGCCTGGTCAGCCTGATTATTTTTCTTAGAGATGATGGAACTGTCGGTCTGATGGGAGGCTTTTAGCATGGCTATTATTTGACTTGAGTTAGATATGGATCCTCCCTTTGCTGTAAGGAGCCCACACTCTTTCCAGACAACAACATGGGAAAGGAGGATATGGAAAGCATACTTGGAGTCTGTATAAACATTTAGGGATTGTCCCTGTGCCAATTGGAAGGCACGGGTGAGAGCTATCGGCTCAGTCTGTTGGTTAGTGGTGTGTGTGGGTAATGCCTGTGCTTCTACCACCCCAGTATCTGACACTATGGCATAGCCCGCTTTACAGGTCCCTTCATGTAAAAAGGAGCTGCCATCTATGTACCCGGTATAAGTGGCCTGAGGCAATGTGCCCTCCTGTATGTGTGAAGGATTGGGCTATAATTCTAGGGTTTCAGTGCAGGAATGAGATGGAGACATAGTCAGCATTAGGTTGAGGAAGGAGGCTTGAAATATTACCACTTGGAGAGAAAGAACTCAGGAAGGAAGTTTGGAAGCCTTTATTTTATAAGTTAGGAGCTGGGACTGGTTATGGTGGGAGAAGAGAGTGGTGGGTGACCAAAAAGTTAGCTTCTTTGATTCACAAATAAGGAGCTCAGCAGCTGCTAAAGCTCATATGCAAGGTGCCCATCCCAAAGTGGTGAGGTCTAGTTTTTTTTGACAAGGTATGCTACAGGTGCAAAGGAGGGTCCCCAAGCTGGTGTCCTAGGGTCCCAAGGGCATATCCCTCCCTTTCTGTTACATAGAGGGAGAAGGGACAAGTTAAATGTGGGAGGTGACATACTGGGGCCTGAAGGAGAGCCTGTTGGAGCTTCTGGAAGGGTTTAGTAACAAGGTGAAGGAGGGGTTCACGTGGGGAGCCCAGAGCTGCCTCATATAAGGGGTGAGCAATGACAGAAAAAGATGGAACCCAGGACCATAAGAATCCAGCTATTCCCAGAAAGGACAGAATCTCCTGTTTAGTAGAGGGGACTGCAAGAGACTGGATTAGATGTTTTCAATCTACAACAATAGCCTTGTGGATTGGGGTAATGGTTAGACCCAAATAGGTGACCTGAAGAATGGACAGAAGGACCTTGGAGGTGAAACCCTATAACTCCAGCTGGATAAGAAATTTAGGAGAGCAGAGGTGTTAGTTTGGCTTAATTGTAGTAACAGGCTGCAGAATAGAATGTCATGTACATACTGCATGAGTTTAGAGCCAGAGAAAGACAAAGAGGGCAAGTGAGAGGCTAGGGCCTGACCAAATAGGTGTGGGCTGTTCCTTAATCCCTGTGTCAAGACAGTCCAGGTCAGCTGCATCGACTGGTGAGTGTCAAGGTCAGTCCAGGTGAAGGCAAAGATATTTTGAGACTGGTGCCAAAGAGGAATAGAAAAGAGAGCACCCCTGAAGTCTAAAAATGAGAAATGGGAGGTTCCTGAAGGGATTGTGGAAAGAAGTGTGTGAGGGTTAGGCACCACAGGATGGAGGGGAACCACTGCAGAATTAATGAGCCAGAGGTCTTGAACCAGGAGGTAGGTTCCATTAGATTTCTTAGCTGCGAGAACGGGGTGGGGGCGTGTTAAAAGGAGAAGTTGGGTGAAGTATCTTTGTTCTGAGAAGGTCAGCAATGCCAGACTTAAGTCCCCTAAGCCTCTAGAGTGAGAGAGGGGACTGAGCTTGGGTGATGTACCGACTAGGGTACTACAACTGGATAACAATAGAGGAATGATGATTAGCAACAGAAGGATCCTGGGTGTACCAGACTTTGGGGTCCACCTGATAGGCTGGCAGAGCTAGTAGGCTGGGTTGGTGGTTAGCAGGAGGAGGAGAGGAGCTTCTGGAAAGTCTGGGGTCTGGAAAGTCTGGGGTCAGGTGAATGGGGGGGAGCAAATGAAATAGAAGCTCCTACCTTAGCTAAAAAAAAAAAAAAAAAAAATCTCTTCTCATTAGGGCCAGAGGGCAGGTTGGCATGACCAGGAATGTGTGGGTAAGAGGGATACCCCTGAAAATACAACTAAGTGATGGGGTCTGATGAGGTAGGTAAGGCTGTCCTCCAACCCCAACAATAGGGAGATGAAGAGAGGTGGGCCCCCAAACTCCCTTATGACTGAGTAAGTGGTCAAAAAGGAAGGAAATGGATCACCCTGATACTGTAATGGTTACCCTATGTTCCCTGTGGGAGATGACTGTTGTCAGGTTGGAACCTGGGCATCTTCATCATCTACTGCCAAGTCTAGGAGATAGGGTGAAGGGTGGTCTTTGTTTGATGTCCCCATGCCATGAGGTGCACAGGGGCAGTCAACTGACCAATTTCCCTCTTGGTGGCATTTAGGACAAGGCTCAGGAGGCCTGCATAGGGCAGGGAAGGTATGAACCCAGTGGCTTTCTCTACCACATGTAAAACAGGGACCTGGGGGCCCTCAGGCAGCCAGTGGGATAGCTTGTGCCAGCATTTGGCAGTTATTTCTATGGCTTTCTCATCTCTCCCATGGTACATCTTAAAAGTTAGCACTAAGACTTCTGCCTGTGAAGTCAGGGCCCTCTCTCCAGATGTTTGACCCTAAAGTTGGGGAGGCTCTGCAAGATGAAATGGGTCATAAAGTGCTGTCTGCCCTCTGCACTCTCAGGATCTAGATTAGTATATTGTAAGACAGCTTTTGTATGTCATTCTAGAAATAGAGATGGGTTCTCTTCCTTATCCTGAATTATGTTCTTTAGCTTTTCATAGTTTACTGTGTTGAGGGCAGCAATCCTAGCTAGAGAGCCACCTGGGATATTATAATCCCATTGTGGGTCCTGATCGGGAACTGCTTCCACTCTGGGTGGATGGGCTGCACTAGTTTGGTAGACCTTGTCTGCATGTATCCTAGCCTGTTCCCAGACTTGTCTGTGCTCCTCAGGAAGTAGGTTATTAGCAAGGATTATGTATATATTATGAAAAGTGAGACTATAGGATTGGGTAATATATTGGAATTGTTCAATAAAGGAAATAGAATTAGGCATATAAGAACCCAGTTTTTTTTTTTTTTTTTCTCTCTCTATCTGAGAAAGTTCTGCCAGTGAGAAAGGGACATGTATCTTAACCAGCCCATCTATCCTGGCTACGTCTTCCAAAGGGAGAATAGCCACTGGGTTGGCCTGACTGGGGTAGGGTTCCTTAGCAGCTTGAGAACACGAGACAGAAGGAGTGAAGGTGGGAGCCAGAGTTGGGCAGTTAGAGTGGCCTGACATTGGAGAGGAAGAAGGGGCTACTTGAGAGGATGGAGGAGCTGGAAGAGCAAGGGAGCAGTCATTGCAGGAGAATGAGCAGGAGGTCAGAAAGGCAGAGGGGTATGTGTGATTCATTAACAGGGTCCAAAGCAGTAGTAAGGGTTCCTCAGGTTTGGGTTGCATGGCTAGGAGTATGTGGGCAGGTGACTAGGAATCAAAGAGAGAGGGTTTAGAGCTGAGACAGAAGAAAGCTTGGATATAGGGTAACTCTTTCCATTTGCCCATTTGCTGACAGTAGATAATTCCATAAAACATTGGGGTCCAATGAGCCATTAGGTGGCCATTTTTAATTGTTACCTAAGGGGATACTTAGGCCATTTTTTAGTGCAGAGGCAGATAATCTTAAAAATCTTTAATTAAGGCATTAAGATGAGAGGTTTGAGCGTTTCCAAAAAGTATCCCAGAGATGTGGGGCTAATGGGATTGGAAGCGTTGTTTCCCATGACTGCTGCAGAGACTAAATAAATAAATAAATAAATAAATAAATAAATAAATAAATAAATAAATGAGATCCAATGGCCAAAATTTCTCAGGCATCCCTAAGATCAGGATTGATGAGTGGTACAAGTCACTCAATGCTTTGTCAAGCAAAGGAGTGAGGGCCCGGGCAATATAGCCCGAGGACCAGGGTCCAACATGTGAGAAATGAATCAGAATGATATCTCAGAATGCAGTTGTGGGTAATGGCTGAGGGTATAGCCAGAGATGGGGGCCGACCGTAGCCAATAAAGATCATGGACAAGCATACCCCCAGTCCCAAGGACACCAGGATGCCAGATGATCAACGGTAGTTTTCATGGGTCCAGGGAACAATTTATGCTGGCTGGTAAAGGGAAAACTCACCAGTTGAAGCAGCCAGTGTTGTGCAGAGTGATCTGGCAGCTGAGCAAATGGAAAGTGGACAGTTGTAGATGAGTCAACCTCGGTTCAGGTTGGGCGTAGGGTGCCGGGGAGCCTGCTCTGTCATGGCACCAGTGTTATTTATTTGCGGCACTATTTACCATGTGAGAAAGAACATGAGGTACAACGAAACCCACTACAAGAGTTTTATTAGGAGAGGGGAAGGGGAAATATGCAACAGGGCTTCTAGAAACAAATAATGTGGAAGAGAGAGTGAAATGGGTGGAATCTGCTTTTATAGTCCCCGGCCCCCTGTGCATGTACATATGGGCTTATGTGTGTAGCTATGCCACACATGCACATAGATTACATGATCATGCTGCGTACAGATTATGTGACCACATGGCGCATGGGTTACATAGGACACAAGGCTCTGGCGTGACTAAGCCTTTTGCCTGACCGTTGCAACAGCATATGCAAGGACACGTAGCTAGGGAGTGGCTATGAATTATAATGAACCTACATTTGGATTTAGTTGTATGAAGGGAATTGGTCTGACAACAATTTGCATTAAAATACGTGTTCATATTGAAAATTATGAATTAGCATCCAATTATGAAGTCTTTTACATAAAATCTCTATGAAGTAATGTTTCTGTTTTATTAATGAAATGTCATTAATAAACCCTACCTTTTAGATTTCAACCCACTATAATTGTCCCACCTTCATCTATTAAATTTGTTTTTTTGTCAGAATTTAAGAATGACTTCTTGTTTACAGTTCCAACATTTGAATTCTTTACTCTTCACCTCAGCAGCATTGCTCAGGACAGTGTGTTCCCTCTTTTTTGAAGCATATTTTCTTATGGTTGTGTCTTCAATCATGTCTACTCTATTCCTCTAACAACAGAAGCCAAGCAAGCCCTCCAGGAGTAACTTCACAACACGTGCAGGATTATGCTTCCTTTAGTTAACTAACTTTAAGGCACTCTCCAAAGTGACCTTATGCCCCAAATTGCTCCTCTGAAATTGTGTTGGTTCGCTTCACATCCTATTATAAAACAATGATTATCGTGAGCTGAATTTTTGCTGTTCGTTGAGCTTTGCATGTGTTAATTCATCTTTGTAATTTTCACTCTCACGTTACTCCAATTTTTCAGGTTAGAAAACTTAGTCACAAGGTAGTGAAATAAATTGCTTAAGGTCACAACTTGTGTCTGTAACATCCTTGTAGTCTGACTACAGGGATCACATTCTCAACCAGGTGCGAAGACCATGATTAACTGTATAACATTTCACATGATAAAGGTGATATTTCAAGTCAGAATAAAGAAGTATAGCCAAAAGGAAAATTACCATAATTAGAATATTATTTGAGAAAAATTAATATACTGCTAGACTTTTTTCTTCATCATACTTGCTAAATGAACTAAAGACTTGAGGATAAAATATACATCTTTAAAAAGTAGAAAACATGAATATGCCTTTTAAAAATACTTGTATGGGGGGGAGCTGGAAAGATGTCTCAGCAGTTAAAAGCACTGGATGCTCTTCCAGAAGACCCAGGTTCAATTCCCAGCACCTACATGGCAGCTCACAACTACCTGTAACTAAAGTTCCAGGGGATTTGGTACCTTCATACTGACATATATGCAGGTAAAATACCAATGCATATAAAATATTAGTTAAAAAAGTATGTGTGTAGAGAAGTACTTTGTACATGGTATAGCAGGCTGAAACAAATATCAAAAAGTAGCAGATTTGATTGCAAGGATCTACAGAAGAAAAACTATGCCACAAAAATGCAGATAGACATAAATCTTGGACAAAGTTACTAGGATAAACAAAAAAAAAACATTTCACTGAAAAGAAATGGAAAATATAACAAATTCCTCACAGATAGAAACATATGTGAACATATGGAGTTACTAAAGATTACTATACTTATAGTTTATCTTATATAAGTTACTAATAAATGGAAACAGCATTTTCTAATATTTATTTTCAGTATAGATTCACAGCATGGATATAACTGTGGGTATAGAAGATTAGATAGTCCCTACATGACTGTGGTGTGTATAATGGGTTAAATTACTTGATAAAACAATCAGGTAGTAAATATTTTGCCTCAAATTGTTCACTTATCCTACAAACATGTTTATCTTTTATCTCAGCATTCTTAAACCTAGATAAGTATGTTAACATAATGTTTTCAGATCCATGTATTATTTTGGAGCAAGGCCTTACTATGTAGCCCCAGATAGCATGTTATTAATTATGTAGCCCATGCTCAAAGCAATCCTACTTCAGCCTCCCAATTTGGGGATTATGTGAGTGCAGCCATTTTTCCAGTCCATATATTAAGAGGACATTTACCCCCGGGGATCTCAACAATCAAATATTGCATCAGTCTATGTGTCATATGAAGGATTGCCATAGATTGCAATAGACTGGAAAATTAATTTTGTTGCTTTTACTTCAGACACATGCATGTGATCTTCAGTGTTTACATGTGCTTTCAAAATAGCCTGGCTGTACTCCATTGTCAAGGCTGTGCTTGCAAACAGATAGAAATACTTTAGAAGCCTATGGATATCCTCAAGATGGATTCTTGGGCTGTATGTGAGAGTCTTCTGGCTTTGGGTATAATATGAACCTATTATAGTCCATCACTTGAACCTCACCACATTCTGGTTCAGAAGGATACTGACCATACACATTATTACTAAAACCTCAGTTGATATCTCCTGGACATGTCATCAAAAGTTAGCTCCCTTGAGAAAATGCCATTATTCATTTTTAATCATTATCATCATCATCACCACCATCATTCTCATTGTCACCACCCCATCATCTCACCATCATTGAGATGATTTGTCTTGTTCTAGTTCAATTATACTGAGATGTCACAGTTAAAAAATCTCAACCTCTATACACTTGGTAAAAAGAGACACTTGTTTGAGATTTAGATAGTGGAAATGAAACAGCAACCAATTATCTTAGAAAGTTGTAATGACCAGGTAAATTGGTGGTCATGGCCCTGAATGGATTGAAGAAGGTGAAGTCTTGCATCAATGAAACATTCTTGTCTTAAAACATTTGTTTCTGAAACACCAACTTCATTAGGTACCCTGCACTGGTCACTGGGTGTGCAATTCTTGCTTTACTGAAGTGATTTGCTTCAGTTCTTTGGTTAACTAGCAGTTCTCTGATGCTACAGCTCCATTTCCCCAGTCTGCATTCCACCACCCAATGCCTGTTTCAAGATTAACACCTTTCTACACAGGAATTATACTGATTTACCACTCATGATTTTTATATTGATAGTAATGATAAAAATAAAAGCAATGGTAAATGCTGACATCTACATACACAACCTTGAACATACCCAAAAATTCTGTGCTAATTATTATTAATTATACCATCTCATGTTTAATGTATCTTCAAATTCAATTAACACACAGACCTAATAGAATAATTTTCAAATATTTTACACCCTTTTCATTCTCCAGTTTTGATTAAGGAAAGTGCAAAATCAGCTTGTCACTTCTAGCATTGTATCTGATAATTAAGAAATTGAGAGAGCAAGAGGATAGCAAAACCTTGAGAGTACTTGAACGAGTTAATGGAATACTTGGTGGGGGGGGGATTTGCTACTTCTGAAATTCCAAGCTGCTGTCTGGATGGTTGTGCTAAGCTGAGACTGTGCCTTTTTTTTTTTTTTTTTTTTCAAGAAAGTAAACTGAACCTTGATATTTCATATAATCAATCTGCATTAAGTTTCAGTATCCTGCAAAGGAATATTTATCTTCAGATTGAAATTTCCAAAGGTAACTTACTTCTTAAGTTTTAATATTTATATTTATTCCAAGAAGCTTACACACTCCTTTGTTCTCCATACCAACATCATTTTTTATTTCTTATCAAACATGTGTTTGTGAGTTCAATTTCTGATTAAAACTGATTTTTATGCAAGCTCTCCCCAAGACTTCCAAGTGTACCTCAGAGAGGATATTAAAAATGACTTACTGGACTGTTTTACTTATCAGTAGCCCTTCCTTTGAGATTGAACTTGGGAGTGAAACACTGTAAAAGTTTCAAAGAGAAAAGTAATGAATTGCCAATATTTGAGAAAAATGAACTGAGCTTGATTGACACACTAGATTTAAATGAAAATGGAAAAATGGCCAAACAGGGGGGGTAGGGTAGGGAAAAAAAGGAGTTTCAGTGCAATCTCATGCCTTGTTCCAGCATCTCACATGCAGTAAAATACTTTTTATTGGTCCTAGCAATGATTAACTGCAAACTTTCTAGGAATAAGTGTTTATTCTCTGAGATTTTATATTTGGGGAATATTTGCTACACTTTCAGTATAAACCATTCTTCTCTTAGAGATCAAATCCCCATGTGATGCTTCCATACTGCTAATACATTATTGAGTATGCGTTTGGTAGATGAACTACTACTGTGCTGGTAAACTGTCTAAATTCTAGACAGGGAGTAAAGAGTAAATGAAGATGAGAAATCTGCCTAGTAGAAATGATTTCTTGTCCCAATTGGAGTTTTATAGATTTTATTTATTTTCATAGTGTTCAAAAGCATATCCTTTATTCTAAATAAGATAGAGCAATTTATAAAATCTCACTTCTAATTCTTTTATCAAGGCTGCCTTATAAATATTCATACAATTTCAACATAGTTTAGTGATTTAAAATGGGGCCCTTTCCAATTGACTGTAGACTAATATTTCATAACATATAACAAACACAAACTAATGCATGATGATGCTGTCCTTGGATGTTGAGACAATATCAAAACCTGTAAAGTATTTAAATACTTGTGGTCAGATTCTGAACTTAGCTCGCTATAGACAGGTATCAGTTAATGGGCCATTTTTTATCTAGATATCAAAATTTAACTTTCTGTATGTGGTTAATAGACTTCAAATTCTACTTCATTCATGTAGTATTCCAAGTTTGTTGAAGATATTTAAATGTAAAATGAAAATAATATCAGTACCCGCATCAAAGCCATGAGGATACAGTGATATACTGTGGGTAACACCATAAATAGGTCTCCAATAATTAATCAGACAAAGCCATTATAACAATTGCATACAGTTTCGTAAAATACTCCATGCTTTCTTATACATCAGCAAGTTTATTCTTAAATGAAGTCATGATCATTCTCCACTGCATAGCTGAGCCAACCAAAGGTCAAGTATTTAAATGGCTGCTGAAGTGTTTAAGTGTTTTCACAGCTGGTAAATGGGAAAGCCAGGAGTTAAATGGACATTAGTTCTCCCCTGTTCAACACCCACACACATACCCAGAGCACGTCAAAGGCTACATGAAGCAGTTCTTTCCATGAAGTACAAAATATTCCTGCTCATTTCTTGAGTTTCCTGGTGTGATGTCAGACTTGCTTGATAAAGAACAGGGCCTTCCTAGCAAAACCAGGCTCTCTGATCCCCTCTTGAGAGTAGGATACTTCCATAGAAGGGTGTTTGGATTGACCCTACACTTATGTTTCTGCCTCACAGCTACTGGAGAGCAAGATCTGTGCAGTTGAAACTTTCAGTTCAGGGAGCCATGTATCTGGCTAATGTGATGGCAGCTAGGTTTCAGATGTTGGACATGTGAATTGGGAAAGTAATTTTCAGTACTAAAATGAGAGGAATGGCCATCTCTTTTCATGTGTTGGTGGATGGTCTGGCATACATTTGCTTCTTGAACATGCCCAGATGGCATGAGGGTTTCATTTCTTGGGATCTGAATATTTTAGTTCTTGTAAATCCAAAGAAATGTTTATATCTTTCTGTAGTTAAGTTATGCATATGAAGACCTAGGGGAGGAAGCACATAAGAAATTCATGCAGAACATTAAATGTTCTAGTAATTATGATCTCTGTTTGATTCAGAGATGAAGGGAAAATAAACAAATCCAAGAACTATTGATAATAAAATTTCTCTGCATTGAGAAATTTAAGAAGAGGTGACAAAATACAAATACTGTGGCTGTATTTTCTCCAGCAACACCCTCCAGGAAATCTGCATTTATAAAACTCTGTGCTTAGTGAAAACTATCCATTGTCTCATACCCTGAAATAAGTACCAAACAGCCCATCAGCCATCCTACTTGTGAATAAAGAGATGAGTTAAAAAGATGTGGGTGACCTCATTCAGGATGATTTTTTCTAGATCCATCCATTTGCCTGCAAACCTCATGATATCATTGTTTTTCTCTGCTGAGTAGTACTCCATTGTGTATATGTACCATATTTTCTTAGTCCATTCTTCAGTTGAAGGGCATCTAGGTTGTTTCCAGGTTCTGGCTATTACAAACAATGCTGCTATGAACATAGCTGAGCAAATGCACTTGTGGTATGATTGAGCATTCCTTGGGTATATGCCCAAGAGTGCTACAGCTGTGTCTTGGGTGAGATGGATTCCCAATTTTCTAAGGAAGTGCCATATTGATTTCCAAAGTGGTTGTACAAGCTTGCATTCCCACCAGCAGTGGAGGAGAGTTCCCCTTGCTCCACATCCTCTCCAGCATAAGCTGTCTTCTGTGTTTTTGATCTTAGCCATTCTGACAGGTGTAAGGTGGTATCTAGGAGTTGTTTTGATTTGCATTTCTTGGATAATTAGGGATGTTGAGCAATTCCTTAAATGTCTTTCAGCCATTTGAATTTCTTCTGTTGGGAATTCTCTGTTTAGTTCTATAGCCCATTTCTTAATTGGACTGTTGGGAATTTTGTTGTTTAATTTTTTGAGTTTTTTATATATTCTGGATATCAGCCCTCTGTCAGATGTGGGGTTGGTGAAGACCCAGACTCAGAAGGACAAACATGGTTTGTACTCACTCATAGGAGGATACTAGATGTAAAACAAAGATGACTAGATGCTCCAGGGAGTCTACCTAGAAAACAGGACCCTAGGAAAGACATGGATCACCCAATGACAGAGAAATGGATGAGATCTACATGGACAACCTGGATGACAGTGGGAGTAATAAAGGGCAAGGTTTGAGGGAAAGAAAGCTTAGGGGAGTAGCAGATCCCAGCTGGATTAAGTGCAGAAAGGGAGAACAAGGAATAACAGACCATGATAAATGAAGACCACATGAGAACAGGAATAGGCAGAGTGCTTGAGAGGTCCCTAGAAATCCACACTGATACATCCTCTGTAGACGGCGGGCAATGGTCAAGTGAAAGCCTGATCTGACCTAGTCTGGTGATCAGATGGCCAAACACCCTAACAGTTGTGCTGGAACTCTCATCCAATAACTGATGGAAGTGGATGCAGAGATCCTCAGCCAGGCCCCAGTTGGAGCTCCAGGTGTCCAATAGTTGAGAAAGAGGAGGGACTGCAAGAGCATGAATTGTTGAGACCAAGATTGGAAAAAGCACAGGGACAAATAGCCAAATGAATGGAAGCACATGAATTATGAACCAAAGGCTGTGGAGCCCCTAGCTGGATCAGGCCCTCTGGATAAGTGAGACAATTGAATAGCTTGAACTGTTTGGGAGGCATCCAGGCTGTGGGACCAGGACCTGTCCTTAGTGCATGAGGTGGCTGTTTGGAACCTTGGGCTTACAGAGGGACACTTTGCTCTGCCTGGAAGGAGGGGACTGGACCTGCCTGTACTGAATCCACCAGGTTTAAATGAATCCCCAGGGAAGTCTTGGCCCTGGAGAGGATGGGAATGGAGGGGAGGGGATGGGGGGAAGGTGGGGGTGGAGGGGGGAGGGGGGAGGACAGGGGAACCCATGGGCGATGTGTAAAATTAAAACACAAATATAATAATAATAATAATAGATGTGGGTGAAAGCAAATGTGAAGGAGTTAGAATTCCTCCAAGTACAGCAGTGTGCCTCTCAGGCATCTTTGGGAGGCAGTCTTCTGTAGGAAACAGTCTCTCCTCTTTCAAAAGTGTCAAGTAAAGGGAACACCTGAGCTGTGCTTGCTGGAACTTGGCATTGTACTCAGAAAATTCCAGGCTAAGTTCAGGAAAGCTACAGAAACCATGATTAAATGTGAGGTTCCATCAAGCCCCAGACTCTGCTTTACTTCACAGAAAGAACTTTCAACTAGATAATTTCCAGACACTGTTCTAGTGAGCTAAAATAAATAAATAGATAGATAGATAGATAGATAGATAGATAGATAAAATAACCTCTCATTGGAAATGAAAGTTTTCTAAGACTTAATCGAAAGTGATTGAGACCAAACTTCAATGAATATGGAAGTAACTTGATATTCTTAAAGTTGAAGGAAGATTATTACTGTGGAACATATGATATTGTCTGCATTCTGCTTAAATAATTGCTGTATTTTATGTTCTTTATAGATGATCTAAATTTTTTAACCAGAAGGAAACCATGGGAGCATGTGAGCTAAAAGACACTCATGACTGATTTTAGTTTCTGCAGGAGGAAACCTACAGACTAAGTTCTGAGAAGTGAGTTTGTTTGGCAGGTAATTGCAGAATGCATTACGAATAGAGAAGAAGCAGAGAAGGTACAACACGTATCAGCTATAATCCTAAGTCCTTTACTGACTGGGACAAGAGTATAGCTCAGCATAGGGCTGGGAAATGTGTCTGTTTACTTAGTCTGTTCACAGCTACATAAGATACTTCAACACTTCTCATCTGTTACGTTGGCGCCTTCAGAATCTGGGTATGAGAAGGTCTCAGAACCTATAATTGGAGCACCCACCATTGCTATATAACTCCTAAATTAAGCTTTATCTTTTGAATTTTTATGATTATTGATCCTCTATCACACATTTTACTTAGAAAATCTCTTTACTTTCTTGCAAAAATTTTTACTTTTAAGTGTAACTCATTCAGTAATTAAAAAAAAATCTCTCATGAAACTGATGTATATGGTAACACTGTGTGAAGAATGAATGGTGTGAGTAAGAATACAACTTTAATATTAGCCTTACTAACCAACAAGTGATGGGGCTTCTTTTTATTTCTTGTTATCTTTCATAGGAGAAATTTGTATTTTTTTAGAGCTGTAATAGTACAGTTCAAGTTATATCTCTGTGCTTGGAATCTATTTCAACCAATAAGGGTTAAATGTGATCACCAAGATCCTTATCAGAACTACCACCTCACCATACTGAGTACCAACATTGCCACTAAAATCATCAACATTTTCTTGCATAAAATACCTGAAAAGTTCTCTGTAACAAAAAGAAATATACCACTTCCAAGGTAATAAGTGGCTAATCAGAAGAACCTTCAATCTTCCAAAATAGGTGAGGACACAAAACTTTAGAAGTGCAATGTGCTGTGTTTTTACTGTACTTAGCATTGGTGTACAGCTGCTTCTGACAGAACAGGTAGACAGGTGCTAATTAACAGGTGGCATCTTTAAGGAAAAAGAGTCATGTAAATACTTATTTAGAAAATATTTAGGGTAGTCATTACAGAGCTCCAAATTGCCATGCATTTTTATGGCAAAGTATTTTCTCAAATGAATCACCAGGATGAAGCCATTTCATTAAAAATCCATTTAGTAGCACCGTATGTGGTTTTGGGTACAGGTTTAATGCTCTGATTCTGTTTTCTGTCTTATGATAATGAAATCACTAAAAAGGATAGAAGTTGCTTGCATATGGAAAGAAAACCATCTTGTCTGGGTATCATGGACTAAGTTTGCATACATGAAGTGTTTACCACAAAGGTTCTCAAAGACAAATGATTTGAGAGTTTACTCAGAGGACCAGCTGTTTTATTTTGGGACTCCAGGAACTCAGATATGAAAATATTTGGAAAAGTCAAGTGATCCAGACAATGATTCTTGAATATTTCTCTTTACTGGTTTTCTTTTGTTCCATTATTTTAACAAACCAAACAAAAAACAAAAAACAGTGCTGTAGTCGTAATTTCCAAATGTTGATCATCAGTCCTAACCTGTTAGTCAAAATGCCCTGTTTCAAAACATGTTCACCTTGATATCCTTACCTACTAATAAACACTGTATAGTGAAATCATTGGGTTTTATAACATTTGCTACTAACTTGCTAGGTCACAAGACAAATCTTTGATACCTTTCTTTGACTTTTAACCTTCTCTATGGACTTATTTCCAGGTCACCAGCCAATTCTTGAGATTTTCCTTCAACGTATCTCTGATCCTCTTTATATAGCACATTGTTATATTTCATTTACTCTAAGCCAACCATTGCTTTTTGATTGAATCACAACACTGGTCTACTTGGACTCCCTGCTTCATACTCCATAATCCATTTCCAAACAAGATAGAAAACTGGGTAAACATTTTAAACAGATCCTAGTGCTTTTCTTCTTAAAAATTTGCAGAGGCCTTAGCTCAGACTCCATATAAATTTGAAGTTATCACCCAAACATTTGTGACCTATGTGGCCCTTTGTCTCCAGTGACTGTTTTCTTAGTAGTCTTTCTCTTAATTCTAAGGCATAGTAGCTTCCTTTACCATGGCATGCTTCCTTACTTTGAATTTGTCATTTGCTTTCCAGAATATTATTTTCCAATATTTATTTTATGAATAATTTATTATAACTAATCCTTATAGTGGTTCTATTTTATATCTTCATTGTTTATTGCTCTCAGTAGCCCATTTATTTTCAGTGCTCATAACTCTGACAGTCTGACATAGTAGGCTACACAATCTAGGAGTATATCCAATTGATGGTTCTTTCTGTATTGTAATTTTATGCTCTCTGAATTATATGTGAATGCTTTGTTTAATGCAATTATTGTGGTTTTTGTTTTGATAGTGTATATGCCATTTTGCTTTTTTGTTCTGTTGTGCCTTAATCTTTCTCTCTCCTTCTTCTGTTCAAGTTAATTGAGTGTTTTTAGTATCCTTTTTAGTGCTTTATTCTATTTTCTGTTACAGGTGTTTTTTTTATTCTCATTATTCTGTTAGTAGACAGGGCATTGGAACTCTATATAATAATCTTCTGTGACACAATATTATACTACCTATTTTCGAATGTTCAATAGATAACCACATTTAATTAAAAAACAGAATATTAGTTGTCTAGGAGGCCAATATATTTGTTTATTATCACTTGTATGTTCTGTCTTAAGTTTCCTTTCAGAAGTCTACACTTTTGTCTAATTTCAGAATAAACAACTTTAGACTTCTCCTAGTTCAAGTCATCTTTACGTCATAATTTCTTTCTGTAAATGTCTATTTGGCTTACATATCTTAAGTTACTTCACTATGTAATCATCCAGGTTAACATGTTTTCTTCAGTGTATTTTCTTTTCAAAATTATGTCTTTAATTTTGGAGATTATAAATACATTATTCCCCATTCCCTTTCCTTTCTCTAAACTCTTCCTTATGTTCTTCCTTGTTCTCTTTCAACTTTATGTCTCTTTTTCATTAATTGTTGTTGTTTTATATATATATATATCTAATATATATATATATATATAATAAATAATACATAAATATACACTGATGAATTCATATAATATAACTTGTATATGTATTTTCAGGAATGACTATTTGGTCTTGGATAATCAATATCTTGAAAACTAATATTTCCTTTTCTATTTTATCTTTCAAGACTTTATGTACTCATATGTTAAATGGTTCAGTTTTGTCTCACAGGTCATTGCAATCAAATCTATTTGCTTTAATCCTTTTTCTTTCCCAGACTCTACCATCCTTTTTTCCCTGCTGTGCTCAATATGCTCTTAAACTCATCTAAAAAATTACATACTGTTTTTAATTCCTAGAATATCTAGAATTCTAGATTTTAATTCTAGAATTTTTACCTTGTTTCATGATGAAGTTCCCATGGTCTACAAAAACTTTCTAATTTTGTCACTCATTATTAATTAATTTTTATTTGTATTTATTAAATATAATTTTGGCACATAAGCATATGCATGTATGTGTATGTAAGTGAAGTAAGGAGATTATTTTTGCATATATAATAAAATTTATTAAAATGAGTTAATTTGTATGTAGACAAAAAACGTGTACTATCTGTATTGTCATTGAGTTGTCATTAAAGGGAAAATCATAATGATTTAACATTAAAGATGGAGGCAAGTGTTTGGTGGGCATCAGGTAGGCTTTCTTGAGGGCTGAGATCCTGTTTATGATTATTTTACATCTGCTCTGATTTTTAGGTGTTCAAGGTTTTCCTGATAGTTTCTCGTATAGGTTCACGATGGTCTCGTATAGGTTCACGATGGCTAATGGAATTTCAGGCTCTATATCACTGTCACAAAGAAGAGAACGTAAGTATTTCAGAATTTTATAAAGTTTTGCAAGTTTGTTACTACGTGATACCTGAACTTAATTAGTAGTTGGCATATTTTACCAAATGTTATCAGGTGGTAAAACTGCTGATTTCCTTATAACTCCTTGCACATTAGGGGTCACACTTACTATCCTGATATTCCAAAGCAGAGTAAATTATGACTTCTGTCATTCTTGCCTTGTGTCTAAGATTGTAATGTAGAGGAATTGTGCCTGTATCCTACGCTGGTAGGAGACTGCTGGACCTGGTGCCAGTTGATAGCATTTGTGCAGAAAATGGCCATCAGTCTCCTCTGTTGGGTGAATGTGTTACTCATAGAGAGCAAACATATCTAAGATCTCCTGTAATATTGCAACCAATTATGATAAATAGTCTTTATGGAATATGAAGTCTTTGGTGACATTATTTGTGGAAATACAGGGCTTGCATAGCATCTGCTAAAGCAAATGGAGACAAGTGTCCCTCTATCTAAAGAGTATTATGCTTAAGGATTCTAAGCAACATTAGGATCCTGAAAGCTGTCTATACCATGGTTTTCACAATCCTCTTCTTCTCTCAATGGTTGTGGTAGGTTTAAAATTTGTCTAAGTCTACTGTGGACTTTTGTCTTTTCTCTGTATAAGTCCATGCCTCAATTCTATTCCACACAAAATGAATTACAATCCAACATCTGATTTTAGATTAAAAACTAGTAAGAGCTCAAACTTCTGAGCAAACAAATGACAGAAATAGCAATATTTTTATTTCATTCATATAAATTGCATTCATATATATCAACTTACCTGATCTTCACTTTTTTGCTAGGTGGAAGGAGAAAGTAGGATTAGTTAAATTCATAATGTATGACATACAAAAATGGCTATAAATAACTAATTCTTAGTCTACATGCTAAATATGTGACTTATGAATTATTAATTTAGGCTTTATAAAGTAAAAGTCCAGAGATGTTAAGTGACTGGTTCAATAGCTTGCTGATAAGGGACAGGGAGAGGAGGAACTCGTCTGGGTTTTCTGATTTGTAAGTCCTGTGGATTTCACAGAATCATAATTGCTGTTTCTGACACAAATGATAAACATTAGAAATAAATTTATTTCCTCAGCATTTTCTGTTGGGTGGCAGTTTTGCAGACATTCAGGGTGTAATTCATTGTCATCCTTTGTGTAAGTGTGTGTGAGAGGGTGAGTGTCTGGGGGTATAAACTCTTTCTCTGTTTGCATATGCTTCTACTTGTGAATTCACCGTCTAGACGGCCACTGTCCTGGGTATTCACTGGTGGGCCATTATGATTTACTTACTTTTTCTCATTAATATCATAAATGTGTGTCGGGTTTGATAGATCAAAGTGACAAAACAATATTTTTGTAGGTACAACAGCTACCCAGGCCTTTGTAATTAAGCTTGCCTGAAATAAGACCAAATATGTCAACATATTTATGCCTTGTATTGTATAGCCTCTTCCTATGTTATTTTATTAATGTAAGAGTGACTTTAATTATGCAGAGCTACAAACTACATCATTGATATTCTATGAGCATTAACTCTAATGAAGCAAAAGTAATTCAGCCTCTTATTTTTCAAGATTCATAGGAAGTCTGTGGTATAAAATGATAAAATTTGATGGTATTATTCTATTTAGTCATTATTAGATATAGCCAGGATATACTTATGTTTGTTATTTGAATTTCCTAGGTTTATACTTGTGGTTCAAATATTCATGAGTTGTAATGTTTTTTGAAAAATACGTTAGAGTTTTTTTTTTTTTTTTTCATTTGGCTGTAGTTAGCACACATTTTTGAAAATATAACTTTCACCTCTAATTCACTGGTAGATTTATGAGACTAACTCACCAAGCTGGCTGCCTATTGCTATCTGATGTGGGACTCTGAAGCCTGTCAATGAGGTTATATTCTTAATGGATTTAAAAGAAATTGCTAGTTTCCAGAATTGGAACATTTACAGGCTTCCCATGAAGATTTGTATTGCTTTGTATTACTTTACCAGCAGAGAGATAGATGAGCAGGGCAGGTGTAGGGGGAATCTAATTGTTGTTATATGGTCTTAATATTAATGGTCTACTAGAAACAAGTACCATGAAATTTACAGTCTTAGAAAATTCCTAAGAATGACCACTGCCCTCAAAATTTGAGTTTACGAAACATCTAGATCTCAAGAAATCCATCTTGTCCCACTGTTCACAGCCAGACAAAAGCCACTTCCATGTTGGTATCAACAATGAAAACTTTAAAACAGTGTGAGTAAAATGACTTCCATGCCTGTTATTCAAGTTGTGGAAAATATATGCGCCATTGGGGCCTTCTTTATATTTTGGGCTTACTTCAGATTTTAGTTGTAAGTAGATTTATAGGCATTGTTTTATGGTGTTGTTCTTGTAAACCTGTGGTGCTTAGGTGGTCTGGTCTTTTATTCAACTCCTCAAAGCATATGTATATTAGGTATTTTGTCTCTTGAAAAAGGGCAGAACCAGCTGGTCATGAAGCTGTGTTCTAAAATTTATGGTCTATTGCATAGAAAGACATTGTAGCAAAAGTCACAAAATCAATTACAGATGTTGCAATTAGCAGACAGAAACTTTAAAACAACTGTTAGAATACATTAAATAATAAACACACATATGACGGTCAAAGAGATAGAAAAATCTTCAGAGATGGAAACTTGACAAATGACAAAAAGAACTAAGTACAATCTATAAAATAAAATAATTTTTCAAGGGTATTGAGAGTGAGTAATGTGCTACACAGAGAGGATTCACAATATCGAAGTCATACCAAGAGAAAATCTACTATGGCACAGAGACCAAAACTATAAAAAACTAATGATGGTCTGAAAATTCTAAATGACCTGCAAGTTCCACTCAAGGGATTTATATACATGGAACTGATGTCCTAGAGGTTAAAAGAGCCAAAATGGGGCATAAAAAAGAATATATGTAGAAAAACAATGGCAAAAATTATTCTGAATCTAAATTAAGAATTCAAACCACAGATGCAAAAGTCCGAACGATCACGAAGTGAAACAGTGCTCCTCATGTCAGAGTACTGAGTCTGCATGAGAGATGGAGGACAGGACAAATATGACTGTGTGTCTAGTTCATTTCCTGTGCTGTGATAAGCACTGTGACCAAAAGCAGCTTGGGGAGAAAAGGGTTATTTCAGCATACAGCTCCCATGTCAGAGGCTTTCGTGGGGGAAAGCCAAGGCAGGGACTGAAGCAGACCCGTGGAGGAATGCTGCTTCCTGGTTGCTCAGACTACCTCTGCTCTAAAGCCCAGGTTGACCAAATGTATGTAATTTGGAAAAGAAAAAGGGTTTATTTGGCTTACAGGTTACAATCCATGAGCAGGACAGGAACTCAAGTAGGAACTGACGCAGATACTATGGAGGAGTGTTATTAATTGACTGTCTCCCTTTGGCTTGTTCAGCTAGCCTATTCATGCAGCCTAGGCCCATTTGTCTGGGGATGGCAAAGCCCACAGTGGTTTGCTGCCCTCCTATGTGAATTGGCAAATAAAAAAAGTGCTCCACAGATGTGCTCATATGTCAGTCTGAAGGAGGCAATTCCTCAAATGAGATCTCATCTTCCCAGTATGTATGTCTAGGTTTGTGTTAAGTTGATGACAACCAAACTGGGTTTACTCTTTCTCTGTCTCATATACGATCCTTACAGTTCCCTCCCACCACACAGGTCAGCACCATCTGTCACCTATCTGTCTATCTATCTATCTATCTATCTATCTATCTATCTATCTATCACTATCTCAAGCACACATACACACAAAAGCATTTAATATAATAATGCAAAATAATAACTTATTTATGCCTATTATGTGTTCTCTATTACATATGAAACATACAATTGAAAAAGAAAAGCATGTTGATGTATCTGTATGATTGAGCTGACTCAGTCCTACTGTGAACCAAAATATTTTCCTCTAAGATATACCTATGACTTGATTTATCTTTTAAAAAAATATGAGTCAAAATTGTTTGTATGTTGTTCTTTAAAAATACCCCAGCCAACACAGTTCTTGGGTATGATGTCTGCTCAAACATTGTAAAGATTGATAGAAATTTAAAACATAATTTTGTAGGAACAGTTTTTCAGAGGTATTGACAAAATATTTTGTTTGTTTGTTTCTTTGTTTGTTTGGTTTTTCAAGACAGGGATTCTCTGTATAGCACTGGCTGTCCTGGAACTCCCTCTGTAGACCCGGTGGTCCTCAAACTCATAGATGCAGCTGCCACTGACCCCTGAGTACTGGGATTAAAGACATGTGCCACCACCACCTAGCCAAATACTTTTTAAAAATAGTGCTTGCTGCTAGTGTTATTCAATGTCATAAATAAATGACTTTTGCTTTTCATTCATTGGTACTCTGAGACTTTTATTACATTATTGACTTGATAAAAATTAAAATACTTGTCAAGCAGAGAAAATTTTCCCAAACTTATTGGACAGTTAAACATTTTCAGAAATATTTTTAAAAGTCTTTGTCTACAGCTTTCATTGAAGCAGAGAAGGAGCATTAGGGTGCCTGTTGCATGCTTGCTCATTTCCTAGATGTGCTTTAAATATTAAGAATTATATTTTAGTATCTTATGTGTGTGCTTAGAGTATGCTACCAGTTTGCCGTCTGCATTTTGATATACTTATATTGTTATAATTATCTTGTTTTTGTTTAAAAAAATGTTTGTTTTGTGGTTGATTTTCTATCAGTTTGCAGTTCATGGAGTTTCTACCATTAATTATTATATTATAATACTTTATTTCATTGCTAATTAGATTTTAATATAAATTTGTTTGAAGTACAGTGTGTGATAATGATAGGTAGTTTTAGTTGTTAATAGGCTTGGAGGGTTTGAAGATGGCCCCTTCCTCATAACATGCAGCTTGTAAAGCTTAACACTGAAACTGCAGGATACTTATTAACTGCAAAAACAGTAAGATGCAGTCATATCTCATGTCATTGATATACAACTCTCTAAGCCTTGTAAGATTAATACTCAGCCAGAAGCAATGTCCACTCCCGTAAGAGTTAACCCAAATGGGACTGTCAAACACCTGAACAGAAAAGATGCACTGCAAAGACTTTGGCAAGAATAGACAGATGATAGATAGATGATAGATAGATAGATAGATAGATAGATAGATAGATAGATAGATAGACAGATGGTACGTTAAGGGGCAGAATCCATGTAGAAAGCCAGAGGATATGTCAGACAACTGGTAATATCAGCAGAAGGGAGGCAAGGGTGGGATACTTAGAGCAAGCTGTCTTTCTAGACAACATGAGCTGTGCCTTCAGTGAGTACCAGTTTCCATAGACAAGGAAGAGAAAGACACCCAATGTGAACCTCAAGTCTCCATGTGTGTACCTACTGTCATGTGAACACACACCTGCATGCATACCATATACACACACACACACATACACACACACACAATAAATAAAGAAATCAGAAATAACGCAAAGCTTGTGGAAAGTGTAGATCATTGCAATGATACTTTCGGCATTGTCCACTCTCACTATGGGAATCCCCTCTCCTTTATTTTGCAACAAACTGTTTTATGCTTTGTGCTGTAACTTGTTTGAATTCTTTCAAAATATTCTAAGGACAAGAGAACCAAAAGGAGTCAGTGCAAAGTCCTGATGATACTTTCTCAACATTTACAGAGAACTTTGGTGTTTTCTCACTGATTAAGAACCCCCCAACCTACCTCTTGCTCTCATTCTTGCCTGTTTGCTCTTCCAATCTCTTTCCTATCCATGCCTCCTCCTGTGTGTGTGTGTGTGTGTGTGTGTGTGTGTGTGTGTGTGTGTGTGTGTATCTACATCCTCTTATTTAGAGTTAGTAAAAAAAAAAAAAATGCATCATTTAAAGAATGATGTCCCAAAGCTAGACTTGAAGGTAGCATCCATTATGCAACCCAGCACATGGTTGTTGTGGTCCTTTGCACATGCTCTAGGTGTACAATATGTCTCATCCCTGAAAATCACTCCTGGCTCGGTAGATAAGAGAGTTAGAAGCACTGCTGATAGGGGACAAATTTTGATTCTATTAAACATTAATGAAGTGAATGAGGATTTCGAAAGAAAAAAAAATAAAATAGAAAAATGTCTTGAAAAATGAGGAAACTCCTGTGTTATTTTTCTCAAAGAGAATTTAAGCAAGCACATTTCTAACCATAGATTTCAACCTGGGTTCTGCGATGTGCACAGTACCGACGCACTGCATCACTTCTTAGGTAGACAATATTCAAGTTATATATTCTTACTTCATTTCCCCCAAGTCCACATTTCTCTGTTCCTTCATCTCAGTACTGTGAGACACAATATCCCTGCCTCTGCACTTCTGTGGACTTTAAGTGAAATAAAACATACAAGAGGTTAGTATATGATAAAGCCTTCAGTAAATATTTTGTTTCATTATTTCAAAAAGTAAATATTTTAACACATCCTGTCCACTCCTCTATCTTCCTCAGCAGAAGAACTAAATACTGTCTCTTACCCTTTAGGTAGCTTTGTTGTCCTCCCTGACAGCAAGAAGGACAACTCAAGGGGAAACAATTTCAAAGTCTCCCCATGTGGGGAAGCACGGCTTTGAAGTTGCCTCTGGAGACTCAGAAGGTCTGAAATGAAAGTAGAAATAAACCAGGGAAAAGGAACAGAAAGTGAAGCAGGAGGAAGCAGAAGACAATAGTGACAGATCACAAAACTGGGGGAAAGAAGGAATTCCTGACTGAAGCCCGCTGAATAATTCTGACTTTCTTTTTGTCCGGAGGCTAGAGAGAGATTGTCCTAAGGAACAATGCTGAATTTCCTTGTTCAGCTGGGAATTGTTTCGGGAGAGAGGGCTGCGTAGCTAATTTAAACAGGTTCTTCATGCTTTTCCTACTGCGTTGTGGATGTGTGACGCTCCAATTATAAAAAACCTGAATATAGAAATGGCTCAGTCTAAATTATTTGCATGAAAATGGCCCACTAAAGCAAAGTGCCATCTTAAAAAATAATTGCTTAATTTACTTTAAGAAAGAAGGAATTTCGTATAGCCACAATCATAAAATATCCCATCTTACTGTTTATTAAACAAATACAGAGTAATATGATTTTTAAGCATTTTTAAATATATCTGAATGTCAAATATTACCCTCAATGATATTCCCTGATAATGGTCAATAAATGAAACTGTTTAAAACAATGATGTTAAGAATATAAATAGGAACTCAGGCAGGAAGGATCAAATTCTGGTTTTGTGAGGCGGACTTTGTCAATACTGTTTCATGCGATTCTTTTGGGGAATTATAGCATAACCCCAAAGTCAGAACATACAAATGCATGAAAATGACATTGCAAAGTAATATCTGGAAAGTCAAGACAAGTTGATAAATCTTTATTTAAATTGTCTCTTATATGCCTGCATTATATGTCAATATCACTCTAGCTACAGATAGAAATTAGCCAAAGGTTAGGAGCTATCTTTTCATGGAAAGATTGTCCATGATTTTTATCTTCTTTATTAATATTTCCTTATTTTCTTTGCTTACTCCCTTCTTCCTAAGCAGAGTTCCTTACTATAAACATAAACACATAATTATAAAAGTGTTTTTCAGGTGCCCATGTGACTCTCTTCACCTAATATTTATATCCTACTTAAGTCCATTTTTGTTATTTTTATTTTAATGTATCATGAAAATTGATCTCAGTTTACATATGGAAACAGAAGTCTGTTAGCAGTTTGGAGGAGTTGAGAGCCAGGGCATTTCTGGTAAACTTTCTCCACAAAAATGAAAACGGAAGGTGGATTCTTTCAGTCTGTACATTAAGGAAGTATTTGTTTACAGAGTGAACATGCTCTCAGTTCTCATTGAAGTTATCCAGTCTTGGGTCTTTAATAAAAATGGCAGCAAAACATACATACACACACACACACACACACACACACACACACACACACACACAATGAACACAAGCCTGCAGTGTATCAAAGAAATACCAAAGGACAGCATAATGAAGGACAACACGTCTCCCTCTGCAGTAACATGTCAAGTCTGGACAATATAAAGACTGGACATTGATTTTTAAGTCATTGGCTGAGGCATGGTTCTAGTTATTTCCATGCAAGGAACTTACTGTGACAAGAACAAGACTTTATTAACAAAATGCACTCACTCTCGTAAAATCTCTCTGTGACAAACCCTTCTAATGAGAAATGGTAAAGTTTGACCTTTTGAAAATGAAGACAGTTCCTGCAAGGAATGCATTTTAATCAAGATATCTCAAAGCCACACCAGAGGACATGACTTCTGTCTTTTTAGTGCCTCTGTACACATGTTTAAAATATATAAGTAAAAAAAATGAATACATGCATGAATAAATGCTGGGCTTAGTGGCACTGGTCTTTAATCCTAGCAATTGGAATGCAGAGGCAGGCATATCTCTGTAAATTTGAGATCATCATGGTTTACATAGTGAGTTGTAGGTCAGCCAAGGCTCTATAGTGAGAACCTATGTTAAAAAACAAAACAGACCAACATTCTTCAGACTGAGGATGACATTCCCAGACTCTCTCATCTGTTTGCATCCTGGAAGCTTTCGTTTCTAACGATATACCCTATATTAGATTTTGTTCGTTTCTGTTTAAAATTTTAAAATTATGCAAAGAAATTTACAGGAAACCTTTTCCTGTTGCTTGATTAAAAAATGCCAGGGTTCCACCAAGTGCTAAACACATTTCCTAGTATGTTCTACTATAGATTTTCAGGGAACTTTCATCTTACTGCTTACCAAAATATAATGTTATCTTGACATGTTAAAGCTAAGGACTTTGAGGTTCACTTTACGTTTCCACAGACATTTTGTAACATGGTCTCTGTGTATTAAAGCAAATGCTGCACATTTTTAGAACTCCAAATGAAAACCGTCCATGTTCAAGATTTTAGAAACATCTTTTCCACTTCTGACTCTTTAATGTGGTCTTTAAAATATATGTAACAGACCACAAGGCACATGTTTCTCAAGAGTATGCACATTAAATACTCAGAAGTGAGTAGGTAATTCTATGCAGATGTTGTCATGGTAAATACTCATGATAACATACAAGAAAATGGCCAGAACTCAAGTTTAAATCTACCCCAGCCAGACTTGAATTACTGGCTGTTATTTTTCAAAACATTTTCCTTTATTTTAGTCCTAATGAATAAATGTTTTCAGATCTGATACAATAATGTTTGAACTGTGTTGAAACCACAGATTTCCCTCCTCTGCAGCACTGTGAGTGCCATGCAGGTGGGAGGCAAGAGGTTGCCCTTCCCTGGAGAGCACATCATTT
This sequence comes from Onychomys torridus, assembly GCF_903995425.1. Classification (NCBI taxonomy): domain Eukaryota; kingdom Metazoa; phylum Chordata; class Mammalia; order Rodentia; family Cricetidae; genus Onychomys; species Onychomys torridus. Next base: position 122,872,317 of record NC_050448.1, read on the forward strand.
GAGTGATTTTCCTCCAAATTTCAAGTTGGTCTGCTAGAGCAATCTCATAAAGAAAGTTCTGGAATTGCTTTCTTAAAGAGGAAGCCTTTTCTCTTTCATACCATTGTATGTTGAGGAAAAAAAAACAAAACAGAAAGGAATAGTCACCAAATGCAAAGTTGTATTATTTTCCTTTAGAAAAATAAATGTTTTAGAAGTCACCACCCAAGAAATTCTGCAATGTTCTCTCTGATTAAAATGTTTGTAGATGGGATGGGATGTGGGACCGTGTTTGGGCTTCATTATGCCATCAGAAGAAAAGTGCTAAGGGATGTCAAGATGTCCACTGCCTTAAAAAATGATATTTTATAGTTCCTTAAAACTCTTATTTAAACTTGTACAAAGGTTTCCTGAAACCCTTAACTCTTTGTTGTTCCTGAAAAGACAATCAGAAGGTGAATTTGAGTCTAAGCCTCATCATGTATGTTGAGTCAAGTCTCAAGACTCTCTAGTTATTTTCTTGCCTTCTGTTTGTAAACAAGGCTAACTAAATAGCTTTGTTCAAACACTGTGCCCAAGATTTTTATAGGCTTCATATATTTTCACCAAGCCTCTCAATTAATGAGGACCCTAGGTGTTTAAACACTTCCAGTACTCCTATGCTTTAACTCCTTTGTTCTACTCCTATGTTTTCTCCTAAGTGATATAGTAGATTATTGACTTATCATCTTGAATCTCCTGCAATTGTATTGCTTAAAAATAGAATAGAATAGTATTTTATAAACGTGTTTTTTCTTTGTGCCTCATGTAGCACATAGTAGGTCCTCAGTAAATGTGCTCAGTTATTAAAGGTACTCTATAGCTTATTTTTGCCTAGATTTCTGAGCAGTTTGAGTTGACATGTGTTAACCTACCTTATCTAAAATGAATACTTTCTCTTGCCTTTAGAGATGGCATGCTGTTAACAGCATGCTCTGTTACCTGATATAATATGTGAAGTTTAATCACCAGAAATAGCTACTTCTGAATATACCTGGAGGAATGACCTGATTAATGGGGCTTATTCCCATAGCAGAAACTTCACCTTCAATGAATGCTGAAATGCAGAACACAAATTTACGTGAGCAACAAGCATCAGACTACTTGTCTCCCGATTCTGTTATTCATTTTGTTCAATCACCCATGAAAAGGGCCTTATTCTGTGATTGTTTATGACAAAACATATTCTTGTATGCTTCTGTCCTTCAGCTTTGGTACCTGTTAGCTCTGTTAGCAGTCATTATCTCTTTCCCGGGCTCTAGGAGCTTGTAAAGAGGCAGCTGAAACAGTTTCCTTCATAGAATGCAAAAGTCCTTTCTAAATTCCCTCTGGGGGCGTGTACAATAATCTCAGAACATAGGCTAGTTTCAAGTGGCAAATGCTGACAGTTCCTGCCTTTGGGGACAAAAGAGACAGTGGAGACTTCCTGACAAATGCGTGCTTGCCTCACTTCTTCCTTAGCTGTTCACAGGACAAGTGTTCCACAAGGGAATACAAAGTCAATGGCAATTTCCCTATTCAAGTTCCCTGTTTTAGGCTGGGTTCCAGAACCACAAGAATCAATCATCCACTAATTCTTTCTGACTCTTCGGGCCCTGAGCATTTCAACTCTACAGACAAAATTAGCTCATATGATGGGGCATTGGTTTTTAACCCCAAATGAAACTGATTTATTTATAAAACAAGCAGATTAAGACCCCTGGCCTAACCTAGTGAAAGGACATTTCTACAGAAGGGAGCAAAACTGTACAGAGTTGATCGGTAAGATTTTGTTTTATGTTGAAAAACAGATACACACGTTCAAAGAAAATTAATGAGTTGTCAGCTTCCTCTAACCAGTCTGATGGGTCACACATCTAGGTTGGCAGATTCCTTCCTCTTGGGGCAGTAGTGTCATTGTTAAGGAGGTACGTGGGCTGTAGAAGTGCACATAGGAAGTTCGGGAAAGCAGGAGGAGGCTGAAAGTTGGCAGAGAGCCAGGAAATGCACCCTGTTGTCTTTCTAATGGTTTTCAGATTCACAAAGTTTGTGGGATTTTTTTGTTTGTTTTATTCTTCTTGTGTGTCTGCTGTTTTCTTTTTGGGTGTTGCAGGGACAAAGATTCTTCCTTTTGGTAAAGTAGATCCATTCCATAAAAACATTTGTTGTACAAATTTCTCTTGGTGGGGAGTGCAGGGAGCATGTGCTGCACTCTTCCCTTGGGTGTAAGAAGTGCATAAGATTTAAAGCCAATGAAAGACTTCTGCTAAGTGTGGGGGAATGGAAAATAGGATGTTTTCAAGTTGTGAATATAGTTTAGTTTCAGTACATATTTAAAAGAAAGAAGGAACCAGTGCAACTGTATATTTCATCTAAAATACCTTTGTTGTTAATCTGCTTTTAAACTTGTCCATAGCAGTTGTATAAATTTCCATGCTTTGTGCCATAAAACTACTGTGTGGAAGCAGTCCTCTGTGGGAAAGAACTCCCCAAAGACTCTGCAGCTGGACTTGGTCCTTCACTTCATGTTGTTCATGAGTATCACACAAATAATGGTTTAGGAAATACGTTTTGAAAAGACAGGTGTGAAGCATATTGGCAAGCCAAAGACGGTGAGAGGTAGAAGATTCCCACAGGTCTTTCATTTCTTCCCATGCGGGGCTCTCTGCAGGGAAATGCTTCTGGATAGCATAAATACCGCACTGCTAATTTACAGAACCTTGGTGTGGAACTTCCTAATTCAAGAACCCCAAGGAAATGCAGGTTTCCGTGGTGAAAAAAAAAAAAAAAAAGCCATAAAATGACTGTTTATTTAAATGAGTTAATCTCCAGCGACTTCAAAGTATAGGTGGGACTCTCACTGTGAAGTCTCCGCTGTCTTGGGGGTGCTGGAATTTTCCTCACACAAATAAACAAACAAAATGCTCTTGTTTTCTGGTTTCTTTGAACAGAGCCATAACAGCTCCGGCGCATTGCACTTTTAATTACTTTTATTTAAATAGCAAGTGATTGTATTAAATAGTTAAAGGCACAGCTTAGTAAATGCTTTCCCATTACCAAACCTTCTCTTATTTCAATGAATTAGCCTGCACAGAGTAACACAGATGCAAATATTTCAATGTAGGAGATCCTCACCAATGGTTAAGCACACTGCCCATTTTGCCTGGCCTGACAATAAGATAAGACATTATCTGACTTCATTACTACAAGCTCACCTATTTTATCAGATGAGTTGAGCTTCAGTAATTCAGACAATGATTAGACGAAGAGCAAAATAGCCCCCAGCAATTAGGAAGCATATTTAAAACGACTTTAGACCAAGTGTAGGATCTCCCCCACTTCATTCTCTTTAGACCATTTTCCAAACTCAGGCTTGTAATTGAAAGAAAATTTAATCCTGCATTAACCATATAATCATCTTGCAAACCAGGTTCTGGAGTTACTACTCTTTTCTGAAGCGAGTTAGCCCAAAGTGTGTGAATTAAAGATATCAGACCCCAATTAAAATCTTGTAGATTTAGTTTTGTTCACAAAATCTCCGTTTTCATACTTTCTAAGCCACTTGAATACTAATTCTTGACATTTAGAACATTTTTTCCCACTAAAAGTTCAAATGGAGAATTGAACAAGAAAAGTGAAAACTACAAAGTGAAGGGAGTACATTCCTATTGCCTATTTAATAATTGGGAAGCACAGAAACAAACTCAGTCATTCAGCAAGCCTGGGGGCTGTGCCCAAGTGGATTTGGAGCTGTACATGTACATATGCATGTACACACCTGTGGATGCCCAAGTGATACTGTGAGTCTTCCTGCATCACTGACTACCCTGCTCATTGAGAAAGGGTCTCCTGGTGACACACTGAGCTTGTCCAAATGACTACCCTAGCTAGCCAGCATGTGTGGGGACTCCTGCCTCTGCCTTCTCAGCACTGGAATCACGGGTAAGCTGCTCTACCTGCCCAGTGTTGATGTGGGTTCTGGGGATTCAAACTGAGTACTTCAGACTTGCTGCTTGTACAGCAAGAACTTTAATTACTGAACCATCTCCTTAGTCTGTAAAAGGCTTCTGGGTGAGATATAAAACAAACAAGCTTCCCTAAAAGCACACAGACTAGAAGGGCACACAATTTAATGTTACCTCGCCGCTTTGGGTTATAGAGATTTTGGAATAATGTGACAGCACAGCATTTTATTTTAACTACAGGAACTTTTTAAATTTTATTGCAGAAAGATGTATAAAAATAATATTAGCCATATGTTTATATATTTTTTTTGAAGTTTCTTCGCATGTTTTATCTCATCAAAATATTTCTATAAATTTGTAAGGTGGTATGATAGTCAATACTTTAAATATTTAGAAAGAGAGTTCCAGAAAAAATTACTATTTTCATGGAGAAAAAGTATCAAACAAACCAAATACACTTTGACCATTTGAATTTGAGAAAGAAAACATTCTCTCTTTCTGCCTTAACTCTCAACCTACCTTAATCCTTATCCCAAATAAGTCAATTTTCTTTTATTGCTACAATCTTAGGGGAAAAGTATTTTCTTATTGGCTATTTCCCATATTTCTTAGGAAGATATTTATTGGTGTAGCTTTGTTAAATATCTACTATAATAACTGTCATGGCTAATCATTGATTGTATAGCATAGATCATATGTCTTCTTGAAAAAAATAGATCAATTTCCTTTAAAACATCTAAACTAATGTATTTACTATGGAAACAAGGTGGTAAATATGCACCGGAAGTTGGAGCCAGAATAGGCCTGTCTTCTAGACAGGAACTCTCAAACTCTAGTTTGCACACTCATGTGGGTACTTCAAAATTTTCTTCTACAAATGAGAAGTTTGAGAGCAAAAGAGATTTCATAATTTGATACACATTTTCAAACTGCTTAAAATCAATTTGGATTAAACTTAATTAATTAAATGCACTAGATAAATTCATTCATTTATAATTTTTGAGACAGAGCATCCTCTATTCAAGCTACCTACAAATTTATTGTATAGCAACAGATGATTTTAAACCCTAATCTTTATTTACCTATCTCCTGTATCTTTTGAGTGTTAGGACTACACGTGTGTTTAGGAAGTTTGGTCTTTTTGATGCTGGCGATCATTCTCAGGACTTTATGCATGCCAGGCAAGCACTCTACCAACTGAGTTCTATGCCCAATTTCAATTGTGAGTCACAGAGCTAAAGAGTGACCTCATTTTCCCGTTGTGAAAAATAAGTCTTTCTTAAAAGCATAGCTTGAGAATTAAGAACCAACCAGTCCTATAGGCTTCTTATAATGTTTCTATGTGTTTTTATATAAAGATATTAATGAATTTCTCCTTTCTTGAATTCTCCTTTTATCAGTCCATGATTATGTGGGCATTGGCTCCACATGGACAAGCTGTGTGATTCTCTAGCAACTCTCCATGCCTTCAATATAGCAAATAACCTTCTGTTTCATGAACACTTGCATGACTTATTCAAAAGTGTGTGGTTGTCTTTTTTTTTCTTGCTTGCTTAGTGATGGTGCATATGTGTGTGTACCCACAAGCAAGAATTAAGTGGGCTGTAACTGAAAAAATAGAATACACAAAGTCAATAGGGAAGATAGAAAAAAACATTAATGAAGAAAACTACACAAATGTATACATTTGGTAAGGACATGGTGTCTCAAATATGGTAAGCAGGGAGTGTCACTATCTGTCTTCCCTATTTGAACATATTCTGGCTGGTTAATGAGCATACTTCTTTGGAAAGAGAGTGAATTTAGACCACATAGTTTTGTTTTAAGCTTGTAGCCATCTATCCTATAAAATAAGAAGACAATTTTGTTAATCCTCATTCCTCTTCTTCTTCTCTTTCCCTCCTCCTCCTTCTTCTCCTCCTTTTCTCCTTCTCCTTCTTCTTCTTTTTCTCCTCCTCCTCCTCTCCCTCCTCCTCCTCCTCCTCCCCCTCCTTCTTTTTCTCCTCTGAGGTCTTACTTTGTAGGTATTCACTCTATTACTCTCAATGGCATTGATCTCATGATAAAAATCTTACTTCCACCTCTCAAATGCTGGTACTATAGGTGTGTCCTATCAACCTGATGAACTGATTCTTTCTGTATTTAAAAACCTGAAACACTGGATATAAAGAATAGGATACTGCAGGTCATGCTAACACACATCTGTGATTCTAAGACTTGGGAGGTTGAGATAGGAGAATCAGGGATTCAAGTCTAGCTCAGACTACTTGAGATTATACTTCATAAAACAAGCATAATACAACAAACAAAAGAATGGGATGGTACCAGCTAATATATGAGGGAACCAGAGATGGGTGGGTTTCGGTGTTCAGTGTGAGTTGATCTATTATTAGAGGACTCATCTCATGGACTGTCTTGCCTACCTTCATCCTTACACACATTTTTTTTTTGCAGACTTAAGATGAATATCAAAAGGTAAATGGGGTACATTCTTTGAAATGATAAAGAAAAAAGAAAATTTCTGAGTTATTCAGCCATGAAAATATTAGAGCTCAAATTTAAAACTTTGATGGAAATAAGGCAACTGGGACATACTCTGTGCAGAGAAATGATCCTTAATGCAAGGAGAAGTCAGGATGAACATTTTACTTCTCATCCATTCAAGCTGACAATGCCTTTGAAATAAAACACATCAGAAGGATTGCGTAAATTACTGTGCACATTTTCACAGACTGAAAAAGGCTTCTACTCAAGGAAAAGTGCTGGGTAATGGTTGGATCTCCAACAGAGAACACTTTCTCTGTTGACCGTTGGCTGCACCCATGTGTTATGTGTTTGTTTATTTTTAATTGCTCCACAGTCGTCCTGGTGTGAGAAGTGGCGTTCTTGTGAGCAGGCACTTCTAGTTTTAATTTATGCATGAGTTTATACATTGTTTTTCTCCTGCAGTTCTCAAAGAATTTTATGGGCCATTACTGAATGACTAAAATGGGTGCAGATTTTGCAAGCCTCTGCCAGAAGATCTTTATTACTGCCATCATTCTTAGGGAAATCATGTTCCAGCAGGTTCAGGCAGTGTGCAAAACGTGGCACATGTGTGAATTGGCCATTTCACACCGCTCTTACAATATTGTCAGTAATAATAAAACCAAGGGAAAGACAGTGGAGAGGGGGGATGAGCTACAGATTCATTTGGTCATGAAGCTTTTAGATGTGATCTTCGTTAGACCCAGGGAAGCAAAGTGCAGCTTTCTTTCTAAACTTGGGTGAAGGCAATAGCTCTCTTTCAAAGCTCCCACTCTATGAGGGAGTTTCCTACCTCATGAAGTGTATGACCAGTATGTAAGACATTTGGAAGCATCTGGATGATGTGATCTCTGTAATCATGGTAATTCTGGAAAACAGCTTTTGATTTTGATCTCATCTTGTAGCAATAAAGAGCAAAATCCAACCAAGTTTGAAATGATAGACTGTTCTTAGTTACATAAAGCCCACCACATGCTCCTCCTTATCACTTTCCACTAGAGTCCAGATATCAATTGATCCCACTTTGTCTTCTTCATGCCTTGTGGACAGAATTCAGATACAGAAATTTTAACTCATATTGAGTAGACATCTTTTCTCTAGTCTATTTCACTACACTTCCTCATTTTCCCTTTACGTTGATATTTTAGTGCCACTTATCTTTTGATTCTATAGCACAAACATGATAAAATATATACTTTTCCTCAAATACTTTAAATTTTAGATATGGGGATCATATACATTTTATTTTACATATTAATATGAGGAATATACTTGGTCTTCTAAAACGATTAAGATTCATCTTAAGAAGTCTAGGCCGATAAACTTCATGCCAATTATATAATCATCTATAAGATTTAATCTTTATTGTTAATTTAAATTGGACTATTTTTATTTTTATTTATTGAACTAGGAAGAGTCTTAATTCATATTAGTCATATTTTATCTAATAAAAATTATTTTTGTTAAGGGATACAGACACTCTGATGGTAAAAAACGTCAAAGAAGTTTACCATCTGTGTGAATATCTTTGGATATAAGTTGAAGGTACATACTCAGACCACTAAGAGTGTTATATCTAAGTGCTATGCAAGCTTAGTCTGTGAGTATGTGCTACACTGAGGCTGCAGAGGCAGTGAGCTAATCATGGACATAATTAAGGCTCAATTATCAAAAGGTATAAAGACTCAATTGAATATCTTGAACTGAATTCAAAAGTAACTATCATTTGTAAGTGGCAAAAAAATTCACAGACATTTTTTTAAATGAGATGTTAAGGACACTTCTATAAATATTGAAGTCTTCATGATTATTAATAAATATATATTTTTAGCTTGGGATGTAAATACTATAATAGATATCACATTTGAAAGGTAAAGAGGTATGACTTATCTTATGTTCCTTTCAGCAAGAATCCCATCACTAGATGTGGTTAATGGTTAGTTGGGGTAAAGGTATTTCCAGAGAACTTGCAGATCTGATCTGGTGTACCAAAGAAATCAAGAGTACCAGTTTGATGATGCATGAGTAATGGGTTTAATTATTTTATTCAGCAAATATAGACTGAATAATTATTGCACGCCAAGTGGTCTACTACATGCTAAGGATTCAGTATTGGAAAACATTGTTTAGACTCAAGTAATTCACAATATAGTGAGAGACACAAAGAAGTGAAGGAATGATTAGGCCATTGCATATTTACTCACAGAACTTGGTCTGTATTCGATGCTGTGACAACATCAAGGAAACAAACATACCCAGACTAAAGAAGTGAAGACAATGTTTGTGCTCCATGCCAATGAAAAAGTCAGACAAGGAAGCATGTGAAAGAAGAGAGAGAGGATGCAGATGGAAATGTCTCTGGTCTTGCCTTGTCCAGCAGTCCGGACGAATCTCTCTGACCTGCGGTCCCACAGCCACTTATAAAATAATTACACAGAGGCTTATATTAATTATAAACTGTATGGTCTATGGCTTTAGCTTCTTGCTAGCTAAGTCTTTCATCTTAAATCAACCCATTTCTATTAGTCTATATGCTGCCACGTGGCTGTGGCTTTACTAGTCCGCTGGCATCTTGTTGCTCCTTTGGCTGTGGCTGGTGTCTCTTCTGACTTCATCCTTTCTCTCTGTATCTCTGCTTAGATATTCCACCTGGCTGGAAGCTTTCTTGCCATAGGCCAAAACATGTTTTTAAAAAATTATCCAATGAGAGTCACACATATTCACAGTACACAGAAAGACATCCCACAGCAAGAAGATGTGGTATGATGAGCAGAAGATATTCCAGAGGGTCAAATCACATCTTTAAAGGCAGAAAGGTAAGAAAGTGTGTACTGAGTTCAGACAGTAAAAAGTGACTGACATTTGGAAGTCTTCTTGATAAGAAGAAATGAAGCAGAATAATAAAAAAAGGTAAATTGGCATAACAAAATAATGTTACTCACTGTACTGAGAGGTTGAGAATGTATAATTTTAGTGAAAATTCATTGAGGTAAGTTTCAGCAATGGGGTAACAAAATGTCATCAGTCCTTTGCACCAAAATGGCAGCAGGTAGGGAAAGAAAAAAATGAAGAGTAATAAATAAATATATACAGTAGAAAGAACCTAAATTAAGAATTCAGAGGTAGAAACATTATTCTCTCTTCTTTCTTCCCTCCCTCCCTCTCTTTCTCCCTGCATCCTTCCTTTCTCTCTCTCTTCTTCCTTCCTTCCCTCCCTCTCTTTCTCCCTGTATCCTTCCCTCCCTCCCTCCCTCTCTTTCTCCCTGCATCCTTCCTTCCTCTCTCTCTTTCTCCCTGCATCCTTCCTTCCTCTCTCTCTCTCTCTCTCTCTCTCTCTCTCTCTCTCTTATAGCTCTTCCAGTTGCTATTTTCAATAATCCCATGACAAATCCATGGAAATACATGATCCACACATATTAGAAAGTTACAGAAAAAGTTTAATTAGGTTTATATAGATATGATTATATTTTATTATATATGTATGTATGTATATATTATTGTTTTCTTCATCTATATCTTCTAATTTTCCCACTCAGTTTTTTTCTAACAGAAATGTGTACATTAACATAGTCCATGCATCATAGTGGGGATCAGCTTGGCAAATCCCAAGGTAAATTTTAAATGGAACTTAAATGTTTGTTCAGTTTAAATGTTAAACTTTACAAAATTTTTTATGGTTAGAATATATAGTAACACAATATAGGAACTTTGTTTTTGATTATGAAGGAACAGCTCTTCTGTATTTATTTAAAAAAGTATAATATGATGCTGAAAAATACTGTGAAAAGACTTCCTAAACTTGAAAATCAGGCAGACTATGATGGAATTCCCAGAACTACCTGGGAGGATGCATCAGCTTGGGCTTTCATACACTTCTAACTGGAGGATCCAAATATAGCGGCACAAATAGGGCCCAAGGATAAGTGAGCCGTTGTGACATTTATGTATCTGAACTAGTGAAGTAATGGTTAGAGACAGAATATGAAATGTAAAGATGAATACTTTAAACATAAATGTACACATATGCCCCCATGGAATTATAAGGCACTTAGTAGATATAAAGAAAAATCATAAATACTGAATTAAAAGAAGACAAAGAGGCAAGGAAAATTTAGACTGGTGGAAAATTCTTCTTTCTAGCCCTTTGTAAATAATTTTATGTATTGATAAATACAAATGCTATTAATAATTACATTAAGTATAAATGTTCTAAATGCTCTAAATGGGTAGAGATTCTTTTACAGGATAAAAAAAGTAAGACTCAACTGCATGATAAAAAAAAATGGCTTAAAATAAAAATAAACATAGAGTTTAGAAAAAACAGATAGGAAAAGATACTGTCAGCAGAATGAATGCAGAGTATGTTTATCAATATGATGGAATGCTACTCAATGGTTTAAAAAGATGATACAAAGATATTTGAGCCACAGGACTCTGAAGAACATCATAGTGAGCTAAGGAAGTTGTATGTAGTACAGTTTTATTTACATGGAATTCTATACTAGATAAATGGCCGTAAGAACTCAAAATATATCAAGTTAGGTATGGGGTAAAGGTGAAAACATCAAGGGGCGCAGGAAGATTTGGGGGTGATGGAGATGTTTGAATACTAGTTATGGAATTAGTTGTGGTGTAGTTAAAGTACCTCTAACTTCTAAGTAAATTATTTTTAAAATATAAAAATAATTTAGATGTAACAGTGTGTATCATCTAAACCCAAAAGAAAAGAATTGTGTGGTTTGGAATTATTCCCCATTTCTTCACATACCTTCATTTCCTACTATATGACATGGAGAGAAATTTAAAGTAGAAACTATGATGTCATTATTTATTTCAAAATAAAACTATCTTTTTCTTAGTTTTCTCCTTGGAGAATAAAATTTTAAATAACAGAGCCAGAGGATGGTTTTTGGAACAGTTGAACATTAGACTCTCATATGTATCTATTAGCTGGGTGAGTAGAGTCTAACCTCTTATGGTTGCAGTTTATTCATCTACAAAATTGAAATAAAAAAATCTATATTTTGGGGTTGTGTTCATTTGCTTGTGAAAAATCAATGATATAAAACTTAATAGATGTCTCTGTCCTTCAATAGATAATAATGTGATATAATTTCCCTTGTTCTTTCTCACAAAAACTTAACGCTGAAAACTGAAAGTAAAGCCGACTGAAACCTCTCTCCAGAGAGGACATTACAGTTAGAATGAGAGTCTTTGTCTTGTCCTAATGTAGAGGTTCTCCAAGCCAACCTTTGTTCTGCGGAGGATGGGCTCTTTTGGGCCCTTCCCACCAAACCACCTCACAGCTGTGTTTCATGTATTTTCTCTGACCCTTTGACTCCTCAGGGCCTCTGAGGGAGCCCCACAAGTTATCTAGTACATTCTGTTAGATATTTCACATGGGTAGTTGAACAGGGCAGTTCAGAAAAATTCACATTAAAAATATTGTATTTGTGTTCATCTTTATTACTTTTCTTCTAAACTAAAGCTATATTAACACAATCCTTAGATACTCCTTTCTGCATGGAATCTCCAAAATTGTAGGTAGAAAGGAAGATTTGGTGTCTTGAGAGCATTATAGAGAGGAAAATGGGTCGTTTTCCTTAAACATATGGTAATATTTTTTTTATAGACAAAGACTTAATGTTTTTACAAGATCATATAGGAACAAAGAATTCAAGGGAAACTTCAATGATATACCAAACCAGGTCAGAAAAAGGTAGATCTCTTTACCACCTATAGATAGAGAGCACTTCATAGCCAATGTATGAGCCGAACACTGCCAAAGGGGTGGTTTGAACAACTCCTCTAGGGCCAATTTAAAAGGGTAAACATGAGAGAAGCTTTTATTAATGTTTCCCTTCATCACAAAGCAATTTCCCACTGTCATCGGGGCTCTTTACGATGGCCCACTAGCAGCTTGAGCCACTTTAGTTTGCCACTGACTGTGCACAAGGAGAAAGGAAAACAAATCAAATAATTAAAATAGCCAGAAATATACCATTGCACAGTGGCCTGATCATTTTAAAAATTTATAAGCACATGCTTTTCTAAAGAGGGCAAAGGAGAGACAGAGAAGTCATCTTCTCCTCCTTTCAAAATGAGCCAGACGTCTCAAGCCCTGTCGTCAGGATGCTAACCTGTCCTCTGGCATCACTGCAGATCCATCGCTGTGAGTCCTTGCATACCCTCAGATTTCTGGCCCCATATCTCCAGTTATAATCCTATGTCCTGATGCTTGTAACACTGCAATGCTTTCTGACAGATTTAAAATTCACACTAATTGATCATGGTGAGAAATGAAGAATAGGACCATTCAAGCATTGGAGGATTCCGGAAAAAATTGAGTTAAGCCTCCCTCCCAATCCCACCCCTGCTGCCTGGAGCCAATATCTCCCACACCTGTCAACCATCAAGGCTGGGTTTGCCAGGAACCTAGGCATGAATGGCATGGACGCAGCTGTGGAAAATTAGAGTACCCTGAGGAGGTCCAGCATGAAAGATGTGAACTCTTCAGTATCTCTGCAGGATGTAGGCTGAGCTCAAGCAATGATACTACAGGGAATCAAAAGTGGTAGGAGCTTCAGAGTTTCCAGACGCAGCTTTCCCTTAGGAATATATAATGTGTTAAGTCATATGTGTGTCTGTCCCTATGTGTGTCTCTGCTTTTCATGAGGCCCTTAGAGATTGCTGTGAAACAGTAAATGTATATGTATATAGAATTTAGAATATATATATAAATTTATAATTTCTAAGACATGATTTGGGAAAGGTTATACTGCTAAAAAAGATATTTCCTCCACAGATAAGAAAAACATAAAATTATCAACAAGACAAAACTTAACAATTTTTTATAATGTCCTTTCTCCAAAGTACATGCTAATTACAATGTAGCAATCATACAGGGTTATTCAGGCATGCTTTCTCTTGCTGTTACAGAACAGTTGCATCAGAAACAATTTGTGGCTGAAACAGTTTATTTAATCTTTCAGGTTACCATTCTTCAGAAAAAGAAGCCAAGACAGGAATTTAAGGCAGGAGTTTGAATCATAAACTAGGGAAGAACATTGCTTCCTGGCTTGCTCCCTCTCTTTTGCTCAGGACACTTTCATATACAACCCATGATTACCAGTCCAGAGGTGGCACTGCCCATTGTGAGCTGGGCCCTCCCGCATCAGTCAGTGATCAGTTCTCTACAGACATAGTGACAGACCAATTTGATGTGGAAAATCACTTCATTGAGAGTTACTTTTCCAAGATACTCTTAGTTTTTAAAGCAGCCAATAAAAACTAACCACAACACAAGTATTTTTTAAAAAAGCAACTAAAAGTAAATAATTTGAAAACACACACACACACACACACACACACACACACACACACACACACACACTCATTATCTGATCCAGTTATGAAAGTATCTTATTATTTGTAGATAGCTTCCTTGTTATTTTGAACCTTATTTCGCATATAGATTGGTGTCATGTTTTTAACATGTGGTCACAATCAAAATACTTCTATCATAATAGGCTCGTATGTAGTTGCCTATGTATGTAATATTCTAGGCCTTTGAAACCTGTCCAGTTTTGGCTTTATGTATAAAACAATAGGAATAGAACTAAAGGAGCAGAAACGTTATGCAGTAGGAAAGATATCAAAGGTGAGGGAACATGCAGAGACACCTGATGTCCTGAACTCATTTAATCTCTCTAGTGGAGTACAATGGAATACAACTGTTTCAAGTAATAAGGAAGTATTAAGAGGAGGTGGAGAGATGGCTCTGTGTTTACAAGCACTGTGTGCTTTTCTAGAGGATCAGTGTTCAGTTCCTAGCACCTAGAGGTTAGCTCACAACTGTCTGTAACTCCAATCCTGGTTCCTTCTTTTGACTTCTGTAGGCACTGCACACATCTCATGCACTGGCACACAGACATGTGCAGGCAAAACGTCAATACATATAATACAAAAAATAAATTCGAGAGAGAAGATAGTGATATAATATTGTGCTTTTCTGCCTGCAATGAATGCAACAAAAAGAAAACTGGGGGCAGAAATATGCCTCCCAGGGATTAGACAATGCCAATACATATTCTCAGTAAACAAACAAAAATGTCTTGTAGCATGTGAAGTCAATCCTACTGACAGCATTTTAGTTAGAGTCAACCACCAAAGTCTGCTTCAGTGTAAGAAACACAACCATACAGAACAAAAGCAAAACATCATTGTGGATGATCTGAAGCTTCAGAATTCCACAGGGTCATAACTTAATATCTCACACACTATCACCATCATTAACAGCAAAGATAAAATGAAATCCATTCTGAGAGAGACTGTCTCCACAGGCTTTCTATGTAGATGTAAAGTTCTTGAAGAAGGGGGAAAGAGCAATTGATGAGTTAAGAATCATATTTGGCTCCCCACAGTTGCTCAAAGCATATGTATATAAAATTGTCACTTGAAAATTTAGGGAACATACACAGATAATTGACTCAGCAACTTCTCAATTCATCAAAATACTCTGAGCATCTTAAGAATAGACATTGCTGCAATTACAGAGGCTATTACTGGATATCACAGAAGCCATTTCATCTGGATCTGCAGAGTCTGCAAGTCCCCTTAAGCAGACCTCCCCTGGCTCTGGAGTGTGCTAGCTGTGTCCTCACTACTCAGCATGAGGTATGGCATGGCCCCCAGAATATAAAGTATACGTTGTCACTCTTCACTTCCACTGACATTGATCGGCAACTCTGGACTTAGCTGTAGGTTTCCCTGTTTATTTATGGAGACCACCCAGCTCATGTACTGGCACATGGAGAGTTCGTGGTTTTGATGTGTGTGCATTCAGTCACCTTGAAATACTCACTTGACAAGAGACATACTGCACATTAGGTTGAATTGAGAGGTAGTTTTATCCCCAAGCCACTTCTGCTCAGTAGAATCCGTGCCCGAAGCAGGCTACACTTAAAGGAATTTTCTCCCTTGCAGATGATCCAAGTTTCTGAACATAAACGTGTAATCAAATGATAGAGAAAAAAATTTGTAGGGTTTTTGTTTTTTTGTTTTGTTTTGTTTCGAGACATGGTTTTTCTGTGTAGTTTTAGTGCCTGTCCTGGATCTCTCTGTGTAGACCAGGCTGGCCTTGAACTCACAGAGATTTGCCTGCCTCTGCCTTTCAAGTGCTGGGATTAAAGGCATGCACCACTACCACCCAGCAACAAACTGTGGTTTAAACAAATTGTTTCAAGGGAAGAATAATGTAACCAGACGTTTCTAGGTCCCACCCAACTCTGCAGTCCTACAGCTGTTTATAAAAAAAATCACTCAGAGGCTTTTATTAATAACAAACTGTATGGCCTATGGCTTTAGCTTCTTGCTAGATAGCCCTTTCATCTTAAATTAGCCCACTCCTATTAATCTATATGTTACCACGTGACTGTGGCATTACAGATCTGCTGGCATCTTGTTCTATATTGGGCAGTGACTGGCATCTCTCCCAACTCCACCCTCTTCTCTATCTGCTTGGATTTCTTGCCATAGGCCAAAACAGCTTTATTTATTATCCAATGGGAGCCACACATGTTCACAGCATACAGAAAGACATCCTACAGCAGAATAACCCATTTGAAACTTAGTTTGACTATGAAGTGTTTTAAACCAATGATAACGATAGGGCATTTGTGATAAGTCTCCTTGTGATGGTTAATGGTGTCAATTTGACAGAACCTAGAACCATATAGGATGCACATGTCTCTCTGGATACATCTGTAGGTATTGTTTAGATTAGGGTAGCCTTCCGGCATGCCTATTAGGGCTTATCTACATGAGGTTTATTGAACTGGAAAGATCCACCTGCATTGTGGACAGTGCTATTCAATAGACTGGGGTCCTAGGACTGCAATAAGTGATAAAGAGAGCTGAGAGTCGGCATGCATATTCCTCTGCTTCTGACTGTGGATGAACTAGGAAAAGACTCCTCAGACTCCCACCATGACCTCTCTTCCCTGATGGACTGTCCCCCTGGAATTGTGAGTCAAAGTAAACCTCTTCTTTCTGAGGTGGCTTCTGCCAGATAATTTGTCACCAGAAAAAAAAAAAAAAGACAAGCAACCAATGCACTCCTGTAGAATGTAACAGTGTAACCATCATTGATAATTTAATAATGAATATGTTACATCCTTAGCATGTAGGAACCCCAGTCTCACAGGAACAATCACAGCTATGGTGTTATCACTTTGGAAGAAGACTAGGGCTAGCATTGCTTAATCAGACCTTTGTTTCTCTGTATTTTGATGTGAAAAAAGCAAAAGGAGGTATTACCACGTGAACTACATCCACACATCTAATGGTGGTAGGAGGAGCTAGGGTGAGTGGGTGTTTAAACATTCCCCTTTAAGGTACTATATCTCTTTCAGTTTAACACTGTCCCTTTGTTACTCATATTCTCCATCTCTCTCCTTTCTATGATGAGACCTGGACCAGGACGAGGTGCCAGACAATTCCAGTTTGAGTAGTGGAATCCTGTTGAATGTCTCCAGTCTCATCTGTCCCTTGCTCATCCTGCTGTGGTTGGTGACAGCTATGCTGCTGCTGTTGTTTCCATGCAGTTGGGACCCACATATCCCTTTCCTTCCATGAGCATTGTTCACTGATGCACCTCAGCCCAGGTGTAGCCCACCACTGCTGCTCTGCTGAAACTCAATCTCCAGATTCCTCTGACATCTCTTTTCATGAACTCTCCCGGGGAATTGGATTTACATAAGCATCTTAAATCTTTTTTTGAAAAATTTTAAAGTAATAAATAGAATACAAAAAGTATCATTTTGAAGCAACAATCCTCACATGTGTTTATCTATTAAAGTGTGTTTCTCTATAATTCAGATAATAATGGATTAAATGTAAGAATTTGGAAACAGCTATCAAGCCAAGCTAAAGACTTGACTGTCATTGTTTGACATTGCCAGGGAACTACCTTCTATGCCAGTTACACACCTTTCACAGCATGATTTGCTTATTTTCAAAATACCAAGAGATTTTAATTACTCAGTCAAACTTGCTTTTGTTTTGGGTTGTGCATTCATCTTCTCAATTTGTTAACTTTATTTTGGTTGGTGTCTATGTTGTTATTCGGCGACTCTCAGGGACATTTGCAAACCCTACTCTACCCCTTAGTTCTCTGCTTTCTTCAAAAGAAATAGCAATACTGATAGATATAAGTTTAGAAATGCGGTAGGACTAACCATCTCCTTACTGTTACTTTTAGATTTTCCTTGTCTTATTTCAGAATTTCTCACATGAAGATTTTTATTTTATACTAATATTTTGATATTTTCATAACTTTGTTAATAAGATTTTCCTGGAAAATAATATACTTGTGCTTTTAAGGTTTGTTTTTTTGTGCAGCTGGGTTATATGCACATAAGTGTAGGTACCTCCAGAATCCAGAGCGGGGAAGTAGATCTCCTGGTGCTGGAGTTACAGACAGTAGTGAGCTGCCCAACAGGAGTCCCAGGATCAAACTCTGGTCCTCTATAAAAGTAGAATAGACTCTTGACCACTGAGCCATATCTCTGGTCCTCACCTACTATTTTTAGAGTGTCATATTTATTGACATAACATTAAATATTCTCATTTAAAAATCCTAGGCTTTCATTTTAAATTCTGATTGAAATATAATAAGAAAAAACAATAATATCAATTAGGTCATAAAGTATAACTTTAAATGTGTTGTAGGCAATGAGTAATGACTGTGTAATGCATCATAAATTGGATAATTTTTTACAATGTAGTTACATGTACTTACTGTGAATATTCACTTTTCTTCATACTTAGTTTCAGATATTACTTAATTCAGCTAAACTTTGCATTATAGTGGTATTGAGGAAATTATATCTGTTTTGCTGAGGTTATCAAGCTTTGGAAATTATTGAAGTAGGTATACACGACCTGATGAGTTAATGCTCAGTAAATTCTACACCCTGCTCCTACCCTACCTCTTGGCCAAGGTTGGCCATAGAGAGGGCTTAAGTTAGACTCTAAGGAAGATTCTGTATTTGGACTTTAAATGACATTAATAAGGAAATCCAAGTTTTCATAACAATGAATATGTTAACCCAGATGCTTCTATAAAATACATAAATAACACAGAGAATAACGCTGATATTTCCTACACAGTACTTTTCATGTATTTGTAAAAAGAAATAACCTTCCTTAAAGACTAGTGATACAAAATTATGTTACATATTTTAAAATCATTATATTTTAATTAGATAAAATATTAATTAAATTAAATATTAATTGGATATATGAATTAAACAGTTACTTAACTAAAACAAATTAATTAAATAAAGTTTTAATTGATTAAATAGATCACTTTTATTTCTACTCTCTTGTAATTGTCAGTGTGATATAGAGCATCCTTTTCCTGGAGGTTCAATGCGGTGCTGGTACAATGGGCACCTCAGCATCCTATCTCCACGCAAGAGAACTTTTTATTTGCTGCCATTTCATCAGAGTATAAAAGAAAGTCTGGTCAGACTTAAATTGTGCTCTTGTTCTCTTGTATTGCTTCTTTCACGGCTTATATTTTAGCTGTTAAAAACTGGAAAATAGAGATGTGATGAAAGCTGTGGGTTAAGGAAACAGCCTCAAGTTGATTAGAAAGAGTTACCTGATTCCAGATCCAAGCAGTGAAACTGTGTGATGCAAGATGCAGCCTGTCACAAGGCGCATCTGATAGGCAGAGATCAAGTGGATTACTTACAAATGAAATGACAGCTCATGAGTTTTTGTCCTAGGGAGGCTTGTGTTACGTGCTACTGTAAAATACAACATCAACAGAACCAGAACTGAATTGCACATAGGGTTTTTATGAAATACTTCATACAGTTCTCATGTGCACAGTGCTCACATGCTTATGCACACACACAACTGACCAAATGCAAAGCCATATTGCTAAACTTAGATGTTTCTGGGTAGTGAGCAGATTGGTTCATTTTTAATAGATCGGTTGAATGTACAATCTGCTAGACACAATTCTTAGTAAAACATCAGAGTTTAAAATGCTGGGATGGGAAATCCTAACTTTCTAATCTTGCCTTTCTATCTCTTTGTGGTCATACGTTATGGCCTAGACTCCTGAAACAGCTCTCAGCCCTCTCCCGAGTTTTTCCTTTTCCGAAGCCTAAGGTTTATCACTATCATCCTTTGCCTGCCTTTTGGTGATTACCCATTTAGATTGTATAAAATCCACTGTCCTGACTGTGATTTAGAATCTCTGCATGGATAGCCTCAATTTAAAGGCACTCTGCACGTCTGCTGTCCACGCTTGGAGGCCAGGGGTTCACTGTGATGGCTCAATAGATAAGGCCACTTGCCACCAAGCCTGATAACCTGGGTTCAATCCCCAGAGTGTACAAGGTGAACAGAAAGAAACAATTCTCTCATGATTTGACCTTCACATGCATGCTGTGGTGTGTGGGTACATGCAAAATTGTATGTGTACTCACTTCGTGCACACACACACACAAACACACACACACACACACACACACTAATAAATCTATTTTTACAAAATTTTAAAGATGTAGAACAGCTCAAGTAGAACGTGTTCAAAGCGTTGCCTCTCTGTAATGTCAGCTAGATTTCTTTTATTCTGCCCTTCCTTGTGACAGGGTTATTGATCCATATTTATCATAATTTTCTAGAATACATCTTTTCTATTCCTTACTAATTACCCAGTTCTTACTATAAGTTCTTAGGCATAATGGCCCTTAAAATATTTTGGAATAAATTAGAACACTTAGTATAAATCATATAAATTTTATTTCTACCATTCCAACTACAACTGGCTAGAGAGTAAAACTGTATTATGAGTTTAATTCTATCAACAACAACTTTGTAAATACTCCAGCATGAGAATTTCTCATGAAGAAAGTACAAACCTATGTAATACAATAGATTTCCTTTTAATGATACAAAGGGAAAATGTGTCGTGCGAAATTCCACGCACCAGCAAATGCAAACAGCACAAACGTGGAAGTGTATAGAACTGCAGTGAGAACCATGGATTCTGCTTCTTCTTGTGACTTACCAATCTACATGATCACAGAGAAAAATCAGAAGCCATCCTAATACTAGCCTGTCCACACTTGTTAATAACATGTTATGACATATATGCATGTGTGCATGTGGTACGTGCGTGTGTGTGTGTGTGTGTGTGTGTGTGTGTGTGTGTGTGTGTGTGTGTTTTCAGCCACAATGAAAAATGAAATTATATTATTTGCTGGAAAACAGATGCAACTGGAGACCATTGCATTAATCAAAATAAGTCAACTATAGAAAGGCAAGTATCACATACTTTTCTTATTTGTAGGCTGTAGAACTACTTTTCTGTGCATAAATCTATATGAATAAGACATAGATATATAAGAGCAATATACGACAATAGCTGGGGTGAGAAGGAGACCAGTGGAGGGGGGTGTTGGACTAAAGGGTGAGATTGAGAGATGTAAATATAGTCAAAGTACCTGATTTACTCGAGAGAAATTGTTTTTATGAATTGCATCACTCTGTGCATTGGATATATCAAATAAAAATAAAAGTTCAAAAGAGGAGCAGCTGTAATTTCTATGCCTAGTGAATACAAATAATAAATCCTTAGGTGTTTATAGTAATGTGTTTTTATATTGTATACTATATTCTATAAAACATATAAGTAATTCATTATTCCTATAATCAAACATCCCACTAGTCTTATAGAAATAAACAATTATTTTTCTTTGGTTTTATTTTGTAACTAGTCCAACAAATTCTACTTTCTGTGTCAAATTATCTCTTGTTTGTATATGCTTACTAATTATTAATCACCAAATCCAGATAATGAGCAACTGAAAAAATTTGCTTACATTTTAATAATAGAAGAAGAGACAATACAAATTTTGTACTTTTTCTCAAAGCTAACTGAGGCTAGTAACAATCTTAGTAATGGAGTATGTTTGAATTGTCTCAGTGAAATCCATGGTGTAAATATCAGTTTTTCCACCATGGACACAAACTCTTTTAAAGTGTGATTAATTCATTATAGACAACTAAATAATAATATTCAGTATTGAAATGATAACCAGGTTCTGGACATGATAGTCTCCTTGTCACTCAGTAGTCTGGAAGATTGCTGTTACTGTCTGGGTTGTGTCAGGGATCACTGGGCGATGTTTACAAATAGTTAACCAGCATTTCTCTCAGCTGCTCAAAATGGAGGCAACACAAATACTTATGCAAGCAGGGTAAAAATCTTATAAGCACAGATGAGCAGGAAGAGAGAAGGAACAGCAAGTGCATAGCAAATGAGAATTTCAATTCATCTCATCATGAAAACAATAAAAGATGGGAAAAGAGAACCAAGGCCTTGAGTGCCCAGAATTAGAGATTTAAGTTAGACCAACAGTGTGGTACTTAATGAAGATTGTTTTATAAACACAAATTTAACATATTTTAAAATGAATTGTAAGAAACAACTATGCAGATGTTATCTGGTTGTGTGGACAACTACTTTTAATACACATTAAATTTTATCAAATTAACACAGAATTTAAGTATTAGAATTATGTTTTTCCTATGGGATATTTCACAGTGTCACACTTTGGAAGCTGCTCAATATTCTCTAGCGATCTGGTTAGTTGTTTTATATCAGTCTGTGAAATGTACAGACCCAAGTCCCCATTAAATAGTGTTCCTATAAAAGATATTACATTTTACCACAACAAGCATCAATTATAAAATATAAAGAGGTAAAACTTATAGAAGATAAACAGAGTAAAATCTATAAGCAAATGTTTTGCTCATGAGTCTTCAAAAATATCCAATACAGGATCCACAAAAGACAGTAATTAGAATTGTGAAACTGTATAAAAACTAAAAGTGAGAATTCTATAAAATCCATCTTAAGAGAAGGTAAGGATAAGCCACAAAGTGGGAGAAAATATTTGTAAAGTATGTGTTTAACAGGATCTGTATAAGCAATGTAAAAAGAACTCAACAATTAGCAACAAGGAAACAGACCATCTAGGATAAAAATGAGAGAAGAGGTTCTTAGTATCCATCACACACATTGTACCAATGACAATATCCAAATGGCAGAGAAGCAAATGGACCATGAACTCCACTTCATTGTCATCTAGGAGAGGTGGGTGGAATACATGCAGTTTGTGGTGGTGAAACTATTTTGCATTATATTATGGTGGCAAGTGTAAACCATTAAATGTGTGTCTAGTTTTACATAACTTTTCAGTTCCTGCTGTGGTGGAGTCACTTTTGTGTTGTCTATGCTCCAGTAAGTACTCTCCCTACAAGCTCATGTAGCAATCCTAGCTAAACTCGAGTTGTAAGGGAAATAAAAGAACAAGACAACAAACAAACTAACAAAAGACATAGGAGAGGTGTGTATTGGGAGGAAGGCTTTCAGTGGGAGTGGGAGGTGTTGCAAAAGGGTAATGATGAAGAAATGATGAAAATACATTATATACATGTATGAAAATGTTCACATAACATGAAAGCACAAACCTCCAATGGAATGTCTGCAAATTAAAAACAACCCTTTTGACACTAAGACATTAAAGAATGGCATGTATATCATGATAAAACTCCTTTATCTATTATAAACACAGGAAACAACCTCAAATGAAGGTCGGGAAATGTTAAAACTATTGTCAAAATTTTAAAGTGCTTAACATGGAATTATGTCCTTCCAGTTGGATAAAATATCCCATGGAAAATGCACACAGAGGAAGCATTTGATGTAGAGTCCTACTGAATTTAAACTATTGCCAGTTAAACCTAAAGAAGACACCTATTAGAATACGAACAAATGCAGGGTCTATTTCTATTAGAAATAGGGTGGAGTTAAACAAATATAAACCATCCAGTGATACTGAACTAGTCCTACAAGTGCTCCAAATTGTGCTGGCCATGATCATTTGAGACTTCAACTTCTGTTTGGGACCTAGGATTTCCTGAGTCAGCAAATCAAACTATAAGATGGATGCAGTGATGCATGATCTCTCTCTATATAATATTAATATGATATGTTTATATTATCATAAAATAATAATGTAAATATAGTAATTTATTATTTTAATAAGGAATATTAAAACTATTATATGCAACATGTAATAAGTATTAGTATATATAGCACATATTAGACTTATTAAAATTGGAACTTCAGAGAACAATAACTTCTCAGTTTCTTGTATAAAAGTAAGTAAATTTCAGCTGATCAACAAATGATGTTTAGGAAATACATCAAAAGATTGTTTGTTTATTGTTAAACTGAAATTTAAATTTGAGCACTTTATTTTCTTACTTCATTTGGGAATGCAAACTTTTATAGACAGCAAAAACAAAAAGAACCCTTCTGAGCCACCCAAGAGGGTCTCTTTATCTGTGGTCAAATCAAAAAATGAAAATGGTTTTTGCAGAAATATGTCCAAGATTCATAGCCAGTGTGGAACTAAGGAGTTGCTTCCAGAGAACAACACCCAGAGAAGTCCCAGCCCCTCTCTGGTGACTTTCTCCTACCTTGTGTATGACCTCCTACTATGATGGGAGGCAGCACACTTTCCACCACTAACTCAGATTGGTCGCTACATTGACTTTAGCCATTGGAAACCAGAATGGAAGTAGCTGGGGGCACTGCTAACAAACTTCCAAGTAAGTGTAACTAAGGGAGCATGTAGTGGCTCTTCTCCCCTTAACCACTAAATCATTAATGACAGAAATGGGGCTCCTCCCCCAGTCTGAATCCTTTAATAGACATAAACCACAGGAGGCAAGAGTAGACAGGCTGCCATTTGCAGCCATCAAGTAAAGTAGACAAGAAATCTGTGTTTGGGGATTAGGATTGGCTGAGATAAAGGAAGGGTTTTGTTGAGATGTATGTGTTTACCTAATAAGCATAACACACAAAAAACTCTTTCTTCTTAAAGCATTCTGGTTGAAAGAATAAACATCCAATCAACATATTCAAGTGGAAAAAGCTGCGTGGATTTCTAAAGGAATTCAGGAGTGAAATGCTGACTCTCATTGGCACTATTTCAAACGGGAACGTTAGCCTCACCTTTTCGGGGTTTGACACATCTGCTTTATATATCCTCTATTGAGCAGTTGAGCACCATGCTCTCTCTTGCTTATTTGTTCACAATCTTAGAGACTGCTTAGATTTGCTGTGATGTTTGTTATGTCCAGCATTTTACAGAGCTAGCTCTCTGAGTGTTGTTTGCCTTTGGACTCTGTTTCTCTAGGATCAGATACTTGTGGGGGAAACTGATTATCTCTCAGTTATAGTGCCTCAGATCAGATTTCCATTGTCACCTAATACTTAAGAGTTCAGGGGTTGCGTGCTGTGCTAAGTATCTCTTCTAAGAGTTTAAAGAAGACAAGGTAAGAGTGTGGTGAGCACACTAAAAAGATGTTCAAAACAAAGGGTTTCTAACATGAACATGTAGGCAAATGTACACGCCAGATTTAAAACTTCATCAAGAAGATCACTAGCACAAATTTACATTTGTGTCGAGTTCTACTTTTCATATATGTAGTCCTATTAATTGTATATGTACTTGGATTCCAGATGATATTCAGTTTTGAAATTCAGGGAGTACACTGATGCATTTAGTAGAGTTGACTCATTTAGCTTTGATATAAATGGTTGATTACTTCAAATTTTTTAATTTGAGTACATTATACAGTTTTATTGTTTGAATTTATAATTGAGATATAGTAATTTAGTTTATATCTTCTCTATTTAATGGAGTTAACAATGTGTGTTAAAAATGCAATCTTAGCTGATTTGAAGGAACTCCTACAATTAAGTTACTTATTAAGGCTGATTTGATAAGAATGACTTTTATCATAGTTGTCTGGATTTTGATATGTAATATTACTAAATATTAAGAAAATTCATTAGCATGGTTTACATTCTACAACAGAACTTCAAGTGTCTAGTGAATCCATTTGAATTCCTGTGACGTTGGAAAGATAAAGAGTAAACCAATACAATTTAAAGTAATAATTTGTATGTAAAAAGTTTCCATCTAAAAGTAGAATTTTATATCCATTTTAGCCACTGTATCTTCATTCCAAAAAGTAAGAAAACTTTCTGATCACATGTTTTCCTTACCTGCTGAAGTGAGTTGGTAGTATTAGCTACAGGAAGCACAATGGGAGCCTGTTGTGATATGGAAGGCCTGGGATCTACAGCAGTTAAGTTCCACAGCTCCATTGTCATCAGTGTCTACCCTGCACTTACAGTGGGTAGGAATTCAAGGAAATTTCTGTTTTACATTGTTTCAGTACTGATTGGTAAACTATTGATATTTTAAAATCCCAATTTATGAGTGTATGGACTACATCAAAGATCAATACAGTCTATTTATATTGTGCATACTATCTCTACAATACCAATATATCTCTATAAATAAAATTTCCAGTGTTTCTCTTTTTTCTTTCCTGGTTCAAAGTAGATACAAGTCATAAAATATTGAATTTCTAGGACTATAATTTTTTTACAGAAACATATTTTGAGCACTTTTTGGTTGTTTTACCAGAAATATTTTCTAATTTCTCTTTCAGAGTGAATTCTGTATAAACAAATATATTTTTCTGTGTGTGTTGGGGAGGTAGTGTGATAAAGTTCAAATTATCTTGGTTCTTCCTACTAACTGAGAGTTGTCTGACACACACAGGGTTCACACTCAACAGGTGTTATAAAAAGCCAGGGAGAAGAGCCAGAGCCATTATGTGGAATCTGGCTACAATTATATATAATTATATATATAACCTATCCAAGGAAATAATTTAGAAGAGTCAAACAAATAAAATAAAGATACTCAGGCCGGGTGGTTGGCGGTGCACGCCTGTAATCCCAGCACTCGGGAGGCAGAGGCAGGTGGATCTCTGTGAGTTTGAGGCCAGCCTGGTCTACAAAGCAAGTTCGAGGACAGCCTCCAATGCTACAGGGAAACTCTGTCTCAAAAAACCAAATAAATAAATAAATAAATTTTAAAAAATACCCCCAAATTTAATGATCATAACCCAAAAGGATCACTTGGATCTCTTTTTTAATGGACCAACATGTATCCAGTAAAATTCAAAATAGGGAAGAATATTACTCTCGAAACTTGAATTAAACCATAACAGTCTTATAGTAAAAACTTCCATGAAAGTGTATCATAAGATACACACAATTGGATGTCAACAAAAAAATAAGCTTCAGATACATTGGAATACTAGGATTTGTTATGAAAAATAAATTGAATGAGACATAACCCAGGGAATGGGCTCAAACTGTGTATCAGCTCTCAACAGGAAACATTGTCAGATAACAACAGTGGGTATAGCATTGCATAAAATTAAACACTTTTAAAGTGCTTTGTCTTTTCCTGGTACTTGTGGCATTGAGGATATTGAGGATGCTGGCCATGTCATCTTTGGGGGAATCTCCATCTCATTTTGTACCCATTTTCTTGCTGTTTGAACAAAACTCTTTATAAACTTAAAAGCAACCCCTTTTTTGCAAATAATTCTCAACCAATTGGCTGCCTTTTCACCTTACTTGTCTTTCCCTTGTTATAAAGAGAACTTTCAGTGTTTTTTCTTTTTTCCTTTTACCTTTCTTGGTGGAGCTATTAGTTTGATATCCAGGAAAATATTGTCAACATAAGTAACGGTGAAGGAGTTTGATTGTTATGAGTCTCATACTGAGATCTTTAACTGCTCTGACTTGATTTCTGTGGATGATGAAGGAGAAGATTGTGCTCTCCCTAGCACCCAGTTTCTCCCTGTCCCCATGCTGTCTCCATCACTGTATCTATTTCATTGCTCTCCCACCCTGCTGTGGATGATTGACTGATAAATAAAGCTGATTGGCCAGTAGCCAAGCAGGAAGTATAGGTGGGACAAGCAGAGAAGAGAATTCTGGGAACAGGAAAGCTGAGTCAGGAGACACTGCCAGCCACCGCCATGAATACCAACATGTAACATCCTGGTAAGCTACGAGCCATGTGGCAAGGTATAGATTTATAGAAATGGGTTAATTTAAGATGTAAAAACTAGATAGCAAGAAGCCTGAGCCATTAGGCCAAACAGTTTAAATAATATAAGAGTCTGTGTGTTCATTTTATAATGGGGTCTGGGACTGGTAGGGCTTGGTGGGAGCTGGACAGAAACTCTCCAGCTACACCACCCCATCCCTATTCCAGCTCGACCATCCCATTCTCTTATGTTCTCATCCCCCATCCCCTACCCTCCATTGCTCACTCCTAATCTCCAGTTTTCTCATGGAGATCTCATCTATTTCCCCTTCCCAGGGTGATCCATGAGTCCCCTTTAGAGTCCTCCTTGTTAGCTAGCTTCTTTGGAGCTGTGGGTTGTTGTCTAGTTATCCTTTGCTTTACGTCACCACAACTTAGACTACTAGCAATAGTGGAGAGGGTGCCTGAACTGGCTTACCCCAGTAATCAGATCGGTGAATACCCTAACTGTCATCATAGAACCTTTTTCCAGTAAATGATGGAAGCAGATGTAGAGACCCACAGCCAAACTCCAGGAGTCCAGTCGAAAAGAGAGGGATTCTGTGAGTAAGGGGACATCAAGATCAGGATGGGGAAACCTACAGAGACAACCAAACCAAACTAGTGGAAACTCATGAAATTTAGACCAACAGCTGTTGAGCCAGCACGGGACTGGACTAGGCCCTCTACATAGTGAGACAGTTGTGTTGCTTGTTCTGCTTGGGGAGCCCCTGGCAGTAGGATCAGGATTCATCCCTGGTGCATGAGCTGGCTTTTTAGAGTCCACCACCTATGGTGGGACACCTTGCACAGCCTTGATGCAGGGAGAGGGGCTTGGACCTGCCTCTACTAAATGTACCTCCCCATGGGAGGCCTTACCTTCTTGTAGGAGGGAATGGTGGGTGGGTTGGGAGGGGAAGGCTGGAGGGTTGGGAGGGGGAAAGAGGAGGATCTTTGATTGGTATGTAAAATGAAGAAAAAAAGGTTTCTTAATAAAAAAAATGTATTTGTCTCATTATTATGCATGGAAAAGAACATCTTACCAAAGAGAAAACCTTTACCCCATTGTCTTTCTATAGCCCTCTTCAATAATTAGTTGATTATATGATTGAACTAGGTCTTTCCTGATCCATGAATATGGGATGTTTTTTGTTGCACTTTAATTTATTTCCACTACCATATTGTTTGATTACTATAAGCTTTCTAATAAAATTTAAAATTAGAAAATGTGATACCTTCAACTTTAGTTTTATTTTCCTCAAAACCACAGGAAAACTCCAAATGTTGAGGAAAAAAAGGAAGAAAAAATAATAAAAATGGACAAAAGACATTTCTACAGATGTAACAAAGTAACTAGGTGGTCATATGAACATTCTTCACATCACTTAAAATTAGTAAAATGAAATCAAAATCATTACAAAATATTATCTCAATTCCACTAAGACAGCTCCTGGCAAAAAAAAGAAGAAAAAGATGTGTCATGGTATAGAGCAAAGAGACCCCTCAGCTCTGCCGGAGGAAATTCAAATGATTCAGATTTGTGAATAGTGAAACAAATGTTCGTACTGTAAAAATATGAAAGAATGCAATTTCCTTCTTTAAAACCCTATTTATAAAATTAATGATATGAAAAAACATAGGTACTCATTGATGGATAAAGTAACCATACACATTACATACCCACATCATCATGGCTATTATTAATACATATATCTATCACATATATGTGGGTACAAAATGAAATCTTATTATATATATATATATATATATATATATATATATATATATATATGAATTAAATGATCTAGAGACTTTGCAGAATATATTACAAATCTCACTCATATGTATAATCCTGAAAAAAAGCTGCTCAAACATGCAATGGTAAAATAAAGAGGACAGAATGGATGACGCTGGCCAAAGAGTATAGAGGGTCCACTGGGTCTAACTTCTTAGCTTCTGTGTCCCAGTAGAATAATTGCAGTCTGTAGTATTATTTGTGTATTTCAGAATGGCTAGTACAGAGTATTTTGAGTGTTACCAACACAAATTAAAGATGATATATATGTACTGAAAATTAATGTATCATCTCCCAATATGTGAGTTATTATGTCAACTGAAAATGAAAAATATGTGTTCATATTAAAAGAAGGTTAACAGGGTCAGTCTTGGGGATCTGGGCAGTTATAGATCAGTTTATACATAGCAAGTATATAGAATGTAAAAGTAAAAAGAAATATGCACCATAAACTATGTAGTTTAAAATGCTGTTCTGCATTCAGGATATTTGCTAAATGAGTAGATTAAAACTGCTCTTTCCATACTATGTGTTGAAGGGTATGTTAATTTGTCCCATTACAGTAATCACTTTTATTACTTATGCAACTTACAATATCATGTTTCCTACCCAACACACATATAATCATGGCTTCAATAATAAAATAATAATTGGAATTAATGTTAGACATGTAAGTAAGCTGTTATATAATTTTATTGTCCACAGTAAATAATTAAACTATTCAAATATACAAAATACTTTTCAAAGATGAGGGAGAACCAAGCCACACAAAGAAATGCAACAGCAGCTAGACAACTCCATCTGTAAAGTCAATAAGCAGACTCCCTGTGAATTTTACAGCTCCTCCATTTACCTCTGTCCTCAGACCATTCACTGCTGTAACACTGACATTAGAAAGAATTCTCAATTCCTATAAAATTACCAGCACAACAAAATGCTGGTCACAGGGTAAACAATTCTGTGAGAAGCTTGAAAATAATGATGTTCTTTTGAAGAAAAATTCTGTCAAGACTTTGTTTCGTTTTCTTTGTTATGAATCTCTAAGGTCTCCACTGAAATTTATATCATGTCAAAAGTGAAAAACAAAATGGAATAGCTATTTTTCCACCTCATAACTTTCATGAGTAAAACATCCATCTCTCTCACCGAAGGGAAGAAAAGACACTGATAATAATTCTTAACTTTCCCTTTATGATGCTTTGCATCCAAAAGAACAATAGAGTGATATAATAGGGCAGCTTAGGGCAAAGGATTCAAACATTATGGCATGTAATGAGAATAATAATTTATTAATGTTTTTATCAGCAATCTTTTTAAATAACAACATCTATTCAGGCCAATCCAGATATGTATAGTTGAAAAGAACTACTTTGGTTGGTTAAGTTTTCAATTTTGTTCCACATGGATCAAAACATAGAGAAGGCTTACAAAATTTTCTTTATTAACTACACACATACAAGGAATTCTATTAGAAAGCATTTGAAGGTTGTTATTGATCAGTAGTCAGAGAGTTTCATGAATAAGCTTATAAATAACATTCTTTAATTGTAAAAGATAGTCCATGAGTCAATTGGTTTGAGTCATTTAAATGTATTACACTGAGCCTACCTCTCAGTAATTATACCAATTAGATCAAAGAGCCATTTATCAGGGTGCCAATTATGTGACTCCCCACACTTTCTGGAACTTACAAAAACAAGTTTAAATTAGACAGAGCAAGCAACCCTGTGTTTTAAGTTTAGTTGGCTCTTGGTCATGTAACATGGGGGTAATTTAGTCCATGTTTATGGTTTTATCTAGCAACATGTAGACTTTCTTACTTTTTTTTCCTGCCTTTTCTATATGAAAGTTCAGAAATATTGCCTAGAATCTCATCTTCAATTTTGCCTGGGAACTGATTTTGTAGTGCCTTTTTCTTTCACCACTGTCTGAATTTAAAGGTTACTTCATGTAATGAGTCTCAGCTTGGTAAACATGGAACGCTGACTGATTAGTATGTGGGGTTTTCTTAATGTCACATTTTTTCAGGAGATGAAAAAGATTGAATTTAGAGTTAATTGAAATGTAATTAAAATGTGAAAATCTTTTAAATTCCATACAGTAAATATCTATTTTCAAATGAATCATTGTAATTGTTCTTGAATTTATGAAATCCAAAGAACTTTTCTAATGTGTTATTTCAGAGAGCCAATAAAGAACTGAGAGATTATTTAAATAAATATTTAGAAATTCTATATAAACACTCTGTGAGTGACTTCAAAGAGTTACACCATTCAATAGTGGACAAGACATTAAAAGTACAGTATAATATATATTCACAGACCTTCCCATTTATGTGTCAGAACAGAGAACTGACATTTAGAACATTATCACTATATAGTAATAAAATGTGAGATGAAAAATCTGAAACAGGACAATGTGCTGAAAGATCACTGAACTTGCCTGCAGTATCTAACTCACCTGGCCTCTGTGCACATGGCTTATACATCCATGAACTCAGGAAAATACTTGCATCTACTAAAATGCACAGATGTAGGCTTCTTGTCACAGTTCTCCCAACAAGCATAGCTATTTTCATGACCCTTCCATTGTGCCTGGTATTATAAGTATCAAAAATGATTTAAAGTATAGGGAAGGATGTGCACATGTCACATGAAGTTGCTACTCTACTTTATTTGACGAGGGAGGAACTGATCCCCATGGGTACTGTAAGATGGAAGCACACCCAGCGTCTCTAAGTCATATGGAATGTTGGTGTTCTTCAAAGAATTGCTTTAAGTGAATGACACACTAAGTTATGAAATAGATGGTAAAATATGTTTTGATATTGCATCCCTTTTTATGATTAAGCAAATCAATACTGTAGGTGTCAGTATAGGATTCTTTTCTGAGAACAATATGTATGTATGTATGTATGTATGTATGTATGTATGTATGTATGTATGTATATATAGCCTGTAAGCAGAATTCTTTTATGAACATTTGTCAGTTTTCACAAGTTGAGGAGAGGTAAAAAAAAAATAAAGTCTTGGCTGAATTTGATGCAACATATATTATGAACAGATATGATGGAGAAGTTTAGCTGTGTGGTCCTCTAATTGAAAACACATGTTTTATAAATCAAATCGGAAGACCTTATCATAATGACTGATAGAGTATCAGAAGAACAAGAGGGAAAAAACAGTTCAATAGCTACCATAGCCAAAATAATCAAATCTACAATTTCAGGCCTTCTAGTTAAGGTTCCACTAAATTCTAAATTACACAGAGGCAAACTAGTTTATTTATAAACCCCTGAGTAAACATGTTATGCTTAATTGCATCTTGTAAATATTTCCTTTGACATCTGTTTACTCTCATGCATTACACTGATAGGGAAATTTACCATGTACTTAAGGGTCTACTACATAGATACTACTTTCCCCAAGTTTTTAAGGGGTCTGAACATCAAACACCCTCACTCAGATCAGCTTGAAATCAAAAAGGATGAGACATGTTTGAATATACATGACAGAATAAGCTAAGTTCACGATGTGCTGAAAATTCACCTGAAGCAAGAGTCATAGATTCTTAGGGAAGTGAGAACAGTGGCTTACTCTCTGCTGTTTAAGATACTGGTTCTGCCTTCACCACACTATAGAGTTTGTGTTTACAGGCCAGGGGTTTTCCTAACTTGCTTCTCACTGTATAAATTTTCAAGTCCAAAGACCCCTTTTCTACTTTTTTAGAAAGTAATACCTCTGCTTTTGCTGTTCAATCTGGCAGGACTGCTGTAAGTATGAACTTCTTTGGAACAATGGGTTTGACGTGTTGAATAAAAACTGTAGGTATCCCCGATGGACTAACTTTTCTGAGGGTCGGTGGATTCATTTCTACCTGACTGAGAAGGTGCATCCTGTTACTGGAAAACTCAGCCATCACTGAATCTGTGAGCTTGGCCGCCCTGATGGTGACCTTTCTTGACACAATTCCAAGGGTGATCATTTTAGGAAGGAGAAAGAAGGAATCGAGCCAGTAGATGTGGTGTCTGGGTTACCACGAGCCTTAGAAACCATGCCAATGGTTTCTATCACACTCTTCCAGAGTCAAACCTATCCAGCTTCAGAGAGAAGGTCGAGGATTCAACATTAATACAGATCGATAAAGTTGTTGAAGACAATGTAGATTCACAATTACTAAAGCCACTCTTGGAAAATATACTTTGTCACACTGAGCTTCGAAGATAAAGTATCTATTTCAAAATATAAGTATTAAGAAAATACTGGAAGCCAGTGCTTGTGGCCTGTGCTTCTGATCCCAAACTTTCAGGATAAATTTCAAAGATAGGCTGGGCTGCTAGGCAAAACATGCTTCTAAAAAACAGAAATGCTAGAAAAAAGCCAATACTTTAGCTTTATTATTTTTACTGCATAATTTACTATTAACAATACATTATTAATCAATGTCAAATACTTTAAGGCATTTGCAAGCTTCATTTCATCCAGTGTTTGTAATAATCAAAAGAGGTAGATGTTATTATCATTCTTTTTGATAGATGAAGTAACTGGGTCTTAGAAATACTATTTAATTTGTTATTTAATTACTGAAGTTCATTACTCTACAGTATTTCTTTAAATGCATGTAGACTGTGGTGAAGCCAATCCTGTGAAGATGGGGTTATGAATTTTCTCTAGCAAAAACTGGAAGTCTTGAGGAAAAAAATTTTTAGCAGAAGGGGATGTAATTCTGTGTATACCTCAAAGGTCAGGGCCATGGTAACAAGAAAAGTATTGCCTTTGCTGCAAAAGAAAATTGAAGTTTGTCAACACGCATGGAAATAATTTGGTTACTTAGGTTGTAAAAAAAAAAAAACAAACAAAAAACAAAAAAACCCAAAAACCTTCTGTTTATGATTGCGCCTTTTTGCTATGGAAAAATAAAGACAAGAGCACAAGCAAGACATGGTTATTTCTAGTCAACTAACAGCCACTGCTGAGGTTGGAGGACAGAGCAGTAAGAAAATGGTTAGAAGATCATCTGAATGTCCTGGAAGATAAGGACTTCACCCTAGCCACATTCTACCTGAGATTTCGAAGCAAAAGTAGGCCTGGAGTTAAAAATTAACTACAGATGAATTTTTCCATATTGGTATAAACAAGGCAACATAAACTAAGAAACTTTGTAAAGTATCTTCAGTGATTATCTTCACAATCTAAGGTCAAGGGGATGTAAAGTATGCTGAACAGACAAATCACAGAAGCAAATATATTGAAAAATATTTAGGCCAGGTGCTGGTGGTGCACACTTTTAAGTCCCAGCACCCGGGAGGCAAAGCCAGGCAGATCTCAGGCCTGAGTTCGAGGCCAGCTTGGTCTACAGACCGAGACCCAGGACAGGCACCAAAACTACACAGAGAAACTCTATCTTGAAAAAACCAAATATATATTTTAGAAGAAAGAAAACCTCATCCCATAGCAGAATATATTGAAAAGGAGATCAGCGCGTAGGACAGTGTCCATAGCTGAATCCTGTTCCTAGTTTTACTAGTTCTTGTAGCTATATTTGCAAATGGCAGTACATATCAAGGAATTTCTACTAATTAGCAAACTGGAAGACGGGGAGAATTAACACTTCTGAGATCTCAGCCAAAGCCTCAGGATCATTGTTATACTAGTAACCCAGTTTCCTCTCTACTTGGGTCGGACAAGTCTGAAATACATCTCTACTATATCTCAGATTCTGCTAAACGGATGAACTTCCAATCATCAAGGTGGAAATTTGCCTGATTATGTACCTTAAATTGGTTCTATTTCATCCTTATCCTCTTCACTTTCCTGCTGGTAGTTTTAGGTTCAATGTCCAAGTTAATGTACTCTATCCTTGTTTTAATAAATATATTTAAGTCTGAATCTTAGGGTTTGATTTGGAGTAATCCAACTAAGAAATATCCCGTATTTTGGAAACTTTTATTGAATTGTTCCTTGGAGATCCCTCATCACATGCTTATCAAAATACACGCCATTCTTTTTCCCTATGAGATGAAAGCTGCCGAATGGAGAAGAGAAAGTATGTCTTTAACCCTATGGCTCTTTGTTCTGGTTCAGTTTGGTTACACAATAATAAAAATGTTCGGGGGTGGGAAAAAATAAAAATGTTCAATAAAAGTCGATGATATTCTTGACTTCAGATTCGAAATATCTTTATTGATTACAGAACCCAACTATACTGAATTCAGTGAAATTATGCTATGACTCAGCAATTACAAAATTTGAAAAATTGGTAACAGGCAATAGTTACACTGCCAAAAAAAAAAAAAAAGAAAGAAAGAAAGAAAGAAAGAAAGAATCTGTGACTATTTTTGGCATATTTAAAGGAGTGGAATAATTTGTCTTCCTATATATGTTTAACAGGATAAGAAAGTTTGAATCTGTGCATTTGTAGTTTCTCAGTAAAGTCTTTTATAAATTATTTTAAGACAGTAATGAAGCAGCTTTAGAGAGTTCCTTTTGTTTGCTTTTCATGATAAACATCTATATCATTTTGTATCAGTAATGAAATCACTTTAGGAAGTTTTGTTTTGTTTGTTTTTCATCATAAACACCTAATATAGAATACTGGTTAAATATTTATAGGATAAATATTTTTGGTGACAGGACATTATCATCTTAAAATGAATTATTGTTGAGACTAGATGAATCTGATTTTTAAATTGAGAAAGGAAATCTCAGTAATAAAACTCTTTACATGTTTTAAAAGTTGTGATTTGACGATCGTCTAAGTGACTGCTATTTATATACCTGTTTAGTACTACTAATTACTTTATCAAGTTCAATTAGTGTGATGGCTAAATCTCACAATCATTGTGTGCAGCTCTACCAGAAGCTCTGGGAGCTGGAATGCAGGGGATATATTTGTGATGAAGCTTATTTGCATTTGAAGATCTCAACAACTGCTCAAGTATCTGTTTTCTAGCAATTAGGCAGCTGCTACTTAAAACCCATAGTGGTAAAGGCTGGTTGTGTTTGGTTTAGAAAGCAAGTGTTGTCTTGTGCAGATTCTGGTACTTCGCTGTGTATTAATGAGGCCGCTTTGTTTCACGCTGTCTTCTTATTGCTGCTTACGACCTTTTCCTCCTCAGCTGGCTGTGGCATGACTTCATCTGTTTTCTTTCCATCTTTTGTCCTTTTCCCAGGGTTTGACTCTGAATCGTTTTGAATTTCTCTTGTCAAGAGTCAGTTCACAATCTTTAAAATGTATAGAGCTGTGGAGGAGTCTGACTGAGTTGAAATATGTTGGATAATTTATTACCAAAAGCTGTGTATGAAATATTTAGGAACCCCATTTGAATTTCCTAAATAGTTAGAGAGTTGTCTTCATGATGTGGATTGTGAAAACTGGCAGGCAAGTGGACATTAATGGACTGTAGATATAACAGCAGTCATGCTGGCTTCTGTACAAGGAAAATGAACAGTTTCGAGCAAAGAGTTGTGTTTTAACCATGTGCTAATAACTTCAGAATGTACAAATCCCTCATAAAATATGATACAAGCATTGTGATTTTGTGGATCACATTTATATATCTAATTTTACTTTCTTATGGGTTTGACATAAGATCTCAGCACAGATGTATTTTAGAAGTATTGTTCAACAGAGAGGGAGAACAAGGAATAACAGACCATGATAAATGATGACCACATAAGAACAGGAATAGGCAGAGTGCTGGAGAGGTCCCCAGAAATCCACAGTGATACATCCTCTGTAGACTCCTGGCAATGGTCGAGAGAAAGCCTGATCTGACCTAGTCTGGTGATCAGATGGCCAAACACCCTAACAGTCATGCTGGAACTCTCATCCAATAACTGATGGAAGTGGATGCAGAGATCCTTGGCCAGGCCCCAGGTGGAGCTCCAGGAGTTCAATTGTTGAGAAAAAGGAGGGACTGTAAGAGTGTGAATTGTTGAGACCAAGACTGGAAAAGCACAGGAACAAATAGCCAAACGAATGGAAGCACATGAATTATGAGCCAGGGGCTGTGAAGCCCCCAGCTGGATCAGGCCCTCTGGATGATCTGGCTGTTTGGAACCTTGGGCTTACACAGGGACACTTTGCTCAGCCTGGAAGGAGGGGACTGGACCTGCCTGTACTGAATCCACCAGGTTGAGCTGAATCCCCAGGGGAGTCTTGGCCCTGGAGGAGATGGGAATGGAGGGGAGGGGATGGGGGGAAGGTGGAGGTGGGGGTTTGAGGGGGGAGGACAGGGGAACCCATGGCTGATGTGTAAAATTAAAACACAAATATAATAAATAACAAAAAAGAAGTATTGTTCAATACTAGATATAAAGCAAAGAATAACCAGACTGCAACACACAGCTCCATGGCAGACCCTAGGAAAGATGCAGTGGTGGAGAAATAAATGAGATCTACATGAGCAAAATGGGGGTGGGGGTAATGGCATGCAAGGGACGGAAGATGAGAGCTTAAAGGAGCAGGAGGTTCGAGCTGGAACAGGAAGAGAGTGGGAGAGCAAGGAAAGAGATACCATGATAAAAGAAGACACCATGGGTATAGAGAGAAGCATAGTGCTAGGGAGGTTCCCAGGAATCCACAAGGATGACTCCACCATAGACTACTGGCAATAGTCAAGAGGGTGCCTGAGCTAGCCTACTCTGGTCATCAGATGGCTAAATACCCTAACTGTCATCATAGAACTCTCATTCAGTGACCAATGGAAGCAGTGCATAGATCCATGGCCAGGAGGCAGAGCTCCAGGAGTTCAATCGATGAGAGAGAGGAGGGATTCTATGAGCAAGAGATACTGAGACTATGACTGGAAAAAGTAGAGACAAATAGTCAAACTAGTGGAAATGCATGAACTGTGGACCAATAGCTGAGGAGCCCCCATGGTACTTGACTAGGCCCTCTGGATAAGTGAGACAGTTGTTTAACTTGAACAGTTTAGGGGACCCCCAGGCAGTGGGGTCGGGACCTGTCCCTAGTATATGAGCTGTCTTTTTGGAGCCTAGTGACTATGGTGAGACACTTTGTGCAGCCTTGGTGCAGGGAGGAGGAGCTTGGACCTAAACTCAATTGACTGTACCAGGCTCTGTTGACTCCTCATGGGAGACCTTGCTTTGGAGGAGGTGGAGATGGGGGGTAGGTTGGGAGGAAAGGCTGGGGGGCAGAAGGAGGGAGGACAGGGGAATCTGTGGTTGGTATGTAAAATGAATAGAAAATCTCTTAATAAAAAAGAAAAAAAAGGTATTGTTCAAAAACTGGCTGAATATTAGAAATGACAGAGGCAAACTAAATGCTACTGCAAATGCCCATCTCTGCTTATGTGTCTGTGGTACATGCTTGTGCAAGTGTATGTGTATGTTCATGTGTGGATGGGTATGTATATGCTCATGTTGGGGGTACACCTATGCGTGTGTGTACAGTGTACCATGGTGCATATCTTTGAAGGCCAGAGATCAACTCAGGTGTTCTTGAGGAGCCATCCACATACTTCTGAGCTCTAGTATCTCTCTGGGATTTGGGACTCTCAGACTAGGCTAATCCAGCTGTCCAGAGAGCTATAGGGTTTATCTGGTTTCTGCTTCCCTGGCACTGGGATTGTATATATTTGCCACCACATGGGGCTTGAACTCAGATCCCCATGACTGTAGAGCAAGCACTTTACCAACTGAGCTCTCTCTCCTGCCCTGTTCTCGAGTGTTCAGTGGTACAGTGCTCTTCTGTGCCCATGTAATTTTGCCATTGACCATTTCAGGCTAAAAATCTCTTTTCACCACATCTCCCATATGCCTCTCCAGGGCATTTTGCATTTCTTATAAGTCTTTGCACTGATATTATTTAAATATGTCAGGAAAGGTGAGTTAATCCATTCTTCTTCCTTGATCACACTGTATTTTGTCTGTGGAATATAGGGTGATTCATGCCACAAAATTGCCTATGTACTACGTGTTTTAGTAAGATGATAAATGATCAGCTTCATAACTTTCTAATGTTATTAAATATAAGTTAACTTTGTTAAGAAGAGGCAATATTGTACTTTCTCAACAATTCTTACCATTTTACATAATTATACTAACTGAATATTTCTGAAGGCACTGCTTTTGTAGACAAGTCTTTTAAACTCCCCTAAATCATTTTCCTTTAATCCAGAATTTAATATCACTAAGTTACTCTACAGCTTTTGGACCACATCTTCTTAGAGACTCTTGTAACTATTTTACTCTGTCACTCAAAGTACCATTTCTCCTCTCCTGGATCTTCTCATCTTTACCCTGAAGTTATCACATGACCTATCCGAAAAGTGGCAATAACAAAATGCAGACAACAACTTCTTTCCTGCTATGAACTCTGAAAGTCGTCTCCATGGAAGTAGCTTTGTCTGGCATACCTACAAAATCAGTTGTAATTCATAGGCTAGCAGCATGAGAAGCTCTATCCAGAATATACATATACACACAGCCTACATATTTGATTATGTCAAGTTCTATAGTTCCCCCTGACTGATATTCAATAGAAAATTAAAAAATATATTTTACTTTGGTGACAACAATTGCTGTAGTTAGAGATTTCCTGCCTGGCCCAGTCAGGACAAATCTCTCTTACCCGCCAGTCCCACAGTAGCTCAGACCCAACCAAGAAAGCACACAAAAACTTATATTGCTTACAAACAGTATGGCTGTGGCAGGCTTCTTGTTATCTACTTCTTCTCTCTTAAATTAACCCATTTCTGTTAGTCTATACTTTGCCACATGGCTTGTGGCTTACCAGTGTCTTTACATGTTGCTTCTCATGGCGGCGGCTGGCGGTGTCTCTCTCCAGCCTTCTACTTCCCAGAATCCTCTTCTCTCTTGTTCCGCCTAT
This sequence comes from Onychomys torridus, assembly GCF_903995425.1. Taxonomy (NCBI): domain Eukaryota; kingdom Metazoa; phylum Chordata; class Mammalia; order Rodentia; family Cricetidae; genus Onychomys; species Onychomys torridus. The sequence continues at coordinate 122,912,513 of NC_050448.1, forward strand.
ACTTCCTGCCTAGCCACTGGCCAAACAGCATTTTATTTGTACAGAGCGATATCCACAGCACTTCCCCCTTTCTTTTTTTTTTTTTTAAGGAAGATTTATCTTTTACATAGTAAAATTACATATAACAAAACAATTATCAAGCAAGAATTATAGTTACATTATTAAAGAAGATATCCTATCTTATATTGGTGAGTCTAAGGTTTTTTATCTAACTTATCTTGTATCATAACTGAGCAAAATTATAACTATCTAGTCTTCAACCACATCAAAGACCTCAGAAGGATATAATATTATCTGAGAACCGGGAAAAGGATGCAAGCAACTTTCGGGAGTCTTGCAGGGTAGACAGAGACAGCTGGCAGCCTGGACAGTCACCTAATGTTCCTTTGTAAAGTTGGGGCATCTGTCTTCAGCCCACAGGGCTAGAGTCTCTTGGTTATTTTTCTCAGTGTCCTGTAGAATGTCTGGCAGTTTCCTCTGTGAAGCAGGAACCTGAAGGACCATTTTTTCAAGCAAAGTTCAGTGGTCACCTTTCTATGGGTCCTGCATGTCCAGTTAATCAAGCAGTCCAGGCAAGAACAGTTTCTTGCCCAAATGGCTATTTTTGCCAAGGTGAAGATAAGATATGAAGTGTCTTCAATGCCCATCGTTGTCTCTGAAGTAAATCAGTGTTGCCAGGAGCAGACATGTCTCACTATCCAGAAAGTCTAAATTTTAAAAATATTTTAAATGCCATATTCTGAAGGTCTTTGAAGTATTTGAAGATTACCTATCTATCTGAAATATCTCTATGTATACCTAGAAGACTTAACTAACATGGCTATGAGTATGATTATCACAGCTGATTAATTATTAATCTATTTTTAATTATCCATTACAATTTTAAATGAGCTATACAAACACAATACCTTAAACACGAGTAGAAATACATACATAGTATAACAAAATTAACTTTAACTTGGTATCAATAGACTAAAATCTATACCAATGTAAAACATTTTAAACAAGTTGTTGCTCTTTAGAAATAAGTTCCTTAATCTACCCTTTCATCCTATTATATCTGTATCATATCCCCTTTTCTTCTTTAGAAAGAGTTCTCATTTATAATTAAACTGCTTTAAATAAAAATATTGTTTTTTCTCTGTCCCACACCAGAGGGCTCTTCTGATTTGGGACACAAGAATCTCTTAACCTTTTCTTTTAGCAATATGTCTGGGTTAGAGAAGGAGTGAGCCAATTCCATCTCCAAAGCCAGCTTGGTAATTTTGGGAATGTGGGCGTAGTTTTTCTTACTACTTCCTGCTGGAGGGGGGCGCTGTATCTTATGGGGACACAAAGAAAGTTTTAGGATTATGGAGTAGTCCATTAGGGTGAACCTCTGAGCCAGTTGCCTTGAAACCATTCTGGTTGTCGGATCATCTGGGCCATGGTGTCATTGGAGACCTTTCAGGTGGTCTTGGCTGATCAAACCTGATGTATCTTAATCTGGAACAAATCCACAGCCTCTGGCTTTCTGTGGAAACAAAAGCAGAGACTCCTTTCCAAAGCAACATATCCTTATATCCAAATTTTGAAGTTAAGGTACCTTTAAAATTTACATACTTGTTTAACTCAACAGCTTTTACGATCAAATCTTTTTCTGTAGTTAAAAATCCCAAAGACAAGACAAACCAGATTCTCTGTGTAATATCCATCTTTGTAAGACTGAAACGCTGCTGAGGCTGCTGGCTCCGCCCACCCCTGCTTCCCAACATGGCGGAGGTACAGTTTACTGCCAGCTCTGGGTCTGAAGCCATGTGTACCATCAAGTATCAGAAGCAGTTCTATCAAAGCAGCGCATAGCCTAGAAATCTTTTTTTTTAACTGGCAAAGGCTAAATCCACCATGCAGCAGAGCAAAGTGCTGCTTGTAGACTCCTCATTTCCGCCACACTGCAGGTCAGACGCACATGCCAGGAACCCGCCATAGTAGCTCAAACCGGCAGGCTGCCGCTAACTTGAGGGAGACAACTAGGAAGCTGTTTTTAGCTCCGTCTTAGAATCTTTTTTCTCAGGTTTTAGGTGGAAGCTCTTGCCAACACATTGGGCGCCATTTGTAGTTAGAGATTTCCTGCCTGGCCCAGTCAGGACAAATCTCTCTTACCCGCCAGTCCCACAGTAGCTCAGACCCAACCAAGAAAGCACACAAAAACTTATATTGCTTACAAACAGTATGGCTGTGGCAGGCTTCTTGTTATCTACTTCTTCTCTCTTAAATTAACCTATTTCTGTTAGTCTATACTTTGCCACATGGCTTGTGGCTTACCAGTGTCTTTACATGTTGCTTCTCATGGCGGCGGCTGGCGGTGTCTCTCTCCAGCCTTCTACTTCCCAGAATCCTCTTCTCTCTTGTTCCGCCTATACTTCCTGCCTAGCCACTGGCCAAACAGCATTTTATTTGTACAGAGCGATATCCACAGCAAATTGCTATAGTAACTGGAAAATTAGTAACTTTTTAAATTTTATCCTACTATAGATTATAACCATATATATCTGTGAAATATATACATTTAGATGACTAGAACTTGGTGTACTTCTAAGGTCAATAAATTTGAGTTGGATTTGACTAAGGAACTTCTTGAGTTTAAAGGTTAAATGCCAATAGTGTCACGATGATTAAATTAAGACACTCAAATTTGGGGTTGTGTGTAATAAAAGTGATTCAACTCCACTAGAAAGTAATAGAAATTAGAAAGTAACTTTTACGCTTTTATGAATAAAGTTCTTCCTATTTGGTACATTTATGGGGTAACTATTTGCAATCATTTACTTAAAAAAATTTCCTTCATAATCAACTAGTCCATGGTTATAAAAACATGAGGAAGAAGCTGAAACTGATTCCTTAACAGTTTAGAGTGTAATTCATCAGAAATGCCAGTGTGAAATTATCTGAGGCTATTAAGGGCTCTATAAAAATTACTGTCAGTTGAAGATAGTTTGAAGCATTCAGAAACTGGGTATAGGGACATGGCTTTGAATAGTTAGAGAAGAAAGGGAAGATAAAAGTTCTGTTCAGACTGAAGGTACACTTATCTTATATGAAGTCAAACCAGTGACCTTACATATTTCAGTAAATCTCTGTGCCAGAGGTGGAGTTAGTGATAAAAGTGCTTGGCTCACATGCACAAAGCCCTGGTTTTCATTAACAACAATGTAAGAAAAATCAATTCCAATGCATCTAAAATATCTTCACATAATACAACTTAGACTTTAAGTACATGTACTTGTGTGTGTAGATGTGTGTGTGGGTGTGGGTGTCTCCACATACACACACACACAAACACACACACACACACACACACACACACACACACACACACACACACACCCCTATCTAAACCTTATCATATTGGAATGAGGTGGGAATTTGGCTCACCATGTATTGTTACTTAGCTTTGTCACCTGTCACACTAATTAACTTGCCTCCTATGTCTAGATATAAGAGCATCATGTTTGGTAAGCTGCTAAAACCAAGAGTTAGAAATAAAATACAAAAATTTAGTTAGGGGATAAATTGACAGAAATAAGGAATTACCTGAGGAAAAGTAAGACAGCAGTGATTATTTTGTAAGATAATTTATGTCCTCTGAATCTGCCTTGAGCTGACTGCTAAGGATTGAAAGAATAGATTTATTTCCTTACCTTCATTCTTGTATCCAACATTTGCTAAGTGTGCTAGCAGTGAGTAATGAAGAGATAGGCAAAAAACATCTTGAGCTAAATGCCAGGTTGGATGGAGGTAAGTGAGAATTGATGGGAAAGGAACAATACTAAAATATTTTGGTATATTTTACACACACACACACACACACACACACACACACACACACGTGTGTGTGTGTGTGTGTGTGTGTGTGTGTGTATGACAAGATAAAAGACAGAGATGGTTCTTAAATGATGTAGTATTAAAAGATTCATATTATATAATATATTCATATGTATTTTATATGTATACATTTTATGTTCCAGTGCTAGAAGAATTCCCATGGAGGAAATTATCACAGTGCCCTTGTTGCCCTCACTTTTGTCTGCTGTGTCTCAGGTAATTCTGCTGCATTAGCTACATGTGAAGAAACAGGTAACACAGGAGAATTTGGTACATGCACTTGTTGAAAATTTTTGTTAATAATAATGCAATTCCTCAGTTAGTGTTGAGGCTTCCTGACAGAAGAAGCTCTTTCTTAGTCTTATGGTTGTACTGGAATACTGAAATGGAGCATTATCAATCCAAGAAGGGAGAGTTATCATTCCAAGAAGTTTGTGTGGTGAGAGATCTGCCAAATCTCAGGCAAGATAGTATCTTCTTTTATGAACAGCAGGGTGCCTACTGTTGATGGAAGACCCCTGTAGACAAGGTAGAGAGGAACAGCCTATGAAGGGAAACAGAAAAGCCAGATACTGTAGTGCCTTCCACTACAGGTAAAACTTGCTTCCAATGACCTCTATTCCCTCTCCCCCAGACAGACTGCTAAATACATCCCCCATTGTCTCCCTGTTGACTTCCTATGCTCAGCTACTACTCACTCCCTCACTACAAGGTATGGATATTCTAGATTCTAGAAGGTCTCTTCACATTCTTCTCAATGTAATCTTTTTCTGTATATATGTATTTTAGGTCTTGGAGTGTAGCTTTTGTTTAGGTCTAAACTCTGTTATTTCCCTCAAATTTTCCAATTTGATTTTCAGTGACTAATTTTCACCACTTGCCCTCTGACTATCATATTATTGCCTATGTTCAAGGTTACTCAACTTTAGTTTTAGCTTAACTGTGGGTTACTCAGCAGGATAAAGATAAAGGTGTAAAATTAATATATTAGCTATATAGTTATCCAGGTACATATAATACATTTATTCTGAGGATAATGGTGAACCATTGAAGTGTTTAAAAAGAAAAAAAGTCAGTTATTTGCTTTGAAAAATATAAAGGATGGATTGTAGTGCTACCAGCCAGGAAGCTGGTATGTGAAGGGATCAGTTCAGGATAGAGAGATAGATTATGAAGTCCCAAATCAAGAATGTGGCAGAAAAATAGAGCATTTATACACAGCAGAGGCAGTAAGGAGAAGTTAGAAAAATAATACGATTTTTTTTTATTAAAAATTTTTTTCATTCATTTCACACACATATCAAAGATTCCCCTCTTCCCTCCTCCAGGGCCCCACACCCCACTCCCTACTCCCCCACACACAAGAAAGCAAGGCCTCCCATGGGGAGGCACATCAGTTAGAGGCAAGTCCAAACCATTCTCCCTGCCTCAAGGCTGCATAAGGTGTCCCAAAATAGGTAGTGGGCACCCAAAAGCACCCTCATACACCAGGGATGGATTCTGATTCTAATGCCAGGGGTCCCCCCAAGCAAATCAAGCTGCACAATTGTTTCACCATGCAGAGGGCCCAGTCCAGTCCTATGCAGGCTCCACAGCTGTTGGTCTGAAATTCATGAATTCCCACTTGTTTGGTTTGATTGTCTCTACAGGTTTCCACATCATGATCCTGATGCACTTGCCCATAGAATCCCTCTTCTCTCTCTTTGACTAAACTCCTGGAGCTCCGCCTGGTATTTGGCTGTGGATCTCTGCATCTGCTTCCATCAGTCATTGGAAAAAAACCACTGTGATGACAGTTATGGTATGCACCTATCTGATTACTGGGACAAGCCACTTCAGTTCAGATTACATATGCCTTTAATTCCAGCACTGGAGAGGCAGAGCTGGGCAGATCTCTGTGAGTTTGAGGCCAACCTGGTCTACATAGCAAGATCCAGGACAAAAGAAAAATAAAATAAAAGATTTTTCTTTCAGGAACAATCAGGTGGATGGTAGTAGTACCATTAACAAATATCAAATATGAAAGAAATAGTCTATTTGATTCAATATACTTATTACGTTAGCTTTGGACAGATAGAGTTTGTTTGGATGAAGGCATGTTCAAGTATATCAGTGTACTGGATTAGAAATTTAAATCCCTTCATCGCCAGAGTCGTGTGACAGAGTGTTGAGGTAAGAACACAAACAGAGTGCTCACTTTGGCAGCACATATACTAAAATTGGAATGATACAGAGATTAGCATGGCCCCTGCACAAAGATGACACGCAAATTCGTGAAGTGCTCCATGTTTTTATACCCAGCAAAACTTTCAGTCATCATAGATGGAGTGAACAAGACCTTCCAAGACAAAACTAGATTTAAACAATACTTATCCACAAACCCAGCCCTACAGAAAGCACTAGAAGGAAAATTCCAACCTAAGGAAGGCAGATACACCCATGAAAACACAGGCAATGGATAACACCACAGCAGTAAACCCCAAAGAAGAGAAGTACTCACACACTACCACAAAAAAATAAAAATAACAACAGGAACGAACAATCACTGGTCATTAATATCCCTTAATATCAATGGACTTAATTCACCTATAAAAAGACATAGATTAACAGAATGGATATGAAAACAGGACCCATCTTTCTGCTGCATATAAGAAACACACCTCAAATTCAAACACAGACAACTCCTAAGAATAAGAGGCTGGGAAAAGACTTTCTAATCAAATGGTCTTAAGAAGCAAGCTGGTGTAGCCATCCTAATATCCAGCAAAATAGACTTCAAACTAAAATAAATCAAAAGAGATGATGAAGGACATTACATACTCATCGCAGGAAAGATCCACCAAGATGAAGTCTCAATTCTGAACATTTATGCCCCAAACACAAGGGCACCCACATGTGTAAAAGAAACATTACTAAAGCTTAAATCACATATAAAACCCCACACATTAATAGTGGGAGACTTCAACACCCCACTTTCACCTCTGGACAGATCAGCCAAATTGAAACTTAACAGAGACATAATGGACTTAACTGATGTTATGGCTCAAATGGACTTAATCGATATCTACAGAACATTCCACCCAAACAAAAAAGAATATACCTTCTTCTCAGCATCCCATGGAACCTTCTCTAAAATCGACCACATACTTAGCCACAAAGCAAATCACAACAGATACAAAACAATTGGAATAACCTCCTGTGTTCTATCAGACCACCATGGTTTAAAGTTAGATTTCAACAACAGAAGAAACTACAGAAATCCTACAATCTCATGGAAACTGAATAATGCTCAACTGAATCACAAATGGGTTAAGGAAGAAAGAAAGAAAGAAATTAAAGACTTCCTAGAGATCAATGAAAATGAATACACCACATACCCAAACTTATGGGATACTATGAAAGCAGTGCTAAGAGGGAAATTCATAGCACTGAATGCCCACATAAAAAAGCTGGAGAAATCTCACACTAGTGACTTGACAGCACACCTAAAAGCCCTTGAACAGGAAGAAGCAAAGTCTCCCAGGAGGAACAGACACCAGGAAATTATCAAATTGAGAGCTGAAATCAATAAAATAGAAATAAAGAGAAGAATACAAAGGATTAATGAAACAAAGAGTTGGTTCTTTGAGAAGATCAACAAGATAGACAAGCCCTTATCCAAACTAACCAAAAGACAGAGAGAGAGCATCCAAATTAACAAAATCAGAAATGAAAAGGGGGACATAACAACAGACAATGAGGAAATCCAGAGAATCATCAGGTCATACTTCAAAAACCTCTACTCCACAAAACTGGAAAATCTAAAAGAAATGGATAATTTTCTGGATAGGTACCACATACCTAAGTTAAATCAAGACCAGATAAACCATTTAAATAGTCCAACAACCCCTAAGGAAATAGAATCAATCATTAAAAGTCTCCCAACAAAAAAAGCCCTGGACCTGATGGTTTCACTGCAGAATTCTATCAGTTCTTCAAAGAAGACTTAATACCAACACTTTTTAAATTGTTCCACACAATAGAAGCAGAAGGTATATTACCAAACTCCTTCTATGAGGCTACAATTACCCTGATTCCTAAACCAAACAAAGATGCAACAAAGAAAGAGAACTACAGACCGATCTCGCTCATGAACATTGATGCAAAAATACTCAATAAAATTCTGGCAAACAGACTCCAAGAACACATCAAAACAATTATCCACCATGATCAAGTATGCTTCATCCCAGGGATGCAAGGGTGGTTCAACATATGAAAGTCCGTCAATGTAATACACCATATAAACAAACATAAAGGAAAAAAAACACATGATCATCTCACTAGATGCAGAAAAGGCATTTGACAAAATCCAACACCCCTTCATGATAAAGGTCTTAGAGTGATCAGGAATACAGGGAACATACCTAAATATAATAAAGGCAATCTTAAGCAAGCCAACAGCCAACATCAAATTAAATGGAGAGAAACTCAAAGCAATACCACTAAAATCAAGAACAAGGCAAGGCTGTTCCCTCTCCCCATACTTATTCAATATAGTACTTAAAGTTCTAGCCATAGCAATAAGAAAATATAAGGAGATTAATGGGATACAAATTGGAAAGGAAGAAGTCAAGCTCTCCCTATTTGCAGATGACATGTTAGTATACATGAGTGACCCCAAAAATTCAAGCAAGGAACTGATACAGCTAATACAAACCTTCAGCCACATAGCAGGATACAAGATCAACTCAAAAAAATCAGTAGCCCCCCTATATACAATAGACAAACAGTCTGAGAAGGAAATCAGAGATACATCACCTTTACAATAGCCACAAATGATATAAAATACCTTGGGGTTACTCTAATTAAGCATGTGAAGGACCTACATGACAAGAACTTTAAGTCCCTGAAAAAAGAAATTGAAGATGTCAGAAAATGGAAAGATCTCCCATGCTCATGGATAGGCAGGATTAACATAGTAAAAATGGCGATCTTACCAAAAGCAATCTACAGATTCATCGCAATTCCCATCCAATTACCAACACAATTCTTCACAGATCTGGAAAGAATAATACTCAACTTCATATGGAAAAACAAAAAACCCAGGGTAGCCAAAAGAATCCTGTACAATAAAACAACCTCTGGAGGCATCATGATCCCCGACCTCAAGCTCTACTATAGAGCTACTGTAATAAAAACAGCTTGGTACTGGCATAAAAACTGACATGTGGACCAATGGGATCGAATTGAAGACCCTGACATTAACCCGCACACCTATGAGAATATAATTTTTGACAAAGAAGCCAAAGATGTACAATGGAAAAAAGAAAGCATCTTTGACAAATGGTGCTGGCATAACTGGATGTCAATGTGTAGAAGGCTGCAAATAGATCCATATCTGTCACCGTGCACAAAACTTAAGTCCAAGTGGATCAAAGACCTCAACATAAATCCAGCTACTCTGAACCTGATAGAAGAGAAAGTAGGAAGTACTCTTGAATGCATTGGCAACAGAGATCACTTTCTAAATATGACACCAGAAGCACAGACACTGAGAGAAACAATCAGTCAATGGGACCTGTTGAAACTGAGAAGCTTTTGTAGAGCAAAGGACACAGTCAACAAGACAAAGTGACAGCCTACAGAATGGGAAAAGGTCTTCACCAACCCCACATCTGACAGAGGGCTGATATCCAGAATATATAAAGAACTCAAGAAATTAGACATCAAGATGCCCACCAGTCCAATTAAGAAATGGGCTATAGAACTAAACAGAGAATTCTCCACAGAGGAAGTTCAAATGGCTGAAAGACATGTAAGGAATTGCTCAATATCCCTAATTATCTGGGAAATGCAAATCAAAACGACTCAGAGATACCACATAATACCTGTCAAAGTGGCTAAGATCAAAAACACAGAAGACAGCTTGTGCTGGAGAGGATGTGGAGCAAGGGGAACTCTCCTCCACTGCTGGTGGGAATGCAAGCTTGTACAGCCACTTTGAAAATCAATATGGCGCTTCCTTAGAAAATTGGGAATCCATCTCCCCCAAGACCCAGCTGTAGCACTCTTGGGTATATACCCAAGGAATGCTCAATCTTACCACAAGGGCATTTGCTCAGCTATGTTCGTATCAGCATTGTTTGTAATAGCCAGAACCTGGAAACAACCTAGATGCCCTTCAACTAAAAAGGGATAAAGAAAATATGGTACATATACACAATGGAGTACTATTCCACAAAGAAAAACAATGACATCATGAGGTTTGCAGGCAAATGGATGGATCTAGAAAAAATCATCCTGAGTGAGGTAACCCAGACTCAGAAGGACAAACATGGTATGTACTCACTCATAGGAGGACACTAGATGTAAAACAAAAATGACTAGACTGCTACACAACTCCAGGGAGGCTACCTAGAAAATGGGAACCTAGGAAAGACACAGGGATCACCCAATGACAGAGAAATGGATGAGATCTACATGAACAACCTGGATGACAGTGGGAGTAATGACGGGCAAGCTTTGAGGGAAAGAAAGATTAGGGGAGCAGGAGATCCCAGCTGGATCAAGAACAGAAAGGTAGAACAAGGAATAACAGACCATGATAAATGAAGACCACATGAGAACAGGAATAGGCAGAGTGCTGGAGAGGTCCCCAGAAATCCACAATGATACATCCTCTGTAGACTGCTGGCAATGGTGTGACTGTGTGTCTCTGTATGTATGTGTGTGTGTGTGGTATATGACCACCATAGGTGCTTATACTAGTGCACATGTTGAGGTCATAGGAGGATGTTGATGTCTGGCTCTATCATTTTTTACATTATTCTTTAAGACAAAATCTCTCAGTGAAATTGTTACTGGGCCAACAAACCCCAGTATGTCTCCCGCTTCAACCTCCTATAGTGCTGAAATTATAGATGTATGTATAGCCATACCCAATATTTTACATGGGTGCTGTGGATCTGAACTCAAGTGCTCATGCTTATACGTAAAATGTACTTACCCACTGAAACATTAATCCAGCTCACCAAATACTTTTAAATTTACTAAGAGCATAAAACTTTAACATTATTTAATTCATAATAAAAAGAAATACTTGGAGGCAAATTTGAATTTATATGACAGAGATGCCTCACTCATGAAACATCCACAATGTGGCTGCCTAAGCAAGCTGTGCATAATGATAATACCAATAGATACACTAGCTCTGAAGAGAGAAATCTCACCAGGTCCCACCCTAGACAAGGAACTACAGGCTTACTGGGTGTAGCTTCCAACATCACTAGGAGACACAATTTCACATCAAACTTCTCTGGCTCTTACAATCTCTCTACCCTCTCTCCAGAAAGTGTCACAACATGGCTGCCCAAACACGAGCTGAATTAGGACAATACCAATAGACACACCAAAGTGGACAGAGAAAGGCCCATAAAACCTCAACCCTGTTTAAGGAAGTACAGGCAACTGAGGGATACTAAGAACAGGAAAAATAGTTTCCTCCAAGGAAGAGCACATCAAATGGTTATCTAATACCAAATGGTCAGCCCTGAAAACATATATTTCAAGGAACATTATATAGACTATGTTGGCTACATTTAGGAATATATATGCATATAGGCATATGAATGCTATACCTATGGAGAAAGAGGCTATGACTTTGAAAGAATAAGGAAAGTTATATGGGAGTGTTTAGAGGGAGGAAGGGGAAGGGAGAAATGATATGATTGTATTATATTATAATCTCAAATATTAAAAAAATAAAATGACAGGCCTTTTCAGAGAGGGAGAATTAGAGTTACTCTCCTTTTTTATTTATTATTTTTGTGTTTTAATTTTACACATCACCCATGGGTTCCTCTGTCCTGCCTCCTCGCGCTGCCACCCCCACCTTCCCCCCAGCCCTCCCCTCCATTCCCATCTCCTCCAGGATCAAAACTTCCCTGGGGATTCAATCAGCCTGGTGGATTCAGTACAGGCAGGTCCAGTCCCCTCCTTCCAGGCTGAGCAAAGTTTTCCTGAATAAGCCCAAGTTTGGGATGATATCCCTAAATGATTATACAGTACAAAGTAGTCAAACTTTTGAGGCTTGGTGGTATGCACCTTAAATTCCAGCACTCTGGAGGTGGAGGCAGGTGGATCTCTGTGAGCTAGAGGTCAGTTTTGTCTACCTAATGAGTTCTAGGAGACAGCCAGGATTACATATTGATACCTGTCTCACAAATAAATAAATGAATGAATAAATAAAATGAAAGTGGTCAGTCTTGAAAACACACACACACACACACACACACACACACACACACACACACACGATGAACTCAGCAGGTTACATTTACATATTTTTATTCATTGATGTGTGTGCACATATGTGTAACAATAACAATAGAAAAGGTCACAAATTTGAGGGGCTGAGAGAAGTTGAAAAGAGGAGACCTGGGAGGAGTTGGAGAGAGAACAGAGATGGAGAAGTGATGCAATTATGTTTTAATTTTTAATAAAAACTTAGAAGAGCTATTTCTAACAGAAATTAAAGAGAGGAGAAGGGCCCACCAGGCATTAAATAAGTTATAAAACTGCAATATTTAAATGAGCTAGCGCTAACACAATTACATAGTGATAAATAAATATTATAGAACATACATATGGGAGTTAGTCTTTCTCATGAGAAATATGTCATAGAGATATCACAAACCATTGAGCAAGAGAAAGATTATTTAATTAAAGTCTCTTGGTAATCAGTTTGCTAATTGGAAAATAATGAATTTATGTACTTACCTCATATGTTATATCCAAATAAGATAAAAAAGCCAAAGTCCATACATGAATTCGGAGAGAAATAAAAAATAATGACTTATTAATTCAATTGAGGTAATGAGATTCAAGTAACTCACATATATTACAAGAAAAATGAACTTGTAATACATAAAATAGATTGCCTGTTCAACAAAGTCTAGAAACTCAAATAATGCAATTTCAAAGCTTGTACTAGAGGCTAAGAAGATAGCTCAGTAGATAAATTCTTTGCTTCAAAATGGTGAGAACCACTGTTCAGATGTTCAGAATATACATAGAAGCCAGGCATGCACGCTGGCTGCCCTTAATTTGAGCACTCAGGAGGGAGAAACATGGGTCCCTGGGCAAACTATCAGGCTAGTCTAGCCTGAAATGGCACATTCTGGAACCCATGAGAAGACCCTGTCTGGAAAACTTAAGAGATAACTTGTGAGCCTTTATATGCATTCACACTCATATGTGCCCCTTAGCATTTGAACAGGCATACATACACCTCATGTCCATGCACATACAAAAAGTAAATAAATGAAAGGGCATGTCAAGACAGAGTATTATTCTTAATTGTAGTATTAATATTAATCAATAACAATTTAATACACCAGTTTTAAAACTCCACTGACTTCCCTAGATGAGCAGGCAATGGATGTGGTCTGACATGCAAAGAAAGCAAACATAAAGATACTTAGTAGATATGTTGAAAATATTCTACTTATATGTGTTCAAAAAGAAGCTTCAGTGTAATACAAACCATTGCATACAAATCAGACATGTAAAATGTCATACACAATTGCAAATGTGTGGTTAAGTAAAATTTGATAAAATTTATCTTAGAGAATTTGAGATAATTTTGAAATTTTAAACCTCTTTCATACTTTGATGTACTAGCTCTACTTCTGGAAATCTATTGTAAAAAATGGATCATTGATACTGATTACAAACAAGAGATATAATTGGGACAAATACTTATGGCAGAGAAATTTGTAAAGAATGAGAGGTGAATAAATTTATTTCCCAACTTAATTTGAGTGCAAAGTTATTTGGTTACTTGTTATTTTAAGTCTGTGAGGGTGTTTTTGGTGAAATTAGGTCTCATGCTTGGTCATGGACTTAGCTCTTCTGCTCATTGTTGTTAGGCCAGAATCATATCACAACCCCTCCACAGTCCCTAGCTTTCATTGGAGGCAGGATTTCTCAGCTGCTTACATGGTAAGTCAATTCTCCATGGAACTACTTATATTTCAGCTATCCATTTATCTACATCCCTGTCTGTCTCTTTGTTTCTATCTATCTATCTATCTATCTATCTATCTATCTATCTATCTATCTATCTATCTATCTGTCTGTGTATCATCTATCACCAATGATCTCTCTATATATCTATGATCATTCATTGTTTTTTACTATTTAGTACCTATCAGCCATCTATCAGTTGCCTATCAATTATTATCTATCATCGTTCCATATATCTATAATCTATCTCTGTCTGTCAATGTATCTTTATAAGCCTATATATTTAGAGTTTGTGTTAAAGAGTCATAAAAAGAGAAAAAACGAGACCAGAATACTCATTTCTTTTTCTCCTTCCCCACCATGGCAAACGGAATCTGGAGCCAAAATAAGCATTTCTCCTTTAAGTCGTTTCTATCATGTATCGTGGTCACACTGACATATGGCTAATTTAAAAAGTATGATTGAATAGCAGATAGATATGTATTCATCAAGATCATATGTGGCCATTAAATATTATTTATGAGGCATGAGATCCTGAAAGGGTACAAAAATTAACCATGGAGCAATCTCTCCAGAAGAGGGTTTAACCAGATAAAAAGTTATAAACCAGGTAAGATCTTTAGTAAATATTAATAAAATTAATGCCTTGCCATGCCGTGAATAAGCTCAGAAGTATATACTAAGGACTTCCACATAAATAAACAAGCCATCTATTACTCACACACTCACATGGAGAAATAGAAAACACTGACCCAGTTGACTGCTAGTGCTTGTACAAATTCACAAAACCTAAAGCTTATTTCAATACATCACAGGGACATTTAAAGCCGAAAGGCCAAGAAAGTACTTCTCTTGATATAAAAGGATTGTTAAACAAGAAGTACTCTGAGACTGGCTAGGATGGCCCATCACATACATTCTGTACTATAATGAACCCTTATTGGCTCCTATTAGGTAACAATGATGATCTAAGCATCCATAAACATTCAGCATACTGGTACTTTTTCTATCAAAGAAAAGCATGAAATACAAAGAAACTTTAAGAGGAATGTGTTCTGGGATAAAAATTACATTGAAAGCTTTATTTCAGAAAAGCACCATTTCCAGCTTCTCTGAGAAGAGCTCCATGAGTTGTTTTCTCACATTGACACAACTGGTCTTGTCTATTCTTAATTCATGTTACTCTTGGTAGTACCTATAGCATCATTCTAGAAAGAGAATCTGGTCTGTGTTAAAATGTGGTGGTATTGTGTTCCCCAAAATACTGTGCACACTAATAAACTTATCTGGGGTGAGAGACCAGGACGGCCACAATATTAAACATGAGGATAGGCAGTGGTAGCACATGCCTTTAATCCTAGCATTAGAGGCAGAGATTTACCTAAATCTCTGTGTGTTCAAGGATACATCCAAGCATGGCAACTCACGCCTTTAATCCCTGGGAGTGATAGCACAAAGCTGAAAGATATATAAGGCGCAGAAGCCAGAAACTAGCAGCATTTGGCTGGTTAAACATTTGGCTGGTTGAGCTTTTAGGCTTTGGAGCAGCAGTTCAGCTGAGACCCATTCAGATAAGGACACAGAGGTTCAGTCTGAGGAAACAGGATCAGCTGAGAAGTTGGCCAGGTGAGGAAGCTGTGGCCTGTTCTGTCTCTCTGATCTTCCAGCATTCACCCCAGTAACTGGCCTCGGGTTTGATTTTATTAATAAGAGCTGTTAAGATTCCTGCTACACTAAAATCCTTTTAGTGTCACTTGTTTCCTATGAACTAGAGTTGAAGCCCTGAGCACGTCTACAACCCCCATCTCTCTTCTCCCCATTTCCCACTCTCTAGTTGTAGCCTCCCCTCATCACTCAAGCTTAGGCATCAGCACAACATGGACTCTCTGTCCTCATGCATCCAGGCCTGGGACAGATATCCTTGCTGTAAGCTCCCAAAGCATCCCTACACTGTCTTTGCAATGCTCATCACCTTATGGCAACTCACACCAAGTCTCGCTAGCTTGCTCCCTCCATTGCCTCTGTAGTCTAATCATCAACTTGCTTGTGGCTGTATTGTGTCCCTCCAAGTGCTGATTAAATTAATACATAAATATTATTGGTAAGTAAGGCAGTTATATAGTATTGTGTCCAGTTGCAATGTTTTTATCTTGAAATATGTATTAAAAGAAAGTGGTAATTTTAGGTGAGACTTTGCTCTTTGAATAGTTTTAGTTTAATAGAAAATTTCAACATGAATTGGAGTTCTTGTGTATCCATTTTCCATTATCCCTAGATTATTAACATTTGTATGACTATGATACATGTGTTACAAACTGATGAATCAATATTAACTCATATTATTCAACAGAATTTATTATGTACATGATGATTCAAGTAAGGTTTTTATATTTTAAATTAGTAAATAGCATATGTACTTTAAAAATGTAAACTTAAATATCTTGGAACTTCAGCCAAAATATGGGCTGACACCTGTGAGACTGGCCTAATATGCTTAATAAATAACACATACATGTTTAATAAAACACAAAGATCAATTATAGGACTGGTTTCAGAGTGTCCAAAGAAAAAGGGACAAGGTCCCCCCTCTTTTTGAACTTCTGGGTCAATCAGCATCCTGGTCATTTGGTCCTAGGAAGGCTCATGCTGTGGAAGGTATCTAAAGATGCTTTGCTAATGACAGAGAAAGGTGATGAACCTGATGTTTGGCATAGAAAGAGAATAGGTAAAGTATATCAAAAAGTGTAATAGGTGATGCCTAATACTGAAGTTGAAGTAAGACTTAATATATCATTAAGAGAAACAGAACTATTATAATATGAAGAATAACATATGTGAAAGCATGAAGCAAGGACTATCAAATCTGCATTGATGGATCTAGAAAGGGAGAGTTGGTTACAAAGCAAGAGAGCAAGTCACACTCAATAATGAAGGGCTTTTGTTTAAAAGTTAAAATCAACTCATAGTTAGGCCAGACTATTAAGTGGTTAAAAAGAGATGATCAGTTTGTTTTTACCAAAAATGAATGCTGTTGCCACAGCAAAGTAAGTTTAAAAGTGTGAGTTCATTTAAATGTGTCCAATATTTTAAATACTTGGGATGTTTAATCTTGATTGTATGTGAAATCAGTTAAGAGACATGCCTCCAGGAGGTTATATGATATTTCCTGGAATGGTTAGGAGAGTTGGAAAGACCCTCTCCAAGTTTGGTCTTCATCTTTGGTGGTAGCCTGGATATAAGGAGGTCTGAATGAGAAAGTTTTCCTTTTGTCTTTCCTAATTCACTTTGCCAGTGAGTGCATCTCTGTCATTATTATGGCAGCTGTGGCTACCACCATCCTTCTCTGACAGACTACAGTTTCCTCTGCCATCCAACATAGATTATAGTCTCCAGGAACCTTTCAGGCCTTCAGGACTAGATTCAGACTGCTGAGACTTCCAGTTTTGTTTACTGAGCAGTCACTGGGTTATCAGTCTCTCCAGCATTCAGACAGCATTATAAGACTACTTCAACATGTAAGACAAGCTAGTAAATATCCCTTATGTAACATTCATTTCATCAGTTCTGTTCACCTATAGATCTCTTATAATAGACCATGGATAAGATAAATTATATAGTGATGAGATAAAAAGGCAGATTATTGAATCTACTTTTAAAAAGCAACTACTGGTTTTAAGTATTTTACATTGGATTGGATTTTTGCATATTGTATACAAATTGTTTATATTGCTACAAATTTGAGATTGATTTATTTAGACATGATAAGATAAAAAGGTAGATTATTAAATCTACTTTTAGAAGGCAACTAATAGTTTTAAATATTTTACATTGGATTAGATTTTTGTATTGCACACAAATTATATTTGAGATTAATTTTTAAGAAAATACTGTGCATATATTTCTAATCTTGTTCAGGATATTGTACCTATATCGTTCATTTAACAATGTAATGCAAATTGCTAGTCCTTGAAAGTTATTATTACCAACTAATTAGGATATAAATGTAAGTTAGTAGTTTGTCATTACAATTGAACTTGTAGTCATATTAGGTATTTTTTCAAGGTGAAGCAGAAATATATTTTAGATAACAGGTCATTTTCAATCACTTCAGAGATCTGTAGAATATGGCATTTAAAGGGCTGGGGATTTAGCTCAGTGGTAGAGTGCTTGCATAGTAAGCGCAAGGTCCTGGGTTCGGTCCTCAGCTCCGGAAAAAAACAACAACAACAACAACAACAAAAAACAAACAAACAAACAAACAAAAAAACCACAGATGTTTTAATAACATAGATTTTTTTCTTTTTTAATGACAATGAGACATGTCTGCTCTTGGCAGCACCAATCTACTTGAGAGAAGATGATGGGCATTGAAGAAACTACATATAGAGTTTAACTTCACTGTGGCAAAAGTTAGGCACTTGGCAAGAAAATGTCCATGCATCAACTGCTAACAGTATGCTGTCCAAAATGGACAAGCAGGACACAAAAGAAAGGATGCTGATCCTTGCCAAGACAAGATAGGAAGGCTCTTTAAAAAATTCTGCTTCACAGATGAGTCTATCAGATATGCTAAGCCTGTAGGCCAAATAATGGATGTCCCAATATTGCAGAGAAACCTCAGGTGACTGTCAAAGCAGCTAGCTGTTTCTGTTATAACTCAGTTTTTGGAAGTCACTTGTTTGCAATTCCTGTGTTACTAGGTAATATTATTTCTAATCTTGTTCAAGGAGTTGAAGATTAGATAGTTATAATTTTACTTGTCAACAAATTCAGAAAAGAAACTCACTAAAGAGGTGTAAAGTGTATAAGTTTGAAAGACATCAAAAGTTAGTTTGGGGTTGGTAATACAAGTTAGGATAGAAAGTGAATTAGGTACAACACTTTAGACTCACCAAAATAAGATAAATAATTAGGTATTTTTCTCTGAGTCTCTCAAATGTTAATGGACTAGACATTGTTAATGTAATTCTTTACTATAGATATTGTATATAGTTATTGTACTTATTATTTATAGTTTTTATTATATTAGTTATAACTTTTTCATTTTAGACAAAAAAGGGGAAATGTGGTGATATTTTATTTGTGTACCCCAATAAAGCTTATCTGGAGATCAGAGGAAAAAGCCAGCCAGCGTATTAAACATAGAGGTCAGGCAGTAGTAGCACACACCCTTAATCCTAGCATTTGGGAGGCAGAGATTCATCCAGGTCTCAGGGAATTCAAGGCCACACTGGGAACAGATGCAGGCATGGGGGCACAGGCCTTTAATTCTCAGCACTAGTTAACCATAAAGGTCTTGAGGTCTGTACAGATAGACAGTATGTGATAGAGCTGGGCAGAAAGAAGAAGTGATGTAGCTAAGTGGAGAGAGGAAGTGAGATGGCAGGGCACAGAAAGGATATAGGTGTGAGTATACAGGAAGTAGCTGAGGAGTTGGTAAGGTGAGGTTGGCTGTGGCTTGTCCTATTCCTCTGAACTTTCAATTTTCACCCCAATATCTGGCTCTGTTTTTTTTTTTTATTAATAAGACCTTTTAAAATTTGTCTTACAATATAGTATTCATAAATCAATAGAATATTGTTTGTTGATTATTTAAATGTTCATACAGTTTTGTTTTGTGATATTTCAATATAAACTGTGAAGTTCCATTATTTAGTTTATAGGGGTAAAATGAAATTTCTGAAGATCTGAGAAATTTTGAGTTACATGGCTTCAAATAGCCAGATGGTAAATGAAGCCTATACAGTAATTTGATAGAATTGGGTTAAACCACAAAGTAGAGAGTGGAACTGAGTCCAGCCGAAGTCAAAGAGTGAAAACGAGTAGTAGAAAACATGCATTTAAATTGCAGAGCAAGAGATCTGAATATTCAAGGTTCTGAAGATACGCACCACAAACAAAATCTATAAAGTTATCCATATTCACACAAAAAAGGAAAAACAAAAACTTATAGGTTCAATGATTGAATTCAGATGCCAACTTGCTTGGATGAAGGGCTATTCTAAGATGTGACAAGGTGATCCACCTGGGTGAGTCTGTATGGTTGAACAGTGGAGATTATCTCCTGATTTGGAGTGGCCTGGTAGGGTAGGCCTTCTTTTGGTACACATGATCACTGTTCAGTTAGCTGGGCCCAAAGAACAAAACTAGGGAAAGCTAGAAGGCAGGCCTCCTCTCTTTGTGTTAGACCTCTAACCCCAGGCATGCCAGCCTGTGGACTACATGATTAACATATTTGTTCTGGCTAATCATTCATCTAGCACTGAGAGTTGGGTGCTTGCACTCCCCAGATCTGAGACCTTCAAGCAGGTCTGAACCATGCAGCATGAAGATTCCTTTATAAGGGGTTTTGACTGCTTCCTCTCATTCTGCTCATAGTAAGTCACTTTCTGTATTTCTGTGTACCCTGGCCTGCTATAGACTTTAGACATCTGGAAATATTAGTGTTATATCAATGATCACCAACTTCACTGTCATATTTACTACAGAAATTCCTTTACTGTATTGTCAGACATTATAGGATCCTCAACAATATTTATAAGAGAAAGAACAAAGCTTAAACTATATTCAACAAAATCTTTCAAAATAAGGACAAGTGGGAAAATATCATTATTTTTGAAACTTTCACATCATGATCAAAACAGTCAGAACTCAAATGAAGAAAATGAGAGAATGAATAATATAATTAGTATCATAGCTCCTAGGCAGAAAATATATACATTTTTAAACTATTCAAATATTCATAAGGCATTAATAAATATTGATTATATCCTGAGTCTCAAAAAATCTCAAAAGAGAAAGAATAAACCATGTCAATCCTCTCAGTTTCTGTGAAATAAAAATTAACTTTAATAACAAAAGAATTACTTACAGAATAAATTAAGTCTCAGAAGGACCAAAAATAATAACTACAGAAATATTAAGCTAAAGAGGATTCAAAAATACAAAAATCTCAAGTCAGAATACATCAAAAAGTTGAGAACATACAAAAACATGCACTTTGCAAATTCACATCTGCAAAATAAGGGAAATGAAGGTAACAGAGGTACATAGTCCACCCTTAGATGTGGTAGGCAAAACTCTGTGCAGTCTTAGAGATTTCTCTCTTAGGAATTATACAGTTTCTTGATTTTCACCCAAATCAGTTTAGATGGTGCTGAGAAGGATCTGTAAGTGTAATTAAGGTCCAAAGCTTGTTTGCCAAAAGCAAGATAAGATGATATGCCTGACCTAGTCACATGATCTCTATGATGCTGGATCTGGAGGTCACAAATAGAAATCATCAAGAATGGTGAAAACATTATGGCAGGCACATAGGTAGAAAGGTAGCATGGAAAAGGATGTGTGAGATCCATAAAAGCTGAGAGAAGCTGACAAATGATAGCCCTGTATGACTGGACCTCAGTCCTACTGTAGCAAACAGTTTCCCTCAGTATTGCTAGAGGATAGTCTGAGAAACATCTTGAGTATGTGTGCACATGAGCATGTGGGTGCATGTACCTACATGTGCCAGTGCATGTAAGGGTCAGAAGATGACATCACAAATCTTCCCTATGATTTTCTACTACATCTTGTGAGACGGGCTTGGTCTCTGAACCCAAAGCTCACCAACTGTCAAGGTTACCTGACCAGAGAGCTCTGGGGATCCATCTATTTCTATTTCCCAGAACTGGAGTTACATACATGCACAGCCATGCCTGGCTTTTACATGGGTGCCTGCCAAACTCAGGTCACCACATTTTAGTGGGTTCCTGACTTAGTTATCTCCCCATACCCTCAACATCTTCAGTTTAGCTAATCATAAGGAAGTCAGCTAATGTAGGTATTACAAACTGAAAAACCTTGTGTAATATTAAACCAGAAATAGCCAAGATCATTGAAATTAGAACCCCCAAAATTATGAAGGTAATATTACTTAATAAGTAAAGAAAGCGAGGAGTGAAAATATATCTGTAGCTAGTTACTTTGAAATTATAATGAAATATATTTACTTTTAAAAGATATTCATGGAATCTTGTGTATAAAGAGTAATTCAATTCATTAGATATATGTAAAAGATTATTTTAAACACAAAGAAATTCTTTTTTAGATTAATTACATACAAGCAATTATAGTTATATAATTTAAGTACTTGTTGAAATATTGAAGTGTTTTTTTTAAAAACAAAAACAAAAACAAAAAAAAACTAGTCTCATTTATTGACTAAATAAGTTTCACAGACTCCTGACCTTGGTAGTTCTTCAGTGAGTTACAAGCTTTTAAGTGTGCATTTTCTCATCAAACACAAAAAAATGAGAAACTTTACAGTCCATCTCATTAAAGCCATACATTGTTCTTACCAACACTAAAGCACAAACATTACATTAATAGAACAAAAGCAGCCCAGCAATTTACCAATAGTTTTATATAATGGATTCAGACACAAAATAAAATATGGTGGTAAGTCAAAGTCAACAAAGATTATCAAAATGTGGCCTCTAGGAATTCAAGAGACAGAAGGGTCTCAAGTTCTCAACTAGTCTAGGTTGCAATCTATTCTTTCTTCCAACATCTGGGAAACTGAAAGAACATATGAAACATGTAGTTTCAAACACTAGGCTAGAGTTCATGCATGTGGTTCATACAAGCAGAAATGGATAACAAAGTGTTGTAAGGAGGATCTCCTAGAAGCAGCTTCACTGAGTTTCATTGGATGAATGCCACCAAATCTTGATGAGTTGAAGGTACAGAGAGATAAGAAGGATGCAGCAGTGATAATTTATGGACAGATAGACTAGTCTGTTATAATTCAACTATTTGTTGACATCTTCAGGGAAATAACAGCATAAGTGAAGATCAAACTGTAAATTTTGATAAACCCTAAAGAGGTTCATTTGGCATGGTAAGACCCTTATATAACACACAAAGCTTCTTCAAAGAGTGCAAAACTACTCAAATGGGAATTCCTCAGACACCAAAGATTTTTCTTACATTTAATGGAGGCAAAACAAAAATTAGGGGTATAGAATCAGCTATTCAGAAATATATATAGTATAACTAAATAAATTACAGTTTTACCATTGTCTTTTGTTAATATACTAATTCTTCTAGTCATGTTTAAACAAAATTTTGTGTAAATTAAATATAAAAGTAAACAAATTATGGATATCTATATTTCATTTGGTTGTTAGAAATTATATTTTTTATTTTTATTTGGGTAATTAATATTTCTTTTTAAAATTTTATTTATTGATTTATTTTACATCCTGACCACAGTTACCCTCCCTCCTCTTCTCCCATTCCCTCCCCAGCTCCACCCCAATCCACTCCTCTGTTTCTGTTCAGAAAGGGGCAGGACTCATAAGGGTATCAACAAAGCATGGCATATCAAGTTGCAGTAATACTAAGCACCTCTTCGTGTATTTGGGCTGAGAAGGCAAGCCAGTATGAGGAATAGGTTCCCAGAGCCAACCAAAGCATTAGGAACAGTCACTGCTCCATTATTAGGAGTCCCACAAGTAGACTAAGCTGCATAACTGTCACATACGTACAGGGCTTAGGTCAGTTCTATACAACTCCATGGTTGTCAGTGAGCCGAGGTTAGTTGATTCTGTGGATTTTCTTTTGATATCCTTGACCCCTCTGGCTCTTATAATCCTTCCTCTCGTACTTCCGCAGGATTCCCTGAGCTTGGCCTAATGTGGGTCTCTGTATCTGTTTCCATCAGTTACTGGATGAAGGCTCTCTGATGACAATTGGGGTAGGCACCAATCTGATCACAGGAGATGGCTATTTATCGGCTATTGCTAGGAGTCTCAGCTGGGGTCCTCCTTGTAGATTTGGGGGAGTTCCTTTGCATCAGGTTTCTACCTGTCCCTGAAAAGCAACCCCTCCCTTTCCAGTCATCTCTTTCAGTAGGTTCCTCTTCTACCCACCCCAAACAGATCCCTTAAGTTCCCATCCCCACCCGGCCCAGTCCACCCAGGAGATCTCTTCTATTTCCCCTTTCCAGAGAAATCCATGTGTCCCCACTTGGGCCTTGCTTGTTATCTAGTCTCTGTGAGTCTGTGGATTGTAGCTTGGTTATCTTTTACTTTACAGTCAATATCTGTCGCGCCCACCTCGACCAGCAAGGATGACGCGACACCGGGATCCTTCTTATCACAGTTTAATTAGACCTTTGATTAATTGTATTGTGTCTCTCTCGCTCCCGGGCAAGCCTCTCCCAGCACCTAAGTAGGGCTGGGCTGCCAACCCCAAGCAGCCACGTGGGCACTGTCCACAGGTTCACGCATATGCCAGCAGCACACGAATCCAGCCATAGCCAAATAAGGAGCTGTTTACCCTAAAGAGTGTTTGCCATCGGGAAGGCAGAGCCATCTTTAGGGTGCGGCTACACGCAGCTCTCTACAGTTTCCCCCTTTTTGTTTTACAAAGCAACAGGCAAGAGTAGAGGTCTGATCTCTGTTAAAATGGAACATGTACTAATGTTTGTCCAGGCGTCGTCCACCCAGAGAACACTAGACCCGTCTGATACCCTTTTCACAGAGGTGGGAGTTAGGGTACCAACCCACATGCAATCAGACTTGTTCTTCTTGAGGTCAGCATATCATAACCTCAAGTGCAGTGTGCAGGCCTCGCATCCTGTGCCTAAATATCTTTTAAAGTAGCCAACCAGGCTTGGGGGGACTGTCCTGCATCAATGGCCATAAAGGCTTGGACAATCATGGCTGCATGGCGACGCTGTGAGATCCTAATGCGACAAATGCACCACAAGCATACTAGGGAGGTGAGCACCAGTAAACCTACTAGGGCTCCTATTCCCGCCCACTCCTTTATGTGATCCATGGCTGTAGCAATCCAGGAAGACAGTCCCTCCACCAGTCCGGTATCCACTCGAGTCGAATTCACCGTGACAATAGCCACTCTCAGCTGGTCCATCAGGTTATCAAACTCTCCGGTCCAATTGCCTAAAAGATAACTAGACAACCTTTTAGATAAATCTGCAGCAGAACAATTGGAAGCATCCAAATTCAAAAAATATTCAGAGTAAATAATGCAAGAGAAAGTCTGTCCTTAGGGGTACAGCCATAGCCTATTCCCCCTTTTTGTTTTTGAAGCAACTCCTTCAAGGAGCGATGAGCATGCTCTACAATGTCTTAACCTTGTGGATTATATGGTAGGCCATGTACAAGTTGTACATTTATCTGTTGACAGAAGGAAGCGAACTTTTGTCCGGTATATGTAGGACCATTGTCTGTCTTTAACTGTTGAGGCTTACCCCATGTTGCCCAAGCTTTTAAGCAATGAGCAATGACATGAGAGGCTTTTTTTTTTTTTTTTTTGTCATTGGGGTGGCATGAATGATTTTAGAACAGGTATCAACAGATACATGTACGTATTTGACACGTCCAAATTTAGAGATGTGTGTAACGTCTATTTGCCATATTTTTAGGGGGAGTAAACCATGAGGTTAACTCCTAAGCTAGAAGGATGATGAAAAATGACACATTGGGGACAGTCTAGTACCACCTTTCGTGCCTCCGCACGTGAGATAGAAAACTTTTGTTGTAATGTCCTTGCATTAACATGAAATTTTTTGTGGAAAGCATGTGTTTGTTGTATGGCAGAAGCCACAAACATCCATTTCTGTCTAGTACATTGGTCTATTATATCATTGTCTTTAGCCAATGGACCTGGCAGACTAGTATGTGCACGGATGTGTTGCACAAAAAAGGGATTTTTACGTTGCCAGATTAGTTCCTGTAATTGGCCAAACAATGAACTAACCGGGCTAGAAGATTTGATGGGCCCTGTACATTTAAGGCTTTTTAAAGCATTAACAACATAACTAGAATCTGACATTAAATTAAATGCAAATGGACAAGCCCTGAAAACTTTAAGAACTATTGAAAGCTCCACCTGTTGAGGTGCATCTGGCAAGAATTGATGCTTTACAGGTTCATTAGAATCCATCATATAAGCACCATAGCCTGTCTTAGACCCATCTGTAAATATAACATTTGTTCCTGGAATGGGCTGTGAAGCAGTTACTTTAGGGAAAACTACAGGATGTTTTTTAAAGAAAGTTAATAGTGGATGTTTAGGATAATGGCAATCTATGTGTCCTGAATAGGTACAACGCAGTATTGCCCAATCATCTATGGCAGCATATAATACCTTGAATTGAGTAGAATCATAAGGAACAACTAGCGTTTGTGGTGATGTCCCAAAATATTGTAAACATTGTTGAATACCCTGTTGTACAAGTAATGTTACAGCAGTAGGATAATACTCAATTGATTTTGTAGGTGAGATTTTAGTATAAATCCATAACAAGGGTCCTTTTTGTCATAAAATTCCCGTAGGTTGTAACTGGGTAGGCAGAATACATAGGGTAATATCATCATTATTTTGTACTCTTTGAAGAAAAGTTCTTTGTAGCCTATCTTTTAATTTTGTTAAGGCTTCTCGGGCTGTATTGGTTAATTGCCTCGGTGAATCCAAGGCTGCATCTCCAATTAAAATATCATATAATGGTTTTAATTTATAATTGGCCATTTTTAAACTTTTTTTATCTAATTTATATTTTTTAATAATTTTTGAAAATCATTTAATGTGTAAAGATGATCCTTTTTTAATTTTACCTTTTGTGGCATGATATGATGATTAGTTATTTTAGAGCCAAGATAATTGACAACTTTGTTCTGTTGTATCTTCTCAGGGGCAACACAGAGTCCCTTTTGCTTTAGCAGTTCTATAAGTGAGCTATATGTTTCTTGAAGAATGTTTTCTTTTTTAGCTGTTAACAATATATCATCTATATAATGGAGGCATTTTAAGCCTGGAAAACGTGTTCTCAAAGGTTCTAAAGCAGTTGTTACAAATAATTGACATATTGTAGGACTGTAGGCCATGCCTTGTGGCAATACAACCCATTGATATCTTTTATCAGGTTCCTCATGATTAGTGGACGGTAAAGTGAAAGCGAATCTCTCATTGTCTTTGTTATTTAGTGGAATGGAAAAGAAGCAGTCCTTAATATCTATCACAATACTAGGCCAATTTTCAGGCAAGGCTGACAGCAATGGAAGACCAGGCTGTACAGGTCCCATAATTTTCATTTGTTTATTTATAGCTCTAAGATCATGTAACAATCTTTATTTTTTTGATTTTTTTTTTGATGACAAATATGGGTGTATTCCAGGGAGAAAGAGAGGGTTTAATGTGCCCTTTCTCCAATTGTTCCTTTACTAATTGATATGCAGCATGTAATTTCTCAGAGGAGAGTGGTCATTGAGGAACCCAAACTGGCTCCTCCGTTACCCAGGTTATGGGAATGCCCTCTTCAGCGGCCCCTAGGAAAAACCCAACCCTTGTTTGGGTTTCCTAGGTATTGTTTGTATTGGCTCCTTTTTGCCTTGTAAAAATTTTTCCAGGCCAAAATTAGGATGACACCCCATGTTTTTTATAATATTTTTAGATTCTTTGGAGTATTTATTATTCAACTGAAAGCCCATGGATTTTATAAGATCCCTCCCCCAGAGGGACACTGGAAGCTCAAGGACAGAGGGTTGCATAATGCCAGAGTGACCTTTGGAATCTTGTCAATTTAACAAATTTGTACTAACATTTGGAACACTGGCATAACCCAGTCCCTGTAATGTTTGTGAGGAAGCCTGTATAGGCCAACCTCGAGGCCAATCTTTGTTAGCTATGATACTGCGATCTGCACCAGCAATCCAAGTCTAGGTCTCTTCCCAATTTCTCCCAGGAAGGCATTGTAAGGCTTCCTGAAATTGTGAGCCAAGGAGCAACTACATCACATTGTTGTAAAAACCGAGCTAGAGTGTGTTTTTTTATTTTTAATTTTTTAGAGAGAAGCAGCTCGTTAAGAGCCAGAAAAATTGGGTGCGAGGAAGAAGCGCCCAAGTTAGTTTTTTTTTTTTTTCAATTTGAAAAGTTTCTCGGAGGTTTTTTGGAGCCTTTAACAGCCCCAGCCCTCCGGTTTCCCTGTTTGTTTTATTTCACCTGTTGGTTTTGTTTTACCGGCTTGTTTTGTTATGCAAATTACCCGTCCACTAAAGTCGCAGAGCCGGTTTTCCTGGCTGACTTTGTTATTGTAATTACCCGTCCCCTATAGTCATGGCTCTGCTTACCCGCTCTCCCTTCTACAGGTGAGCTTTACCCGCTTTTGTCGCGGATCCCCAGTTGTGGTTTTTTTTTCCTGAGGACTTACCACCGGTAAACCGCCTGACTGTAATAAGTTCTGAATCCGGAGAGAGACGTGGTGATTGTCCCCGTACAGGCCACCACTTGTTGCGCCCGCCTCGACCAGCAAGGATGACGCGACACCGGGATCCTTCTTATCACAGTTTAATCAGACCTTTGATTAATTGTATTGTGTCTCTCTCTCTCCGGGGCAAGCCTCTCCCAGCACCTAAGTAGGGCTGGGCTGCCAACCCCAAGCAGCCACGTGGGCACTGTCCACAGGTTCACACATATGCCAGCAGCACACGAATCCAGCCATAGCCAAATAAAGAGCTGTTTACCATAAAGAGTGTTTGCCATCGGAAAGACAGAGGGTAAAAGCCAGAGCCATCTTTAGGGTGCAGCTACACGCGGCGCGCTACAAATATCCACTTATGAGCGAGTACATAATTATTTAGCAGGCTGGAGAGAAGGCTCAGAAGTTAAGAACATTAACTGTTTTTCCAGAGGACCAGGGGTTCAATTCCCAACACCCGATATAAAAAAATTTCATTATTTTTTTCTTTAAAAAATACACTGTCTTTGAAATACTTTGGGGGATAAACTAAGAAAACAGGTAGATTTTCACTTGTAGTTTGAAGTCACTGTCTCGTAGATAGAAAAATTTTGGCCCCCATGGGACTGGACTAGTCTCTCTGCATAGGCAAGACTGTTGATTTGCTTGGACCTGCCTCAACTGAATGTATCAGGCTCTGCTGACTTTCATGGGAGGCCTTGCCTTGGAGGAGGTGGGAATGGGGGGTTTGGGAAGAAGGCTAGGAGGTGGGAGGAGGGAGCAGAGGGGGATCTGTGGTTGGTTTGTAAAATGAATAGAAAATTTTTCAATAATAAAAAAAGAAAAGAAAAAAATTTAAACTGAAAAAAAAAAGATTAGTTTGTATACCCAGTGAGACTATCTTGAAGTAAACTAAATTTTCATTTTTTCAATGGAAAAAAGATTTTAATCTTTCTCAAGCTTTCTGGTTGTTTTATAGACAGAAATTAGCACATTTCTGTACATATATGAGCCCCAGTAAGTACTTCCTGTTGAGGTGTGCAGTGAACTCTGGCACTTCACTTACCAATTATGACATCAATATAGCATCATTTACTCCAAAACCACTTTCTGAAATTTTAGACTAGTCTTAACTTCTTTTATTTTTTGATATTATAATATAATTACATCATTTCTCCCTTTTATTTTGTCCCTCCAAACTCTCTCATATACCACTCCTTACTCTCTTTTAATTCATGGCCTGCTGTCACATGTACATATGTATGTATGTATTAAACACAACCTGCTCATTTGCTAGATTAGGAAAACTACCTTGTATCATGGAAAGAATTAGTATTATTTTTAAAACATGGTAATTTAAATTTAATTTTCCAAATGTTTAATACTATTACTCTTGTTGTTGGACATCAGTGACTTATAATGAAATATATATTATGTAAAATTGTTGATGCTTAGTTTGAATGCCTGGCTCCTGTGCCTCAAGATATAGAATGGTACTGAACTCACCTTGACTTCCCCTCAGCAGGGTCATTTCACCCAATAATTCTCCTTTAGTTCCAACTAATCCCAAAAGCACCTCAGATAATTACAAAGTCCCAATAAGCAGTGGACATATTTTTCTCCCAGTTGTTCAGAGAGATAGGACACATTCTTGCATGTTCACATATTCATGAATCCAGATGAAGTCTTTGCTGCTTTTGTCTCCACTGCGTGACGTTGACACATTAGTGTCGGAAAGCCCAAGTGTTGAAAGGAAGTTGATAACGCAGGTCTAGAGTTCCAGAGGGGGAAGGACAGGGGAACCCATGGCTGATGCGTAAAATTAAAACACAAATATAATTAAAAAAGAAAAAAAATCAAGTTGTCATCTACGTCCCCATGAATAGCACATACAAGTGTATGCACAAACATACGATATAAAATTAGGATTGCCTGAATTTAATTTCTCTAATGGTCCAATCATGCTTTCTTTAAAATTTAAAAAGCAACTTCTTGGAATTATCCTACCTGCTGGATGTTTGTGAATGTTTTCAGGGCCCCGTGTTTAATATGTGTTCTGAAGATATGAGAATAAAACTTCTGTAATGTGAAGAGTACCCAGAGGATTATTTATTGTTTCCTGGGTTTCTATCAGAGAGTCTGACTGAGATGAAATGCATCTTTTTTTTTCAACTAACACTGCATGACATCATTCATTGTTGCAAAAGCATATATAATGCTTCATTCCATCTCTTCTTATAAACCATTGCACTTGTGCTATGCTGAACTGTGGTGCACTTCTTCCCACTGGAGTTTCCAGTTTAGTGGTAATAATGGGATGAGTATTAATGGCTTGTTACATCATAGAAGTCCCCTGTGATAAGTTTCCTACTAAGGATAATGTAGCATCCTGAAGTTAAAGTATATTTCTGGAACTCTGCTATCTAGGACTGAAGTTTCATTATGCCATTACATTGTATGGTATTTATTATTCTTATTAGGACAGGAGAGTTGCAACTTTATATTATGTTTCTATTTATAAACATAATATAAGGTTCTGAATAACATACACAAGGGGCTCAGACACTGCATAGACCATGTTAAATATTCAATAGTTGTTAACAGTATTATATAGCCTTACATTACTGTGACAAATGTCTGAGAATATCAATTTAAAGGGAAAAAAGGTTAATTTTGGCTCGTGACTTCAGAGATTTCAGTCTATGTTTACCTGGTTGCCTGGCTATTTTTGGGCACATGGTGAGGAAGGGTATCATAGTGGATTTGTGTACTAGAACACAGTTGTTTGCATCATCAGGGGAGAGAGAGAGGGGAGAGAGAGAGAGAGAGAGAGAGAGAGAGAGAGAGAGAGAGAGAGAGAGAGAGAAACAAGATACACTATTCAAAGAGACTCCAAGTAACTCACATCCTCCAATCAATACCCTAACACATTTGAGTAGGAACTCATATGTGGATTAACCTATTACTGAGGTTAGCATCCTTAAGACACAACAACCTTATAATAGTGTCACCTGCTGAGAAGCAATGATTTTAGAGATGATACTGAGTATGACATGTTTAAGGACATCATTGTCCTTGATAATTCAAACCTTAAAAATGATCAGAAGAGGGTCCTACACTACACTATTAAATATTTTAAAACATATTTACTTCTCTTTTGACGTTGGACTTATGAGTCTTTGGAGCCATTTATTTTATGTTATTTGGTATGCAGAAGAAAAGGCTCATCACTGCTTAACTCACACATGTTAAGGGTGATGTGTGGTGGTATTGTGTTCCCAGAAATATTGTGTGTTCCCTGAAATAAACTTACCTGGGGTCAGAGAACAGACGGCCACAATATTAAACATGAGGATAGGCAGTGGTAGCACACACCTTTAATCCTAGCATTTCAGAGACAGAAATACTTCTGGATCTCTGAGTTCAAGGCCACATTAGAAACAGCCAGGCATGGTGACACATGCTTTTAATCCCAGAAATCCAGCCTTTATTCCCAGGGAGTGATGACAGAAAGTAGAAAGGTATACAAGGCGTGAAGACCAGAAACTAGAAGCATTTGGCTGGTTAAGCTTTTAGGCTTTGGAGCAGCAGTTCAGCTGAGATACATTCTGGATGAGGACTCAGAGGCACCCAGTCTGAGGAAACAAGACCAGCTGAGGAACTGTCAAGGTGAGGTAGCTGTGGCTTGTTCTGCTTCTCTGATCTTCCAGTGTTCACCCCAATAACTGGCCTCAGGTTTGATTTTATTAATAACCTTTAAGATTCATGCTATAGTGATGGGCAGTTAGAATAAGCATTATGAAGTCATGGACTCTCAATTTCATGCTTTTATTATTAAACAACTATGCACAGAGAATGTAATTTGGGCTCCCTGATCCTCTCAGCACAGACAATGAAGCACAGGGACTTGCTTTGAAAGTCTTTATCCTATACTCCTACATTTTAATCCAAGATATGGACAACAAAAAGTGCAAAGCTGAGTATTATTTCTGCGAGTAGAAAGAGCTGTAAAGAACTGAAGAAGTCTCCTGGAATAAACAGTAATGGAAGTCTATTATGTCAGGCAGGATCACAGTGAAGTTCTTTCTGAAGAGTTGATATTGAGCAAAAACTTAAATGATGTGATTGCAATTTGTCAAGTTCTAGTTAGTTCACTCCAGAAAGAGGCTGGGATTTGTCAGTTCTGATGTGACAGTGATGTGCCAGAGAACAGAGAAGTGGGTATTGGTAAGTGCTGTGGATTTCATTGCTTATGTGAAGAGCAGTTCCTGTGGGTATTGAACGGTTGAGTCATATAATTCAGAGATCTCTCTGGTTACTGTGCAGAAAACATGGCATGGAGGAGAGGAAGTGAGGGTGTCTTTTCAACAGTCTGGGCCAGAGGAGCTGATGGTTTACTAGGAGGATGCACTAGTGGATGCTTCCAGAAGATTAGAAGCAAGACATCTGCAAGAGTAGAAACAGAAAGTTCAAACTCAAGGAGACAAGTGATGTGGTGGTTATTTTAAAAAAAATTAAAAAAAACTTTCATGGTTTAAATAATTCTCATCTACATGTCTTACAATAGAACCACAAAAGAAGAATCAAACTTATTGTTTCTGACATGTGAAGATAGAAGTAGACTATTTTGTGGTTCATTATGTCTAAATTGACCTCCAAACTCACAATCCCTTTCAAATTAAAGGTATTGCCCCTTGACAATTAAATACATTTATTTATGTAATAAATATAAGGAAATCACCTTATTTACCTCTAACCCGTGATGGTTCCATTTCTCTTCCCATAATCACAGCTTTTTGTTTTGTTCTAAGTTCCAGAGAAGTGAAGATGGGCTGCCTTGGAAATTCATGGTCTCTTGGGAGAAGTTCATCACTTGTAAAGATCTGTGAATAAGATAGTTTAGCACTTAAAATTGTTCCTTCCTTGATTAGCTTGCAGAATATTTGCTTAAATAAGTCACCCTTTGAAACAGCTTACCCAGTAACTTTTTTTTAGGAGTTAGATTTTAGGAAGTACAGATAATCAGGAATATGGTCTTTGGTACCAGGAAAGATGCTTGGTTATAACATAAAAGAACAGTTACTGCTAAGATGGCTTGCTGTGCCTAATGCTCAATGTTTATAAATTTTTCTAAGATTTTGAGGTTGGTTTTAGAACAAAACAAGTGTTTTTCGATGTAGGCAAAAATGAGTGATAAAGACATGAATGTCACACAACCTTTATGTAAATAAGTTTTGTACCATTCACTTACTCCAGATAGAAAATATAGAAATGTTTTTTCAGTCTAAGAAAAGTACTAAATACGTTTAAAATATTTCACAGTGTGAGGCCCTATTCTGATTATTGGTTAGGCTTGAGTCGTCAAGGGTTCCTATATTGCAAAACATGGCACACTCACTAACCAAATTATATTTTGCATTAAATGTTACACAAATAAGAAAACCATCATTTTCACTGAACATTTATTGTCATTCCTACTTGAATGCTTTATTACTGCAGTATCTCTCTGTTATCCTTCTTTGAAATCATATTACAAACTTTCTCTTGAAAAGCTAAAGTGCTTGATTTTTTTATGCAATTCTTCTTTGCTTAAAAATAACTTCTAATATTTTGTCTTAAAATAAACAACTCCATGTTACTTAGAGCCAATATTTATAGGAATTAATCTTGAACAAAGCATAGTCACTCACACTTAAGTTATAAGCACTGACTCCTATTACAAATCCTGGATGGAATAATTAATATATTGACATTAGACTTTATAAATAGCTTTATATGATTCATATAAGGTTAATTCTAATTATAGTAAAACTAGGACTGTATTTTTACCTATTGTCCTCTCTCTTTAAAGTATATGCAAGCTGGCAAAACAGCCCCAGAAAGGTACTTGATATTTTAAAATAAAACCATTCCTGTTGTATCAAAGGCCATTTGATGCATCTTGCCTTATCTTCAAATTTATACTTTCATTTCCCATAATATTCAATGAGCAAAAAAAAAATGAGGCATTGTAGTATTTTAAATTGTTAGAAAGTTTATGTAATATCCTTATCTTTTGGGAAGGAAATAATTCTAGAACTATCTAAAATATAGACAGCAAAACTGGCCTCTATGTACTGAGGGCTCAGTTAGAAACAGTGTAAATACTCAGAGTGGTATACTATCTAAGATTTGAATTAAGCCAGAAGTTATTAAACTCTTTCTTCATAGTTCCTTCAAGTTCAGTTCTACCAACAAAGCAGCACATTGTCTTATCTGTACCATTGGCAAGATGAAATTTGCATGAGAGTTATGGTTAATGCATTGTGCAGATGTTGTCATCATATTGCACATACTTAGTAAGACTTTACTGACAATTTCTACCATCTACCTTAAACCCAATACCTTTTCCTTTATGCTAAGCATTAAGGGATACTTAGCAAGCACACTGGTCCATTTGCACATCATTGTTCCATTTTGCAGTTTTGGTTCATTCAACCAAGTGCACCCAAAGTCTTTGTTTGGTCTCCTTAACATGTGACTGGGCACTGGTGAAGCTATCTTAATTATAATATGTGGACTCTTCATGGAGTTTAGGACCCATCAAGGAAAACAGACATTTGTTAATAACTCATGCATAAAGAATTACTCTGACAATGGCTACAAGGAAAATGATAAATGATACCTAACCCTCTACAAGAGGATCTGATCCTGTAAGACTCCATAAAAAGAGTCTGGGTTACCTCACTCAGGATGATTTTTTTCTAGATCCATCCATTTGCCTGCAAACCTCATGATGTCATTGTTTTTCTCCATTGTGTATATGTACCATATTTTCTTTATCCATTCTTCAGTTGAAGGTCATCTAGGTTGTTTCTAGGTTCTGGCTATTACAAGCAATGTTGATATGAACATAGCAGAGCAAATGCCCTTGTGGTGTGATTGAGCATTCCTTGGGTATATGCCCAAGGGTGCTACAGCTGGGTCTTGGGGGAGATGGATTCCCAATTTTCTAAGGAAGCCCCATATTGATTTCCAAAGTGGCTGTACAAGCTTGCATTCCCACCAGCAGTGGAGGAGAGTTCCCCTTGCTCTACATCTTCTCCAGCATAAGCTGTCTTCTATGTTTTTGTGTGGTCGAGAGATGAGAAGTGAATTTAACTAAAAAAAAAAAAAATGAGGGGAGAACATTCTCAGTGGAGGTACTTGGATGTGTGAAAATGTATGCTAGGAGGAAGCAAGGGAGATCTAGTGAGGGCTCCAGTTGGCTCTACTGAGATGGGCGGAGTAAGAAGACAGCTGGGGAGATGGAGCTTCACATTATTTACAGTCTTGTAGGTCTTTTTATTTCATTTTTCTGAGGTGTTTTAAGATTTTCAATTTAAAAGAGAGAGGAAGGGGTGGGAGTTTTTCAAGCAGAGAAGATTAACTGAGCCAATTAACAGTTCAAGGGGATCCCTCTTGCCATTGGTGGAGAATGAAGAGATACTCTACTAAGGTTTCAGAACAGCTTTCCTGAACTCTCCCTTCCCTGGAAGCCTCTCACTGCTGAGAAACACTGTGAATTTCAGCAGTATCTTTTTGCTCACTCATTTTCAGTTCAGAGCTGCTCTGTGCCAGGGGCTGGCCTGAGACTCAAATGCTGCAACAAAGAGGAAAGTAACCTCTCTGGCTGAATCTTGAGTATAGAACAGGAAACCATGCAAGCATTCCTGCAGGGAGGCTCAGTCTGCTACAGAGGCTAGGGTGTAATCTGCTACACAATATCAAAGTGACACTCTTCATTTCCTGAAGTTCGTACCCTAGAAGCCTAAGTCCCAGCTTGGAGGCAGCACTTCTTCATCATCTTCATCATCGCTGGGACACACCATTTTCCCGTCTCAATTTGTTTCTAGAAACTTCTTGTTTTGTGGACCTCTACTATTGTCTATTCAGTCATAACTTCAGACTTCCTCCAGAAATTCTTCTTTTGTCTATCAGAGAATAACTCTCCTTCAAGCAGTTCACTAACACTAAGAACACTGAATTCTGTAAGATTATTTCACTCCCAATTATGCCTTTCACCATCCTTTTAGGTGCATATAGGATGTTGTTATTTTCAGTAGATTCTTTATTTTAAGCTTATGCAAACACACTTCATGGTTTCCTGGAGGCCCATGATTGAGGAGAAACAAAGGGAAAAAGTGTAACACTAAAAGGCTTGTAAATTATTTTAAGGGTTAGAGAGAGGACTTGGTGTTTAAAACACTTATTGAGCAAGCATGGTGACCTGAGTTCAAATCTCCAGAACCCATGCTGACCATGGTAGTGGCATCTGTAATTGTCTTCGAATGTTCATGCAGGAAGTCTGGCAAAGGAGAATCCTTAGAAACTTGTCACCCAGCTAGCCTGGAGTACACAGCAACAAGTAAGAGCCCTTTCCTCAAACAAGGTAGGATGCAAGGATAGACAGCTGAGGTTGTTTGTTTGTTTATACATGCCACCATGTCATGAATGTGCCAGCACACATATATGTATGTATACATATACATGTACCACATACATGTACTAAAAACTCTTAAATATACACATATGAAAGAAAATAAACTAATATGAACAATGAAATACACTGTTTCATCAATATTCATTAGGATAAAATTATATAAGTGATTTATTATATACAATCTCAATGTTACTATTTTCTTTTTGATATACAATATATGCCATATATGTTAATTGAGGCTTAGAGAGATGATGAACTCCCCCTCCTCTTATTGTTGTCTTGCTTGTAATGGAAAACTCTACCAGAGAAGATATAGTTGAATGTATGCTAAAATAGCAAATGGCACCCATTATGGGTATTGTTTGTGTTCAGTGAAGCTAGCTAGATTAGGGATCTTCGGCTGAAATAGCCAGGTTAATTGAGTGTTTTAACAGCATTTGATTCCAAGTCAACTACAGTTTTAGAGGTTCTCATGACAGGAAGATCAGGGAACTGGATACTTAAGCCCATGAAATTAAATGCTTTTCTCAAGAGCTCCTTCCACTCACGTTTTATTAGCCAGAACTTATCACTGACCACATCCAAATTCAAGTGGGCAGGAGAGCAAAATTCTCTGTTCTAATAAATGGGAAAAGATAAACAAAAACAGACAAAGGCAAGTGCTGCTTATACTAAGGGCTTCTACCGTTTAATCTACTCCAATGACAACATTTGCAAAGGTTTGACATGTCATAATTACCTCTACTATTATGTTTAATTTCTTGTTTAAGATTGAAATCCCTTCTCTGCTTATAATTTCTACGTTCTATAATCTCTGTCGTTTTGAGGATTAATATTTTTAGTACTTTAACTTCAACCAATTACTAAAGACAAAAGCTTTGAAATTGCTTACATTTTGTAAGAGAGACTATTAATATTCTTATAACACAAATGAGAACTTTTATGACTAGAAAGCCTAATTGAGTTGAATAAGGGCTCACAGCCAGAGTTAGTCAGGTTTTGAATCCAAGCCTATTAAATATTTTATTAGTAGATAATATACCTCCTCTAGTTTATATTTTACTCCATCTTCTAAAGTTAGATCAGGTTTTACATCTTCTAGGCCCCCCAAGACTTTGGTCCAGCTTTATTAGTCCTTGTCTGTAGGAATATTTTAGTTTTATCAACGTCAGCATTTTGTACTTCAACTCACAACAAAAGTGGTGAATAAATATGCTAATTGAATTTGTTATAAATCAAGTTCACATTTCTGGTTTCAAAGTGTCCCTTTCAGCTAGAGGCTTTTTCGGCTGAAACCTTTTCATCTGAGGAAGTGCATTTGGCTAGAGACCTATCAGCTGAGGCTTAGGCTGAGGAGTTGGTGAGGTAAGAGACGGTGGCTGTGGCTTGTTCCTTTGTCTCTCTGGTTTTTCAGCATTTACCCCAGTATCAAGCTCTGGGCTTTTTATTAAAAGACGATTTATAAATTCTTGTTACACCTATTTGTTGATTTGTCTGTCTCTTCACTTTGAGAGCACCTACACAGTCAGCTGTAGCTGACTTAACCATGTGGCTATCACAGGCATTTATACTGAGTTTCTGTGTGTGGACGCACTCCTTATTATCTGCAGCTATTAATATCTGCAGCTATTCCTAGGGAGCCATGTTGGGAGTTGAGCTGCTAATGTTTCTTTCCCAAGGACTTTCACCTCATCTCCAGCAAACGACTTGATGGATGGTCACTTGGACACTCGTCATTAGGAGGAATCACACTTTTGAATCCATGAGCTTAACTTTGTACTCTGAGGTCAATCTCCTCCAAATCAGATTTTGCACAGGGACTTCCCATTCTTGCATGTATCCTGCAGAGTCCCCCCATATCACGACTGCTTCCCTTTTTCTCAGAGCTATCAGCACATTCATCTTTATTCCAGTCCAGTATTCCAACTGCCACTGGCTAGGCACATAAACCCAGAGGAAATAGTACCTTGTCAGTTTCATGGCTGAAATGATCATTGCTGCCAAAGCTCTCTTTCTGAGTTCTGGACGGTAGCATCTTGGCCAGACAGGGAAATAGTACCCGTGAATCTTGCTTTCCCTTACCTCCTTGGGTTCATCACATACGCTGTTGTTCGGCTTCCTTAATGTCTTTTACACCTGCCCATTCCTTCTTCCCACTATCAGCTCACCTGCACTCTGGATTGGAGTCTTTGGGACCACGGTGAAAGCTTTTGGAGTGGACGACTTATTTTCAGCCTTGTTTTCCTTCAGGCAGTTTTACAGGCTACAGCAAGTCTGCCTGAGTGAGGGCACGAAAACTGTGTGATTTCCTGCCTCCAGTCTCGCTCATGTGGCTTTCCTAAACATACCTAGAGTTTTTCTCCAGAACCCAGTTTCCAGGTTTGGCACTGTTGAATGTCCAGTATGTGAACAGCAATGGGATAAAAACTAGTTTCCAAACCACTGCGCAGTGTTTCCCTAGGACAGAGCTGGTTCTGCTTTGTTGTTGCTGTTGTGTTTTAATTCTCCCCTTGACCTTTCTACCTTGACTTTACTAACTACGGTTCATGCTGCAGATGCTAGCACAGGTCTGTGTCCTTTGTCCATCCCCTGTGTTTCAACGCAGCCAGACTCTCTCCCAAGGAATTCTCATGGCATTATATGAACTGAGTTTCCTAACTGCTCCCTGCCCATTTCACCCTTGAAACGCTCCCGGCCAACTACCCACCAATCTTTTCCAATACATCTTCCATTTAACAGTTTTCATCTGTTTTTGTGATTTTAGATGAAATTCCTGATGCGACTTCCAAACTCAGTTTCTGAAATAATCTTTAAAAAGTGACTTAAATATTTTGAATCCCACAAGAAATACATAAATGTAGAGAATATTTATAAAGCATATCTTCATAGTGTAGTTTTTGGGAGACATACTTGAAGGATACAACCAGCAACTATGGTGTTGTTTTGTTTTTCTCCATGTGCAGCCCCCATCAGTGATGCTGAAAGACTGTAAGTGAGCTCCAGGTTCAAAATTTGCATTTTGATAAGAGGAGTTAATTAATGAAGGATTTTCTTTTTTTATAAAAAGGCATAAAGTCACCCAGAAGGACAGTATTTTAAGTTTCTGTTTCACTATCTGTGGTATTTTTTCAATTTTGTTTACTTAGTAAACAAACAAAATGGGATTTTTTTGATGGCTCTTATTACAGAGTTCAGAATATGAAAAAGACAATTTTCAGCAGTTACCACTTTGTGGGAGATTCTGGTGATGCTGGGCACATGCAGGAGAGAACAGTGACTGGCCCTTTCTCTGCTCGACAGTGCTGCATTTCTGGCTAGGGGAAGGGGTAGCTGGAAAGAAACCCAGCAAATTTGTCTTGAAGACACTTGGGGGAAGAGAGGAGACCAAATAAAAAGAGCAGATTTTCTTACTTTAACTTTTCCAACTTCATCTAAACCGTAGCTGCTTTCATGTGTCTCAACATTTTCTTCCTCAGAAGGAGAGCCTGAGTCTTCGGATTCTTACAAATGTGCAAATATTTGTAATGCACACTTTGTGATTTCTAATTTGCATATTCATTATAATTTTTGCCAACTGAACTAAAATTAAAATACTTCCTAAGGGCTGAGAGACAGCTCAGACATTAAGAGGGCTTGATGATCTTCCAGAGGACCTGAATTCAGTTCCCAGCACTGAGATTGGGTGACCCTGACACCCCCTCTGACCTCTGCAGGGACCTGCACAAACATGGTATTATTCTCTCTCTCTCTCTCTCTCTCTCTCTCTCTCTCTCTCACACACACACACACACACACACACACACAAATAGATGAATAAATAAATATTTCAAATATAGTACATCAAAAATTTGTTTGTTATACAACAAATAATTGTTTTTCTTCTTTCCCTCCATGGACATCATGAAAAGAAAATATTCATGCTTATAAAATTATGCAGCACAATATATCCTTAGATAAAGAATGAAAACTGCCTGCAAAAAGTATTTGAAAATTGTCCACTTTTATTTACGTTTTCTGACCTACTTTTAGACATATGTAAATACAGTGTAGAATTCAGCACACAGCATAGACCACTCAGTGAGTCTTCTAATTTCTTCTTTCGGTTGTCTTTTGTTTTTCAATGAATTTTACTGTAATATTACATCACTCGAATACAAGGGACCTTAAAATTTGATTCATCTTTCAGACTGGCACCACAGCACTGGCTCTCATACACTGCATGGGATTCTCATGCAAAGCAGAATTGGGGGTTCCAAGTGTCACAAGGAAACACTGCCTGCTGTTCATCAGTTGAGTTGTCTGTTCTTGTGATCTGCTTATACTGAAGCACTCCATGGCTGCTTGGGATTCCAAGATGCACACACAGTAGGAATGCATTCTTGATATTATCCTTTCATTTCTTACAAAGTAAGAGTATGGACATTCAAAGAAGATGTACAGTTAAAGACTCTTGTGGGAAAGGGCAGTACAGTGTGGGTGGCACATACTGAAGCAAAGAGAAACCCACCTGGAGCTGGCTTGGCAAGTTTCAGACTTTGCTCCAGGTCTCGTGAGAGGTCTCAGTCCTTCCAGTAAGAGAACTGACATGCCACTTTTCTTTTAGAGAAAGAACTGAGCCTAGAAAGCAGTGGGAAGTATTGAAAATCGACTGCTTTTACTCATGCTCCTCAAACATATTTGTAATGTACATGCATTACTATAACCCTGTTTCAGAATCCACTCAAAAATATTCAAGTCACTTGTCTCCTTTGGTCTGGCCATTTCCAATGTCTTTTCAATTCAGCCTGGTAAAGCTCACTCATCAGTGCTATGCCCTGCTAACCAGCACATAGAGCGTAGCAGGGCATTGCTTAGATTTGAAGCCTCAATTTCAGTGAAATAAATATGTGTACAGCTTTATCGTATTTGGGAGGCTCAAATTGCAAATAAAACCTTTTGACTTAGGAGGAGTTTCTTTCTCTGATCTCTAGTAAATATTTCATGTGGCTATCCCAGAAGGACTTACAAGCAGAAGTTTATGTTTAATTTTTTTTTTCTAAGAACCTGAGTTTGGAGATACTTACATTATTTACAGAATTATAACATGTTTTAATCTAAAACACTTTTAAACCTTAATATAAGTGAGAGAAAATTGTTATATTCAATACTTCCAAATAATGATGTTGATAATAAAATAACAGTAATAATAAAACATGTAGTGACCAAACAATGTCTTTGAGTATCTTTCACTGTTTTCTTCACTTTTTTTAAGACAAGAACACTCACTGAACCTAGAGCTGACTGACTGGCTATACTAGCTTCAGTTACTACTGATCCTGTTCCCACATAGCCACCCCACCACGTAAGGATATACTACATCATGTCTGGAGTTTACTGGGTGCCTAGGATCTGAACTCAGGTCCCCATGCTCACACAGCAGGCATTTAACTGTCTCAGCCATTTCCCCAACCCCACATATATTCTTGCAATGCCTTTATTTTCCTTCAGTTAAAACCTGTCTTCTTGTGCTATATGTCTTCTAGGTTAATCAACTCACTGATTTTTGTAAGCTCTCATTTACATTATAGAGACCAGGCTGCATGCAGATCTTCCTAATGGCTACACAGAAAGCTCAGAGCCACTATTATTTTATAATAGGCAATACCTGGATGAATAATGAATTGGATTCTTCTCTCTTATGTGACTGTAAAGGTCAAACCACACCATCAGAATATTTTTATCATCTATGAATATTTCCATTTAAGAGTTTATTTAAAAGAATTGTTAAATATTCTCATTATGTCTTAACAGCATGATATCATAGTCTACTTTTTGACTTCTCTATTTGATATGGAATAAAATTGCACCTTGTGGCCAAGGCACAGACACTTAAAGTTTTCAATTTAGAAGCTTGCAAGAATCAAACTGAGTCGATTTATGCTTTAAAAGTCCCCCACACAAAGAACCCTACATAAATTACTGTGTGTTTAAAGGTTTCTGATTTTAATCTAATAACTGAAATATCAAAACTACTTTTTAATTCAGGTATTTCAGCCTCACTACCAGGTGTTCTCTTCTGATTGAGGAACCCTGCAGCACTGTTTATCTGTGTCAAAATGCTAAAGTCCCAAATTTAGTGTAAGAATCTATTTCAAATGGCATTTATATTTTGATATCTTAACCTACTTTGAATCCCCTGAGTATCTTGTCTGTTTTTATTGGTAGACTTTACTGATTTTTTTTAAAATTTTCAAAGGTTCTTCAAATTATTCTAAAGATATATATTTACTATGAGAAACCAGGTGTCTTTTTAGAATGTAGATGCGTAAATCATTCAAAAAATTAATTTCCTCAGGTTGGAAGAATGCTTTTAAACTCTAGTTTGAAAGGCCTAATCTTGCATTCTGAGAACACCCATATGAGCACTGAGATACAACAGACAAGAAAACATAAAACCATAATAAATTTAATTTGCTCTGGCCTAGCATAATAATAAAACAGTTGTGACACAGTCAACTAAACAGTTTTAGAATCACACACAAAGTCGTGGGGCATTTATCTGTGGAGACTCATTGTTCTGAGTGAGGATTATTACCTGGGTGACGTCAACATTGTGCTTCCCACACTTGATCTCCACTCTTGTACCACCACAGTATTGTCTATGTCCCAGAACACAGAGGCACTTTGAATTCAACGTTTTTATTATTGTTTTCAAATATATATCTTGATGAATAAATTTAGAGCATTTAAATTGAAATCATCCTATAATCTAGAGTATATATTTCAATATTCATAACATTTGTGGATTTGTGTTATTTTTATATAATTAGAATGCAATCAAATGTATTGGACAATAAGATTATGCTGCATGTAATTTAATCTTTGGTGATTCAGAAAGCACTTTAAGCTATTATGGTTTCTCAGAGTCAAGATTAGGTACTTTAAAATTTTTCATTGTAGTAATAAAATATGTAGATACAGAATAACCGAGATTTCCAGTAGATACGATGTTTTATAAATGAATTTTACTATACCTCTTATTCATGTTGCGATGGAAAGAATACAAAGAGGCAGAACACACAGAATTGTTAGGACAAGGAAACTATTCTAGATTATTATAATAGTGAATAAATGTCATTATGTTCAGATCTGAAAAGAACAATCCAAAGGCTAAAGTTAAGTGTAGACTGTGGATTTTGGGTATTCTTGTGACAAACAGAGAAATCGTATCTATACTCATACACTTGTTGGGAGTCATGTGGATGAAGGGAACAAGCATGTATGATACTTCTATAACTATTCCTAAATGTTACTATAAAGAATGCTCTAATATAATTCTACGTAATTAAATGTGTTGTTCTAAATAAGAAATAGAACTAGAAAGAAATTTTAAAAAGATATTTCACAGTGAAAACAAGCAGAAGAGATATGATGAGGTAGAGAAGCAAGAATACATAAGTTTATTTTTTGAAATCTTAAAAATTCATTTATATTAATTTAAAGATTTAAAAATGAGAAATGTAGGACAAATGAAAATAGTGTAGAAAAGTACAATGAAGTCAGGAGAAAAATTAATTATCAAACTGTACATAGACACTTGCTCTCAATCTGTATGAGTCATACTGAGTCCTAATTTCTTCTGTCAGCAGTGACTATCAAATCATGGAG
Organism: Onychomys torridus; assembly: GCF_903995425.1. Classification (NCBI taxonomy): domain Eukaryota; kingdom Metazoa; phylum Chordata; class Mammalia; order Rodentia; family Cricetidae; genus Onychomys; species Onychomys torridus. The sequence continues at coordinate 122,956,735 of NC_050448.1, forward strand.
TCCAGTGACTGTCCTCAAGGGGATTTTTGAAGTCCTCCACTGTGTTAGTGAGGCCAGTAGCTGAACACACACTATTCTGAGGCTGTGGTGAATGAGTGGCTTGTGAACATTAACTTTTATTTTACTGGGATAATAACCTCCACACCTCGTCATGAGTGTTTAGTTTGGAATTTCTCAGGTTGAAAGCCACAGTCCTGCCAGAGACCACTCTTGAAGGTCTTGAGGAGTTTTGTTCTCTCCAAACTGTGGCCCATGAGTCTCATGCCAGGATGGCAGTGTATGCAGCCCAGTGCTTTCATAAGTGACAATGTCATCTCCAGATGAAACCTTGGATATCCATCTCTGAAGCTGGCAGTGTACCACAAACAATTATGGGTGAGAAAACTGGCTTTTCTGTTGTTCTGCTTATTCCCCGATCTACACTTAGAGGATTCTAAACTAAATTAAATTATGATTTAGTATCCTGCAAAGTAGATTCCTTTGTCAGATGTATGAGAAAAGTGGTAGATAGTTGTGAACTCCTTCTAGTCTTTAATATGAAAATAGTCACTGTAAAATTTCATAATGAAATGGAAAATTAGCTCTTTACCCAGAAAAAAAAAGTCTGGGGTCTTTTCACTTGAATGTGTGTCTCCTGGACCTGGGTCCTTAGAGCACTTTTTGGGTGAGTAATGGATGCAGATGCACATGTTTTAGGTGAGATCTTTATATTCAAGGCTTTATTATCATTATTTTGTTTCCTTTGGTGAGGGGATTGCTGAAACTTCTCTGGATCCCATATTTAATTTGTAGCTCAGACATTGTATTTTGTTTTTGCTGAATTGGCCTTTTCTGTGCCAGTTTTTCTATCACTTTGGCAATGGGTCAAAACTAGGTTTTGTTCCCTTGATACCTAACATTGCCTTTGTGTAATAGTATTTATTAAGTATGTATTGGAAGCAGAAAATGAACATACAAATTCACATCCACACAAACTGCTAAACATGTAGAGGGCGGCTAAACACTCCCAAGTTGTTTCCTGCATTTCAAGGTGATGTAAAAAAATAAAGTAACAGGTCTGTTGCTGGAACCATACTTAACCACTGTGTGAGTGATGATGCTGAATAACAGCTTTGATTTGGTAAGTGTAATGAAAATGTCTTTAATAATCATCAAAACCAAATGAAGCACAGTTTGTTTGATTTAAAAGAATACCTGTTGTACTTGGGAAAGCAGGCCCTACACCTTGTCTGGGAAGCAGAGCTGACCTGACCCTATTGACAAGAACACAGGTAAGCCAGTCCTGAAAAACTGAGCCTGGGAGGCCTGGCCCCACCACTCATCTACCATATGGGGGCATGGGTAGGGGACAGATGCCCTCCCCTCATCCATCAACATCCGAGGCAGGTAGGAGAACTGTCCCTGAGGTCTAAGAGCAGGAGAGCTGCTCATGCCCCCACCAGCTGCAACACTCTGGAGAGCAGGCCCTGCACCTCACCCAGGCAGCACAATAGAGTCAACCCTATTGGTGGAGGTGTGAGTGAGCCAACCACGAAGTTGTGAGCATGGGAAAGCTGTCCCTACTACTGGTCTGTCATGCATGCTTTGGCAGGGGAGCCATATTCCCCTCACCACCTGGTATAGACAAGGGAGCTGACCCTCCCCCTTACCAGCTGCAATACTCAGGAAAGTGGTCCCTGTACCTCACCTGAGCAGAGCTGACCCTGTTGGCAGAGGAGTGGTTGAGCCAGCACCAATGTTGTGGGCATGGGAGAGCTGTCCCCACTACTTATCTGCCGTGTGACAGCATGGGCTGGGGAGAGAGACCCCCCCCCCAATTATTAATGTCTGAGGCAGGTAGAAGAGCTGGCCCTGAGGTCAAAAGGCAGGAGAGATGTTCCTGCCCCTCATCAGCTACAGCACTCGGGAGAATGGACCCTACACCTTGACTGGGCAACACAGTAGAGCTGGCCCTGAAGGTAAAGGTGTGGAAGAACAGCCCCTGAGGATGTGAAAGCGGGAGAACTGCCCCTGCCCCTTGCTCATTGTTGCAAGGTGCAAACTAGCCAGGGCAATGCTGGAGAGCTCACCCTGGTGGTGAAGACAGGGGAGAGCTGGTGGGCTGACCAACCCTGCAGCTACCCAGGCCCAGACCAGGGTTAAGTGTTGGACCACCCTAACATCCACCTCATCTGTGATCTGTTAGAACACAGAGAGGTGGGGGGTGGCGGGTGGAGGAAGTAAGGGTGGGTCAGTTCTGTGGACATAGGGCAGCAACAGGATGTCCAGAAAGAGTCCCAGTGAGGGCCGAGCAATGAGTGCAGCAGAGACCATGGGCCTTGAGTCAGACCAATGATTCTTTGTAATGAACCCTTGCAAGTAAAGATGTATGGATAAAGAGGTTTACTGTATGACTCACTGTGTCACACTGCAGCTTCCATGAGATTTGCCCTTTCTCCCCCACACCTTTTTTCTCTTAAATTTTTTGTGGGGCAGTTGCAGGAGCAGAGGACAGATGTAAAGGGATGGGAGAGAGGTGATACTGGGATTCATGATGTTAAAGGGACAAAGAATAAATAAAAAGAAGGTTAAAAAAAGAGAATACTGGTTGTATTTTGCTATGTTGTGTTCAACTGATATCCCTGGAAGACCTGCTGTTTTCTGAAAAGAAATGGGGGAAGAATGGATCTGGGGGTTGTGGTGGAGGGGGAGGAGTGGATCTGGAGGTGTGGTGGAATGGGGTGGAGTGGATCTGGGGGTTTGGTGGAGGGGGAGGAGGGGATCTGGGGGTGTGGTGGAGGGGGAGGAGTGGATCTGGGGGTGTGGTGGAGGGGGAGGAGTAGATCTGGGGGTGTGGTGGAGGGGGAGGAGTGGATCTGGGGGTGTGGTGGAGGGGGAGGAGTGGATCTGGGGGTGTGGTGGAGGGGGAGGAGGGGATCTGGGGGTGTGGGGGAGGGGGAGGAGTGGATCTGGGGGTGTGGTGGAGGGGGAGGAGTGGATCTGGAGGTGTGGTGGAGGGGGAGGAGTGGATCTGGGGGTGTGGTGGAGGGGGAGGAGTGGATCTGGAGGTGTGGTGGAGGGGGAGGAGTGGATCTGGGGGTGTGGTGGAGGGGGAGGAGTGGATCTGAGAGGTGTGGTGGAGGGGGAGGAGTGGATCTGGGGGTATGGTGGAGGGGGAACTGGGAGGAGTGGAGGAAGGAGAAACTGCAGTCCAAATGTGTTATATGAGAGAAGAATTTAAAAAAAAAAACTTTTTAAATATGAAGTCTGACAAAGACCAGAAGATATCTCTTGAAGAAAAACTGTTAAAAAATATAATAGTTTAAGTCTTCTTTAAAGAGAAAGAGATTAAGGCTATTGAAGTAAAAGAGATTTCTTCAATACCACACTCACCCTTTATAACAGGGTAAGGGTTAAGAAACAGTGTTCATGATTTCCATGCAATGATGTTCAATGTTTCTCCACTTAGAAACCTCTTCTAAATTTCCCTTTGTTCAGGCTTCATAGCAACCCTCTACTTCTCCTTGAAGCCTCTTCAATCTTTTATTTACATAGCATGTGACATTCTCTTATATGTGCAAGGACTCTCCCCATCTCAGGGCAGAGCAGCTTGGTGGGTTGGCAGTGGGGAAGCTGTGCTTACTGCTTTATTGACATGGGGCTCTGCTTCTGACAAAACTGATTCACACTGACGGGGCCAACCCGCTGAACACTGGTACAAGGGTTGCTCGACAGCTCTGGGGCCAAACCATGTCCACAGGCCATATGTCTGGCTCCTCTGTCATAAACAGACGACTGAGTGTGCACATTCCCAGGTGTAATGTCACTGGGACCTCATTTGCAAACATATAAACGAATGACATTCAATTATGTTCAGAGGCAATGTTGTCAAATCCACCAAGGAAACAATTTGCTGCTCTTGCACAGTGTGTGGTTCCAACTGCATTAGCAAGTTTTCATCTCTCCGTTGTTCACATGCTTCTGAAGAGGAGCTTTGGCAGCCCATTGTTTAAACGTGAAGCATCCGGTGAGAGAGCATACAGAGATGAAATGAAACAGGGCTGCTACAGAATTGCCCAGCTGAAAAACTTCCAAATCACAAAGTCAGCTCATTTCCATGTATGCAAGCCCTCTGCAACGAGTGTCATAAAGTTACATGCAAACACCAGTGGCTATTGATGCAAGAGTTGAAAATGTTGGCTTTATGAGATTATGTCCTTGCTAATCGAGGTCATGTTTTCACTGGTAGTATGGTAACTCCTCTAATTTATACCAAATGTGTATGGATTAAGCAACAGTGTTTTAATTTTTCCAGAGTCCTCCTGATGCTCCTTTAATGTTCTCAGAGCATATATAAAAGTTCAAATGGCTTATACTTAGGTTTCCTTATTTACTCTATTAGTAGTGCCAATAGGAAGTGGAGACAGAATTGAACTATAGCTTCAGACAATATGTAACAACAAAAATAATAGTGACTTTCTCTTTGCATTGTTGTTGTTTGACCATGTCTCTAAATACGAATGATACCCTTGAATTGTATTTTAGTAAACATAAAGTTGCCCTGGAAATAACAACTACTTAAAAGACTGAGACAGGGAAATCAGAAGGTAAATATCTCTCTGGTTTATTTGGTGAGACCTGTCTCAGAAAACATGAAGTGGGCTGGGAATGTAGCTCAGTGATAATGCTAGCCCACCCTGCTCGAAACCCTAGGTTCAATCTCCAATTACTGTAAGACCCAGTATCACCAAAATAAATACAAATAAATAACAATAGTGTGGGTGACTTTATGACATTTAGAACATCATTTTCTGTCTTGTGATAAAGAATAACAAACTGAGATTCAAAGAAGTCAAACAACTTTCCCATAGGTTAGTGAGACTGCTGAGCTCCAGGGAAAAGCGATGTTCCTGTGTGAGACAGCTGCTGCCCCACCTGTCAAGGACAGAGGGATCTGTTGAATAGCTGCAAGTGAGTATCCTGGATATCCTGGAGGGAAGAGATCTGGAGAACATGGGCAGAAACTCAAGACTAGGTGTCTTGACTCCTGAGAGATGGGTAATGCTTGGCTGACAGATGAAAGGGTTTCTGAGCTTGTGGGACAGTTTGAGTCATGGTTAAAGAGTTAACGGCTGTGTACTAATTGGATAAATGGTAAGGACTAGTAGGCACAGCCACATATTAAAGGAGTTATGATTAGGCTTTGAAATGAAGGAACAAAATCTGCAACTTCACACAGCATGTGTTATAGTTAGAGTAAGAGAGATCATGAAAGAACTAATAAATATTTAGAATTTCGGTAACACTCACCAAGAAAATGATAGATGATAATATTTATGCCTTACCGAGATTTTAATTTCTGTTGGTTTTAGTAGCCAGTGGTCAGCCATTGTTTAAAGATCTTTCCTGAGGAAGAAGAAACTACAGTCAAAATGCCTTGTATGAGAGAAGAATAAAAAAGGTAACTTTTTAAATACGAAGTCAGACAAAGACCTAAAAATATTTCTTGAAGAAAACTGTTAAAAAAAAAATAACAGTTTAAGTCTTCTTTAAAAATAAATTAAGGCAGCTTAGTCCTGTCCCAGGCCGTCTGCAACTGGTCCCTGTGGTCCACCCGTCCCACACTGGGTCCCTCGGTTCCAGCCATGAGCTCTATGCCGTTTAACAAGGGCCCTACCTGCTCTCGGCCGAGGTCAGGAACTGGCTTCTGTTCAAATAAGACCCCTGAAAGGAAGCCTGACTCCGCAGCTGCATAGAGGGACTCACAGGCCTCCCCATTGGCCCTGACTTCCAGAGGGTCTGAAAGATGGTGTCATCCTATGCACACTCGTGAACAAGCTGTGTAGCCAGGCTCTGTCCCCAAAATTAACCGCTCTATGCAGAACTGGCACTAGCTAGAAAACCTCTCCAACTTCATCAGGGCCATGGTCAGCTATGGCATGAACCTCGTGGACCTGTTCGAGGCCAATGACCTGTTTGAGAGCCGGAATATGACACTGATGCAAGTGTCTCTGCTTGCACTGGCGGGAAAGGCCAAGACCAAGGGGCTGCAGAATGGTGTAGACATCGGGGTTTCTTCATCTCTTCAGTCTGTGGTTTGCAAATCCATAGAAACTAAAGTTTCAATGAAAGAAAACTAGGGGTTTTGTGTTTTGTTTGTGCCCCAGCAAAAGTGTGGTCCAGGAATGAGTGAGGCAAGGCCCACACCTGCTGCACTCTTCATTCCTCTAGGTTTCCACCTCTCACCTCCTCCTGCACTGGGCTGATTACCTGTGCTGCCCCCCCGCGCGCGCCCTCCAAAAATGCTGCACCTGACCCACAGGGGCCCCTGCGCTGTCAGATAATGTGAAATACCTTGTGTGGACCAAAACAAATACAAAACCTCCATTTCTAAGAGTGAAAAAAAATTAAGGCTATTGGAATAAAAGAGATTTCTTCAATACCACACTCACCCTTTATCACAAGGTAAGGGTTAAGAAACAGTGCTCCTGATCTCCATGCAACAATGTTCAATGTTTGAATGAACACTTTCTAAGTTTTCAATCGTGTGTTACTTGGAATAGCAATATGTAAACACATGTCACCATGCTCTGCCATATTTACTCTATGTATGCTACCTGACTCATAGTCCCTTACGAATTGCCGTGGTATTAAATCAAGTGTCACAAGATGACAGTGTTTCTGTTCAATTCACCTGTCATTTACTTAATCATGTCCAAAAGTGAATGAGTGGGAATGATGACATTTGGATATTTCAAAAAGAGTCATAAATGTTTTTATTCATAAAATGGTGAAAGTGTGGTGTGGGTGTGTGCACACACGTGCATGCTTGAGAGAGCACTAAACACTATTATTTTGGGTGCTAATCCCATTTATAACTTTAACTTGCTCCTGCTCATGCATGTATAGGACAATCATGTGTAAAGGTTCATGCTATTCACAGACTGAGGCATCCAAACATGCTTGGGAGCAAGCACATCTCCTACATATAAAATAAGACTAAGGTCAAATGATTGAGAACACATGAAAGACAGAATGTTCTTGACCATGAGATCAGAAAGGCTTCTCCCAGAAATGATCATTGTGCAGATACTTCAGTCTTATGTTGTGCTCAGTCATGAAAATGTCCCTAGGTGATACCAGTGAGGCATCTGAAAAAGTGTTGGTAACCGAACTTAAAATATTTCTTTTCTTAAATGTGATAAGGGACCCAGAGGTTGTGTTTTGCCTTTATTAAAGATCATTCATTCTGCTTTTTCCCCTATAAATCTTCATGGTGTCATGAACAGAAGGAGCAATAGCTACAAGGAGGTTGTGAAGACTGTTCAGGAAGACACCAGGATACGGATGGGTTGACAAGCACAGCGCTGAACGACCTGTCTGGGATGGGTTGTGGCAGCAGGCCTGACAAGGGTTTCCGTGGAAGAAATGGACAAAGAGAGGCTTATCTGAGAGAAGTACAAGGTTGGGGCAACAGATAATAGGCTACTTTCAAGGCTTTTGTTGAGTAATTGAGAAGATGGAACCAATAAAGTGATGGATGTAATATATGTCATCAAGCAAATTAGATGCAAGGATGGTCCTACTAAAATGCCATATGTGTTAACATAGTAGGGAACAGTGGCAAGATCCATTCAGTTTTGTGTGTGTGTGTGTGTGTGTGTGTGTGTGTGTGTGTATGTGTGTGTGTGTGTGTGTAGTACAATTGGACCTCCAGGTTAGGCTTATTGAAAAGGGGAGAAGAATCCACACAAAGGGATCCTGAGCTTCTTAGAGCAGACCCCCAATCTTTGCCATCTCTTTAATAATTATTCTTGTTAATAACATTAAAATGTAGGCAAGAATGAGAATGTTAAACATCTTTAGGGCTTCATACTCTTTTTAGGAATCTAAGATAATTGCTTTTTAGAAAAAAATTGCATGTACATTTGAAGTTTCCATAATAAACAGAGAATTAAGGACTCCCTCTGTCTTGAAATTTATAATACTGTTTGGTGTGAAAATAAGTCCCAAATAATAATGCCTATGAAAATAAAATGGGCCTATTGTAGGCTGGCAGAGGTTTACTTCAAAATGTGTCTCTTATGCAGACCAAGACAGGTACTAATGCTGTAGCTGCGGCCTCAGGAACATTTAGCCCTTTATCATGCAATAGAGGGAGAGAACCAAGCAATCCTTGTCCCTGACTGGGAATGGCATGCATCTCTTTCTAATCTCAGATTATTGGGCAGATCTAGTCACCTGGCACCTGGTCCTTGACATCAAATGGGACAGAAAATAAGGAGCACACACTAGTTCTTTCTTTGGTGTTTTCTTCTAGCCCAAGTAGCAAAATTTGATTAAATACAGAGTAACAAAAATAATGGAATGCTATAAAACCGTCAAAACATTTAAAAATGCACCAAGACTTGAAATTATTGTGGGGGTATCAAAGTATAAAAACTGTCAAATAAATGGGATGTTTGTGTCCTACTATACTTGGATGATTTCTAAATGTTTAGATGATAAAACTTGAACTGACATTGAAGGGATTGGAAATACAGACAAATAATGACAGTGAGACATTTTATTGTATGGTGTGTCTGATTTATTATGGTTTCTTATTTTGATATTTTAAATGATAATATATCACCAACTCAAAATACCAGCAGCAGATAAAAGTAGAGACTAAAAACAAAATGTGTTCCATGCACATCTAGCCCTCTTGAATCTCGGTGATGGAGAGCAACAAGACATCCCTAGATACTTCTAGGTTTCTTGCTGTGGAAGACTGACAGCAACTGATGCAGTGAGATGCTCATGCATCACCCAACAGCTCAAGCTCAGCTTCATCAGAGTCATGAATAGCTCTGCTATTATTGCTTCCCTAATAAACCTCACACCATCACATGGATGAAACAACATAATGCAGGACAAGACAAATCAGAATTAGATACAGATTTAAATCCTACATCTACACCTTGTGGACCTAGAATTTTGCTTAGCTATTTGGAATTTTCTTATCTTCATATGTATGTTCAGGGTAACAGGGTAACACTGAATACTTTATGTGGCTGCGTCCCATCAGGCCAGTCAATCATGGCAATTTAGTATGCTTGTTTTGATTACAACAAAATTTATTTTTATTTATTTATTTATTTATTTATTTATTTATTTATTTATTTATTTTTGGTTTACCAGAGCTGAGGATCGAACCCAGGGCCTTGTGCTTCCTAGGCAAGCGATCTATCACTGAGCTAAATCCCCAACCCCTACAACAAAATTTATAAAGGAGGAAAAATTATTATTTTCATTTCCAAATATATGATAAGAATTTTAAGGCAGATAGGGAGACCCATTCATTCTTCATTATAATCTATGGGACTAAATGGAGTCCAGGTAGGCAAGGGTACATAGGAAGAGAAAAGAGCATAGTTGAATGGGGTCAGCAAATCCCTCAGATCTAGAACTACCTCTGTGGAAGCACAGGTTTCTCAGGCCAGCTGAGCTATTATATATAAGTATTCTTCTCATATTGTATCATTAAATAAAGGTTTGATTTTAAAATATTATGATAAAATGAGAAGATATACCTGAGGCCAGTGAGTCTGCCCTTGGTCCTTCTGTCATTTAGGAGGTGACTCACATTTGGAAACAGCTGGTATAAAGTAAAATTTTTGCATAGTTTTCCTTTGTATTTCAATTTTACCCTGTTATTAAAGTTTAGTAGTTTGGTTTTGCAGAAACTTTTCCTCAAAGTTGCAGACTCCAATAATCTTAAACATGCTTTCTCTTGGTTTTTAAGTCTGGTACATTTCAAGGAGAACCTAATTTGTATGATTCTCATTCTTTTATACTGAACTCACTTGAAGGGTATTTTGTAAGATACCTTTGATGTCAAGATACCTTATCATTTCCTTATGAACTATGATCAAGTTTGTGTCTTTGGAAAAATGGAAATCATGTCCTACTTAAGGTAAAAAAAAAAAAAAATCAAGTACTGATTTGGTCAGGGAGTGTAGATGTAACTGGCTTGTTAAATAAGAAACACAGAACCAATTGCAGAGTTAAAAACCATGAGGTCAGAGCAAGAGCAGAAAACCTTACCCTTCACTGCTTCTGCTGTTCTTCCTCTCCACAAGAGACCTATTTCTGTGCATCCTATTTATAGACTTTCTGTTCTGTTTTCTCATTGGTTGTAAACCCAGCCACATGACCTCCTGGTCACTGACTGTTTGTACAGACCTCCAGGTCTTCTATGGTCTGCCATGCTGGCTGTGTCCTTGAACACACAGAGATCTACCTAGCTCTGCCTCCCAAGTGCTAGGATTAAAGGTGTGCACCACTACCACCCAGCTTCTGCTCTGGCTTGCTCTGACATCAAGGCAACTTTATTAATATACAAATAAAATCACATTTCAATACAAATAAAATATCACTATATTTCCCCTTTTCTATTTTAATAAATAGAAAAAAGGGAAAAAGTTATAACTAATATAAGAAAAACTATATACAAAGTACAATAACTATATATACAAACAATAAATACCTAAACAATGTCTAGTCCATTTGCATTTGACAAATTCAGAGAAAATAATTCCATTATCTATCCTATTTTGGTAAGTCCAAAATGTACCTGATTCACTTTCTATCCTAACTTATATTGCTAACGGAACTGTCTTATAATGTCTTTCAAATTTGTACACTTACAGCTCTTAGTGAGTTTTTCTGAAATCCTTAACAAAGATAATTATAACTATAACTAACTGATCTTCAACTCCCTCAGAGACCCAAGAAGGAAATAATACTACCTAATAAAAAATAAAAACAGGAAGTGGATGAAAAAAGCTTCCAAAAAAAAAAAAAGTGAGTTGACAGAAACAGTCAGCTGCCTGGACAGTCACCTGAGGTTTCTCCGCAGTGTTGGGGCATCATCTTCAGCCTATAGGCTTAGCGTGTCTGACAGATTCTTTTGTGAACTAGGATGTATACAAGGTCAACAGTTTGACCTCACATTTGGTGAGAGCAGTCCATGTACCAGAAACACCTGAATTCCACAAGTGTCATGTCATGATTCAGGATTTTAAATTCTGGAAATTGTTGATGTTTTTTCTTCAATTCAGCTGTCCATTTTAATTGGCTGTGTATATGTGGCTTCATCTCAGCATCCTGTTCTTCTCCACATCCCTCTATTAAATGCCAGTCTACTATTGAGAGGGGTGAGCTTAGTTATTCTTCAAGAATAACTGTTTCCTCTGCTGTTCCATTGCACATCAGAAGCCATTGGCCCACTCCCTGTTCAGCTGCCTTCGAAGAAAAGGGCATGATACCTTTTACAGATTGCAAAGGCCACTCACTTCAGGGATGGTGCCGTATTGTCCTGGCTTCAGAAGATGCATTTTGTTAAAGCCACAACCACACTTGTTTTGGCAAGAATCGGTAGTCCTTTGTTTCATGTCCTGTCTGTCCTGTTTGTCAGCAGTTGATTCGAGGATACTTTGTTGTTCAGTGGCTAACTTTTGCCACAATGAAAGTTAACTCCATATACAGTTTCTTCAATGCCCATATTTTCTCTGAAGTAGATTGGTACTGCCAGGAGCCGACATGTCTCATAGTCATAGCAAAAAAGAAAAAGTTATTAAAAGAGTTTTAAGTTATTAAAACATTTTAAATGCCATATTCTGTAGATCTCTGAAGGGTTTGAAGATGACCTGTCTATCAAATGCAGCATGCAAGAGAATAATCAGGCCATTAAAGGCAATATCTGCACCCTTGGAAGACTGGATTAAAGACACGGTTAATGTTGAGGCTCATGATCATGATAATATGTGAGTAGGAGAAGTAATTTCAAGAGGTCTGAGGAATATCAGATGTTTTGGATGTGGGAAACAAGGACATTTGAAAAGGGACTGTAAACAGGATACTTCTAGAAACAATGTTTCTTTAAGGAACAATGGCAACAGAATACCCCTTCCTTCTGGAGTATGTAGAAGGTGTGGTAAGGGAAGACACTGGACCAATGAATGTAGATCAACAAGGGACAGACAAGGTAATACTTTGCCTCAGTCTTCAGGAAACTCCCAGAGGGGCCTCAGGTAGGCCCTTACAGTGAATCCAGTTCAGACTTTTCCTGCAATTGTAGAGGAGACCCCTACTCAGAGCAGTTAAATAACCAAATGCCTATTGGAATAAACCAGGCTACTCAGAGTAATGGAACAACTGAGACAGAGAGAACAGAAAATTCAGGAGAAACCATAAAGAAAATTTTTTGGCAAACTTCTATAAATGAACAAAGACCAAAATTAACAATAAAAATAAATGGTGTTTTGTTGTCTGGTCTGGTAGACACAGGTGCTGATGTGACCATAATTGCACCAGAATTTTGGGATCCATCTTGGCCTCTTCAGGAGGTAAATGTTCAACTGTTAGGAATTGGAACATTATCTCAAGTGAAACAGAGTGCAAGATGGCTTGAATGTATAGTCCCAGAAGGACAGAGAGGCAGATTAAAACCATATATGGCTAACATAGCTATGAACCTGTGGGGTCAGACCTATTACAACAATGGAATACTCGGATTAACATCCCTCCAACCTCAGAAATAAATCATAAACTAGCACATGTTTCTGAGAGAAATATTAGAAGGTATTATTCTAATGAGTGGTCACTAGCCATCTATATTATACAAGAACAGGGCACAAAAACTGATGATCTTCCAAAGACACCAACAGCTCTATCTTTAAAATGGTTAACAGACAAGCCTGTATGGGTTCTTCAATGGCCTTTAACAACAGAGAAACTACAGGCTTCAGAAGAGCTGGTAGAAGAACAGTTAAATGCTCAGCATATTGAAGAATCTACTAGCCCATGGAATTCTCCTGTATTTGTTATTAAAAAGAAATCTGGTAAATGGAAAATGATAACAGACCTTAGAGCAATGAACAAAGTAATTCAGCCAATGGGCTCTCTACAATCTGAAATTCCTTTGCTTACTCTGTTACCTAAAGGATGGCCTCTCATAGTTATTGATTTAAAAGACTGTTTCTTTTCAATACCCTTACAAGAAAAAGACAGAGAAAGATTTTCTTTCACGGTGCCTACTTACAATAATTCTCAACCGGTTAGAAGATTTCAATGGAGAGTCCTCCCACAGGGAATGCTGAATAGTCCAACCCTGTGCCAATATTTTGTACAACAGCCCTTGGAAGTGTTACGTAAAAAATTTCCTAAATCTATAATTTATCATTATATGGATGATATTTTACTAGCTGACTCAATGCAGATACTTTAGAAAGAATGTTTGAAGAAGTAAAGAAAATATTGCCTTGCTGGGGATTACAAATTGCTCCTGAAAAGATACAAAGAGGAGATTCTATTAATTATTTAGGATATAAAATAGAGCTACAAAGAATTAGACCTCAAAAGGTACAAATTAGGAGAGATCACCTACAGACTCTTAATGACTTTCAAAGATTATTTGGGGACATTTCTCATCTACGGGCTATTGTTGGGGTAAAAAATGATGAACTGAATAATTTGTTCAAAACCTTAGAAGGTGACAAGGACTTAAATAGTCCAAGAGAATTATCACCTGAACTGAGAAAGAATTGGCCTTGGTAGAAAAAAAAGTACATGAAGGACCTGTGGATCGTATTGATCCAAAGCTGGATTGCATTTTGGTTATTTTACCTTCTAGGCATTCTCCTACAGGAATATTAATGCAGAGAGACGATATTACATTGGAATGGATATTTTTACCAAATAAACCAAATAAAAAATTAAAACTCATGTGTAAAAAAATCTCTGACTTAATTTTGAAAGGAAAATTGAGACTTCGTCAATTAGCAGGAAGAGACCCAGCAGAAATTGTTGTACCTTTAACTAAAGAGGACATTGAAAAATTATGGACAGAAAGTGAACCTTGGCAAAGAGCCTGCAGTAATTTTTTGGGAGAAATTAAGAGCAAATATCCTAAAAGCAATAGAATTGATCTTATAAAGAGATCTGATTGGATCTTGCCTTGAATTGTACATGAAAAACCCATATCTGGAGTTCAGACATTTTATACAGATGCCAACAAACAAGGAAAGGCAGGTTACAAATCAGAAAATTTAAGTAAAATGGTTCAAAGTCCTTATATTTCAGTTCAAAAATTGGAATTGTATGTTATTCTGTTGGTTACTGACTCTCAGTATGCTGAAAGAGTGGTATTACATATTGAGACTGCAGAATTTATCCCTGATGCTTCAGAATTAACTTCACTATTTATTCAATTACAAGGTACAATCAGGGAAAGGAGTCATCCTTTATATATAACTCACATCCGATCCCATACTGGTCTGCCAGGCCCTCTAGCACAAGGTAATGATGAGATTGATAAATTATTGATAGGAAATGTGCTGGAGGCCTCAGAATTTCATAAGAAACATCATGTCAATAGTAAGTGTTTAAAAAAGGATTTTTCCATAACCTTGCAACAAGCCAAGGAAATTGTAAAGAAATGTCCTACTTGTTCCTTCTACAATCAGACACCATTAACAGCAGGATGTAACTCAAAGGGTACTCAGAGGAATGAAATCTGGCAGATGGATGTGTTTCACTTTGTGGAATTTGTAAAACTGAAATATGTACACCATACCATCGGTACTTATTCAGGATTTCAATGGGTGACTGCTTTGAGTTCTGAAAAAGCTGATTCTGTAATCACTCATTTGCTAGAAGTTATGGCCATCATGGGTATACCTGCAGAAATTAAAACTGACAATGCTCTAGCATATGTCTCTTAAAATGAAACAGTTTTTTGCTTATTATAATATAAAGCATAATACAGGTATACCACATAATCCTACAGGCCAAGCAGTTATAGAAAGATCCAACAGAACTCTAAAGGACATGATAAATAAACAGAAAGGGGTAACAAAAACCCCCAGAAATAGACTGCACAATGCTGAATTAACTTTGAATTTTCTCAATGCTAATGAGAAAGGAACAACAGCTGCCGAGAGACATTGGTTAACAGAAAAAACTACAGAATTAAATCAGCCTATATACTTCAAGGATGTGCTGATCTCAGAATGGAAACCAGGGTATGTGTTACCTTGGGGCCGAGGTTTTGCTTTTGTTTCTGCAGGAGAAGATAAGCTGTGGGTACCATCAAAACTGATAAAGGTTCGATTTGAACAAGAGAGACCTCTTAATTAGAGGAGGTGATAGTTCATCAACCAACATGACCATCCAGTTTAAACTCACTTATACCATTAATACATGCCTTTTCATTTAATCAGAAGGGAGAAGGCAGTTTACAAAATTATCATCTAGCAGTCTTTCTTGGTTGTTATCTCTGCTTGTAAGAATGACCAGACACTCATGTGATGGTCATTTTAGTTGAATCATTTAACCTCTCTTGTGTCAGTTCAGTTCAATCACCATTTCCTGTTATATTTGGTATATGGAGAAATGTATAATGCTAATACAAGTTATGACAATTAAAATGATACTGAAAATTAACAATGAACAGTGCATAATTTATATATATCCTAGTGATAGAACTAGACATATATTAACTAATGATAATGTATGGATAAAAAGCTGGAAGATGTAAAAGAAATATTTTGCATGAACTCTGAATTGGGATTGGAAACAAGGAAAGGATTCTTATAAGATAAGTAGCACTCAAACCAATCTAGAATTAGAAGGATTACAAGAAATCTAATATGTAAAGAAATTGGGGGAAGTTGTCACTGTCACAACAGTGCTACTTGGGCTATACACAGTGATTTTATAACTTCATAGCATGCAAAATTACACATTGTAGCAGATTGGAAGCCTGGCTATGAAGTTGGGTTTTATTCTCTAGAAAATGCAAAAATCATCTGAATGTCCTTGAGGAAAATCCATAATAGAAATGAAGTATTGGCTTCAGAAAGGTATTTCTGAGGAAGTATGAGGGATGAATGCAGGAAGAGGTTTGGAGATAAACTGTACCACCAGTTCAGTTCAGGTAAGGACTCACAAAAATACGGTTTATGGCAGAAGGAAATAAAAGTGAAGAAAGAAATTCAAATGACTAAATTATGATGACTGAATTTCCAGTTTAGATGGTGAGGTAGATATTGGTTGATGTAATAATCAAGCAGGATATAGTAAAAACACTCCAATCTAGAGAATTAAACTTAGAGAACATTTCCTTCTGCTGGAGTAGGACAGGAGGGAGATGTCTCACAGTGGAGAAGTAAACTGATGTTCTCTGGCCAAGCTAAACTGTGGAGTAGTGAAAGCAGGCTCTTGGCCACCTTTTCTTCAAGACTTTGTAAAAAAGAAAGCTTCCTTCCAGAGACTGACCATGGAGGGCTGTGCATTGCACCCATTCAAATTCCATCACTCTTTGCTCCCAGCAAACGTCTACCTTAGAATTCAAAATTTGGTAGCTTAATGTCCAGAGACTGCTTTCTGTCATCTTGTATTTACAGCATTGGTAACATTTGACATGATTCTGGTAATACAATAATGTGCTTTACACATCCCATGGATGGAGCTTTAACTGGGCTCTGGGAGGATAAGAGTTTAGGAGGGAGGAGGGTTCCAATAGGACAGCTCTTTCTTTTGAAGGTTGGAAATTGAAGTTGAGCCACTAACATAAGATTTCTGTTGCTAACTATACAAGTAGAAGCAGGGGATCCACCCAGATGCACACACACACAATGTGTGTGTGCATATATTAATGTAAGTTAATATTAATTTCTAAAATTGTTTTAAGCAATATCATATTGCCTATCACCTTCAACATACCCTAAGCTCCATAATGACAGGGAGTTTTTTGTTTTTTCAACACTAAATTTCTTCTACTTCTATCAAAGTAGCTGATGTGTTTAAGACCTAGAGATGCATGCAAGCTTTCAATCAATCTTTTGAAAATTCTCAAGCCTATAGGAAAGTCTAAAGAGTAATACAGTACCTAGTGTGTTCATAATTTTATTGATTTAAAATTTTTTTCCCTGGTGAAAGTAAATTGAAGATGTTATGAAACTATTCTTAAGTATTAAGGAATGAATTAAAGGAGAAAGGATAGATCCAAAGAAGATATTTGTTTGTCTAGGAAATGTTTAGTTTATTTTTAATATTCCCTCCTCCCCACCGTGTGTGTGTGTGTGTGTGTGTGTGTGTGTGTGTGTGTGTGTGTGTGTGTATGCAGAAGCATGTGACTATTCTTTCAACAGACTGGAGGATGTATACATGTCACATTGCATATGTGAAGTCAGAGGACAATCTCGGATAAGCCTTCTCCTTCTACCTTGCTTCAGACAGGGTCTGTTGGATGATTGCTTTTGTGTATATGACAGACTACCTCGTCTGTTTACTTATGAAATTCTATTGTTTCTGCCTACTACCTCCTCACAAGAGTGCTGGGATTACAGATGTGTGCTACAGTGTCTCGCTTCATTGTGGTTCTGAAAATTTGAACTTAGGGCTTCATGCTTTTGTGAAAATTGGTTTATACAATGAACTGTCTCCTAGGTAGGTTTCTTTAACTTTAAGTTCAACACATTTTTGTGCTTAATTATCTTCTCCAAAAAAACAGTGAAAATTAGGTAAGAAAGTTTTATGTTTCATAAAATATTTTTATCAAGATAAACTAATATAATTTACTTAGATATTATGTCCAAATATACACATGCATTTGCACACAAAAGAGATTCAATTTAGTACACATTAAGAAGATATTTTAAACCAAATTAATGTTAAAATTAAATTTTAAAAGTGTTCAAATAGAGTTATTTAATAAAAAGACTTATCAGTTGAATGAGAGAAAAATGGATGGGGCCAATATTTACCTATATGAGAATACTAACACAGAAGCATATCTTCCATTTTGGCTTTAGATACAATCCCCACGGGTTACTTGGGAAGAACAATTTTTAAAAATGATATACTTGTAAACAGAGGTAAGAACAAAACATCATTCTAAGAATCAACATGACCTAAATGATTTCCTTCTCCTACAGGAATAAGTTATTAGCAACTTTGTGACATTTATAGCGGGTCTTAGATGACATGATGAAATATCAATATGCTCAAAACAGTACTGTAATTAGATTTTAAGAAGTTGGGAATGAAAAAAGAAACTTCATTAAACAAAAACTGATGTTAGAAAAATGAATCAATAGTTGGCATCTTCAAAATTGCAGAGAATGTTGTCATTCACTGAGGACCCACCATCTTACCAGAAAACCAGATTAGGTAAGAGGCAGAATGCAGATGAAAGCTTATGCCTATCTAAGTATAAGATGAGTATCTTTCTATATTAATATATGTCCTCTCACAAATCAAGGAGAATAAAGGCCAAAGGGGAAGCCTCACATTGAGAAAGTTCACAGATGATCAGAAACTAAATGGAGATATTGTAGAACAGTTTAAAGAGCCATGCAGTGTGTAACTACCTTATTCCTGTGTGAACTTCAAAGTTTGTGGGTACGTGAGTTTCACACTTTCATGGGTATTCAAACACACACACACACACACACACACACACACACACACATACACACACACACACCACACACACACATACACACACGCACCCCTCAGCTTTTTAACTGCTCTGTTTTATTGTAATAGCAACCTTTTAAAGTTTGGAACTCCTACCATTCCTACTGCAAGGCAAGGTAACCGTGAAACCTTAATGACCCATCCAGCATCCTGCAGTTTTTTGTGCTACTGCTGAAGAATAGATAACCATGTCTCCTGATCACTCTTATACTAAGCACTTTATCTTGTAGTAATTCAGAATTTTAAAGATCTTTCCTCCTGTTGTTAATGGAGATATTATGTCCAGTGGAAATCATGAGTTATCAGTCTGGTCTATTGTTACTAGAGATCAATATAAATTTTAGTGATATAGATCACAGTAACATTTTCTAAATAATATCTTCTCAGACTGCCACCTACAGCCCAGAATAGACTGAGTTTCTCCCCTAATAAGAAGACATATTTAGAACATCGCAAGAGAGTGAGTACCTGTCTTCAATCACTATGGTTTAATGTAAAGATGTTAATGATTACTAAGAATGAGATATCAGCATTTGCAAGTTGCAGTCTCTATTATGGAAATATGTAGAATATATGGCCTCCATTTTTCTGAGAATAAAATAAGAAAAAAACAAACCCAAACTGAAGAAGAGCAGGAAGCAAAAGTTGAGCAGGTAAAGATGGGACAGTTGATTCAGCACAGGCTGAGAAGCCCCAGTCTGGGGATAGGGGATTGAATCAATGTACACTTTGGAACAGAAGGAGAACTGAGAGACTAATAGATGACAGAGTGTTACAGATGAATTCACAATGAGTCACAGAGGAAAAGGAGACTGGTGGTAAGGATGTAGAAGAACCTGGACATGAAATATGATATTCCTTCAGTAGCATGGCTTGCTTATCATCCTGAACCCTCAGGACCCCCATTTCTTGTGGAGATAATGCCTGTACTTTTCCATTTATCATAATACCTAAAATGAACAATCAAAGAAGGATCATTGAAACTGCATAATACAATGCAAAATCAAAGGAAGAGAAATTAAATGCATTTCAGTTCTACCCAAAATTAAAGAGAAAAATATATTTAGAGATCCCTGAAGTATAAAGAAAAGAAAGCTATAATTTATTGTGGCTAGTGGAGTGACTGCAAGAAATAAACTATATATGTGTGCAAGTTTTAAGAATGAACACACATAACTGCATATTAGTCTGTGAATAATTATGTGTGTGTGTGTGTGTGTGTGTGTGTGTGTGTGTGAATAAGGTTTATCTGTTGTCTTTCTAGATGTAATACAAATTATTTCTCAATAGTATCATTGCTAAATTCAAGTACTGCTTCTCAGGGGAGAAGGAGGAAAAGAGATCTTTCCAGACAATGAAAACGTTGACAGATATTCTACGAGATACTTGGTCCCTACTTTACAGGGAAATGGAAAGGAGGAAAACTTAGATAATTAAAAAGCAGCTTAAGCTGCCAAAAGGGTTATGTAGTTATGGAAATATATCTATATTACAGAATGTACTCCTATAAAATAAATTATTATAAGCATATCTAAACTATTATTAACTATTAACTAATTTCAGCTGTAAATTAAGAAGCTATTCATTTTGGAGTTTTGCAATGGAGTCTCTGTAAATATGAAAAAGTCCTAACTCTTCATGAGGTGAAGAACAGGCTGCCTAGCAACTGTTTTATCTCATTCCCTTTGATTCTAAAGAAAAAGCTATGCGGTAGTTTTAGGAGGAATATTTGCTTGTTTTTGTTCTTATATTAGAGGTTCAGGATTTTTTTTTTCAGGATCATTCTTCACTAATATTTATAGTCTCTCTTTCTTTTTGTCAACATTATTTTAAATAAACCATAGAAATGAAGGAAAGAAAGGGAGGCACAAGAAGGAAAAAGGAATAAATGAAGTAGGGAAGGAGCAAGGAGGAGAGAGAAAAGAATCAACGTAGGCCATCTCACACATTTATGAAGCGTTCAAACGTAAGAGTGAAGATAAAAATCAAGTGTTCCTAATTCTTATATATACACATGGCTCACAAATCAATTCAAACAAGGCTATGAGCCTCAGAAACTGAAAATTTTCAATGAGGCATCTGACAGGAGAGACTATGTTGGTAGCATTCCTTGGGCAAGAATTCAAGGGCAACTTGAAACTTTATGTCTATTTTGTGAAGCTATGCATCATCAAAATGTTTCATAATAAAGTGTGACACCTAAGTCATTGCCCTTCTTCCAGATTTCTTGGTTAAGTAAAATCAGTCATAAAATAACACATTAGCATAGGATGTCTTAGCATTCAAGTTCTACCAGAAAAGGAAGAAAATAATGAAGCTTGTTTGAGTATCAGTAAGCTATGTTAGGATCTTCAAAAGGTGATGGTGGTGGTGGTAGTGATGGTGGTGGTGGTGGTGGTGGTGATGGTGGTGGCTATGATAATGATGATGGTGGTAGTGATGGTGATGGTGGTGGTGGTGGTGGTGGTGGTGGTGGTGATGGCTATGATAATGATGATGGTGGTAGTGATGGTGGTGGTGGTGGTGGTGGTGGTGGCTATGATGGAGAGAGGTGCACTGACTGATATAGCCTTTAAAGCTGGACAAAGAAGAACAAAATACTGTCTCTGGTTAAGTTCCAGAGTTGTTAAGGTGTGAATGAAGAAGTAGGATGCAAAAAGATGAGTTTTAAAGCTAGGATTTCAACAAAGCAAAAGAGATGTTTGAGTCTAGGCTAAAAAAGGTAGAGTTAATTAATAAATGAGATACTCATTTACATACATCATTCAGTAGTTTTCAGTTATTTGTGTAGTTTCCCCCTATGATAGAAAATCCCTTGGCAATTGGGTATAGTAAACATTGTTTTTCAAAGCAACAGTGCAAAGGTGTTTTAACAGTGAAGATTTTCCTGATAATGACTAGGAATAAAATTGAAACATGATTCCTTCTATAACATACTCTGAACTTGGGCTCATTTACAGTTTCATCAGTGGCCCATTCTGAAGTACAGTATTTATTTGCTGTTTGGTAGTTTCTTCAGAGATGAGAAAGTCATGGTGTGGTTTCAAATTACCTGAGAAATTGCCATGATTTGCCACTTTATAATGAAAGTCTGCTTTTCTCAAGCTAGAGTCTAACCTCAGTGACGAGTTTAAATGCCAGGATGATATTTCAACACTACTGTATCACAGACATACACAAACTTCATGGGTTTAGATGCTAATGAAGTCTTATTTTGACACATTATTCTATTTATTTCAACCTCATACTATTCACTAAGATATTATAAAAAACAAAACTGAAAAAATCACATGCTTTTATGAATAGGAAGCTTTCTCCATTTTAATATTTTTATGGTCTGGTTTTTCATGTTTCCTCACAGTAAATAATGTATGAGGAACCTGCAAAACCTTGACTAGCATCTTCTTTAAATATTAAATATTATTTTTTGGAAATGTTTGAACTATGAATAGTGTGCACAGTCATTTTCCTGTTGGAAATAAAGTCTGATATTTTTCTATTTTCTCCTTTGATGTCCCAGCACACTAAAGCTGTACAGATGGATGACTACCAAATCCTCCCAAAAGTTAGGAAATTTATAATTCCACAAAAAAAATAAAATCAAGGATATAGACACCCTTTGAAGAAATGATTTACATGTTCATTGAGAAGCTGATTTATATATTTTCTCATTTAGTTTTTAAAGGAAAATTGAGTTCTTGTTGGCATAGGTCTTACACTTAATGATATGTTAAATTATCTCTAAGTGAAGTTCATGACAGCTCTCATTGAATTCAGTTAATGTATAAATAAGATGCTTTTCTGGATTATATGATCTTAGACCTATAAGAGAATGGCTTCTTTACATTCCACAGCATTCAGAGCACAGCTTACATGTTTCCTCCCAGCACTGAGGTTATAAGTGTTTATCATGATACCAGGCTTGGTGGATCTGAACTCACTTTATCCTGCGTGCAAGGCAGGCACTCTGATAAAGAGAGGTGGAAGTCTGGGGTCAATTTGGAGTTTATTGACAGACAAAATTAGAACACTGCTCTCACTTTGCTACATGAGCCAGCTCTCTAGTCTTGGTAGATGCTCTTATGATCAGGATAAATTTCTGACAGTTAATAGAAAGCTACACTTGGTTTAATGAATGATGCTGCTTAGGTAAAGTAAGCTGCAATCTACAAACTCTCCAAACCATCCAAACTGCCCAGGACAAACTCTTCTCTCTCTTCTGTTTTCTTTGGAGTTAAGGTGTTAAGTCATGGTATTACTGCTAAGGACCACTTTTATTTCATGGAAACCCTGTAGACAGCCTTAGAGGAGTAGAGACAGGATTATGAGACAATATAAATAAATTGGAGCCCACATGCCAATCTTGTTCATCTTTCTTTGTGTGCATGTGTGTGTGTGTGTGTGTGTGTGTGTGTGTGTGTGTTTTCCTGTGTACATGTTTGGGCCTGTGTATGAAGGACCAAGATAAATGTTATGTTGGACTCTTCCTTGACCATTCTTCCACCTTGTATACTGAGGCAGGGTCTCTTAATCAAGTCCAGAGCCAATGATGTCCAAGTTTCTAATTACAGGCTATTTCTTATGGATTATAGAGGCCAGACTGGATGGAAAGCTAAGAAGACTCTGAGGGAAGTCACTATAAGTGAAGGCATTGCCCTGTCTAACTGCTCAGGACAAAGACTTGCTGTGGCCAGTCACTGGGGTGCCTCTAGAGAAAAGGTCAAACAGTAACTTGGCTTCTCTGATGCTCCATTCTCCCCTCTACTCCATGGGCTGCCTGCCAGGGAGAAGGCCAAGAAGTGGAAATGGAGTTGAGTGACTGGCGCTGACCCTTGTCCAGAAGATGCAGGTCTTCTCCCTCTGACTTGCAAGGGTAGATAACTGGAGACAAATGGCTGAAGGAGGGACAGCAGTGGCATAAATAACACAGGTGCAAAGAAGTGTCAGGAGGGTAGCACAAAGGAATTGCTCAGGGCAGGAGCTAGGTGAGTCGTATTCGAGAAATACTACCCTGGCTTCCTAGTCAACACCACTCTCCTGCCAACCTCATCCCTCACTGCTATAAGGAATGTACAGGAGGAATAACAGAAGCGTGTTAATGTTCACCTCACCAAAGCCATCAGGGATGTAACTGGACATAAGGAAGAAACAAAGAGGGGAGTTTGTTAGCTTGTAGCAAAGGGCACACAGTAAGGGACAGTGTCTGGGAATCTCAGACAAGAATGAGTGGCAGGGATTTTTATCAGGGCTTAAGGTGGTACTGCATGATTATAGGAGGGATTAGGGCTGTGGAAACAGCTTTGCATATACTGTCAAGAAAAGGACAGTCCAGAGATGAGGCATCTCAACAGTCATTATTCAGGAAGTGAGATGAGCTCTGAGTTCCTCATGTGAGACAGAAAGCGACAGGCAGCCATAGGGAGCCCAAGTGCATCCCTGGAGAGAGGGCCTATGAGACTCAGGCTCAGTGCTCTGTTTGCTTTGGAAGCACCTGTTGAAAACTGCAATGATCAGTCATCAACATTAGAACTTAATCATTGAGGGAGCTGCTATGCTTTTATCACATTTAGGATCCCTAGAAAGGACAAGACTTCAGAGACATAAGTAGATAATGGAACTGAAGCATGGGAGAGTCAGAATTCTGATATCTTGTCTATTCTTGCAAACGTGTCCAGATATAATTGCTTGATGAGAGGAAAGACATGCAAGGATTATGTCACCAGTCACCAGTGTGAACATTGGTTTGCAGTAGGGCAGTCACTAGGGATAGCAATGACACAAGGGTGTCCTTGTTTGGGAAAATCATTCATAAAATAGGCAACCCTTGGAAAATCTAGACATTAGATGAGCCGGGTAAAATGAGTTATTTTTGTCTAAGTGTGGAGACAGCACAGAAGCTATCATAGAGACAGAAAAAAAAAAAAAAAAGAATGTGTCCCAGGAGAAATGAGAGCCTGCCATAGTTTAGGGTATGAAGACATGAGTGTGTTTGGGTTTAGGAGACTTAGTTACAGAGAAACAGTATACGATGGCAGAGGTGAGAGAGTCAGGCCAAGGCTAAAGACAGAACCTTAGATGGGACTAATAAATTGTTCTACATATTCATTTGGAGGATTGAAAATACTCTTTTGTTCTCCCACTTTTCCTCAAATAGTATATCTCATAAAAACACTTTTCTCACCAAGACCGTTGATTTGTAGGCAACTAGGAAAGGGAGACAAGTTGAAAACAAAATAAAAATATTCCATAACTGATAAATGGTTAGTCTGTGCTTTACATGCAGATAACTATGCTAGGTCACTGCAATGAATATTTCTTCCCATTGCATTGTCTGGTAAAGCAGAGGCATAAAGGTCATAATAATTACTTCTTCAACAGGCTTTGTTGCTTGTCTTAATGATGTATTTATGATTTTTAATGTATCAGAAACAATGTAAAGCATATATTGCTAATATTCCCCCTTTCCCTGCATCTGAGTGATAGTTGTGTAGACTGGCCTGCTTGTGGAGACCCCAGCAGTGAGATCAGAACCTGTCCCTGATGCATGAGCTGGAACATCTTTCCCATACTAGGATGCCTCATCCAGCTTTGATACAAGGGGAGAAGCTTGGTCCTGCCTTAACTTGATATGTCATGCTTTGCTGACTCCCATGGGAGGCCTGTCCCCTTCTGAGCAGAGGAGGGGTGCATGAGGGGGATGTAGATGGAAGGTGGGAGAGGGAACAGGAAGAGAGATAGGAGGGGAAACTGTGGTTGGTATGTAAAATAAATGAAAATATTTAATAAGAAAAGAAAAAATGAAGACATTGATGGTTACTGTGTGTAAGTACTTGACATAGATCACAGAGGCAAACTGCCCTAACAGTGAGCACAACTCAGATGTCTGCATGTCTGCTATGGTATCCAACTCAGCCTCATCTCCTACATCTGTTTAACAACTAACTTCTACCTATTCTGAACTTTAAACCCTAACTTTTCCTTTAAAATAGAACACACATGAAAATTTGTAAATTTCCCTCTTCTCATACCTACTACCTCACTCTTTGATTACCTTTTGTTAAAAATAAAAGCAATTCAGGAGTTGCTCTTGCTACTTTTTATATCAGTTTTATTTCATTTCAGAATAATTGACATTAAGTCAAGTACAAATCATTAGTCCAATTTGCTTAGTTTCAACCTATATATGCATGTCCCAAACCTTATCTGTCACCCATAAAACTTCTCCATAGCTTCTTGTTACCCTCACATCTATCTCTCAGTGTGGATTGATTGTGTGTGCTTTTTGTGTTCCTGATAATTTGGGGGGAGTATAGCATGTATTGTGAACTGTTCCTTCCTGGGTGCTTTCAAATTTGATTTCTACAAATGAGATTGAACTTCCTTCATGGATACTGTTTAAAGAGCTAGGTTTTACCTTTAGGTGTTGTCACATGAGAATACAACAATGTTTAGTTTATGGATGACTGTTCTCTGTAAAGAAAACCCCTTGGGGCCTTGTGGAGTTTTCCACTGTAGCTGATTGAGACAGCACCATTGATGGCTGTCCATGAACTCTAATAGCATCTATCATATTGGGGTTCTTTATTCAGTCTGTTTCTCTTGGTGACTGAGCAGTGCTCATATGAATAAACAGGGCCACACTGAATAGCTGGGAGTTCCTCTCTACTGCCACACTGTGCTATATACGTGTCAGTTGCCTTCAAGTCTATCAAATTTCAGCTTGGCCTCAGTCCAAATAATTCCATCCTCTGCCTGCCATCCTTTCTGCAATAACAAATATATACTTAGTCATGTTCCCAGGACTTGCCAGAGAGCTTCTAGAATACAAAAAATGACCTAAGTGTAGTGGCAGGAGTATTTGTCACACATGTGATATGCTCCTTTCAACAACACTTGAGTTTCTGTATTTCAGTTGACTGTGAAGATCTTCCAAAGATTCTAGGAAAAGCAGTCCTATAACTAAAAGGCCAAGATGTTTAGACTTTTAACTCCAGGGAGTGAAGAGCTGCTCAAAGTTGAGTTCACTCACTGATGACCAAGGATTTTTTTCAATTACTTCTGTGTAGTTGAACCTCCATCAGCACACCTATGCATGGGGCTTACCTGATTAGTAAATACATAGTAATATCAGATGACTAGTGTGGAAGTCTCATCAACGTTCTATGTTCCTGTTCCTATGTTTACCTCTTTTTTCTATTTATTCCTAGTTTCATCATCCACTGGTATTTATTGTGTTAAAGTAATTAATTGGCAAGTCTACTAGGCTGAGATAACTCAAGCATGAGCAAACAGTCTCATTCTATGTCATATGAAATGTAAATTAACTAGTGGAGAACCACTAAGTAACCTCTAAACAGGGCAATCTGTCTTTGTTCTTGTCTTCTGGTGGTTTGAGACCATCCTTGTATCTTGGGTTTCTGGCAGCATTACTCTGATCTATCATTCCAGTGTCATGAGGCATCATTGAATCTTGGGTCTCTGTCTTCACATGGCCTTCCTTGTGAGCATCTCTAGTTCTTCTTCTCCCAGGTCACCAGACACTTTGTCCTAATCACCTCGTTTAAACTTGACAATTTATCAAAGGTCCTGTTTCCCAATAAGATCACCTCTACAATTACACTGATCTCTCTCTCCATTCATTTTTAAACTTCTGAAAGTGAGGGTGTGAAAGCTGATTCAAGAGAACACTTCTTTGGCATATTCACTCACTAATAATTTCATCACCTCAATTCTTACATGGCACCTCCATTTTCAAGTTCTAAACATTATACTCTGTTGCCAATTTCTTCTCTGAATTTGAGATTCTTAGATCCAGGGAAGTTGTTCTTTCTAAGCATGAAATCCATGTTAAACAAAGCTTTTCCTCATTCCTTCCTCCCCACCATCACATTCTTCCTAGTGTTTGTCATCTCCCTCAGTGGCAGTTCAAGTCCCTCAGTGCTCACATTACAAATGAGAAGCAGCTTTAGTAAATAAAGTATAAATATAAATATAAAAAAATAAAGTAAATAATTATGAACTATAAAGGATTCCTTTTCTCTTCAATCCTAGGCCAGTCATTTATTTCTCACTTAAATCCAACTGAGACAGGTATGGACTACCATGATGGGACAGAAGGCAAATGAACCCTAGGACTTAAAGCAGTTTTGCCCATAACCCGTGATGCATGTTTCTTTCAGCCTCCACCTCTCACCAACTTTGTCATAAAACACCAGACTGGGCCAAAAAGCCACATGTGTACACACTAAGATTCCCTTGTAACTAGCTCAGCTAAAAGTTGTGTGGTTCCAGCTGGCCACAAAAACAAGTTCTAACAGGTCCCAAATATCTAAGGATTAAGGACTAAACAAAGATATCGGATAGTGTTACCAAGAAAACCATCTTGTCCTGTTAAATGCCCTTCCTCTGTCACCTGTCAGGCAGTCTGTCAGAGTAGTCAAAGCTCTTGCTCTAGTTGACTTTAAAATCACTCATTTCTGAGGTCACCCAGCTGGAGGGTGATTAGTTTCCCACTAGCTTTGCTGTGAAATGACACTCCTGGCAGGGAGATTATGATAGCAGTAGCCTAGGTTACTCTGGACTACTCTCTAGTGCCTTGTGGCTTCTACTGAAAACATCAATTTTAAACTCGGGTGAGAAGATGCCTGGAATATACTTAGAACAGAGTAAAAGGATTATCTTTGATGGCACTATCTTTGTATTGTTCCTGAGTCTTTTGCTGTCTTGATACTTGGGTCAGATTCTGCTCTGCACAGTGCTGATACATGTTGATCATTGTAGAAATAATGGTTTTTCAGAGTTTAATACAGGTCCAACATGGCCTATTCACCCCAGGAAATTGTATATGTTTCAACCCTACCCTTGTGCATTTTTATATCATCAGCTTAAGCACTGACAGTCTCTCAGTCTATCATAAAGTCCAGACCAACCCATAAGGCCAGGATATGTGATAGATGAAGATCTGTACAACATGAAGGACTAAACAGCTGTCCAAATAAATGATCTCTCTTCCACCTGCCAACCTCATGGTCAGAATATCTATGCTCAGAAAGAAAACACATTATCTGAAACCATGCCCATGATGAACAGGAAGTTCATTTTTAAGATCATCTCAAAAAATTAGGTAAAGTTTGGTCCCCTGCTGTGTTGAGGAGTCTGATCACCTGCTTAATCAAATGCCCACTCTTCTTCTCAAGGGCTGAAGTCTCACTGAAGCCTTGCTCATCTTGTCTACATTGTCAGGCTCAGTTTCATTGCTATTGTTTCCATAGAAAAGATCTTACAAAGATCACAAGGCCTACAGTAGACTCCAAGCTGGTCTTCCCGTTTCTACTTTTATTCATAATATTACATCATCCATAAACTAACCATGGATATCACTTGTTTAAAAACTTCAAGGTCTTTTTTTGTTAAAATCCATGTTTTTTTCAAAATATATATTTTGAAATTCTAACTGCTCCCCTCCCCCTTGGTCACCCCTTTTGAGTTTCTAACACATTCCTACTCTGTCCTCCCTTCACTCCTGCCCCAGCTTCTGGAATCCCCATGAACTTCTTCCCACTGAATACTCTATAACTAAATTTCTCACTTTTCTATTCTGTCACTGCAAAATCACCTCTACACAGAGGAGCTAAGTATCACTATGACTTAAATGGTACCTCCAGGTTTCTCTACTTCATCTCCATATTTTTCTGCAGAAATATAATATTTTATTGATAGTATGATACATAGCAATCAGTGTCTATATAATATCTACATCATCTATTTATCATTTCTCTCTCTCTCTCTCTCTCTCTCTATATATATATATATATATATATATATATATATATATATATATATTAGGTCCATGAAGACCAGGACCTTCTCTATTTTTGTTATGGGAACAAATGCTTGGTTAGTACATAGCAAATATGAAAAGTATTTTGGAAAATGGACTAGATATCTTTTTTTTGTTTTTTTGAGACAGGGTTTCTCTGTGTAGCTTTGTGCCTTTCTTGGAACTCACTTGGTAGCCCAGGCTCTGCATCCTGAGTGCTGGGATTAAAGGTGTGCATCACCACCTGGCAGATATCTTTTATTTATATATGTCCAGCAGTCGACAAAGTGCTTGCCATGAAATAGGCTTCTATAAGTATTTGTTCAATTAATGAAAGGCTTCTTTAAAAACTATTTCATTTGTATTGATGGTTGTATGCATCTACATCTATGTACCCCATGTATGCCTGGGACCCATGGAAGCCAGGAGAGGGCTTTGGATTCCATGGAACTGGAGATACAGATGGATTTTAGCCACCATATGAGTGTTGTGAATTGAAGCCAGGTCCTCCAAAAGAGTGACAAGTACTTTTAACCAAGTCATCACTCCAGCCAAAATGAAGACCATCTTACTATGAAGAAAATAAACACAACCCATGTAGTCAAGAAATCCAATTTAAATTTCAGATGCCTGTATTGTTCCCAAATGAACTTTCGTCTTGGAAATGTAGCATCCCTATGGACACGTAAAATGTTCAGCTTGAAACCCACCAGATCAGATAGTCTTCATGTTTCTTTGATTCTAATGCAAAAGATGATGTGAAAACAGACCAGCACCAGGCAAGACTGTGCTAAACAGAAGGCTCTACTCTCTAGAAAGCCAACAATGTGATTGACACCAGGCTTGGTCCCTGTCTACAGGACTCACAGCTCTAAACTGAAACTCTGAATAAGCCCTTCCTTTTGAAATATCTCTTGGGATTTACTTTCAAGATCCCAATCTTTACAAAGGTTTCTCAACTTCTGAAAGCTGGAGTTTCTTCTTTGCACCCACAAATAGGGTTTGAATTATGATTATACAGCCCATATGCATACACAATGGAATTTTGTTCAACCATAAAGAAAAATGAAGTCATGACATTTACAGGAAAATAAATGCAAATTGGAATAATCATATTAAGTGACCTAAGCCAATCTCAGAAAGACAAATATCACATGCTTGCTGTCATTTGTGGTTTCTAGATTTTATATACATATAATCATATGTGCATCTATGGTATAAAAGTAAAGTAAAATTGTCTGAGGAGACTAATGGGAGGGGAGAGGGGATGAGAAATAGTGTATAAAGGAAGGGGGAAATGTCCACCATACAACATTCATGTATGTGTGTGTATGTGAATTTTTATTTTATATATGAAAAAGGAAAAACAAATAACATAGAAACAACACCCTTAAACAGTTTCTTTTTAGTTCTTCTCCAAAAATAATTTATTTATTTTTTATGTTTTGTGCATTTATGTTTTACCTGTATGAATGTCTATGTGATGGTGTTGGATCTCCTGGAACTGGAGTTACAGACAGTTGTGAGCTGCTATGTAGGTGCTGGGAATTGAACCCAGGTCCTCTGGAAGGGCACCCAGTGCTCTTAACTGAAAGATCCATCTCTCCAGCCCTGTCTTTTTCAGTTATTTTGTCAGACTCTGGTCTGTTATATTCACGTCTCACTCAAGACTGTTGTACCAATCCACAACCTGCGTTTGATGCCTTACTTCCTGCGTGCCCTGTGTCTTTATAGACGCCCTACATCTTCTTTAAACTAAGATGACAAGCTGGTTTCTTACTTGAACATTCTTTATTGTTCTAATAACCCATAGCTTCATATTCATAGAGTAGAAAACGTGTTGTCTTAAAGCTGTACATGTTTGCCATATTGAAGCTTCCAGGGGTCAGCCAGTCCAAGGATGGTGAGGCGTGCTCTCTTTTTCAGGGTCTCAGAAACAGTAAAGGGCGGTTGGGGCTAGTAGCTCATGATCTGAAGTTTGATTAGTGAATCTTCTAAATCAGGGTTTTGTCAGTTGTACCAGCTACCCTAGGCCTAGTGATGAGAAGCCATCCTGAGCTCCTTGCTCACTATTGACCTGTGCTGCCTTAGCCCTTGCTAATGGACCTTCCCATCATGTCTGCTTGCTTCTGCAGTCACTGTGGGGACACTGTGTAACAGAGACTCTCCAGCCTTATGGAACACCCTATTACCTCTGCCGTATTTACTGAGTAAGAAGTTCATCTCAGGGTCTGTCTATTCTCAAATGTGATTCCACAAAGCCTGGGTGGCACAAGGTTACCACAGTGCCTTCTGGTTCTAGGTATGAAGTCATGCACTGTGCAGAATGTCCAATTTCTTTCTACTCCAAACATGCAACTTTAGTCACATTGTGCTATTAGCTCTCATTGCAGTTATGCCAGCTCACACACACACAGTTCTCCACTATGAGACTACATACTTCTGTGCTTTCCTCTGCTGTCTTCTGTGGCTGTGTTTTACGTTTGCTCCTCACTTGTCAAAATCTTACCAAAGGGCTTGTGCAAATTCTGCAGCTTATGATTCTCTAGTCTTACTAGACAGAATGATCACTGGATTCCTTCTGTGTTCCCAACACTTTGGTGAAGAGGTGAAAGAAATGTCTATACATGACAATTGTTGCCCAGGAATAAGGACCTGAGTTCAAATATCCAGAGCCTATGTGAAAATCTAAGCATGGTCATTTGGGTGTCTGTAAATCCAGAACTTTGAGGTGACACAGATAGGAAGTTTGTTGGGACTTGCTGGGTGCCAACCTATGTGCAAGTATAGTAATAGACAGCCACACGGGAATAAAATGCAGGGTGATAGAGGAGGATATCCAGTGACCTCCTTTCCCTGTCACTCTCTGTGCTCACAGGCTCCCTCACACATGCACATGCATTTTGGTAAGGACATGGACAATTATTACAATATTTTTAAATGTTTTGTAGAAGTCTTGAGGACCCTACAAAATTAATAGAATTTAGCAGGGCAATGTGGGCATTAAATTTCACCTTTAAAACATTATACTTGAGCATGTAAAATGCAGC
This sequence comes from Onychomys torridus, assembly GCF_903995425.1. Taxonomy (NCBI): domain Eukaryota; kingdom Metazoa; phylum Chordata; class Mammalia; order Rodentia; family Cricetidae; genus Onychomys; species Onychomys torridus. The sequence continues at coordinate 122,989,108 of NC_050448.1, forward strand.
CTTAACCCTCACCCCATGCTGTACAAATCAAGTGAAGCATTCATATAAATCAAACAGCCAATCAAAAGAGAGAAAGAGGCTGGCACTATGCCAGTACCCCTCAACATATCAGAACTCATGAATGCTGAGGTCTCACATAAAATGTGTGCTTTTATGCATCCTATATACATCTTCACACATACTTTACATCATCTTACATTATGTGTAAGACCTAAAACATATAAATGTAGGTAGTTGTTATGGTCCCTTGTCATACAATGGAAATGAAATAGGTTTTATCCTATGTGGGGAATAGAGGAATCCCTGAGTATAAAGTCCCAAGTGAATGAGTGAATGTGTGCTATGGACATATGCACAGACATGTCAAGGATCCATGGGGAAATGACAAAGCCTTCCTTTACCCACAAGCATGAAGGTCAGAGAGATGGCAAAGCCTTCCTCTAGTCCATCTGTAGAAATCAATAGTGTATTCAGATAATATCCACCATATCTCTCTCATACACAGGATATTTAAGACCTAAAGACTGCTCCTCTACAAAAATTACTCTTACAGAGGTTTGCTAACTTGTCTCCTTGAACCAACTATATGCCATAATCTCTGCCTTCTTGTTTATTTGTATGTACCAACTCTGTCTGCTTGTACAGTTATACAGACAATAATCCTACCCCTGTGTTCAACTGTGTATAATTAACATGATAAGCCTCTGGGGTGCTGTATTCTCTCCATCAGAGAACTCAGTCCTGCTGTGGATATTGCTCTGTATAAATAAAATGCGGATTGGCCAGTAACCAGGCAGGAAGTATAGGTGGGACAAGCAAAGGAAAGAATTCTGGGAAGTAGAAGGCTGAGGAGAGAGATGCTGCCAACCACCACCATGACAAGCAACATATAAAAATACTAGTAAGCCACAAGCCATGTGGCAACTTATAGATTAATAGAAATGGGTTAATTTAAGATGTAAGAACAGTTAGCAAGAAGCCTGCCATGGCCATACAGTTTATAAGTAATGTAAGTCTCTGTGTGTTTACTTGGTTGGGTTTGAGCAGCTGAAGGACTGGTGGGTGAGAGAGATTTGTCCTGACTGTGGGCCAGGCAGGAAAGCTCTACCTACACAGTCTACCAGATCTCAGCTTTTCGGTGTCTGTCTGTCTGTCTGTCTGTCTGTCTATGATTTCTTTATTCCTTCAGTGTCCCCACTCAGGTGAAGGTCCTGGAGGTGTGCAAGGGCTCAGCAAACCAGATCTATTATTACAGCAGGAACATAAAAGTCTATCCATCATCTGTACACATCTATTTTAACATGTTTGATTGAATCTGAAGATCAGTGCCCATGATTGCATAGGACTATCATACCATGATCAAGCTTAGCTTATTTTCTACATGGTTGCTGAGCGAATTTGTGTGATCATCTGTTTCTATTCCTACATTGTAAAAAATTAAAAATAAGCATTTTAATATTTCACATCACTGCTATATGATCTTCACATATTAACTTTTTTATAGTACACATTAATATGAAATTCCAAGATTTGAAACATTTAAGTAAGGAATCCAAGTCTTTCTCAATTTAATCTATTAGTGGAGTTATCATGAACATTGATTAGACAGAAAAAATGTACTATTTAGTCAATAATGAAGAATGATTAACAGTTTTCTGTTGAGAGAAATAAAGAAAGTCACATAAGGACAATTTTTCAGGAAATTGATATTAATATTTCTTATTGCAAAAAATGTGGTTTATTTTCATTATTGGAAAAATGGCATTTATTCATTTATTAATTGAATTATTCAACTCAGGCTTCATGAACTAGTTTAATTCAAGTTAATTTAAATTTCTAAAGTGGATGTCAATCCCAGCATCATATCTGTGTCTTCAAAGTTGTTATATGGAATCTATGTGTTGTCTTAACAGCCACTATTACATCATGTGGGCTTTCTTTATAAGTTTCTTTCATAAATATGTTCCTTCCTAATTAGCCTGAGTTCTCTAGGATTGTTCTCTCCTCCTTCTAGCTCTTCTTAGGAATTTGGAGTCATGTAAGAATAAATATGACTATGACTCAAAAATAAATTTAACATAATTTTATCATTAACTGTTTACTGAACTCTTCCTATGTGACAAAGTAATTGCTAAGCTCATTATGTGTGTAACTCACTCATCCTCACAGGGACTGTGGGTTAAAGTAGACAAAAGGAATAATAATCTAACAGGCTGATGAAATACCTTGTGTGAAGGAAGCCTTGGGCTAGAAAGACTTAAAGGTGATTAGAAGGGGAACATTTCAAAGGGCATGAATGGCTAAAGTAGGAACCACAGGTAATCAGCAGCCAGGTGTCTCACAGGCATCCTATGAGACTTGCTGGACACACACAAAAAAACATGCTTTTACCTTCTCAGAAGCACAACTTTCATTATGTACTATATTGATTATTTCTATAATTTTCACTTAGCAATTCTTTCTGAATTAGACAATACATTCATTTATTATTTCTTAAATAATATCAAAAATCTGGTTCAAACTAACAAGTATGAAACTAATATGGCTGAATTTACACTTGCTTTAATAAGGCTTGAATTTGCTGAGCATGCCATCTTTACTATAAATAAAAAAAAACAACAACTTTGTTTTGTTCCCATGTTTCCTTTTAGTGTGACTTTGTCTTTTTCCTGCATACCCATCACTTCTTGAACCAACCTTCTTCACACCTCCAACTCCCCACATGCATATTCAGTAGTAGCTTTCGATGGCAAATGTTATTATTTTCTTCAATTTAATAATAAAATCTAGTTATGAAAATGGCTTAGTCCCAGAATGCATTGACATTGGATTCCCCTAAGGCTCCTCCTGTTGGTTTTCTTCTTGTGACATCAATGTATATTTTTTCCCTTTAGACCTGAGAGCATGCTGCAATCCCCTTTGATTTGGTTGCATATTTGCAAAATTGAAAGAAAAGCAAATGTAGCTTTGTAAAAATTACCTCTCCCATAAAATAAGATAATGGGAAAGGGGAGGCAGCAACATACCAATTAGAAGCCAACCGTCTTAGTGAGGGGATGAATTCTTTGTCCATTGAAAATGTGTCACCATCAAAGAGTTTTATCTCCCTCTGAATGCTACCTCACATAGGCATGTGTAAATGCCAACACACCTGCCTGAACACTGAGGAAAACACAAAGGCTCCATCACTCATCCTTACACAGGGCTCTGTTTTTACCCTGAGGTGCTGTAGGCACTCATGTAGCACAGCATATTTTAAAACATTCAGCCCTGTGCGTGAATGTTCCCATGCCAGAGAAGATTATTCAAAATAATAGCCTGGAGTGGCGCCTGTACACTTCACAGGACTGCCTAACCCTAAGCCGTTGTTTATTTCAAAAGGAGAGGCTAGTCCCTGAGAATAGATTCTGCCAATCACACTCCAGTGTTGCACCAAACCCTCTCAGGAAACCAGACAGTTGGGAGGGAGGTTAGCATTTTACTCTTAGGACCTCATTAAGCATTCTAACCAAGAACAAGGCAAAGTACCAATAAACAATCTTGGTATTAAAAAGAAGATATTGAGAATCAAATATGTGCAAAAGGAAAAAAGTCTCTTCAAATCCGATAAGCCTGAATTTTGACTTTAAGACAACAAAGGAGAAGAAGACAGCAAGAAGGCAAAGGATGTCCAGCTACAAAGGCATTTTAAGAATATTTCTGTAAGGAATGTCTTTCTTCATATTGTTTTGGTTTTGTTTCAGTGCAAAGCCATTGCTTGGTATCCACAGTTCTTTATTTGTGATTGTGTCTCGTGGTAAGCAGATGGTGTTTGGAAGTGGGAAGGTAGAACTCAGATAGCAATCTTCCCTCAAAATTAAAATTATGCTGTAACTATGTCAGTAAAGATTATACTATATCTTTTCTCCTTCTGGAAATTATACAAAAGCAACAATGGAAATACTTGCAGAATTGGTTTCCAGAGAACCTAGGAAGAACATATATATTCTACTTGACTTCAAAAAACTCATTGTAATCCCCACAAAGCAGACCAGCCACAGGAATGTGGAAATCCGTGACATAAAGAAACATGGAACATACAAAAGGCTTCAGGGAGGAAGAATGCATGGCTGAAACTCATGATACCCACTGATGCCAACCCAACCTTAAACCTGTCTCTTCTTCTACAGACAAGATCACAAATAAAGAATCATGGATAACAAACAATGGTTCTGCATTGAAACAAAATGAAAACAGTCTTAGGAAAGTTTTTACAGACAATATTTTTAAATGGCTTTGGAGCTACATATTGTTTGCCTTCTTGCTATCTCCCACTTGCCTTTTTCTTGCAGGAGTCAGAAACTAGTGTGAGCACAGACGTTGATAACAATCTCCTGGAATGGCTATGGACTAACAAAGGCAGCCTGAGTAATCAGAGAGCGGAGCTGCATCAGCAGGGAGTGGTGAACAGAATAACATCAGAGAAGGACTCAAAATGAAGCCACACCCCCTGAAGGTGAAGCAGCCTTCTTTCCTTTCATAAGACTAACTCCAAAGAACCCATCTAGTAAAATTCACACACTCACACACACAAACACACATGCACGCATGTGCATGAGTTAAGAAGCAATGAAAGACAAGCTTTGTAAACACAAATCAATATTAGGATGTACAATAAAACTTCTAGAAAAGAGCAATAACACATACCAGTAGTCACCAAAATGTCAATGGAAATCATAGACAATAAGTTTTAATAAAACAAAACACATCGAACAATAGTTTATATCACTATTTTCAAGACAATGTCAAGGTTTTGTAGCTGAAGAATTTGACAAATAGATAATGAAAATTGTACATATTCTATTGAAAAATTAACACAAACACATTTGGAGCATGTCCTTCAACATTGTTTTCATTGCTTAATCTTGTCTTAGTTATTTTTATTTCTATTACATTTTTAACCTATTCATTCAGTGTGTGTGTGTGTGTGTGTGTGTGTGTGTGTGTGTGTGTGTGTGTGTTTGCACGTACATGGATGTGTATTGTGTCTCTGTCTACATCCCTTTTGGGACCATAAGACATAGTGTGTAGTGTGTACATAGAGGTTAGAAGGTCAGGGAACAACTAGAAGTTAGTTCTCTCCTCCCACCATGTGAGCCACAGGAAGCGAAATCAGGTTGGTTGGCTTGGGAGAGTTCCTGATGCAGTGAACTTTCCTGTTGGCCCTGGTTTGGGTGATTTTAAATCCTCTAAAACTGTCAATTCCAAAATACACTCTCTTGTTTTTTTTTTCAGAATGTTCTTGACTAAATGGATTATTTTGAGATGATTGATGTATTGGTACATTTGCAATTGTAAGTTCTTAAGATGCATTGATGTTGGTGATGTGGACTATGATGCAGCCTACTTTAGTGGATGGTCCATTCGAACACAAAAATTATATGTGTTGGGTGATTTTTTTCCCGGTTATGTAAATATCAATGAGATCAATTGGTTTCTGTCTTTTTATCCTATGAAATATGGATTTAAAAAAAAGGAGTAAAATCTTCAGGAACACATATGGATTTGCTTATTTCTAATTTCAGTTCTTGTTTCATATACTTTTTGAAGATTTTTGGCATTTTAGTACACTTTTAACATTGTTCCATCTCTTGGATAAATTTATCTGTCAGTATATACTAATATTTTATATTTATTTATCCACTCTAGTTTTACTTATGCTCACATGGTACATTCTCTCTTATCCTTTTTCTCTGAACCATTAAATATCATTTGGAGGTAACATTCATGTAAATCTTCCCTCAGAATTCCATCTGACAATCTTGCCTTAAAATGAGCTTGTTTGAAGAATTCATACTTAATACAATTATTTATATGAGCAAAAAACTATTCTTTCTGATTTCTATGCATTTTTATTTATTATATGTTCTTCACTTCCTGTGATATTTATTGTCTTTCTTATTATTTTTATTTAAGTATATTGGTTTGTTGTTAATACTTCCTTTTTCAAGTGTTAGCTATTGGTTTAGTGTTTTTATTATACATAAATTTAAAATCCCTATTTATACCATTTTCCTTTAACATATTTTTTGTTACATTTGTAATCTAACTATTTTCTGAGTCTCTTTATTTTCTTCCTCTTTATTTGCTACATATTTCACTGGTTTACACTAAAAGTTTGCATATCCCTAATCATATGGTGTGGGAACAGAGGACAGCCTTATTTACTTCACCAGATTTAATTGTACTTTCAGAGTTACTTGATGAGAAAGATTTCCAACTAAGATAAGAGCTCATTGTCTCACTTTAAAGTTACCGCCTGTGTTTCTCATATGCACACAGACAGGGCCATGATCTTTGCCTTGTCCCTAATTCAAAAATATAAGTTCTCTTCCACTCTCAAGCTCCAGAGGACACCAGGATCCACTGCCTTGTCACCAATTCCAGAGGAATAAGGTATCACCCCTTTCCCAACTAGGGCCACACAGGGCTGGAGGCAAAAGAGACCATCAAAATATCCAGGTGGTAAGGATATAACAGTCTATCACTATTCATTACTCAGCAACTGATCACCTGTGTAAATGCTAAACTAACAAAACAAACAGGTGCCTTAAATAAACTATCTTAAATAAGGCTTGTCTCAGGTAAAAATCAAGCAGAGTACTAAAACATCACAGCCACCTTTTTAACATGTCTCCAGACAGGCCAGATCTACCTCAGATAAATGTCAAATCCAAAAACAAAATAATAATGAGTCCTTTCTCTAAGCGTTTTATGTCACCAGTGTCCTGTCAGACAGAAGGTTCCCAGCCACACCATGAAGGACGGACAGCTGCAGAACAAGGCATGACAGAACTTCATCCCAGGACCAGCCACACCATGAAGGATGGACACAGCTGCAGGACTTCATCCCAGGACTTCAGGAGCCAGCCTCCCCATTTCCCTTCAAGGACCAATCGACATCCACCATTCAGCCTGAAGCAGTCTTTGAGAGAAACGGTGCCCCATACCCATCCATCCACATTTTTTTTCTTTTTTTTAAGAACAAATGAGTTGGGAATGATAGAAAATTACATGTCCACACGGTTGGACTTGCCCGGCCGACCGCCTAATTATTTCCGGTTCAAAATAGCCATTTCCAGGTCAGAACATCTCATGTGGCTAGGACACATGGCTTTACATGGTTGCGTAAAGCGCACGTGGCCATGTAATCTATGTGCATGCATGGAGTAACCACATTCGGTCCTGTACGCACATGTGGCCCACTCTTTAAAAAGCTGGCGCCATTTTGCACAGGTCTCTCTTCTTCTCTTCTCTCCTCTCCTTACTCACGTGTGTACTTCACACAGGCCTGTCACGTCTCTTCCTATCCTATATTAATAAACAGCTCTTTTGTGGATTTGTCGTGTTCGGGATGTGTTCCTCGCAGGGTAAGAGCGCCGCCTAAATAACTAACAGTGAGGTTTTATAAGACCTACCCCCCACACCATTCATGATGAAATATTGACTGGCTTGGTCTGTACAGGTCTTGTATGAGCAACCACAGCTGTTATGAATTATGAGTACAGTGGTTCTGCAATGCCCCAAAGGCAATGTTTTTGCTCAGGTCCTCCATGACCGTTACAAGCTTTCTACCCCCTTCTTCCATGGTAGTCCATGAACTTTGGGAGCAGGTTAATGCAGTTGTCTCACTTTGTTGAATATTCTACTGACACCTATTCTCAGTACTTTGTCCAGTTATGAGTATGAGTTTCTGGATTAAACACTGTTCTATGCATAAAGCAACTTCTCTGATGAGGGCTGGGAGCTAAACTAGATTTTATATATATATATATTTATATATTATTTATACTATACATAATATACAAAATAAAAATACATCATATGTAACAAATATATAAATATAATATACAATTTACAATATAATTAATAATTATAGTCTAATGTATATATGTATTAATGTGTCTATATATTTAATATGTATTTTATATATTAAAATATGATATATTTTTATTTTCTTAAGTTGTATGAATTTATTTCTTTTTTAAATGCAATGATTCATATAAATATATGCCAGAACATAACTAGATTTCTATCCTGGTTGATGTGTTGGTGTGACTTAAGTATATGTTTTTCTATTGACTATATTTTTACATAAATATGATCCTTTTATATCATTTAATCACACTAAATATATAACCACAAGATAATTGCCAAAACTCACCTACCCTGGAATACCTAGGGAGTGTCTTTTTGACAATTCTTTTTAATTAAAGATTGTGTCCTGTGGAATACCTGAGATGGAAGCATTGAGAATCTCTTTTCACTCCTTGTGGAAAGTGTGGGAAATGAATAATGGACATAGGTAATTAAAATGAGAGCTTTTGAATTACCTAAGATGACATTCAGCAATACCAAGAGGACATCTTTGGGAACATGCAGAAAAATCAAAAGTATTCTTAATAGGTTTGGGCAACAGGCAAAAAAAGCATGACTCTTTTATGCAGACAAGATGATAATGGCGTCCCTTCAGGGTTCAGTTCTCTGATAAGAAAAGAAGTCACTTATTATGTGAGGGAGGAATTTTTTCCTAATAAGATTAATATGGCAGCCTGATACAAATAAGAAAGAGATGTGATTATCATTGTTTTTGTAACTTTTTCTCCTGAAATATATCATACAGAGAAAATATGGAAGGATGTAAATGTCTTTATAATGAATATTTGCAGAGACCATATGGTAACATTGTAGATCCCAAATGGCATTGATTTCTAGATAGTGCTCTAATTTGAAATATTGTGGATAACCTAATTTTGGATCTGTTTCAAGTACATCATTGTCTTTATCTATAAAAGAGCCAAGGGAATCCATTTTGTAAAGAGAAAAAGAAAGGAAGGGAAAAAATCAAGCCAGGCTGGTGATTACTGAATGAATGCATTTAAGAAAAATAAACAGATAATAAAAATTACTATAAGGATACATGAGAAAGAAATTCATGATACGCAGAAGCTGTGGGTGAGATAATACACTGAGACACATGTTTAAAGCCCTTTTTTGTGTTCTTAAAATTGGGGTTTCATTTAGGAAAATAATTAAAGAACAATAATAAGTAGCTGATACATTGTTACAAAATCTAGGAACATTGTTCATACACACAGAGATGTGCCCAGAGTAAGCTTTTTTTTTTTTTTTTATTATCGTCAAATACAAACTCAGGTAATAAAAACAAACAATCCCCCCTCATCTCTACTTACAATAAAGCCCTAAAATAAAGGACAAACCTTATTATAAGGACATGAAATTTTAAATGAAAGCATAATTGGCTTGCTGCATTTTAAGACTATATTGCTGAGCTACAGCGTTACTGTTGTAAGTTTATTACACACATTTAAAACAAAGCTTACTGCAAAGCAGTTTGGACCCTCTCTCTCTTCCTGTCTACCTCATCAGTCAACTTTCTTCTTCCCTCTAGCGCTTCCCCAATGAAAAACAACGCTTTTTCCTCTTTCCCTGGACAATAAAGGTGAGAGCTCATTCTTTGTTTCACACAAAAAATGTCACGTGAGCTCCACAAGAATTTTCAGTCCTACAGCATGCCACATATGAACTCAAATGTTGAACTATGCATAGCTATGCAAGCTGAGAACAGAGGGGACAAGTCCTCACTGTGACTGCTAACAGGGCTTCAGACTTTGTTTTCAGGTGCTGGGAGTCAGTGAGGACAGAATATCTTGTTGAATTGTTTTTACAGTTCAAGCACATTTTTTATTGTTAAAAATGGGCTTTGATCATAGAATAGCTCACTACTCACTAAAAGACGGTACCCCAAACAAAAGCTGTATTCTGTTTGGGAGAGGTGTCACCGTGTTCAGTATGCCATGTCTGAGTGTGACCAGAGTTTGGATCCCGGAAGCTCACAGCCATGTAGCCTGGTGCCTGGAGCAGTGGATTACAGGGGAGACCTTTCTTCAAGGATCTCAGAATTAAGGCAGAAGGTAAAAACTGACATCCAAGAGAAATCTCATCTACTCCCAGCCCACTCAAATGCTATATTTTATCTGGAGATGTGCCTGAACTCAAGACACATGCATCCCCAGGATTCTGACTAAACTACATAAATGCCTCAAACTACTTTCAAACTGATCATTTCAAACTCAATTCTTCTTACTCTGTTACTTGCCTTTTAAGATTATTCATTTTCTAAGTTCTCACAGCTCACTAAAGAGTCATCACACACTGATTGCTTAGGCAAAATGCCCAGCAACCATCTTTGACTACTTTCTAATGCTTAGTACTGATATGCACTCACACTAAACCCCGTACCCTGTACTTCAAACTGCCTATAGCTACAGGTTAGCCACAAATGTTAGACTTCGGTAACAGTACTCTGTCTAGAATTCTATTCAGGCTTTCCTGCCCACTTTCTACTTTTATTCAAATAGCATTCACTTAAACACAGCATCTCATTAATGTCTTTAATTGCTTCAATTTGCGGTGTGTATATATGTATGATTTCATTTGTGTGTGAATTCATGTGCACTAGTGTGTGAATGTATAGGCCTGAGTTTGAAAGTTAGCCATTTTCTTCAGTCACTCTATTTTTTGAGACAGTCTCTCACTGAACCTGAATCTTCAAACTTGACAATTCTGGCAGGCTAGTGAGTCCAAGAGATCCTCCTGTCTCCACCTCCCCAGTACTGGGATTACAAGATATTACTGTAAGGCCTGGATTTTATACATGAGTGTTGGAATATTAGACTCAGGTCCCCCAGCTTGTACAACAAGCACGTTATCTACTGAGCCATTTTATCCATTCCCATGTATACATTTTTTTTCTGTCTGCTAACAGTCACGTGATGAAGAGCAAAGTTACTTCAGTTTGGTTTTTGTTTACATTTCCTGTCCTTTCCCATTATTGTCTTAGAAAAACATTCTTATGCCAAAATTCGAATTTTTTTTCTGTTCCTTAATTTCTCATTATTTTGCTGTTTCAGGGATTTTTATGAGTAGGTTGTGTTTTCACTAAAACAACGCAACTTCTCCAGTCTTTAACGTTGGCACATTCTTGTGTCACATTGTCATCTTTCTGATTTGATACCACTTATTTAGAGAAGGACAAAGTATTTAACAACACAAAAAAATATGCCTTCCACAGCAAAATGGCCTCATGGGATGTTCCTATTATTCCAATACTCATTATTAATGGACATAATTTTATAGAAGATCTTTGACTAACATGGGAGTTAAAATAAAATCCAGGATTCATAAATATGATAATTTCACAGTCATACTTTATAATTATTATTATATTTGTATATTAATATATAGTCACAGACAAGGCAGCCTAGCTAAACACTGCATCCAAGCCTCCTTTCAGCTTCTTGTGACTATTATATTCATTTCTTCCCATGAATTATAACAACTGTCTCATGCCATTTCTCAGTTGTATTACCAATGGAAATATTAATGAAAAATTTTCTGCTCCTTTATCTCCTTTCCACTGGTAGGGCAACACTGAGACCTACAGCAGTCACCATGGACCTGGAAATAGAAGTCATATATTGCTTCACACATTCCTCAGAGTTTCATTCCAAATACCTGTTTCATTGCCATTTTCAAGTCTACTGTCACACTGAGACTGCACATCCTACCACCATGCACCTTCATTACAACCTTGCAGTCTTACACTGTGGTGTAATATTTAAATGTTTGTTTGACTGCCATAGCTCACTCCATAACCACCATATTTCTAGCACCTAACACTGTGATAAGGAGGGAACATCACATAATGCTGAATGAATTCCCATCTGATCAAGTATGAATATGAAAGAACTAGACTTTTAGCAGCCTTCTGATTGATGCTTGTCTCACCACTATTTGTATCCTGAAGAAGTATCCTCTACAGATATATGCCCCATCAGTAGCTCCACTCATTTCACTGACCTTCCCATGCCTGCCAAAGTCAATACAGTATGGCTTAGACAGGAAGTTCTACATATTCTTTAAGCAAATGAGTCACCTGAGGAATAGAGTCCCTTAAATATAGGTTCTGAGTGGACCATTTCTTGCTGACATGCTAAATTTCCTTTTTGCTTTGAATGAGATTACAAGACATGTTGAAATTATGCCTCCTTTTTGCATTGAGTGAGATTACATAACATTCTGAAATGATATCTTCCATATCGCATGATATTTGTGTTCAAGAGAATTAAAATAAGGCTCCCCTCTATGGTTAAAAGTAAATTACAAAAAAGGGATAGTGGCAGGCAATTACTATATAAGCTGGAAGAATGAAGGAGATTTCACAATGTGAGCAGCTCACATTCCTGTAATGTAAAGAGCTGCTGGCAAGTAGGAAAATCACTGAGCCATCAACTATAGGAGAGTACTGAGTCTATGGATATATATGTTCCATCTATCTATCTATCTATCTATCTATCTATCTATCTATCTATCATCTATCTATCTATCTATCTATCATATATCTGTCTGTCCATCCATTATCTAACTCTCTATCTGCATATCTATCTGCCTATCTATTATCTATTTTATATTCTGGATAACTGGCATGTAAGAAAATAAGTATCAGGGTTGGGGATTTAGCTCAGCACAAGGCCCTGGGTTTGATCCTCAGCTTCCAAAAAAAAAAAAAAAAAAGAAAGAAAAGAAGTATCATAAAACTCGAGTCAAACTGAAGGTGTATGTAGTCTACTAGCATGGGATTTAAATTAAAACCCAGGATTTATAAATATGATCATTTTACACTCATAGTTTATAATTATTATTACATTTGTATATTAATATATAGTATGTTATATATTATATAATCATATTATATAATCACTACAAAAATTTTCACATAAAGATGATTGTAAATTTTTGTATGAAATGAATTATATTACTTTTGAAAGGCTCATATAGAAAACTACTAGACCCTAGTAGTTTGAATTATGACTTTTTCTTTTTAGAAATAAGGTCTTTGCACATGATTAAGTGAATATGAAATCAATATAGTGGGTTCAAGGTGAATCTGATTGCTGTTGTGATGAAAAGCAGAAGCCAAGCCCATGAGATTACTTAGCAAATCAACATGTTTGCCACAAAATTAATAAACTGAGTTACACCCCAAGTCTCACATGATGGAAGGAGACAACCACCTACATTAAGTTGTCCTCTGACGTACATAAATGCAGTATGATGTGTGCATGCCTGTATACCAAAAACACAATAAGCATAGAGAAAATAAGAATTTTGTAAATGGAAAATTCGAATGTCCACATGCATGCTGGGAGAACACCAAGTGTAAACAAAGGTAAAGGTCCTGGTGACACAGTTACAGTTGAAGAAATGTCAGGGGTTACAATAAAACTGCCAGAATAGGGGATATGTGGGAGAGGTGAACTTCCAAAAGCCACTTAGTTCTCCAGAATGGGAAGACTGTAGCCAGCTGGGATTTAGTCACTCAGCTGGTGGCAATGTCACAGAAGTTCTAGGAAACTAATCATCTCTATGATTGTTCAGAATGCCATCAATATTTGTGACTTGGTGCCTGGAAGATTCTTGGTTAACTCTGCAGAGACTTCCAATGCTTTCCTCAGCATTTCCAATCAAAACAGGCAACTGAAGCTGGCAGGTTCTCTGGTCCCACCTGACTCCATGGTCAGGACGAATCTCTCCCACCTGAGTCCCTCAGACGTTTGGTCCCAAGTAAACACACACAGATTTATACTATTTACAAATCGTGTGGTCTGACTGGGGCGTCTTACTAGCTAGCTCATATAGCTTAACTCAACCCATAACTATTAACCTATGTGTCACCATGTGTTTCATGGCTTTACCTGCGTCCCATTACATGTTGCTCCTTGGATGGCGGTTTGGCGTCTCCCTTTACTCTCATTCCTCCTTTCTCTCTCTCTTGGATTTTCCTGCCTCACTCCACCCGCCCTGCCATAGGCCAATGCAGCTTTTTTATTAGCCAATAGGAGTAACACATATCACAGCGTACAAGAAGACATCCCACAGCACTTCTCCTTTTCTGTCTAATAAAAAGGAATGTTTTAACTCTAACATGGTAAAATTACATATAATACAAGAGTTATCAATCAAGAATTGAAGTTACAATATGTATTCTACTTGTATTTGTCAAATTAAAAAAATATTCTATCATCTATCCTATATTTGTGAGTCTGAAGTTTAATATCTAATTTATCTTTTATCATAACCAAAGAAAATTATAACTACCTAGTCTTCAGCTACATCAAACACCCCAGAAGGATAGAATATTACCTGAGCAAACAGGAATTGCATTGCAAGCAACTTCCATAATACTGTAAATGGCAGAGACAGCTGGCTGTCTGGATAGTCACCCCAGATTCCTCTGCAACATTGGGGCATTCATCTTCAGCCTATAGCCCTAAAGTCTCTCAGTCACTTTTCCCTGTATCTTGCAGAATGTCTGTCAGTCTCCTCTGTGAAGCAGGAAACTGAAGAACCAGTTTGCCTAGTTTTGGCAAAAACTTAGTGGTCACTTTCCCATGGGTCTTGCATGGCCAATCTATATAACATACTATTAAGCAGTCCAGGCAAGAGCAGTTTTTTGCCCAAATGGCCAATTTTGTCAAGAAGATAAACTCCATATAGAGTGTCTTTGATGCCTGTCTTCCTCTCTGAAGTAAATTGGTGCTATCAGGAGCAGACATGACTCACTGCCCAGAAAAGTCTAAGTTTTTAAAACTTTTTTTTCTTTTTTTATTAAGAGATTTTCTATTCATTTTACAAATCAACCACAGATTACCCTGTCCTCCCTCCTCCCAACTCCCCAGCCTTCCCCCTCAACCCCAACACCATTCCCACCTCCTCCAAGGCAAGGACTCCCATGGGGAGTCAGCAGAGCCTGGCACATTCAGTTGAGGCAAGTCCAAGTCCTTCCTCCCAGCACCAAGGCTGCACCAAGTGTTTCACCATAGGTGCTAGGTTCCAAAAACCCAGTTCATGCATCAGGGACAGGTATCCTAAAACATTTTAAATGCTATCTATATTCTGTAACTCTTTGAAGTGTTTGAAGATTAGCTAGCTAACTGAAATATATCTCATTATATCTAGAAAACTTAACTAACATGACTATCAAGTTTGATTATCATAGATGACTAGTTCTTAATCTGTATTTCTCAACTATACACTACAATTTCAAATGAGCTGCACAAGCAGGAGTAGAAACATATACAGCATAACGAAATCAACTTCAAATAAACCAGACTCCATAGCTACGTAAAACGTTTTAAACAAGTTGTTGCTCTTTAAAAGTAGTCAATAATCTACTCTTTTATCCTATCATATATATATATATCCCCTTTTCTTCTTTTGAAAGAGATTGAATTTATAATCAACCCCATTTAAGTAAAAATAAGCATTTATAAACAATATTTTGGGAATTTGGGTGTAGCTTTTCATACTACTTCCTGCTGGTTGGGGGTCCTGGAAATCTTATAGGCATCCTGAGAAAATTAAGAATTATACTTAGGTCATGGCTGTAGTAGTCTATGAGGCTGTATTGACCTTTCAGGGGGTTTTGGATGATCAAACTATATTAGCCTAGAAGCAATCCACAGGTTCTCATCTACAGTGCAAACAAAAGCAGAACCTCGTTTCCAAAGCAAACATACCTTTAAACACAGATTTGGAAGTCAAGATACCTTTGAAATGTACAGATTGGTTTAACTGAATAGCCCCTATAATCAAATGTCTCTCTGCAATTAAAAATCCCAAAAACAATATAATAATATGCAGGATACAGATTCTTTGTGTAATTTCCATCCTTATATGGCTTAACTTTTATATTATTCTTATTGTCTCTTTAAAGACTTTATTTTTTAAAATTATTTCTTTATATAACTATCTATATTCTGTTTTTTCTCTCTTTCAAGTCTATGTACATTTTTACATATATTGTAAATTGTTTATAGTTTTATTCCATATGAATCTGTATTATTGTGAATCTGTAATCATTGTTTGACCTTTGATTTAAACTTCAGTGTGGGTAGGACCAAAGCAGCAGCTCTGGATGCTGACTACGCCCACCTCAGCTTCCCAACATGGCAGAGGTATGTTTATCACTAGTTCTGGGGAACCATGCTATCTGCCAACTCTGGGACACAGTGGGTCTATGCTTCCATCAAGCAGTGTGTATAGCTCAGAAACATTTTCCTTTTTTTTTTTTTTTTTTTGTCCTCTGTACTAGAAAAAGCTAAATCCACCACCTAGTGCACTACACAGCTTGGAGACACATGCTGTAGGTCAAGCCCACATGCAGGCAACTCACCGTACTTTAGCTCAAGCCCACAGCATCTCTATATCACAGCTGGCCTGAGAGACACAACTAGGAAGCTGTTTTTAGCTCTGCTTTAGAACCTTTTTATCTTTTTAAAAAACTTTCTCAGATTTTGGGTGGAAATTCTTGTTACCATGTCTGGGCTCCAAAATGTAGATGAAAGTTTCTCCATCCTTGTTAACAAATGCAGGGAAAACTCACTAAAGAGGTGTAAAGTGTATAAGTTTGAAAGACACTAAAACATAGTTTTGGGTGATAATACAAGTTAGGATAGAAAATAAATTAGGTATAACACTTTGGATTCACCAAAATAGGATAGATAATGGAGTATTTTCTCTGAATCTGTCAGATGTTAACGAACTAGACATTGTTAATGTAATTCTTGACTGTATATGTTGTATGTACTTACTGTATATAGTTTTTCTTATATTAGTTATAACCTTTTTTAATTTTAGACAGAAAATGTGATATATTGTGTACCCTAATAAAATTTGCCTGAAGATCAGAGGAAAGAATAAGCCATTAGATTAAACATAGAAGTCAGACAGTGGTGGTACATATCTTTAATGTTAGCACTTGGGAGACAGAAATCAGTCTGTATCTTTGTGAATTCAACACCACCCGGGATTACATGAGACTGACTCAGTCTAGGAGAGAAACAGAGCCAGGTAGTGGAGGCACACACCTTTAATCCCAGCACTTGAGATGTCATGCCTTTCCTTGGGAAACACACATGCTTTTAATCCCAGGAAGTGATGGCTGGGTGGAGAAAGGTATATAAGGCATGAAGAGATAGGAACTAGAGGCTTTTTCAGGCTGAGGAGCTGGTGAGGTAAAAGGTGGTGGCTGTGGCTTGTTCCTTTGTTTCTCTGACCTTTCAGCATTTACCCCACTATCTGGTTCCAGGTTATTATTAAAAGACCTTTTAAACTCCAAGTTTCAGGGAACAACTTTCTTTTTCAGCTTTTTGGGGAAGGGCTTCAGGTTCTATTCTACAATATTTAGAGAATCTAAGAGTTATCTCCTGGGGGTTATTTTCAATGCTTGTGTTGGGAGAGGACTACATGATAGTGATCAGTAATATTGGCACTCTTGACTTGTAAAGTCATTAAAAATATCAAGAGATGATCTTAACATCTCATACTCTATAAAAATCAATACATTATGAATTTCTGACATATGGAATAGATACCTTGGGAAAATGCATCTTTGTTTCTAATTTCAGTAGTTTATGATCAAACAGGTGTAATGTAATATTAACTCAAAACTATTACTTTCAAGCTTTACTGACTTATAACATTGTCATGATTTCTCTTCTTTAAATTAAAGCAGACAGACCCTATAAACTATCAACCTAAGCCATATTTTGCACTTGGACATTTATTTTGCTTATGCTCTCTTTCAAATATTTGAGCCAATATCTAAAACTTGATAATTTACATTAAAATCAAGATGCTTTCATTTTTATTCCTCCTTTGGAAAATAACTACATAGACCTATATTTAATATGGCAAGGATGAGCTAGAGGTGACTGGCAGTCCAAATGAATGTCCCTCCCTACAATCTTAGACACTGAGTCAGAGAATCAGGTGAAATGGATTTCTATTGTCTTCTTGTTTACTCTATTCTGAATAAAAACTACAATTGTGATGTTAAGTTTTAATTGTCAGCTTCATATAACTTAGAATAATCAAGACAATTCAGGTTTTCTTGACCTATAAACATGTCTGTTTTGATTACATTGAAGTGAGAAAAGCTACCCACTGTGGGTGGCACCATCCTTAGACAGGAGATTCTGAACTATGTAAAAGTGGAGAGGACTCAGCAGTGGTGGCCCACTCCTTTAATCCCAGCACTCAGGAGGCAGAGCCAGGTGGATTTTTGTGAGTTCAAGGCTTGCCTTTTCTACAGGGTGAATTCCAGGAGAGCCAGGACTGTTTCACAGAGAAACCCTGTCTTGAAAAACAAACAAACAAACAAACAATAAAAAGAGTGGAGAGGGTAAGCTGAGCCCTAACTAGCATGTATGCATTAATTAATTGTACTCTTTTTCTGTCTGTAGACAAGTCATTCAAGACCCTGTCATATGACATCTTTGCTATGATGGATTGTTTCATTGAAGTGTAAACTATGTAAGCCCTGTTCCCTTTAGTTATTTCTGTCAGAATATTTTAACACTGCAATAATAAATACTAAAGTAAAACAAAACACACTTCTTTGAGTACATCCTACCAAAGGCTGTAAGAAAAACAAACAAACAAACAAAAAACTACCACTCCAAAAGGTATGAGAGTATCACCAATGGTCTTCTTGCCTTTTTCCAGTATGGCTCTCAAATGGAGTCACTTTGATTGGAGACCCTTACTCATGTTTTTATATTCCATCAAAGCACAGATGCTTTTGGAGACAACTATTTTATTGGCCATCGGCACCTCCCTGTGACAGTAACTATTAGAAGAGTCCACTCCCTAAGATCCTGTTTATAGTAGGTTTGATGATGGAGAGGAGGAAAGAGAAGGAACCCAGAACACGGTTAGTGTCTGCACAAGTCCCATATTCAAAACACCAGATCAAGGGGTGTTATTGGAATTCTCATAAGAACTTTATATTTACATTGGAGTGATCTCAAAGTATCAGAGAGAAATCACTTAATGTTTTCTAATCTTCTTAATTCTCCACAGTTTCAACTGTGCAATCTTACCAAATTCATATAAAAAAGCTTTTAAATTGATTCAGTGACATAATTACCTTGCACTTAAAATTTTGCTTTTAAGTATCTATAACTTAATTCCTGCTCAGTGATAATTTATATATATGGGAAACTTCCATATCTGTGGTAGAACAGATGGTTTAGAATAACGTAATTTACTTATTACCAGAAATATAAAAATAGAGGTGATACATACATTGACCCAAATACAAAACCATAGGAAAAGTACACCAAGAAACAAATGAGCAGATTTATGGCAGATTTATTTATGTACATATGGCCCAATAGTTTAACTTTTCCAAGATTTTGCTTTCCTGTTTGTTGACAGCCTGATTATCTCCATCTTCATGTGACTACCAAAAGAGAAAGCAAGAGAGGAGAGAGAGAGAGAGAGAGAGAGAGAGAGAGAGAGAGAGAGAGAGAGAGAGAGAGACTGGAAACTGGATGAATGTTTTGTGAATAAAGAATAGTTCAAAAAACGCAAACTTTCAATATTCATTCAAATTTACTGCATTTAGCAAGTTTCCATGTGAGGAAGAGAGTGTGTGTGTAAGAGGTCAACAAATTGAAGTAAGTTTTAATCTCCGATGTTTATGGATAGGGAAATTGAAGCTGACAGCAAAGAGATTTATACAAAATTATGTGGATAATAAGGGAAGACTTGAACTTCAAATTCAATTCTAAACAAATTATCAATATACAGACAAAATCAAACCAAACTAGAGCTCTAATAATTCTCGTCTTGCATGATAGCATCTACAAAGGCAAAGTTATGAAGCAAGTCAAAATATGTCACTTTGGCATGTAGAATATTTTTAACTATACTCAAATGAGCATCAACATATGTAACAAGAAGCTCCTTTGGTTTCTCTTATCAGAGCAGAAGTTCTGAGAAATGAAAACTACCATAAAATGCTTTTCTGGGAAGTTTCACAGCCAAGAAGAGTACATAAAATCAGTGTATACCAATATGAGCCTTCACAAAGCACTGGTATGAAATAACTGACCTTCTGTTATTTTTCTGTATGTTTTACTTTTAATTCTCTACCATGTCTGGAGATCCAACTTCTCTTCCAGTTTTCTAGTCACCTCTATACAGCTTTACATACCTTCTGGATCTACTTCTGTAGGCCTTCACTCCTTTCCTGTGTAGCTTCAGTAGTTCAATAGTTAAAACATCAGCTACTTCTGTATGCATTTTGTTCTTGATCATCTATTTTGTGGGGGACTACAGAACACAAGAAATTAAGGAAAATTTTACTTCAGAGCAGCACTGCACATCATTGGATATAGCATACAATAGTTTTCAAAAATGTTATTACTGGGAGAGATAGGGTAGAGGAGTATAAGGGAGGGAATATGGGTAAAGACAGTTAAAATTAAGGGGCACTTGAGGGCTTGTATAGAAATCTAATATAATAGAAGCTTCCTAAAATATATACATGCATGAAGGTGATCTAAATAAAATTGTCAAATCATTTGGGGAGACAGACCTCCAATTGGACATTTCTTGTCACCAAATGCAGTTTTCAGTGCTGGCATTGGGTTACATGTAATTGAGTTGTTATCAAAAGGGCCCCATGGGCATTCCCAAACAATCTAGGCTGCTGCCAAGACAATAGATTGCTTTCTACAAACTGAGAGCCAAGCTCTATCACTGAAGAAAATGCCTACCCAACTCATTGAACACAAAGTAATAGAGATGATGCCTACCTGGATAGAGGTACTCTGAATGCTACCATAGAATCAACCCCTACAAGGTAGTGCTGATACAAAAGATACTCTGAATGCTACCAAATAATTACCCCTACAAGTTAATGCTGATACAAAAGGAACTCTGAATGTTACCATTAAATAAAGGTGAATACCAACCCAGCAACAAACCCTTTGATCTGATCTTTGATTGTGTCCTGTCGGCAAGACATGTTAGTGAATGGTGGCACAAAGCTTATGGGAGTAACCAACCAAATCTGATTTAATTTCAGGCCTAATCCGTGAGATGGGACCCATAGTTGACACTACTTAGGTGACCAAGAACCTAAGACTAGATAGACCAGGGAACAAGGAGAAAACTATAAACTACTGCTTTTCTAAAGGAACGTAGCAATAAAATAATTCATGATGACATTATGATGTACTCATAGAGCAGTATCTTGCTTAGACATCATCAAAGAAGCTTCCTCCTGGAGCACAAGGGAACAAATACAGAGACTCATAACCAGACATCATACAGAGAGTGATAGACCTCTGAGTGAGAGACATTCATCACTAAATGGGATATCTCTATCAAATCTCTCCCTCTCAGGCCCAGGGAACCCCTGGAAGGAGATAGGATGAGTCTAAGCATCTGAGGAGTTAGGGGACACTAAGGAAACAAGCAAGCCCCTCTACATATAACATGACCAACAAACATGAACTCTGAAAGACTAAGGCAGCTTACACAGAGCCTGTAGGTATCCATACCAGATGGGGTTATAAAGCTAAAAGGAAATGTGAACATATTCCCCACCCCTTGCCCAGAAGCTATCTCCAACTGACAACTTGCAAATGAAAATTTAGTTTTCTCTGAGGGAGTCTTACTGGTAAGACTAACTACTGTTAAGGATAGGTCACATGCCCAGCAGTAAATGGCAAACAGAAAATGAATTCAATGGCATCATTAGAGGTTCCTTGTCTCATAATGTCATGTCAAAGATTTTTCTTTCTTTTTAAAAAAATTATCCTATTTCTTTTTATTTTATTGTTATATATAATAATATTAAAAATTAAAACAAGCTCATCAATGTTTCTATGTCTGTTTCTTGTGCCTTTTTTGGAGTTCTTTTCCTTTTGCTTGTTTTGCCCTGATGTGTTAGTTTTATTTTATTCTATTACATTTTACTTTATTATTACCCTTTAGAAGTCTGTTTGTTTTCTAATGTGAGGCCAAATAGGGTGGATCTGGATGAGAATGGAGGTAGGGCAGAACACAGAGGAGTAGAGGGAGGGGAAACTGTAATCAGGAATATTATGTGAGGAGGGAAAACTAGTTTCGATAAAAGTGGGGGATAAGCATGAAAAAATAAAAATTAAAAAATAAAATAGAATTAACTGAACTTTAAGGAAAACAAAAATGCAACACCTTAATTTCTTTCTTATTTGGATACTTCATAAACATTTTCACTGTTTCAATTTTGATTCTGAATTGACAGGGGATATGTCTAGGAGTATTGTACCAAAATGGGTAACATACAACAAAGACAAAAGTATAATTAACCTCATTCTAAGTCAGAAAAATGGGAAATAAACCATGTGTCTTATCTATAAGATTGACAAAACTACATTTACATCTCATAAAGTGTAGGTAAACAAAATTTAATACATTTTATGGAAAATTAAATCTAAATCAACCCCAAAATCTGTCAACAATTGTTACAATTTTAAAAGCCTATAAACTCTGACACATAATTTATACTTAGAAAACTTAATTTTCCTGTAAATAATAGTAAAGTTAACTAGTCCCTTAAAATATGAAAGAAAATTTGCACAAGGATAATAAGTGAGACCAAACACAACTGCCGGGAAAGCAGTTGAATCTATCATGTGACTTAATATTATACAGTAAGGTACAATATTAAATTTTATTGACTTGGAAGTTAATAAATATTAAATTAAAAATATGTTAAAATAATATAATTTTGTAATCCTTTTGTATAGTAATCTAAAAACAAGAAAAGCCTCCTTACTACATGTGTGTCACTTTGAATATGAATATTTCTAGAGTACATCAGAATAAGAAGTAGTAATTAAATATTTGTAAATTGAGGCAAATCAACGAGAGATGGTTATTTCTAATATAATGAAAACATGAATCTTCAACTTTGGGAGACAGTAAATTTTATTACAATGTTGAAAATAATAATCACCATCTCCAGTTTTAATATTCTTTGGTAAACTAAGATTTTATGGTAAATGGCAATTAAATTTTAAGCCATTTAGATCCCTTGTTGAAATTGGTATCCAAGAAATTATTGATGCCTCTCTAGATAAGGGAAGGAAAAAGACACAATTAAAATACTATCTTTCCCATTAGTGGTAACTAATCTTAGATGTTCTTGACTAAGTCAAAGGTTGATATCACTTCATCAAACATCTGTTTTGCAGCTGTTTTGTGGTAACCTTTTCACATCCATAAACAACTGAGTAAAGGGCACAAGTAGTGTGAACAAGTTTCATCCAAGCCACATAAACAGCAAACAAACAAACAAATCAGGTGTCCTGGGAAAGGAATTCTGCCTCAAGAGTCCTGCCTGAGTGTCCAGCTCACTCTAGAGATTTGGTGGGTGAGAGTCAGAGCAGATATTTTTAACAAAATCACATACCTGTACAAAACAATTCATGGAAATAAAATATAATAGTCTGTATGCATACATATGCAAATGTTTCTATTTTCCTGGGGAACACTGATTGATATATCACCCACCTTTTATATATCACCTAACTTTGAGATGTAGTTTCTTTGAAATATACTCTTTTATGAAATTGCTAGACTAGTCAAATAATGAAGGATTTGCTTAAATTATACTCAGTGATGAATGTTAAACCAGTATCATGTGCATCAAGTGGAAAGGTTGACCATATCCTTGGGCTTTCATGTGTGGGTGTGTGTCTGGTGGTACCCGGTGAAAACTGGTGTGTTTGTAGCCATGTCCTTGCCAGCTCCCCATCGCACCTTGTGTGGGCTTTCAAAAAGGCAACACACACCTGTTAAATAACTGACTGTCTTTGGTCTTCCCCACAAAAGCCCAGTTACAGTTTCCTATGTGATTGTTTGTTTTGGTTTGTTTTTAACTTTCAAACTGCTCTTGTGCAAACAGAGTAGTAAAGTGAACACAAACCAACAGTGGATCTGTCCTACAAGGCTTAGGAACCCAACCTTAAATAGTTATAGAATCCAGCTAAGTGCTCTGAAACTTCTGGGTAATTCCATTAATTTTAGCTTTTAATGTATTTGTAAACAAAATATCATAATTGTAATTTAGTTTTCCCACAGGCACAGGAATTCCTCTTGCAAAGACAACTTAAGAGATAAGACTTTCAAATTCTTGCAATTTCACTGCAATTTATTCCCACAAACTCAAAAAGGCCTTGAGCACACAGCCCATTATAAATAGTGAATCAGAAGATTGTGTGACACAGAGTTATCTCCTTTTCATTTATTACCTTAGACCCATCTCCTTGTGCAAGTGCCCTCTGGCCCTATTTCCATTGATAATAATCTGTAATTTCTGTGATTTTCTATTTTCAATACCACTAAAGATTCAAATTTTCCTTAGGACATATTACCTATTTATAGCCATTTAGAGCATTTACACCAATCTGCACTTTGGAGCTTCATCTGGCTCTATAAGTAGCATTTCCCAGGTTTCTTTAGACTTTTATTACATGGTATGACATTCGATTGATGGACTGTCTCAATCTTACTCTCTGTCAATTGTACACTGATCCGTGACAGCATAATGGATACGTGACAGTGTTTGGAAGGGTGAGAAGGACTACAATAACATTTGGGGGCAGAAGGATATTAGAGTTCCTTTTAATATTCTTCCTAATTTTTCCCTTACAGGAAAAAAAAATTAAAACTAAGAACATCTGATATGCCAATTGTCTTCATGTGGGAAAAAAAAAAAAAGACCTAAAAAAGAATCCCACTGATATATGTTTTAGACAAATGGTATTTAAAATGCTGGCAAAATAGCTGTCGATCAAGCTGAACAGGGCTATTAGACATTCCCAGTAGCAAAGAGACTTCCAAGGACCCTCTCCTGAGGCAGTCCTGTTGTGTTCCAGTCCAGGCCAAAGGTTATTACATCTAGGAAGAGATTCTGTTGAGAAAGGAGAGAAGGGTCTACTACTCTCACAGCAGGGAATTGCTCAGGACTTGCCTGAGGAGATGTGTGAACTTCCTCAGAGCAGGCATTTTGAGACTGAGCCAGAGAGCACGCCTTTGTGACTAACCCCAGAGCCTTTGAACAGAGACTTCAGGTTGATTTGCTTTTTCCAAGGTTCTACCTGTGCCCTCCCAGGGGCTCAGTAAAGAAGAGCAGGGGCATTTTAAACCTTTCTTCCTTTCTGGGATGCCATAGATAATGCTCCATGCCTACATCTTTTGGTTGTTTGGTAAAGAGGCTTCCAGACTACTCCTGGGAAACTTTGGAGAGCAGGGAGTCAGGAATGTCAATAGTGCAGGGAATCAGCTGAAGAGAAGCCCTTACCAACTGAGGAGAGCTTGGGTATGAGAAGGAGGCAGGGTTAAAGGGCTGTGCTGGGAGAGCAGACATCCTATAGCTTATGACATGGTAACAGTTCTCAAACAGGAAGCTGGGAATGGGAACAAATCAGCAGATAACAAAAACCTGTAAGGGCTGCTGCACCCATTCTTTATCAAGAGATAGTCAGTTAATAGTTTGGAAGCTCTGTCCCACCTGGTCTACAGCTGCTCAGAACCAAATGAACACACAGAGGCTTATATTAATTATAATTGCTTGGCCATTAGCTCAGACTTATTACTGACTAGCTCTTACACTAAAATTAATCCATAATTCTTATCTACATTTAGCCACGTGGCTTGATACCTTTTCTCAATTCTACCTTGTCATTTTGCTTCCTCTGTGTCTGGCTAGTAACTCCTGACTCAGCCTTCCTCTTCCCAGAATTCTCCTCCTGCTTATCCCACCTGGCTACTTGCCAATCAGCATTTTATTTATCAACCAATCAGAGCAACACATATTCACAGCATACAGAAAGATATCCTACAGCAAATCTCTGGGGGTCAGTCTAGTTAGTTTGAAAAATCTGTTGAAGCCAAATGATGTTTTCAATTTTGAAGAGGATGAATATTATATAATTTATATACAAAAGAACTATTTGATATGTCTCTGTTGGTTGTGTGCTAAACATTCACATACAATTTTTGTCTCAATATTAAGAAGTTGAAAAGGAAAAAAAAAGATTATATATATGGATTGACTCTGAGAATAATAAACATGTAAACTTAAAGTCCTTATCAGCATTGTCAGGAGAAGACACAAATCTTACAACATTATTGGATGTATAGATACAGAAAAGTCAGAAGGCAATTGAAGTCATGATCCCATAACCTATTCACAGTTGCTTGCTCCCAGCGAGTCAAATGTGTCCCTTAACACTCATTGAAGAGTGTATATTCCCATCAAACCATGATGCTGGTTTGGACCATGACCATCATAATACTATTTTGTGTAGGATGTATGAGCTCTTACAAAGAGAGCATCAACACAAACACAATTAAGGATCAACATATGTGACAGATAAGCTTAGGGGAATTGTTGGCTTCTGGAAGTCTCCATCTGCTACATTAGTTATGGGACATTTGATTTTCTTTTGCTTGGATCCACCTTTCCATGATCTCCTTTCAAGAGGGCCACTATCATATGGCTTGAACTCATATGTACTCTTTCAAGCCAATAAGACTGGATATGGTCTATATAACATATGGAGGCTGTGATAAAGGATGTATACATCCTAAATATGTTTAAGTCATTAAGGAAAAATAGAAATGGATATAAGTGGCAATAAATATCAACTGTAGACCCTGTGTCCTTTAGTTCCACATCCATATTTTAGCTTATAAGTTTTATCCTTTTACTTGTTAATGGCTAATTTGCTACTCACTCATTCAGACAAGTAGTTAGTTAACTCAAAACACATTTATTGAGCACTTACTTTGTATCCTATGCCATGTGCTTATACTGATAAA
Source organism: Onychomys torridus (assembly GCF_903995425.1). Lineage (NCBI taxonomy): Eukaryota > Metazoa > Chordata > Mammalia > Rodentia > Cricetidae > Onychomys > Onychomys torridus. The sequence continues at coordinate 123,015,901 of NC_050448.1, forward strand.
TAATTTTTACTATAGTGGAAAGAAAAAAAGCAAATTTAGGTAAAATATTCTACGTTCCAGCTGTGGGGTTTTATACAAGACACTTTGTCAACATGACTGTGTAGGAGGCTGTCTTTTAATAGAATTTGGGTTTGGGCTCTGGACCCAATGAGAGTTCTTTAAGTTGGAAAGGAATGGCACACAGGGTGATAGTATACACAAAAGTAGACCTCAGGGTGATGAAACCACCCTGTGTTCCAGAGGAATAGTGAATGTTGTGCAGCAGGATGAGATGGTGAAGATAGGAATGGTAAGGTTGGAGACTGGAGAAAGGGCAGCAGCCAGCAGCTTCTAACCCTGCAGCTCGCAGCACTTCATGATTTTATGTACAGCCATAGAAACTAATGTTGATCTAAATGGGACCAAACCCATGGCAAGAATGTTTGGTAAAACAGCCAAATGTCTGATCTATACCAAGCAGAAGCTTACTACAAATCATGCCACATGATCCCCTCATGGGCCTGCCCACCACCTTGAACCATTCAGAACATCCTTACCATGTTGTTCCTTTAGGTCCTAGCAACAACCTTTGTAAATTCTTTTTTACACTGACCTTGACTTCCCAAAGACTGATGTATTCAGGCTGACTGTCATGGTGTGCATCCACTCACACATGCCTTCAGGATCTGCCTGCTTTTATATCTTTTTAAAGACATTATCATCCACTTTCTGAATAAACAGGGTTCCTCCTCTTGCTCCCTGACTCTTTAGCACTTCTGGGCAACAAATTCCTAGAAAATGTATTTACTGGATACTTACTTCAGGGCGAAATATGCTGCCATCCTTCCTGAAGGAGTCCAAGATGGTGAGAACCTTCCGTCTCTTCCTGCCTCCATCCCTTAATACCATCATTTATTAGATCCTTCTTAGTAGCCCCCATCCATTGAGCTTGCCACTGACATTTTCTCACAATGAAAATCAGTAAGAAGTGTACATTGTAGTCTCTTATATAATGTCTATGTACATGAAAGCAGTTTATTCTTATAGCCTAACTATGCACTTACTCATTGTCAACCACTGAGATAGTGATTTTACATCAATCTGGTGACCTAATTTCTGGAGATTGAAGAAATCATGCATCTACTTATTAAGAAAAGAAGAAAACTCTTTCCTTCAGTCTTGAGCATCTCTTCTAATCTGGACTAGGCTTTTAAATTGTCATGTATCATACCTTCAAGCATTTGGTCTTTTAAGTATCCAAGAGGGCTCCTCCCTTAGAGTTAGCACATCAGACAGAACATAGGCTGTCCTTCCCTACACCTGGATAAAGCAGGCTGCTGGACAGAAGTACAAACAGCAATAGTTACTAAATGGACTTGGGATAGTGTTTTAGTTAGAGTTTCTATTGCTGTGACAAAAGCACGACCACAAAAGCTCTTGTAAAGGAAAACATTCAATTGTGGTGACATTTTGGTGACTTACAGTTCAGAGGTTCAGACTATTATCATCATGGTGGGATATAGTGGCATACAGGCAGACATGGTACTGGAGAAGGAGCTGAGAATCCTACATCAGCTACAGTTTGAAATGTTCTCAAACACTTCTCAAACACACACACACACACACACACACACACACACACACACACACACACGAGAGAGAGAGAGAGAGAGAGAGAGAGAGAGAGAGAGAGAGAGAAATGGCATAAATATATGAAGTATTTTATTGTTGCTTCTTTTACTTATATACTATTTATATTTTCTCCCACATTATTGCATTTAGCCTTACTTTGCTTAAAGAGACAGGCAGATACATAGGTGGGATGACTCTGAAGTGCAGTGAGAAGTGTGTTCATGGCCTGCCTTTGTTGTCTATCTCCTTTTGAGACAGGGTCTCTGGTAAACAGGCAGGCCTGAAACTTCCTGTGTAACAGAAGATAACCTTGAACTTATGATCCTCTCACCTCCTGAAGTTTGGGAAACTTGACTTTGAAATCTTCTAATCACCAATGTCCTCTAAGCAAGCTTGTGCTGGCCTCCTAACCTCTCATATTGATTTACAGGGATCAACACAGTGCTTGGCATCACTAGCACCACCAGCACCACCAGCACATCATCACCTAGGTTTACACCTGGGTGGATATCCATGGAGAAAAAAAAATAAACAAGACATGTGTAGGTGTAATTCTAAATGGTCTTATTAAATAAGAAAAAACAGAACCAAATGCAGAGTTGAAAGCCCAAAAGATCAGAGGACTAGTGAAGCCTTTAATTTACCAGTCGCAGCCGTCCTTCCCTCAGAGAGAGACCTTCTCCTGTGTGACCCGTCTTTTTTTTTTTGCCTTTCTGTTCTACATTCTCATTGGCTCTAAACCCAACCACATGATTTCCTCATCACTGCCTGTCTATACAGATCTCCAGGTCTCTATGGTTGGTACTGGGATTAAAGATTCAAGTCACTGCTTGGCTGTGTCCTTGAACACACAGACTCTGCCTGCCATGTGATTGGATTAAGGGCATATGCCAGCAGACTTCTGCTAAATGACTTGCTTTTAGCTCTGACCCCCAGGCAACTTTATTTACTAACGTACAAATAAAGTCACATTTCAGCACAAATAAAGTATCACAGTAGACATGCTTGGACATTCAGGAGAAACACATCTCATGGGATGTCATGTTGTAACCTTTAATAAAAGACTTCATAAAAAAAATCTGTTTTCTTTTATTTTGTGTATATGAGTGTTATGTCTGCATATTTGCTAATTGCACCATGTGGATGCTATGCCAAAGGAAGCCAGAAGAGGGTGGCAGATCCCCTGGAACTGGAGTTACAGATGGTTATGAGCTGTGTGGGTGCTGGAAGCCAAACCCAGGTCCTCTGCAAAACCAGAAAATGCTTTTAACTGGTGAACCATCGCTACAGTTCCCATCTTGCAACTTCAAAAAGCAACTTTGAGTTGGCTGCTACTACCAGGGCTTGTTTGAGGTTAACAGAAGCAGGGCAAATAGAAAGAAACAAACCTCAGGGTTTGTTTTATACTCAGCTGTCAAGAAGTGATCTTTGTTCAAGCAATAGCAATAGTAGGTTTCTCTCAGTCTGTCAGTCATCTAGAGAGATCATTTAGATGATTTATGCTATAGGCACCCTTCAAATAACTGTGCAACATCTTCAGAAAAATCTTAAAGTGTTTTGTTTCTTTGTGAAGTCCTTGAAACCTTTATGGAGATTGTCCCAACCTGTAAGCAGGTGCCTGGTTTTTTATTTTTGTTTTGTTTTGTTTCTGTTTGTTTGTTTGTTTGTTTGTTTGTTTTAATTAAGACAAATTTTAACTCGTGCCCATCAGATGAGAAAATATGCTACCTATCAAATAACTGGAGTCTTGTGAATGGGCCCTAGGTGACCAATGCCATTAAATAAAAGATTCACATTTCTGAATATTTCTGGCTGAAAGCTATTTCGTTCTTGATTCTGGCCAGAATCTTATTTAAATATTAATTCTCAGGATGCCAGTTTCATCTTTATACTTCTAGAGTTTTATTTGACAACAAAATCAAATGCCTGAGGACTTCTTACACATTGAAAAACCTCTCCAACTGTAGCATGTCTGAGGAATCCCTTCCCTCTCCTATTACCCCCATTTTATTTCCATTCACTGCCTCTGTGTGGAGAAAGCCAGTATCTTTGACTCCATAAGAGCCATTTAGCTCAATGCTCCCTGACAGTTTGTATTCTTTCCCAGAAATGTGAAGTTTGAACTTTAGGAGCAAATAGATATATTTTACATTTTTAAATGGAGCTCTGTTCTAAGCGCATTCTTCTGCCAATATTGATAATGGTAAAAGGTTAATGAAAAAATATATAAAGAATGAGCCAGCCAGGAAGACTCCAGGCAGAAAGAGGATTGTCTGGCCAGATGATAGGATTCCCAGGATAAAAGGGGTTGAGACTCCACTTAGTCGAGCAGAGGGTCCTGAGTTCTGAAAATTAGCTTTGATAGATGCAAGTCAGAGAAGGACCATGTCATGATCTTCTCAAAAAGAAATGGAAGGAAACTGTAAAAACAAGGTAAGAGGTGATTAATTGTGGTGGATCTCATCAGGAGGTCGAGATGTACAGCCTCATTGCAAGATTGTACCTATAATTGTCATAATCACTTTAGAAAGAATCTCAAAATAGCCTCTTGATATACATATTGTGATTATTTTTCTACATTCTTGCAATGTTTAGATGTGGTAAAGGTCACTGATCTTTTCTTATTTCTATGTAATTCCAGTCTTTAAATTACACTGAAGGCCTATGGGGGTGACTTTTAGGTCATGTTTTGAGCAATCTTAGAATGTTTAAGCTTGGTTTATCAGATTCTCTGTTATGCCAAAGGTATTTTGAGAAAGAATTTCACCTGGGATAGGGCTCTCTGTATAGACCAGGCTGGCCTGCAGCTTGCAGAGATCCTCTAGAAACAGGAGTTGCAGGCACACCAAACATGCTAAGCTGCTTTAATAGATCCTCCTAGTAGAGAGAGAGCTTTGCTATACTATGTATCTCTTTTCTGCCCCGGATTATTTCTAGACAATATAGGCCACTTGAACCAGAATCTGCTTCCTTGTGTTTGCAAATCCTTATGGAGGTGGGAATGGTATATGAGGAAAGGGAGAATAAAGGCTGAACTCGGAGATCCTGGAGGCCAGGTGAAAGGTGCCTTCTTCCATCACTCTGGTGTCTTATCAAGCTGTCATGTTGTTTCCCTACCTTAGGAACTGCTGATGTTAGAACAGATATTTGATTCTGCATATATAATCAAGCAATTCTGGAATAAGAATGTAAGATTCTTGATATTTGAATAATAATCCCATTCTATCGATCTTATATCACCTTCCAACCCTCTGGAGGCAAATATTCAAAAGGTATTTTCTTTTTTTCTCCCTGGGGGAGACTGCAGACCTACAGCAGATATGCGCTAATTATAGCCATGGTAAAGGTGATGGATGGTGTGTCTTTATTTCATTATAAAATCACTTAGATTATTAATTGTAAATTCAAATGTAAATGTAAATATGGTAAGCTGTGGGGGTATTTCTGAGCCAATCACTTTATTTGATAACTTTACTATTTTTTTTTATCATTTTATGGTAGCTTTTCTCTTTTTTGTTTTTTTGGTTTTTTGTTTTTTGAGACAAGGTTTCTCTGTGTAGCTTTGTACCTTTCCTGGATCTCACTCTGTAGACCAGACAGACTGGCCTCGAACTCACAAAGATCCTCCTGACTCTGCCTCCTGAGTGCTGGGATTAAAGGCCTGCACCACCATCACCCGGATAGAGTAGTTTTTCAAAATTTTGTGTGACAGAATATGGTAATCATTTTTCTGTGAATTTTATGGATAAAATCTGTGCTTTCATAACACTTTAAATTTGCATCTAATCCATATGATTTGCTAGAGAATTTCCATATAAAATCCCAGTGACTCAACACTAACAACCAGTAGGTGAGCTAGGGAATGACCACAAGATCTTGGCACCAACAACCTACTAGTGAGCTAGGGAATGACCACAGATCTTGGGCCATTGGGTGGGTGAATATAAAGTTAGCAACCTTCCCAGTTGAGACAACCCCATTTAGCATAAACTTCCTCCCTTTTGGCTTGAGTTGACATGCCGAAAGATCTTATATGCTGAGTTCTCTGGGAAGGAGATTTGAGATGAGCTCTGAGTTAAAAGCACACACACAAAAATGAGAAGTGAAAAAAACTGACAGAATATGTAACTGAGTTGTGTTGCTACCCTGTACAAACTGAAGGAGGGACTAGCATCATGAAGAAACTGTACAGCTGAAACCATCTTTCAAAATTGTCACAGCACCTATGATGCAGAATCTCCCTGAAAGACCAAACAGAGAGAGCATGTAGGCTATTCCACCCTTAAAAGGGGATATACACAACAACATGGACAAATTTAGGGGACAATGAATTAATGAATAAGCTGTACATAGCAAAACAAATGCTGTATTATCTCATCTTATGGAGTCTAAAACCACCTGTCTCATAGAAGTTGAGGATGATGTTTATCAGAATGTGGGGTAATTGGGTTGGTAGACATTAGAGGAGATGGCCCAATGGATAACTAATATGATTAGAGAGGAAGAATTTATCTCAAGAGATTTATTGTACAGCAAGGTAATTTTAATTAATAACAAAGTATTGCTCCACTGTAAAGTGTAGAAATTGGATTATAAATTCACTTATCATAAGATAATAATTATGAGATAACGTATTTGTTACACAGCTAGATTTAGCTATTCCTAAATGTATACATATTTCAAAGTCACACCAAAAAATACAAGGTAATCTATCAAATAAAATGAGTAATTTTGAAGCAAATTGACTAAAATCTTTATGAATAATTCTATCATGTGTCTGTCAATTAGTAAGCTTTTAGTATTTTATGTACTTTTAAGTTTTACTTAATTACCTTCAAGATATGGTATCTGCACAATGAAATCTCTCATTGTACTTGTTACTTGTCTTGTAACAAAAATACCTATAAAAAGCAATTTAAGAAATGAAGGGTTTATTTTGTCTTAGAGTTTAAGGCATTGTCAACTATCCTGATGAAGAAGGTATGGAGGCAGAAGCAAGTGGTACAGCTGGAGTGGGAAAGCGTTTTCTCCTTCTTATTAGCCCTAGACTCTAGCTCACAGTTATAGAAAGTCTTCCCACCTCAACTCAATCTAGGTTTGTACAGAGGTTTGTCCCCTAAGTGATTTTGGAACCTGACACCTTGACAGCCAATCTTAACTAATATTTCACAACTATCACAGGCTGTTAAACCTTCTGCCCTGAAGGATCATTCATTTCAAATGGACTTTTCTGAGAGTTCTCCATATACAAACATCACAGCAGAGAAGAAAGGCATTGTCCCTTTGTCCAAGTGCACACAATGTATGCTAGAGTGTAGAAGTCCAGCTTTAAACAACAACAACAAAAAAAACTCCAATCCCCCTGACAGCCTGGCTTAGACTGAACTGTCTCACTGACTTCTGTAACCCTAGGTGAGCCCAGATGATCCCTGCTGCCTGATCCTAGAACCCACATCTGGGAGTGCATGCCCAGTCCAGCTCCTCCAGGACAACCTACTTTTTTTTTCATTAATTCCTTATTTAGCTGAACTATAAAAATTATTAAACACATGCTCATGAACTGACATAGCACCATGCTGTTCAACAGATGAATGAGGCTGTGTGTGTGGATTTTACTCCATGTGAATGAGCTTCATTTAGGTCTTCTCTGCACTTCACATTTTCCAAAATTCCAGTCATTGGAAAGATTTCTCTCCTTATAACTCCGGCACAGATTTTCTTAATTTCTTTCCCCTGGTTGTGGGGGTGCAGGTTTACAGACATGTGTGAAAGGAGGAGGATTATGAAGGGGGTGGTTATGACACATTTTCATTTTCAGCTGCCATGACTCCCAGGCCTTAATCCAGCCCAGATCTCAACAGAAACCTAACACCACCCTAGTGACCCTGCACTTGCACAGAGCCTCAAGTCACCAAATAAGGAAAGCCATTTGTCATCTGAACCATAAATATTTACATCCATCAGTGACAAATGTATAAAGACTGGAGTGATGGTGTAATTTCAGCTGCTCTGCTCAACCCTGTCAAGACTTCCTCTTATCTCCTGAAGGCCCCACAGACTGATCTTTGCTGGTTGGATAAGAATGTGTCCTCCAGCTTGTTAACCTGCTCTGACTGTTCACGACCCACATTTGTCACCTAGGAGGTTTTTATTTCTCTTTTTAATTTAGGGGCTGGCTGCAAACCTATTTGTTAGGTACAGTTGTTGGCAATGATATGCTTCCTCCTCCTTCTTTCTCCCTGCTAGAGTCCATTCCCAAAATGTCTGAAGGATCACCATATTTTTTTCTTCACTTGACTGAATTAATGACAACAAAACAATTCAACATCCTCCTGACTGCCAGTTCCTGCATATAAGTGATTTAGAGATTAAGTTCTAATATTGTGCTGAGTACAATTTAGGAACACCAGGGAGTTGCTAACCCTAGTAAGGTGACTATGGAACAAAATGCAATGCAGAAACATTTTCAAGCATGGCATGAATGAACTGTATTAAATGGCCTGGATGGAATATAAAACAGAGATAGGTTTTACTCTTCCGCCAAGATCTGGACTAGTAAGTAAAGTGAAAAATCACAGCCACTACCCAATTGGTCTTCCATAGCTAAGTTATTATGCCAAAAGTGCCAGTTAAAGAATGATTAAGGATAACTCAATGTTAAATTTAGATATTTCAATTTCAATGACCACAATTTGTTTTAAAATTAACAGTATTAGATATTTATATACATTATATAATATATATATATGGTATTGGATACAATGTATTGGATAATTAATATATTATATATAGATATATTATATTATATTATAATATATGGGTATATATTATTGTCCTAGTCATATTTTTAAAAAATTGCTATAGACATCTCTAAAATGATATAGTGTTTTTTGACAAAGGATGAACAGGAACTTGCCCCAGTGAGTATAGCAATAAAATCTGAGAATGTGCTATAAATTCATAGACAAAAGTTTCAACTTGAAAGAAAATCCATTAAAGAGAAGAGAAGACACTGAATGAAAAAGGTTCAAGTTGCCTGCTAACAAAACAATCCAACACAAAGACAAAGACAATAAAAACAAGCAAAATTGTATTCAGTGTTTTGTTGAGGCTGGGATGTCAGTCATGTTGGATTTTTGTTTGTTTGTTTTTTGTTTTTTTTCCAAGCAATCTCTAACTTGTGGCTTAAGGGGATTTTCTCATATAAGATACAAATCAGTGACCAGTTAGTCCAGGAGATATCTGGCACCATCCTGTACCTGCTGGTTTATTTTCTTATGATAAGGTAAGTGGATAAGGAATAGATATTCTCATTGCACTTCACAAGTTGACAGAGGAAATTTGTGAGTAGCAGACTTTACGGATTGAGGGTCTGAGACAATATTATCTCATTCTCTCTTGTGGGTGATTATGTTTCTATTTTGGGTTGATGGCTAAAATTCAGTGACTAAATGGTTGGAATCATCAGCCTCTGTGGAATTTTCCCTGGTGGGAAACTTGGATTTAGCAAGAATGAGGTGGACAATTGTAGAATTTTGACCCAGACCTCAAAGTGAAGATTTAAGTGGTATGGCTGGCCTTCTTTGGTTCCAGAACATTCATCTTGTGAAGCTTCCTTCTCTCCTATATTCCTGTGTCCACTGATTTTACAACATCATGCTAGAATGGGAGCTTCTGGATACAAGAGTCTGATGATTGATTTCAAAGTCTCTAAACTTTGTTACAATGCTTTGTAAGTAATTAGGGCTGGACAATTGGACTCCTGGAGCTCCACCTGGGGCCTGGCCAAGGATCTCTGCATCCACTTCCATCAGTTATTGGATGAGAGTTCCAGCACGACCATTTGGGTGTTTGGCCATCTGATCACAAGACTAAGTCAGGTTAGGCTTTCTCTCGACCATTGCCAGTAGTCTACAGAGGATGTATCATTGTGGATTTCTGGGGACCTCTCTAGTACTTTGCTTCTTCCTATTCTCATGTGGTCTTCATTTATCATTGTCTGTTATTCCTTGTTCACCCTTTCTGTTCTTGATCCAGTTGGGATCTCCTGCTCCCCTAAGTTCTCTTTCCCTCAAATCTTGCTCTTCATTACCCCCACTTATGTCCAGGTTGTTCATGTAGATCTCATCCATTTCTCTGTCATTGGGTGATCCCTGTGTCTTTCTTAGGGTCCTGTATTCTAGGTAACCTCCCTGGAGTTGTGAGTAGCAGTCTAGTCATCTTTGTTTTACATCTAGTATCCTCCTATGAGTGAATACATACCATGTTTGTCTTTCTGAGTCTGGGTTACCTCACTCAGGATAACTTTTTCTAGATCCATCCATTTGTCTGCAAACCTCATGATGTCATTGTTTTTCTCTGCTGAGTAGTACCATTGTGTATATGAACCACATTTTCTTTATCCATTCTTCAGTCAAAGAGCATCTAGGTTGTTTCCAGGTTCTGGCTATTACAAACAATGCTGATATGAACATAGCTGAGCAAATGCCCTTGTGGTATGATTGAGCATTCCTTGGGTATATGCCCAAGAGTGGTATAGCTGGGTCTTGGGGGAGATGGATTCCCAATTTTCTAAGGAAGCGCCATATTAATTTCCAAAGTGGCTGTACAAGCTTGGATTATAAGAGTATAAATTGTTGAGACCAAGATTGGAAAAAGCACAGACAATAGCCAAACTAATGGAAACATATGATCTATGAACCAAAAGCTGTGGAGCCCCCAAGTGGATCAGGCCCTCTGGATAAGTGAGATAATTGAATAGCTTGAACTGTTTGGGAGGCACCCAGACAGTGGAACCTGGACCTGTCCTTAGTGCATGAGCTGGCTGTTTGGAACCTAGGGCTTATACAGGGACACATGCTCAGCCTGGAAGGAGGTGACAGGACCTGCCTGTACTGAATCCACCAGGTTTGAATGAATCCCCAGGGCAGTCTTGGCCCTGGAGGACATGGGAATAGAAGGGAGGGGCTGGGGGGAAGGTGGAGGTGGGGACGGGAGGCGGGAGGACAGGGGAACCCATGGCTGATATGTAAAATTAAATTAAATTTTAAAAAAAGTAATTAGGGCTGAGAAAATATCAGTTGAATAGATGAAAGAAGAGAAGTTTAGAAAAACAAAAATAGAAAAGATGTTAATATCTTTCTAAATTAGAACAAACAAGTGGCAGGAACTTAAATATTCCCTAGCTTTCTCTTTTCTGTGTGGTTGTGTGGGCATGCATGCCGTTGCTCACTAAATAATTCTTTTGATGACGTGGTAGCTTCTAAAAGATCAAGCTCGACTTGCAGAGGCAAAGCTCATTACCAGGACTTATATTTATAGCTTTAGCTATTGTTTGGAAATTCAGATACTCAAAGCAATAGCCATGCACAAAGGTAATTTCCACAGTCACATGGCTGATATCTAGGGCCCAGAACAGGGCTTGCTTCTAGAATGTAGCTATCTCTTCAGTGCCTGCTCTGCCTTCTGGTTCCCAAGTACTGAATCTTCCAAATGTTAATTAAACCATGTTCATCTCCTCTTATGGAGCTTAATAGTCTTAAGCCTCCAAAAGTATGATTCTACTCTGCCCAGACAAAGTCCACATCTTAAATTGCTTGTTTTCTACTGAATAGTCATGATAGCATTATATGACTGTTACTATGAGTTATGAATCTATTTTTGTTTTAGATGTTTACTTTTTAAAAAGAAGAGTCTGAACATCCGAACTAACTTCTAATTGTTCAAATATTTTTATTCTAAGAGCTACTTTATCTAGGAGGACTTCTGATGGCTTCTGTCTTCTGCCCCTCTCCTGATTGTTCACTTATTCCAGTAATTGAATAATCTCAGCATGCAGTGTAATACACAAGTCAACATCATTAAGTACCAGAAGCTCATACTCTGCATAGTCTCGTATTTTATGGCAAGTGTCTTATCTCCAAATTCTTTCTGAAAGAAGAATTATAGTTAAGTCAAATGCACCAAGACTTAAAGGAGTCATTATTCAATATAAGAATCACAAGGGATGAAGCTTCAGACTCAGAAACCTTTCCTGTAGGCAACTGAAATTCAGACTTGGAACCTGTGGTAGTCCCTTGACTTGTGTTCTTATTTGCAAGAAGAGAATATGCTGTGTTGCTATATGGTCCTAGGAAGGAGGGTGTATGAAAAGGCTAACTGAATATGCACATTTTAAATGGAAAGCAATTGCTATCATCAACCAGTAGACAGTTTATGTAGAACATTTAAGATGTAACTGTAATCATGGGCCATTTTTCTTCCTTCTGATGGATGAATACTCTGAAGAAGAAATACAAAGGGTGTATGATTTCGACAATTTCTTGTTTCTTAAAATAGAATTCAGTCTTATGATTTCAATTTTTTTCTAACCTTATTTTGGTTCTCAGTTTTTTGTTTGCCTATTTGTTTTTTGTCTTCATGTTGAAATTTGTAAATGAGTGAAAGGAGATGGTGGGTGAGAAGAGACAGTAGATTGGTTAGTATGCAACTGAAGATTTTACCAGAAATCCTCAAGACCATCCCTAAAAGTACATTTTATCCAGCAGACCTCAAGAATTTCACTGGATCTCATTGAGCCTTGCTTTTCTTTTCTTTTTTTCCCTGTGTTTCCAGTCTTTATTTCCTTATCTGTTGAATGCAAATGTACATGATTGGCATCTCACAACGTTGTCATTGTCATAATGATGTCATAAGGTCAAGTATACAAAATTTTTCCTCACTTTGGTTTTCTTTTTTTCTTTTTTTCATTTTTCTTTATTAAGAAATTTTCTACTCACTCTACATGCTATCCACAGACCCCCCTCCTCCCTCCTCCCATCCCCCAGACCTCTTTCCCAAGTTACCCTGCATCCCCACAACCCCCAAATCGAGGTCTTCCATGGGGAGTCAGCAGAGCCCAGCACACAGAGCCTAGGCAGGTCCAAGCCTCTTCCCACTGCACCAAGGCTGTGTAAGGTGTCACACCACAGGCATTGAATTCCAGAAGCCTGCCCATAGACCAGGGACAGATCTTGATTCCCCTGCCTGGGTGCCCCACAAACAGTTCAAGCCAAACAACCGTATCCAGAGGGCCTAGTCCAGTCCTGTGGGGGCCCCACAGCCACCAGTCCACGGTTCATGGGTTTCCACTAGTGTGGCTGGTGATCTCTGCACATCCTCCCATCATGATCTCGATGTCCCTCACATGCAGTATCTCTTCTCTCTATCAATTGGATTCCCAGAGCTCAGCCTGGTGCCTGGCCGTGAATCTCTGTATCTGCCTCCATCTGTCACTGGACAAAGGCTCTATGATGACAGCTAGGTTATTTGCTGGGCTGGTCACCAGAGTAGACCAGTCTAGGCACCCTCTGGACCACTGCCAGCAGACCAAGGTGGGGTCAAACTTGTGGATTCCTGAGAGCCTCTCCAGCACCCTGACTCTTCCTATTCCCATGATGTCCTCATCTGTCATGGTATCTTCCTCCTGCCTTCTAACTCTGTCCCTGTTCCAGCTTGACCCTCCCATTTCCCTATGTCCTCATCCTCCACTCCTTGCTGTCTGCCACCACCACCACCCCCACCCATTCCACTCATGTGGATCTCATCTGCTTCTTCTTCACAGGGTCATCCATGTGTCCCTCCTAGTGTCTTTCCCGGTTAGCTAGCCTCTCTGGAGTTGTGGGTTGCAATCTGGCCATCCCTTCCCTCACATCTAGTATCCACTTTTGAGTGAACACATACTATGTTTGTCCTTCTGAGTCTGGGTTACCTCACTCAAGATGATATTTTCTAGTTCCATCCATTTGCCTGCAAATTTCATGATATCATTGTTTTTTTTTTTATTGCTGTGTATATGTGCCATATTTTCTTTATCCATTCTTCAGTTGAGGGGCATGGAAATGCAAGACAAAACAACTCTGAGATACCATCTTACACCTGTCAGAATGGCTAAGATCAAAAAACGCTGAAGACAGCTTATGTTGGAGAGGATGTGGAGCAAGGGGAACTCTCCTTCACTGTTGGTGGGAATTCAAACTTGTACAGCCACTTTGGAAATCAGTATGGCAGTTTCTCAGAAAATTGGGAATAAGTCTTCCTCAAGACCCAATTATACCACTCTTGGGCATATACCCAAGGAATGCTCAATCTTACCACAAGGACACATGCTCAACTATGTTCATATCAGCTTTATTTGTAATAGCAAGAACCTGGAGTCTGGCTTTTCTTAATATTCAGAAGGGGATAATTCAGCTGTTTATTCAGTGGACACTCTGAGTTTTGTGTAAGCAATAGAACATGCAAGCTTGTTCATGCCTTCTAGGCTGACTTGCCCTGTCTTCCTTACAGGGCTTTAGAGAAGATCATGTTAGTGAGGTGGAAATGTGTCCTGGCAGAGGGAAACTGTCTTTAAATAGATAAAATTGTGGTCATCATGCAGAATGCTGCTTTGAGGAGGATGAACAGCCCCATTCCATCCTCAGAGTACTTGTAACCAAGCAATTCATTTGGGGATATTCAAAAAGGTCTTGCTAGGACAATGTGGGTTCTGTCTCATTGTTTAAAAAATAAACAAGACTTAAACGCAAAATCAGTTTCTGAAAGAGTGAAAATCTACACATCTCCCTTCTTTCCTCCAGGCATGGCAAAAGGCACTGTCAGCAGCAATAGCTCGAGGCAGATTTAATAATAATAGTTCCATTTTTTATTGTGTTCCATTTGAATGTGCTCTAAACAGATTCATCTTAATCTGTATGATCATCTGTCATTTTAAAAAGTCCCAATTCAGTGAGCTTATCTCAAATTTAAAAGTTCTGGGCATTCACAGTGACAATTTCTTTTTGAAATGATTTAAATCATGATTCATTAGTAAACTAGGTTAGAATTTATTTTCCTGTATTTTCAAATGTTAAATTTAACTTCAAGGGCTTGCAATTGAATTTTAAAATGCAGAGAAAAAAATGTAGTTGGGTCAGGTGAGGAAACCATGACTAAAAACCTTCTAGTCTGAGTCACATGCTTGATGTTGAGATCTATTCCTATGTGGCACTGGTTGGTGGTCATTGCAACTTGACCACTTGAAAGTAGGCTGGTTTTCCCCCAACAAATTTAGCTTTTTCTGGAATCACCCTTTAAAAGGCACCGACAGTTCAGTTACACATGCACACAGACTGATTCTACATTGAGGTAACACAATGCCTTGCCTCATATTTTATTTGAAAAAACTTCTACCTGCTGTAGTACAATGGATACCTATTTTACACGCTTTAAAAAGAAGAAGAAGAAGAAGAAGAAGAAGAAGAAGAAGAAGAAGAAGAAGAAGAAGAAGAAGAAGAAGAAGAAAGATAGATAGATGGATCATATTGCCATGGAGAAAATATGTTGCATGTCCTGAGACACCTAATCAGGTTGCAACTAGAAGGGTCCTTGAAAATATTAGTGGCACAAGTAATATCTTTAGGAATATCTTCATCTTACATGAATGTTTTTTTTAAGTGCTTCGTTATTCATATGTTATGAGCTGTTCATAAGACTTGGCTGAGATCCTCTCCTTCAGGCACTTTGGTCTCCAGTGGCCTGTTAAAATGGGCTTAGCACATTCACAAGGCTTTTCATTGCAGTCCAGCCTGTTTGTAAATGTGATTCATCAATATCATATTCAGAAGACAGTCTATGCAGAGCCTGCCTAATGCTGAGAGCATAGAATTTCTACCCAGTAATGACATCTTGAATGAGTTTGGGTTGGGGGCATATTGCATTCTTTTTCAAGGCTCTGTTTTTTGTTGTTGGTTTTTTTTTTTGTATTTTTCCTCCTCTTCAGCCATTTCCTTGCTTTTACCAGGCTATAAAAATAGGAACACATTTCTTTCCTTTGAAATGAATGATATCAGCCCCAGTGTTACCCTTCTCTGGGGTGAGAGATAATTAAATCTGCATGCAAAGAAGGGGCTGTTTACAAAGTCATGATTTTGATGTCATATGCTACATCCAAGCCCACTATCTACGACAGTTCGTGCAACCTTTTCTTGTTGACATCAACTAAATTATCTGGGCTGACATTCATAGGCTATTAGTTATAGGACTTAATGGTTTTCTTCCAAAAGAATAGCAAAGAGGTTTTCGAAAGGTAGTTTTCATAAATACTACCCACATCCTGATGGATTCTTATCCTTACAGGGGAAGACACAGCTAATTAGAGTGAATTAAAAACAGTCCAGAAAGCTGTCAGTGACAGATATGCATGACATGTACCAGTCTGGTCCAGACACTGGAGATGAGGCATCCTCTCCTCTCTGTAGTAATTGTTAATTGAGCCTAAACTTGGGATTGTATTCTTGAAATGTTTTGATGCCAAAAAATTGGGGGAACACTCACTTTTTCCCCCAAAATTACTACTCCATCGGTTTTGTTTGTTTGTTTGTTTTTTTCTCTGTCTCCCAGGGTAGGCTGAGCTGATACACAACATGTGCCTTTTCTCTAGAAGTGATACTGCTGAATGGAATCCCATCCACTTCCTTTCCACCTTCAGAAGAACTCCCTTTATATGCTGTCAGCCATCTTGGGCTTTTAATATTTAAAATGCAAACATGCCCCCCAGAATAGGATTCCATATTTGAAAGAACCCAGAGGGAATGGAAGACTTGGTTTGCCACATAGCTAAGTAGTTCCCAGAAATTCCTACTCTTTACTCCTTGTGTGACAGGCTGACAAGAGCTTCCTTGTTTGTCAGATATAGAAATATCCCTATCACACTTCATGTTTTCCCTTGTAGAATGCCTAAAGGTGCTTGACTCATTAAAATTGTATCTACCTTTATGAACCTACATGCAGAGTTTTTAATCCTGCACAATTAGATTTTTCTAATACATGCAATCCTCTAAAGAACTCAAAGGGAATAAAATATTAGTATACCCACTCTGTGGTTACTGAAACTGAAACTTGGGTTAATAATTTTCTGCCATAAGAGGAAGAACCATAAAGAAAGTTCTAGGCTATTTTATCTGCCTACCCAATCCCCCAATCATAGTTTTGTTGCACTTAGTATTGTGAATTAGAAAAGGATTATTCACACCACAGATTAATAAATGATGGAATCAAGATCTTATGAGGCAACAATACTTATTCCTTACTGTTCAATGATAGAAGTAGACTGCTAAAGTAGGTGCTGTGTAACTCTCACTGTACATCATGGGCAACAATCCCTTTAGAGACATCAGTGGATTCTTAAAAGATCACTCTGTTAAAGTAACATAGTCCATATTGTGTGCAGGTTTCCTGACCACAGTTTCTGGTAGTTTGTACCTAGCTATGCAAGTATTTTTTACTTCTATTTACTAAGTGACAAATTTTGGAGTTCAAAGGTGCAGAAATATTGGCCTCATGTAACCATGAAGCTAAACTTTCCCCCCTTGTATATACACTTAAGAAAGTCTGGACTCATGCTTACTTGCTCTTCACTTTCTGAAGTTTCTAACAGTGTGTTTATTTTGGTTTGCTGTGATGAGTCTCTGTCTTAGCTCTATTTTCTGTTGCTGTGATAAAATACCCTGGTAAAAGGGAACCTACAGAAGGAGGAAGGCATATTTTAGCTCATAATTCCATCAAAACAGGAAAGTCATAGCAGCGGGAGCTTGAGAAAGCTGGTCACACTACATCTGTAGTCAAGAACAGAGAGCCATGACTTTATGCATGCACACTAGTGTTTCGCTTGCCCTGCTCGCTCCCATCTGACCCTGCACTGCCTAGCAAGGTCATTATGGTTCCCACAGAGGGCAGCTCTTTGCATCCAAGCAAAATAATCAAGATCATGCCCTATGGGTATGCTCACATGCCCAGCTAATCTAGACAATCCCTCACTGGTGTGCTCTTCTGTACTGTTGTCAAATTGACAACCAAAACCAATCATTCTAATCTTGGTCTGAAGCCCAGGCTGGAATCCATTTGCTTGTGATCATGTCAAGTAATGTTACTGGGACTCAGGCTCAAAGTTTTTTTTTTTTTTTTTTAATATACATTTTCTGGAGATTTTAATATAATTGTAGCATGATGTTCCCCTTCATGGTCTTTTTTTTTTTTTTTTTTTTTTGCTGTTGTTGTTGTTGATGGTGGTGGTGGTAGTGTGTTTGTGTGTCATTGTCTAAATACAGAAATAGATGCTGCTCAGTCTGTATGCTGTAGCTGGAGACCTTCTCTCCAGCCCCTAAGCCCTGTTAGTCTGATAGCCCACTTATAAAATAAGCACACAGACGCTTATATTGTTTAAACTGTTTGGCCATTAGCTCAGGCCTACCATTGTCTAGCTCTTATTCTTATATTCAGCCCATTTCTATTAATCTGTACTTTGCCGTGTGGCTCGTGGCTTACTGGTACCTTACACCTTCCTTGTCCTGGTGGCCATTCCCAGTGTCCCCTCCTGCCTTCCTGTTTTCCCAATTCTCCTCTCTCTTAGTCTTGCCTATACTTCCTGCCTCACTACTGATCAATCAGTGTTTTATTTGCTGATTAACCATCTACAGCACTTATGTCTCAAAAAAAAGGGGGGAGAGAAGAAATGGAATGGATAGGTATAAGATATTATGGTAGACTATTGTATACACTAGTAAACAAAGTTAGTAAAATAGCAGACTTAGATAATTTGCACTGTTATGAATTCTTATATGTTGATACAAATATAAACTCTTTTTATATTCCTGTTTAAGATAATTTGTATATTGATACAAATACAGAACTATATTTGTTATGATGTACACATATTTTTACTCTTATTTGAAATATTTGTATATTGATACAAATGTAAATTTATATCTGTCATACTGTATGTATGTTCTATTTCTGTTTAAGACATTCTGTATACTGATACATATATTAATGATTATTGTCATATTGCATATTGCACTATACATTCCTACCTCTGTTAAAGATATTTTTTTGTATTGTCACAATTTTAAAGTCATTGTCCTTTTACTGTACATTTGCTTACAGACTGTTTGCCTTGTTTACATGAAACCTTAGTATAGATGTAACCATCTTGTTAAATAAGAAACACAGAGCAATTGCAGAGTTAAAAGCCAAGAGGTCAGAGCAATAGCTGAAAGCTGAAAACCTTGCCCTTCACTGCTGCTCTGTCTTTCCTCTCCACCAGAGAGCTACTTCCTGTGTCCTGTATTTTATATAGACTTTCTGTTCTGCCTTCTCATTGGTTGTAAACCCAGTCACATGACCTAATTGTTACTGCCTGTCTGTACAGACCTCCAGGTCTGCTATGGTTGGTATTGAGATTAAAGACTTGTGTCGCCATGTTGGCTGTATCCTTGAACACACAGAGATCCTGACTAGCTCTGCCTCCCAAGTGCTGGGATTAAAGGCAAGCACCACTACCACCCAGCTTCTGCTATGGCTTGCTCTGACCCCAAGGCAACTTTATTAATGTACAAATAAAATCACATATCAGTACAAATAAAATTTCACTATACTTTAGTCCTTAGGTTGTTTAGGTAGATAAGACATAGATTTATAGTCACCTATGCTTGTCATCTCTATAGTTATGTTAGTTAGGTTATCCAGATTTATAGATACATAGGTTGGATGGACAGGTAATCTTCAAACACTTCACGGACCTAGAGAATATGGCATTTAAATAACTTAAAATTCTGTTGACGTGAGACACAGTTGCTACTGGCAACACCAATTTGATCCTGAGAGAATGTTGGACTTCTAAGACATTTCCATTTGGAAGTTTGTCTTCTTGGCACAAAATGGACTACTGAGCATAGAACTGCCCTTGCTTCAACTGCTGACAGTACGAATGCTGTCCTTTCTGGCCAAGCATGACACAAGAAAAGCAACCACTGTAATCTGCCAAGACAGGGTAAGATGGTCTTTCAGAATTCCTACTTCTGAAAATGGTCTGTCAGATACTCTAGGCCTGTAGCCAATTTGAATGAACCAATGATGCTAAGAAACATTAAGTGACTGTCCAGGCTGCCAGCTGTCTCTGTCTACTCTTGCAAGACTCCTGAAAGTTGCTTGCACCCTTCTCTGATTTCTCAGGTATTATTATATTCCTTCTCAGGTCTTAGATGAGGTTGAAGACTAGCAGTTATAGTTACAACTTTATATATATATATTATCTTAGAATATATTAAGTATTAGACTCAGGTTCTTTAGGATAGGACATCTTTTGAAATGATCTTTGTAATATGCCACCTACCCATGTTCTAGATTTCCCTGGATTTTAGTATGTGTTTTTTGCTTGATGTTGTTTGCATTGATTGTAGTTCCATCTTATCTAGGTCATTATCCCTCATTACTCCTGGACAATATTTGATAACCATTTCTTTGTATAGAGTCTTGTATTAGGTTAGAACCTTCTTATTTAGACAAAAGGAGGAGATGTAGTGGGCAGCCATTCCAGCCTTGGCCTGGAAGTTCCAACCCCCATTGAAGCTTTGGTAATGGTCATGCCTACAAGGCAGGGCTGAAAGAGGACACTGAAGACCCAGGATCCAAATAAGAGGGATCTCTTGGAGCCCAGACCCTGGATGCTGGAGGTAGACCAAGCAGAGTTTTCCAGAGAACCCACCAGACTGAGCTATAACTTTGCTAGACCCTACAACCTACCTATCCCTTCATTTGTAAGTTACCCCACAAAATAAACCTCCTTTTTAACTATGTAGAGTGGTCTTAATAATTTCACCAATAGTATGTTTTACTTGTATGCATGATCTCTGGGCTGACCACAGTATGTGGTATTGTATACCCAAGAGTGCTTTTACCTAGGTAAGCCTATTCTCCTGTTCTTAATATTTTTCAGTTGACTAAATGCACTTTCCCATAGTCACCATGGGGACTTATGATGACAGGAACTTACTTTTAATTAGAATAAAATTATTTTTGTAAAACTTTACTATATGAACAGTCATGAAAAATAAAAATTCAAAAGTTCAGTGAATAGTGTGTGATCAAAAAAAGGAGGAAAATACCTAAATTATCCAGCACTGAGCTCCCACCTTTTACAGCTGTGAGTGTTTTATGTCCTTACCCATGCCTTTCAGCCAACAGCAATAGTAATGGCGATGAACTCCTTCATCATTCTCCATTGAGTGCCTTTAACCTTTTCATAAAGCAAGAACTGAGATTGAAGGGGTAAATGGTGTCTCAGGACCGCAGTGAATGCATTCAGCTGTATCTAAATAGTCAAAAATCACATCACCTTTCTTTAATGAATCAAAACATTATTTTGATTATTTGTTGATAATTTTCCTTGCTCAAATCTCTGCTTCTTGATTTTGATAATCTCATAATAAGAACAAACTGAAAACCTTTCCCCCTATGAATTTAAATCCTTAAGGGGAAACCTTGTATAAATTTCAAGTAAACTCTTTCAAGGTAGGAGATGTAGGAATATTTACAAATAATTTCCTTCTTTTAAGTGTATTTTCTCTATTGTTGTTGTTTGTGTGTATGGTATGTATGTGAGTAGGAGTACACCTGTGCACAATGCCACATGGGAGTCATAGGACAGGTTTCTGAGACCAGTTCTCTCCTTTCATGGTGGATTCCTGAGATGGAAATCCAGTCACTAGGGTTGTGCAGCAGGCACTTTTGCCCTCTGAGCTAGCTCACCTACCCAATAAATAATTTTATAAAGAATGCCCAGATCAGGAATGCATACAAGTTGCCAGGTTGCTAATGTAATTATATTATTACTAAAAAGATATTTTGCTCTAAAAAATATTAGTAAAATGGAAAGTCACACTCACTATAATTTTTCTTGTCATCAAATCAAAGGCTTCTTCAAGACTAAATTTTTTCTACATATGTGTGACATATGAAGAGCTTCCAAAATGACCTGGAGTTTTATTAACTGATAATACATGACTTGTCACTTCTCCCAAGGTAGCTTTTACATTTATCAGCATAGACTGAATTTTACTGCAGTAAAAACCTCAAAAAATTCCTGACTATTCTGACATAATCCATTTTCCACAGAGGCTAAGCCAGCATGGTCAGCAGGATGACTCCTCCTAGAAATAGAAAAGCCTTCCTCACAGGATTCTCACCTCCACACATACTGCCATGATTGCTGGTAAGGCAAAGGTTGTGATACATGGTGCCTGTTAAAACTTCCACTCGGAAAAGACACACATCTCTTTTGCACATAAGTCATTGGCCAAAGGCAATATCATTAGCCTGAATAAAGGTTTGGATTCTATATGAAATGCTTGAGTACATATCCTAGCAGCTGTCCTGGACTCACTTACCTGATGGCTTGGTGCCATCTGCTCTGTTTCTAATAACAAGAGGTGAGGACATCTATTTGTAAATAAGGCTCAGCTCCTATGTGCCAGCCTGCATCTGGTTGGCCTTCAAAAAGCTGCAAGATGTCATGTTTAGTTTTTCATGTCCACAATCTGAAATAGTTTTACCTATTTCACTGAACTATCAGAAAAAGCTACTAAATATTATGTGCTGTAAAAGCAATCTTGAAGTCATACTTTTCAAAAGATGCTGGGTAAGCATCGGTCATTTTATTCCATAAAAGGCTTCATATTGGTTAGCTTGCAAATAAAGGTATAGGCATGGAAGCTTGCAGTTACATCCTAAATTCAAGGAGAAATAACTATATAATCTCTTTGTTGCACAGCCCTATTGTCTCATGGTAACCAGGAGGTAAAAACCCAATGATATTTAAGCCATGTTAAGAATAGATACTGGAATTACTTTCTAAGTTTAAATACTGCAAATCAATTTAATGTAAAAATCACACTGATGATAGGTGTCAGGAAACCTTGGTTACAAGATGAAATTTATTGTAGATTCCCAAGAAGTACAATTCTAAAATTAGGTAAACATAAAAGCTATAAAGAGGAATTTGAGAAATATATACACAAAATAAGACTTCCAAAGGAATTGATGTTCACATTTACTAATTGTAAACTTTCACTGATTACACTTAAAAAGGAAATATTTATATCTCATAAAAATTGTCTTATTTATAGACCTGCCTTATGTTTTAAATTACATTGCCTTCTGGTTCCCAGGTATCCTCATCTCAGACACAGAAAATGGGGACTTTCAGTTATTAAACAAGTAATGAAGTGAGAATTAATAGCAATATGGCCAACATCCCTCAGAGAAGCTTCCATTTCTGTTTCTCCCAATGGAATAATGTGAACCGTCTTGTGGATGTTTTGCTTTTACTCTCTGACACATGTGATTAAGTGACAATGACTTATTCCTAGGACTAAGGTACCTGACCTATTTTTTGGATGCAGTCCAAGACAACTTCAGGTTATTCTAAGTTCTGTGTATAGCTTTTAGTAAGGTATTAAAAGACTGCCATCACAGCAGCATTCACACAAGACTTGAAGCCCTGCAGACATCACCCTTGCCCACAAGAAGTAAGCAGTTCACTGAAGGGAGATGTTTGTATCAAAGATGTTGAATGTTGACATCACTCCAAAGATAAAGAACAAACATCTAGTGTAGGATTCCGGGGAGGTAAGATCACATACATAGATGTGTTTATGTTTTTGCTCATTTAAGTGAGGATCATTTTTGAAGATTTAAAGTAATCTTGACTATGAATACTTCTAAGTAAAACTGCACATAACTGAAAAAGAAAAACTATTTACAAGTGGGAATCCATGACTGGGAGCTTATTAAAGATGGTAGGAAGTTGCTAGGGTACAAGGCACAGTCTAGGGCTTGCCTTACTTCCTTGTTATGACATCCCATGAATGACTTACAATAATGCTTAGGATATAAAATATTTTCAACAATTGGGACACTCATAGAGGGGATTGTGACCATAAGCTGCATGAGATAGTTGTTTTGAATTTCTTAAACTGTTACTTCATGAACTATTGTTTATTGATGTAGGTGTAGAGAAGAACTGATGTAAATTCAGATGCATGTCAGATTCCTTTCCTATCACACACACCTAAAATCTTTGCCTTGATTTGTTTTATATTTCTCAAGGACAAATTAAGATTAGATGCATCAAATGCTTAGAACAGGGCTTAGAATGCAGTAGGAATAGAGCAAATATTTATTACATCAATTAACAAATCCAAGAATTCTGACTCTGCCTTGATCTTCTATTAGGCATAGCTAACAACCTGTTAGGGTGCCTTGAGGTTTAACGTTTTAAACTCCTCATTTTGGTTTGAGATCTGAAGACTGACTTATATGGAGAAACTTATAATACATGTCTACCATTGGTTTGCTATTTCCTATATGTCACAGTAGAGCACTGCATGATATGCTGAGGAGTATGGTTATGGAATATTAGAGGAACATACAAAATATTTACAGAAGGGTTTGACAGTTTTATGCTCCTTAAAAATAATCTCTGTAGTTAATTCCTTGCTGCTATCCACTGTAACTTGAATGTTAAATGGTCTTTTAATAAAAAATCCAGGAACCAGATATTGGGGTAACTGCTGAAAGATCAGAGAGACAAAGGGACAGGCCACTGCCACTTCTCACCTCACCAATGCCACAGATCCTCTGACTGAAATCCTCTGAGTCCTCACCCAAAAGGCTACAGCTGAAAAGTCTCTAGCTGAGAGGCATACTTGGGCCAAAAAGCTTTTAGTTCCTGTCTCCTCAAGCCTGGTATACCTTTCTCCGCCCAGCCATCACTTCCTGGATTAAAGGCATGTGTGCTTCCCAGTACTGGGATTAAAGGTGTGTGCCACCACTGCCTGGCTCTGATTCTCTCCTAGTCAATCTCATATAGTCTAGGGTGGCTCTGAACTCACTGAGATCCAGACAGATCTCTGCCTCCACGGTGCTAGGATTAAAGGTATGTGCCACCACTGTCTGGTCTCTATGTTTACTCTAGTGGCTTGTTCTGTCCTCTGATCTTCAGGCAAATTTTATTAGGGTACACAACATATCACCACAATCCAGTCTATCAATTTGAGTTGCAAGTGACATTCGATGACTAAGAATCTTTTAGGTTCTGCCATTCTAATATTTTAGTTTGAAAATATGATAGACAAGTAACTGCTAAGATTTATGTGTCATTCTTACTTATTTGAGCCAGATGGTCCAACATAGAATTTTTTGAACACTTTAGAATACTAAGCTTAATAAATTCTTTAACTACTTTTTCTCATTTCATTAAATTACACTCGGAAGTGCTTGCTGATGAGTTGCTTCACAGAGAAAGCGCAGTTAAAGTTATTAAAATATCTCCAAAGCCTTGGAGGAAGTATGTTATTTAGAGAAATAACAAAAACCCCAAACCAAATTGCTTGTAATTTAGACATGAATGTTGTTGCTCTCCCCACCCCTTCTCTGCAGTACTAGAGGTAAAAAGAAGCCGGGTACTTGAAAGACTTACTTTCTTCTTCTTTTGTATCTTTGGAAATGCTGAGTCTATGTGTAAATGTAACTTTAAGAATTCTGAGAGTTGGTACTTACAATTAATTTTCAGAGACAGAGAATTTTATGCTTCAGCAGATAAAAACGCTTGCCACACAAGTCTGTCCCTGGGCTTCCTGGTGGAAAGAGAGAACCTACTTCTCAGAGTTGTCCTTTGATCTCCCCAAGGACACCATAGAATGTGTTCATATCATTATCTATCTATCTGTCTGTCTGTCTGTCTGTCTGTCTGTCTGTCTATCTGTCTACTCTTTATATCTCTCTTTCTCATATACAGATATACAATAATAATAAATGCTATTCAATCTAAGGTGCTTTGAGATGTTTCAGAAGATAAAACGACTTGCCACAAAGCCTTGATGAACTTGGCTTTGATCCCTGCAACTCACGCAAATGTAGAAGAGAATCTACTTTATGACACTATCTGCTGACCTCCATAGTTGTATCACATCTGTCCCCCAACACACAAATTAAGACAGACAGACAGATAGACAAACATACATAGAGACAGACACACACACACACACACACACAAACTAAAAATAATTCATTTAGAAATATACACTATTTCCCTGTATTCGATATGTTTATATTTAGGTAAAGGTTTCATATACTTATTAAGAGGTTTTATCAATTTAAAAAATTGAACAAATAATATTTAAACTTAGATTTCACATGATATGATGTCTCTGTAACAATTAAGAAGGCCTTTTAAAGTTGAAGGGCTACTGCTCAATATTATCAATGTAGTTCATTTATAACCCTGCATCAGAACTTTTCAAGGTTTTTTTTTGTGTGTGTGTGTGAAGATCAACACACTTCAATTTGTTATATAAATAATTTTTGTCAGAAATAAAACTTAGATGGGGAAATGCTAAGAGTGTCCACAAGATTTTATTTTGGGAGAAGTTTTTTTTTTTTTTTTTTTTTTTTTTTTGCCACAGCTGAGGACCAAACCCAGGGCCTTGTGCTTACTAAGCAAGCACTCTACCACTGAGCTAAATCCCCAACCACGGAAGAAGTATTCTTAACTTATTTCTGATAATAATAATAAAAAAAAATGTCTTATGTTCTTATCTTGAGCTTAGAAATTTTGCATGCTTATACAATTGGATATTTATGGGCACAATGAATAATAGAATCAAGTTACAGTTTGTCCTTTCGTAAGTAATTAAATGTGGCCTTAGATAAACAATGGAACTTATACACAATATAATTAATGGTACAATATACTAGGAATAACACAATACCCATGATGTGGTCTGAAATCTGAAATGGAACACTCATCATTGGATCATGTTGTGAGTACTTGTTCATCAGTTAGTGGCATAAATTGAAGAGAGAGATAATAGATGAAAAATGATAGATAGATAGATAGATAGATAGATAGATAGATAGATAGACAGACAGATAGGTGATAGATGGATAGATAATATATAGAGAGATAAATAGGTAGGTAGGTAGGTGAATAGACAAGCAGATAACATAGGAAGCTAAATATAGAATCAACATGACCAGTTAAAATGTGATCAAGATGCCAAACTTATCTGCAAAGGAATTTCAATATGATACAAATGACTTTGAGAAGATGGTTCATGCAAAAGAGAAGTCATCTCTCTACTTGTAGGACATATAAAAAAGTGGGACACTAGGAGAAAATCATCTCTTAACTCTATCCATTCTTCATTTCTATAGTTTTGTGGCTTCTAGTGAAGTTTCTTGGCCACTCTGATTTATCTTCCTGACAGAAACTTCGACCAATTCCATTCAACTTTTATCATACAGCATTTAATTAAAGTTACTATCTACAGAACTCTGAGCATCTGGGTAAGGGCAACCAATGGTATTAAACTTAAATTCCTGGGACTAACCCTTTGGTCTTCCTTAAAACTCCAGGTGGCTTTGTCCTTAAATTTCAGAATTAACTTTCTCTCTCAGCTTGAGGCATTAATCAAGGTTCAGCAAGATGCATTAGGCACTGCAAAACTCCATCTTGTTCCATGGGTGAAAATCTATAACAATTCTATCATCCAAGATGAAACCGAACAATGCACAGAGGCTGAACTGAACACCTTTGAGGACTGAAGCAGAGTCTGGGATTATCTCTTTCAACTAAGTCACGAAAAATCTACTACCCACATTTTCTAGTTGAATGATATAGTCATAGAGATAAATATGCAACCTGAGGTCATAAATTAAACACTTGATATCACTTCACAAAGCTCTTTTGAGCAACCAATGTTAGATGACTATGGAGAAATCTTTGTAGTTACCTATAGCATATGACATCTGCCAATAGTGTTTTATTAAATACTTGGAGATCTCATGTTCCCATCCACAAATAAATAAATCATTGTTTGAGTGAGGGAAGCAAACTACTACTTGACTTTCATGGAAGAAGTAGATTACATGGACTCATATGCTGATCTTAGAATGAAGTATGACTTGTATCTCAAGCCCAGGTGAACTTTCCTCAATACAGAGGTGCAGGGTGGCATTGCCTCCATGATGACCTCCCAATTGGCCACCTTGTAAGGTTTAGGATTCTTAGGATTCTTGGTTCAATTTGAATTATTGACATTAATCCATATTTCCAGGGGGACAATCAGAGGAGTAAATACAATCTCCCATTTGCCTACATCATCAACTGGTTGTTATTTGTCTACTTTGCAGAATGACCTAGTAATGATAATATACTAATGTCAGGAAATAGATAAGAGTTCACAAATATTTTGAGTTGGAGGTGTAGGAACTGGAGCTAATCACTTAAAAGATTGTAGGTAACTTGAGTCAGAGCTGCCCAGTGCAGTTAGGAGAGGAGAGTACCATTCTCTCTCCTTCCTCTTAAAAATCTTGAGTACCAAGTTTTATATTCTCTACTCAAAGATTGACATTTCTGTCTTCAATAGTCATTATTTTATGTGTATTTTTATACCTTATCATTTTATATAGGACTCTTTTATAAATTTCATATACATAATGTAGGACATTTTTGTTAAAAGATGAGTCCTACTATGTCTCATTTTTAGCCTGTGTGAGTTATTATAGGGGGCTTCTAGAGAAGTTTTATGGATAATGTGGTTGTCTTTATGATGTCAGTGCATATAATTCCCATAAGAAAAATCTGAATATGTAATCCCAAATTATGTTTAATCATGTGGAACAACTTTTGGTATAGCTAGAGAGCAAGCCAGCCTCATGCAACACTCTCATGTAGGGCAAGAACAAAATCATGTCCTTGAATGATCAGGGAGGAGTCATGAGTTTTCAAAGTGTATCTATATAGTCCCCTCACTACTTACTTTAATCATTACCCAGAAAGTGGCTGGGGCCCATGTTCTCTCTCGGAGCAGTGACATACTGTAACTACACTGTCCTACTAATGAGAAGATGATAAAGTCATAAATCATTCTAAGTTGGTTTGGGAAGAAAATGTTCTATGTTTATGTTCATCACATGCTTGAAGATGTCATGGGACATGTGATTTCATTAAATACCTTGAACGAACCAACATATTATAAGTGGTTCAGAAAACTAAAATCTATTACAGTATACATTAGGATCAAGGGCCTTTGTAGTATGACTACAGTTGGCTGATAGGCCTTGAAAAGCAATGTAGGAACATGGCAGAATGTTTCCAACAGTGAGACACTACTCATGGTTATTTGAATTGTTAAAATGTCCCATATTTACCAGGAATGACTGGAAGCCATTCTCTATGGTTTCGGGCTTTCTCACCACAAGAGTTCAACCTTGGCAGAAACTATGGCTTCTAATACGCATTAATAATTTCTGTATGTGAGACATGGGATCCTTTACTTTGTTGCCATTCTGCAATGATGGATAGGCTGCTGTCTGGTTGAATAATGGATCTGGGCAACAATGGTACAATTTGGACATTTTAGGCTTGATCAGCAGTTTGATTCTACTCAATCTCTCAGAGAATGAGATCTTACAATAGACATCCACATGAGTGATTCATATAGTTTGATCCATTGCTGTGACTTACATCTGAGATTCAGAGATCCAGAAATGGATATCTTTAATTTACTAATCTACTGGTTTCTATAACTCCTAGGCCACAGACAGCAAGTCTGGAAAAACAGCATTTCATGAAAGGACTAGTAGCCAGGACTTTAATAATGACTGGGTTCTGTACACTTAAAGAATCAGCCACATCCTTTCTGGAGTTTGTGTAACTGTGGCTGAAGCTGGATGGCTGTAGCTGCAATGGTCATTACCCTTCAGCTTAGCCCATCAGTCAATGAAGTCAACCCAGACCTTCATGATTCTCTGTTAATTCCCCCATTTGGATCTGGCTTTTCTATACATGGACGAGTGGAAGATAAACTTTCTACATAGAGATAGCTACTATTTAAGTGCATAAAGTCAAAATGTTCCAAAACCAGTGATGTGATAAAATATTTGATTGATACTGCACAGGTGATACTGTTGGATCCTATTTTTTTTTATCTTGTTTGTACACATATGTTAGAGTGATAAGCATACCTGTGCATATATGAATTCACATGTGTGTGGATACACTTGTGTGCACATGTATTTAAAGGTACAAGGTTTAAATTAGTTGTCTTCTTGTATCATTCTCCACATTATATATGGAGGCAGGACCTCTTAATAAGCTCAGAGCTCACCTCTTCAGCCTAGTCAGCTATCCTGAACTGAGGACACCCTGACTCCAACCTTGCATGAACAGAGATTACAGGCTGATAGTGACACCTGCCTGCTGTTGACATTGGTGCTGGGATTCCAGGCCCTAGTTGTCATTATACAATTTGCTTAATTATGCTTATATAATTTCTTTACCTACTGAGCCATTTTCTTACCTTAGCCATGTTAAACTTTAGGTTCAGGCAGATGAACACTTAGACAGAAACATTAGGTTGTGTCACAAGGTCTCAATGATTCAAGAGTTTACTCTAGACATCAGCTCAGTTACAAATGAGACAGGAAAGTATCTGTGCTTCTCAGAGAGGGGAGTGTCTGTATCACAAAGACAAGAATACCAACTGTGAGGGACATCCCTGAGTGAAGGCTGTTTTCCTTTAATAGTGCAAATAATTCTCACCATGTCACAGAGATGTCATTGGCATGTGGGACCTAATGCATAGAGCATACCACAGCCTCCTTAAACACAGGGTCAGTTGGGTGTGACCTGCTGAAAACATGCTAAATTCAGGCTTTGCCAATA
Organism: Onychomys torridus; assembly: GCF_903995425.1. Lineage (NCBI taxonomy): Eukaryota > Metazoa > Chordata > Mammalia > Rodentia > Cricetidae > Onychomys > Onychomys torridus. Next base: position 123,046,094 of record NC_050448.1, read on the forward strand.
TTTAGGTATAGGGGAATTCACAGAACAGATACACATTCAAATTGTTATGCAATTCATTCAATGAAAAGCTGGGCCTTTTGGGGTGGAATGCTGAGGTCACACTTTCTCTGAATGACTTTACGGATGTACTGAAAATAATCTCAAGAAACTGCCACTGGTGACTTAAGATGTCTTCCAGTTCTAGAGGAAGCCACATTCTAAGAATTTTAGCTTTTCAAACATTCTAGAAAGACAGCTCTGAGTTAAGGATAGTCCATAGAACCATTCACAAGAGGGTAGAAATGTTACTCACAGAGGTGTAGACTCATCTTCCACAGTTGCACACTGTATGTTTGAGTTCTCTTTCCTCCTCTTTCCTGTGTTACATTTATCTCCCAAGAAAACTCTATTCTAGCTTTCATTGCAGAATTCAAAGGAGTAGAAAAATGGAGAGATTTGAGGTTTTTTTCTTATGGTCCTCAGTGAATATATTTCCTCTAAGAAGTATGTGCTTGGCTGAGTATATGCACATTCACCTAAAACTGAACTATAAACAAATAAAACAAAATCATGCAGGTTAAGTGAAAAGACAGGGTAATTATGTTCTTCAGCATCATTGGCATCAAATGCACTAGAATTTGCTCAGCTCCATGTCTCTTAAGACATATATTAAGATGGATGAATACACTGGGCGATGGTGGAACACACCTTTAATCTCAGCACTCAGGAGGCAGAGGCAGGTAGATCTCTGTGAGTTCAAGGCCAACCTGGTCTACAGAGCAACATCCAGGACAGGCTCCAAAACTAAATGGAGAAACCCTGTCTCAAAAAACAAACAAACAAAAAACAAAACAAAACAAAATAGATTGATGAATAAATATTCCTTAATATTAAAACTACTGTCCATTAATAGAAACATAAAAGTATAATGACTTATTTGTTAATAATTTGAAAAATCATTCATATTAGCAAAATATAAGTTCTGAAGACTCCATGGAAACAGTCTGATCCCTACCATTCAGTACTTACCTAAGAGTCAATATTTCTAAATAAAAATAATTATTCAGGGCTGGAGAGATGACTGAGCTGAACAGTTAAGAACATTTCTAGACTTTAGAAGGATCTGTATTCAATTCCTAGCACTCACATGGCAGCTAACATCCCTCTGTAAATCCATTTCTAGGGGATCCAATGCCTTCTTCTGGCCTGCCTAAGCACCATGTACTCATGTGATGCACAGAGACATATAAAGGCAAAATCCACATATATATGAAATTAAATTTAACTTAAGAAACAAAAAAACAGTAAATAAGTTAGTCTAGATCCTTCTAAAGACAGGATATCTGGGTCATTGTCTAATACCAATAATTACTACTAATACGGTCATTCTTTTACATTGTGTAAATTTGTTTTTCATTTCTGAGCTTCTGAGATGGCTCAGCAGGTAAAACCACTTGCCACACAAATCAATTTGAGTTTGAACCCTAATGTCCATAGAGGCTGCTTGTAAGTATTACCTGGGGAAATCTAAACATCCCATCAGCCTCCTAGACTGTATAGGGATTCTTACCTAATTGGTCTGGGATAGGGCTCATGGCATAGTTATTCATATCCCTCAAGTCATCCCACGTTGCAGCCAGGGGTGAGGTGCACTGACCTATGGTGTAGAATATGCCTCTGTGTGGCTTGTCTGGGAGACCATTTTCATAGAGCCCTTGGTGTACTTGAAACACATGAAAAATAAAATCAAACAAAACAGTTTAAGAATTTTATGGCCTTATTTGAAAATTCAAAATGAAAGGTGAGAATCAAAATGTGTCATTAATTATTTCCACACTCTTAATTTAGTAGAGGTAGAGGTGAGGAGGATGAGGTGGTAAATCTAAAACATCTGGCTTATTTTCCAAGTTAAAATAGCCATGTCCCCACCTGGAGATTCTACTCTTTGGAAAGGCATGAGGGTGCAGGAGGGAAACATACATAACTTTTGAAATTTCTTCAGATGTTTGTGATCCCTGCGTCTTCCTTTTTTAGGCAGATGTCCCAACTATCAGTGGTCAGCAACAAAGTCGATTCCTCTCATGGTGGGATCAGGTTAATCGTTCAGAGAACCACAAATTTGAGTCTAAGAAAAAAAGAATGCTATTGCTTGGGAAAGATACCACAAATTTGGAGGCAGAAAAATATTTACGTGTGTGTGCGTGCGTGTGTGTGCGTGTACAAGAGTCACTGTGTAGGACTAGTGGTCAGAGGACAGCTTTAGGGACTCTGTCTCCTTAAATCCTGGCTATTGGGATCGAACTCAAGTCTCCATGCTTGTGTGGTGAGCATTTGTACTCACAGAACTCTCTCACCAGCCCAGACAGAAATCCACACAGTGCAAGTGAACAAAACGCTGGTAAATTTGTGTATCAGATCTGGAAGGCACATTACTGGGCAATATATTTGAATAATCATATACAGCACATGCACACACACACACACACAAAACAGTTTTAAAGTTAAAATCACCCCCAACTCCTTTTTGTGTAGTCACTGTGTGTGCTTTGCAGAGAAAGCTAAGAGTCCTTGGAGCCTTCAATCCCTGGAATGGAAGCTTCCTGTCACCTGGGGATTATTAACAAAACAGGGAATCCCATCTGCAATGCCAACTTAATCAAAATATGCACATTGACAACACCCCAAGTGACTTGTATGCACATCAAATGTGTAAAGTTTTAACCCCATCTTAAAGACATCTTAAAAATCTACCTGTAAACAAGCAACACAGCCTCCAATGTTTATAAAGCCATTTTTTGAATTTTACAAAATTGCATAAAAATCAATTTTTTAACAGAATGAAAAATAAAGGCTTTGCAAATTTTAAATTCTCACTTTATACCCTTGAAAAGTACACTTACTAATATAACATAATGGAATTCTCATCGCTCCTTTCGAATACACTTGGTTTTGACATAGGTAAAGGTGAGCTGCCTGTTGCTGCTTCTGTCGGTGGTACTGAACAGCATTTCCTGGTCTTTTTAGCTCATTTTTCCACTTGTGTTTCAGAAAGCGAACACAATTACCCATAATCTTCTAACAAGCAAAAGCACAGATGTGCAAACTGCTCTGGAGGGTTCATGACACAACCAAACCAACAGATCTCAGACATCCCCTCTCCCTGGTCTTTATCTTAAATCAATGCTTAAAGATGCTGTTCACCCAACTGCGCAACATCAAGAAGGAAAGAGAGGGGGTCCAAACTTAAGCTATATCACCAGAAATAAAGGAATGACCTTTGGTTCTCAAGGAAGGTAATGAAAATCAAGTCAATCATTTCCAAAAGAACCCTCCACTTACATAGTGACAGCAACAATAGCAAGAAAGGGCAATACCAGCAGAAGTTCCTCACCAGAGTCACTCTCAGTGCACAGCCAAACATTCCTTCGCAAGCAGGAGCTTTAAATGTCCTCACAGCGCGGCCTCAGCCTCACACTGAAACCTCTATGTGAAAATGCATTCATGTTTTTTCACCTACTTAAATGACAGGTATCACCAGGGGGAAATCTCTGGGCTTCATCTCATGGATGTGTACTGTCGATATGTATTTTGAACTGAGGCCATTCTATCACATACATGGCATTTTTACATGCAAGCAGCCCAAAGCAACTTTCTTTTTCCTTCTCCTTTTTGCAGTGTGTAAAACACAAAAACTTTAACATTTCCTATGGCAGTAATTTGAGTCTGGATGGATAATTACATAACTGACTGAGAGCAGCATTTAGGACATGCTTTGAGTAAATCCTTGGAGAGCTATGCCAATATGTAGACTATATGTGGTATAAAGGGCCAAGCCCTAATAAACACCATGCCTTATAAAGAATGCAGTGTGGGTCTGCCTGACATGCAGAGAACTTGTGCCAAAGCAACACTCAAAGCAACACCTTGTGCCAAAACCTGTAATAGGAAATGTTTGGCTCAAGGCCACTGTGGGAGGTTCAACTGCTGTGACGCTGCAATGGTCTTAGACCAATTTTCTAATCTCTAGAAAGAAATGGCTGGAAAAATGCAGACTGTTGAAGGAGAAACTAGAATAACATGTTTGGTCAAATTGCTGTTTTTTTGTCTTTTAATTTTTTTTCATATGATAACTTCTCTTTTTTCAAAGGAGATATTGGTGGGATGCCATGATCTGACTTTCATTAGATCCTAATTTACTGATTCTGTTTTCCTAAGCATGTTCCAGTCTGACAGTGATTTCATGGCTGTATCAGAGGTAGGACATGCAGCACTCTTGGGAAACAGTAGGGGATGTGGTGATGGTTACTACTGAAACGGAAATTGAAAGGGAATTGGGATCTGAAAATTTATTGGTCTGTGGTTTATACCATGAGTCAAAATTAGACTATTCAGAAAGCAATGCTATGATATTGCAGTGTCTAGTCTGCAATTAAAAAACAAACAAACAAACAAACAAACAAACAAACCAAAACAAAAAGAAACACCAAGGGGACAAAGAATTTCCTCGAGAGCCTAGCATAGAATGCCACACCTCTTACTGATCAAAGGAACGGATCCTATGAACTGCTTGTCCCCTCACTCTGTGCTGGATTCTCCCCTCCTCCTCCCCAAACCCTCTCCTTCCTCTTTGCCCCTTCCTCCTTTGCTTTGTTAAAATGGGAGCTCCATGAGAGAAGAAACTTGTCTTGCACTCTGCCTGTTGCAAATGTTCAATATGTAATTGTCTTATAAATAAACAAATTTATGAAAGAACTCTTAAGTTAGAATTTATTTAAATTTTACAAATAAACAATGTTCTTTTTCTAAGCTCTCAAAGGGGAGTTGATTTGACAGAATTCTTTCTTCTAATTCACCATGTCTGAAAGTCGTATATCCTGTGAACTCACATGGGACATGCTACAGCCTGAATGCATACCCCTCCCTGTACACTGTGAGTTCTTTGGGGAACTAGTTCACTTAAAGAACAAGAACGGATTATAAAAGCAGCCTCAGAGTCCACCCTTTCCCTGGTCACTATGCCTTCTACATATGAAGATGTAGTTTTCTTCTCAGACAACTGTGGTGACACAGCCTGGTTTGTGGAAAAGAGACGGCTTTCACTGCACAATGCCAGGACCTTGATTTTGGAATTCCCAGCATGAAGAGGTATAAGTGAATAAAAAAAAAAAAAAAGTATTTCTGATCTTTGAAACTTAATTAAACGTCTTTAATGTAGCTATGCAAATGGACTAAGACAAGACAGCTTTCTCCTCTCTGGATAGATGGTAATTTGTAGCAGTCAGGAGTGATGAAGTGACTACCTTAATCATATAGTTCATATGGTTTAAACATGGAAGTGTGTAACGAAAATAATGGTGATAGTTTCCTAACAAACTATACCTTAAAAACAAATCACATAAGAGTTAATGATGGCATGACAGCGTTATAATCATTATTATTTACTGTTCATTGAATTCAAATTATAAGATTAACTCTGTAAAAGAAAATTTATAAAAGCAGAAGTTTGTAGAAGAAAAACTATTTCAGACTCAAACATCGAATACCCACCCTGATCTCCATTTTCAATTCATTTCCTTTCCTTCCCACACATCCTTGCAAGGATATAATATTCCAAATATTCTCAGGCTCTCTCCTGCAGATGTGAGCATGCATATGCTAATTCAACACACTTCCTTCCTACTCATTCCTAAATTCATAACATCTTCAGTGTTTTCTAAACAAAAACACTCCAGCTATTCAGATTACAAATACCGATATGCAGTTGGCAAAAACTTAGCTGCAGGAAAACTACATTTTTTTTCCTCCTCTGAAAACTTTTAAATTTCCTTTGAAACTGTTGAAGTCTTCATCTTCAGTTGTATCAGAAATTTCATGCGTAGTGTGTGGATGTCAGGAAAGGAAAAGTTTAATATCTGGTAAAAACAGAACAGTATGTTTTTACATAGTTATTTTAAATGATTCCTAAATATGGAGAATGGTTTAATAAAGATGTGCTCAAACTAGCAAATAAAACAATATGGCACCATGGCCTGAAAACCATCTTGAAACATTCATCCTTATAATTATTTGGTTTTCCGCAGAAGACATTTGCATTGTTTCCCTTTCTTTGTCTTAGATCCTTGTTTGTTCATTCATTTACTCATTAATTGAATATTTACCAAGCACTGGTTTTGTGTAATGTATCATGACAGGTTAAAAAATAGAAAGGTTACCACACTGAGCAATTCTCCATGAGGAGCTTATGTTATGAGTATTAGATTTTTACATGTTTTAATCTTTTAAGTGTTATGTATTAGGTTTAAGTCCCTGAGAATTTTCACCCCTGGTATGTGGATGTTAGAAAACTGATAAAAATCAAAACAGTGTTTGGACAAGTCTGCCAGCTAGAATTGCCACAACACAACAACCTGTGGGAGAAGGCCTAAACAAGAGAAATTCATTTTCTCCAAGTTCTAGAGGTCTGAACAGCTACAGGGTTTCATTTAAGGGATCAACTTGTTGATATAGTTTTATATGAGATATAAAATATATGATTATTAGAATCTTTGTTTATCATAATGTCTCCATTTTATTAATGTAGAGACCTCCTTAGAATCTCATTTAACTGTGATTACTTCGTAAGAGCCCTGCCTCCAGTAATAGTCACAATGGAGCCAGAGCTCACATCTACATTTTACAAGACATGATTTAGTACATAATAACATTCTTGAACATAATTCAATGTGAAAGCATTAAAGGCCATTCAAATTTGGGAAAATAAAATTATTTCACCTAGATTTTTAAACACAAGTAAGACATGATTGATATTTGACAATGCTAGACAGAGGATCAGCATGGATTAAGCCCCAGGGTAGGAAAACATGAGGATCTATTCTCAGAACTAAACAGAATGGTTCTCCTGCATGTAAAATTTAAAAAAATGATGATAAGAAAAAATATAATATAAAAATTGATCCCAATTTAATACTGACCACACACACATGCCACACTAACATTATTTGTACGCTTTTATTCAATAAGAAATGAAGAGTCAATGACAGTGTTCAGAAAGGGACCTGTTTGGTCCTATGTGTTTTTGCAAGACTAAGATGACTGAAAGGATGAACTACAGGAAATGAATTTGGAAACAAAGAAATCAAATAAATAAGAAGCTGTAACAGACAAGTGGGATGACAGTTAGTGTGTCAACTATTAAGTAGATAAAGTGGAGAGAAGTGAGAAATATCATCAATGTGAAATGGGCAGCATTTGGAAAGAACTTCAGTGTGAAGGGAGATAGTGTGCAGCTTCTGAATTTGGACATATATATGGAGATGTTCCTCTGACCAGTATCTGACAAGGATGACAATGAGAGGAAGGTCACTTAAGACACTTTACTTCCATAAATATGTCTAGCTGGCAGACAGGAGTATCAAGGATGGTGATGATGATAACAGAGGGGTAAGAAAAGAATTTTAGCTACTCTTTATTGATTATAACTTCTGGTAGCATCTTCATGAATTAAACTTCTATAGAGCATTTTTGTGTTCAAAGTGAGAGTAGAAGTTATATGGACCAGTTAGGAACTATTGTAAATTGTAGCAGTGGTTTTTTTTTTGTTTTGTTTTGTTTTGTTTTTGTTTTTTTTTTCTTGTCAAACCTATGTATCACTGTAGATCATGGTAATAATAAAATCTTCGCTAGATGTGTACACTATTGTCACTCTTGTACAATTTAGGAAACTGAGTGGTAAAGTGGTTAAATGAGTAGCTCAGGATCAAACACTGATGTGACGTAATTCCTGTAAGGTCCTTAAGGTCCTTAGTCTATAGTTACAGCCACAGCAAATGTCATGTGTCATTCACAAAAGGAAACAAGTGTTCTGACTCTAAACTGGACTCAGGGTAAATGGAGTGTTGAGTGACAAGGAGGTTCTGTATCTCTTGGGCTTTACCCTCTATGTCCAGGTGATACAGTAAGGTTCCATTGACATAGCTAGCTTTGGGACTCCATTCCTACTCTTTTTGACACATGTGCTATACTACGCGTGTGTATTAGTTGGGCTTTTCTAAAGGAACAGAAATAATAGAATGAATACTTAAGAAAAATTGGTTATTTTGGATTTTAGAATAAAGGTTGTCACACACATTAAGCTAGATGCCTCAACAGTACCAGTCTGGCACTAATGGTTTGGAGGATTCCAGGAGAACCATGGATCTTCAGTCCACATTGAAGGAGTTAAAAGGGTGGGTTTTGATGACAGGAAAGAATGTTGCAATGGCAGCAGTACTACCATATTATCACCACCCCTACCAACAACAAGATCAATACACTCACCAGGCAGGCAAGCAGCACAAGAAGGCTTCCTTACATTTGGGTTGCCTGCTCTAAGGGCCACCCATGGGGAAATGGGGACAGGAGGGAGGTTCTTGCCCAGTTAATCTTTCATGAAAATTCCTTCATGGACACAACCTACCTACAGATGTGTCTACGCTGATTCTACATCTTATGAAGTTGAAAGTTGAGATTAACCATCCCAGACTCCTAATAAATTTAAGGCCAATGGTCAGGAAGATGCATAATGATCTTATCCAAGAACCAAAATGGGCAAGTTCCTCCCTAGTACAAGTAATAGTTTTCGACTTATACATCAAAGAGCAATTTAATTTTTCCTTCAAAGAATCATCCTCATTGGAACTCCTTCATTATAGCAGAGGGCAGAAGATAAAGACCAAGGACAGACAGTTCCAAAGAATGTGAAAGATGGCATACATTAGCAAAGAGCCAGAAACTCTGTAACTTGTTTGACTACCCTATGAAAGCCAATTTTCTATCAATAATAATTTTGTATTACTTTTGTGAGACTTGAAGGAAACAATTCTTAAGTAATATAAAGTATGGCACCTAGTACTTTCTGTAATCTAAATAAACAGCATCCATTATATCATCATCATCATTAACAACAACAACACTTTTATTATTAAACAAAGCTTCACTCCATAAAAACAGAAGCTATGTCTTGGTGATAAGAAATGCCATCTGGCAATTTCAAGCTCATTTCCAAAGGAAACAACCTTCAGTATAGATAACCATTAAATTTGAAGTTCACTTTGAGCACTTGTAAACAAAGGTGTTAAGGAAATTTTGCGAAGAGTGAAAGAAAAAGAAAAGAAAGTAGCATAGTGGAGAGGTGGCCCAGTAAGAGCATTTGGTGTTCAAGCATGACAATCTGAATTCAACCACTCCAGCAAACACATAAAAAGCTGTATGGCTGCAAAGTCTGTCATTCTATCTCTGTGAGTGGTGGAGAGAGGATTATCTATGGGGTATGCTACTTTTCACCCTAATGCCAGGTAGAGTTAGAAGCGTTGTTTCTCAGTAACAAGTTAGACAGTGATGCAGGAGGATGCCCAATGTTTTCATTTGTCCTTCCTATACATATATGCTCAACAACACATACACATGCTCATATAGCACTACCCTCACAAAACAGCATACTAGCATAAAAATGTATTTTAAAAAACACAACATGGTTAAAAATTTCTATAGTGAAGGCAGAAAGAAATCAGGCCTATAATATCAAAGACAAAGCAACAACTAAGTATTTGGTGAAGAGAAATAGATTTTAATTACAAATATTGACAATACACTCTAGTTTTCATAGTTGAGATAATTTTTGACCATTTCACTACAACTATACTCACTTTACAGACCCTCATGTGAAGTATTTTCTTTATTCATTACCATAATCTCCTTAGTGAAGTACAGAGATTGTTAAATGGATAAGATGTGCCTTAAGCTGAAGTCCTTATTGAATGACCTAGTTGACTGTATCTGTGGGGATATTACTAATTATTATCAAGTGCACCCTTTAGAAAACCTTTATACAGTACTGAGGGCACTGTGTTATCTAATAACTGCTATTACAAAAAAGTAAGGAAACTGTTGTTTTTAATGTAGTATGACACTTCTAACCCTGTAGAATGTCTATGGGTATGTTTAGATCAAGTTAGTCTGTGGTACAAACAACTCTAAAATTCTGTTGGCTTACAACCCATGTTGAATGATTTCTTACTTTCATTTGGTCAGTTGGGAAGATGTGGCTGGGATCCACTTGTGCTCACACTCCTTGGTTCTGGCTAACATTGTTTGATAGCATAGTAGGAGTAGGAAAATCAAGCATTTGCTGTTACTTCTTTTCAGTTTCTAACAGTTCACTGGCAAAAGTCAGCAATGTAACCTACCCTGATCTAATAAGGAGGCAGTAGTGAGTGTTCCTAAGAAAGAATTGGCAAGCATTTAAAAAACTAATAATACAAATTTTCACAGATGGAAGGAATGGGTAAAGAGAAGGAGGATATATAAGATGAACAACACACCAATACTTCTCTTTCGTTTTTCTGAGTGGTAAATATACTTTCCTTTTTTAACTTTTTTTTTTTTACTAAGAAAGATTTTTATTCATCCAAATACTAACCACAGATTCCACCCTCATCCTTCCTCTCGCCCCTCCTCAGCCTTTCCTTCCCAGCCCACCCTTCAACCCCTCCTCCAAAAAGGTATGCCCTTCCATTGGGAGTCAGCAAGGCCAGCACATTCAGCTGAGGCAGGTCTAGGCCCTTCCTCCTGCATCAAGACTATGCAAGGTGCCCCATCATAGACAATGGGTTCCAAAAAGCCAGCTTATGCACTAGGGATAGATCCTCATCCCACTGCCAGGGGCTTCTCAAACAGACCAAGCTATACAACTATCTTGCCCATGCAGAGGGCCAAGTCCAGTCCCATGCAAGCTCCACAGCTGGTTAATATATTTTTGTGCTGTTCCCAAGCAGTGGTCCCCAGTAGTTCTTGTTCTCAAGCTAGTCTATACTCTGAATCTAGCAAGTATTCAAAACTACCAAGGAGACATTCACACAGAGAGATGTCTCCAGTGGCTCCCACTCACACTGATGACAAGTCTCTGCTACTGTTGTCTGCTTTCATTTCTCCTGACCTGGAGGTAATCATTTGCCTTGCAAAATCAATCTTCTGATAAGCCCAAGAAAAATATCTGATTTTCAATTTGTTTCTTTTCTGTTGTTGTTATTCTGGATGTGAGAGTGTTAGTTTCAAATTCTTCTACATCAGTAATGAAAGATTTTCCTCTTTTATTGCTTGTATCAATAGTTTCCTTAGTAATGTCTCAGCCTTACATATGACATATTTAAGATTACTCTGTATAATATTGCTTTATGAAAATGCTTTATTGTCATTTGAAGATTTGCTCTAATGTGTCTGATTCTCAATTCAATGGTTAGACTCTGAAGACTAGGGAACTACCACTACTCAAGTAGATTTATATGACTGATCATGAAAACCAACCATCTTCAAATGGTAAATTTATATGGCTAAGAGTCCATGAACTATCATTTTCACATAGAAGCCACAAAATAATTTTGGCAGAAAGAGATTGGAATCAAAATCAAAGATTTATCAGCAGAGTTTTATTTTAACTTTAACAGCATTAAGTATATAATTAGATTTTACATATGAAAAGAGCCAGGTAAGGAATGGCTTTTGCCTGAGGGATGTTCAAAAAGAAAAAGATCAGATCTTAGACCATCTGGTCAACCTGATGTCCATAAGATGATTCTGAAGGCTTTAGTTACAGATGAGCTTAAATAAGATAGGATTGCTTAAATATGACTGACCACTAATATCTTCCAGAGTCCACACCTCCTATTCACAGTTCCAACATAGAGAAAATTACAGAACTTTAAAAGTAAAAACTCTATTATTAGGAAAAAATAATCAAGAATGAACTGTACACCCCAGTAAAGTTGTATTCCCATGATTATGGAGGTAATCAAAGATTAATATTCTCTTCATAGAAAATGGAAGCAGAAAGAACATGTTGACATCAATCTTGTATATAAATCAATGGGAGTTCAATAGTCTTAAAAAGCAATTTAAAATAAACTACTTCTCAGCTCCTGGTTTACATTATATAGACAGGGTAACGACAAAGTGCCATTTCCCTCATTACAGATGTAACTCTACCCTGGCTTATTGAGACGTTTCCCCACTTCTAAGAATAAATCCCTCCCTAAAAGTAAATTACCATTTTGGATTGCAGTACTTTATTTTTGATCCCTTACTTTAGAAGGAATATAATGTCTTTCATTATTCTTCAAACTTGATAGACAGTTAAATTTGTATTTATTACACTGCATATAATCATTAATATAAGCTGTAGCAACCAAGAACCTCAATTTGGACTATCAACAATCACCTGAAAAACTGTAGGCAGGGCTAACAAAAAAGGATTTCCTTGTCACACTTTTAAAATTAAAGAGTATTGACTGTTCCTACTCTAAAACTCCCCATATGAGAACACAACACAGTTAATTAGAAAAGAATTACCAAAGTACCAAATATTGTTTAATTTCCTCATTTGGAACAAATTTTGATGGCTACTATGGCAAGTTAGTTGAAAGTGTGGATCTTCATCAGAAAGAAATAGTTTGAATCTCTAAATTGGTGACTTAGTCACTAATCTTCCACGGTCTTTAACCTTTCCCAGCCATGGATTCCCTTTCTCTAAAATTGAGTCAATGATATTACTAGTCAGGAATGTCTCTAGACTATAAAAGATAACGTTATTTTGTGTGTTTGTCTTGAGCCTGAAACAAAGTAGGCTGTTTAAGAGTGTGAACATTATTTTAATAACTCTATTTTTGCCAAAGGTCCTTAAACTTTGTGATTTTACTACACTGTGAGAAAATAGTTATGGAAACACTGATTACTATGATAATTGAGAGAAACAAAATTTACTCTAAAAAATTTATTCAATTGTTCACTTTATTTTTGGTGTGTATGTGTGTGTGGCTGCCAGTTTATACTAACAACTTCACCAAGCCCCTCCAATGAAAACCAACATTCATACAAATCATATATTTTTATTACAGTCCTGATAGGGCCTTTTATTCTTCCAGACATAAAATTTTACCTTCTTTAATGTAACAGCAAACATTCTCCCTTTCTGGCTTCATTTCTCACATTAAGCATGCTGATAAGAAGCTTCAACACAGGGCCTGTTGCTGGGGCAACAGCAGGTTACCATCATCTCCTCCTTAACTGAATACTCTGGGTATCCCTCAGTCCAAACCACACTTGTCCTGACTTGGATTTCTTTTTTTGTGGGTTTTGGCTAACAACACTTGCCATCAAATGGAGCTTGTAGCAGGAATCTTAAAGAGTCTTGTTAATAAACACAACCTGAGGTCAGTTATTGGGGTGAATGCTGTAAGATCAGAGAGACAGAACAAGCCACAGCTACCTCGCCTCACCAGTTCCTCAGCTGATCCTGTTTCCTCAGACTGGAAGCCTCTGAGTCCTCATCCAAATGGGTCTCAGCTGAACTGCTGCTCAAAAGCCTAAAAGCTTAACCAGCCAAACGCTTCTAGTTTCTGGTCTTCACACCTTATATATCTTTCTGTTTTGCCATCACTCCCTGGAATTAAAGGCTCACTTCTTGGGATTAAAGGCATGTGTCACCAAGCCTGGCTGTTTCCAATGTGGCCTTGAACTCACAGAGATCCAGAGGGATTTCTGCCTCTGGAATGCTAGGATAAAGGCATGAGTGCCACCATTTTCTAGCCTCTGTATCTAGTTGTTGTCTGTTCTCTGACCCCAGATAAATTTATTAGGGTATACAATATTTTGGGGAACACAATACCACCACAGAGGCTCAACTTCCTTCACAGAGGTCCCAAAGATTCCATTCAAGACTAAACTGATCTCTGATGTTCACTGAGTTTAAAGAAAGAGAATGCAAGCAGATGAGTTAACTCATGCATAAGCTTCCTGCTTTTATTGTCTTCATTCACGGTCCATTATGCAACCACTACCATGGCTAAGGACAGAAGCTGTTTGACATCTACTGATTAAATCATTCTGTCCAGCTAACCAGCATCTGATGTGTAGTGGGTACTTTTTAGTGGCTACTGATGTAAGACTTAAGGATCTTCATATACAATGTCCATTACTCTAATCACACATCTCTCAATCCTCTATCCCCTACCTCAGAATTCACAGTAAATCTGGTGTGACTGTAACTGAAGTAGCTAAACTAGACTAGCTTTACCCTTAAATTGTAAACAGAATAGTCATTGAGGCCAGTTCCTCAAGAAGATACTAATTCCTAACTCATAGAAGAATCTCTTTTCATGTGCACACAGATGTGTGTGTGTGTGTGTGTGTGTGTGTGTGTGTGTGTGTGTGTGTGTGTGAGTGTGTATGTGTGTGATGCATGTGAATACCTGTATATGTACTTGTGGAAGTCAGAGTTTGAAGCCAGGTATCTTCCTCTATAGCTCTCTGCTTTTGTCTCTCAATGAAACAAGGGCTCAATGATTAGCTAGGCTTGCCAGCTAACTAGCTCCTGGGATCCTGTCTCCATTGCCCAGAGGACTAGAGATCCAAACATAGGTCTTCACTTTTGTGTAGCAAACACTTTGCACACTGAGTCCTCTCCCCAAGCCTAGGAAAGCTTTATAAAAATCCTTTTTTTCCTACATAAATAATTAAAATACTTTCAATTATTTTGGTGAATAATCTGTATTAGGTGCAGATTCCTCCCAGTTAAACTAGGAAACTACTTAATCTTCCTTACGGATCTAGAATTCTTGGAAGACACAATATCACAGTTTGAAGAATACAAACATCATGCACCCTAGTTTGATCTTCCAGGAGAGTTTCTGAATATTCTCCAAGCAAAGGGATGAATGCTTCACCCTCCCATTACTATGGGAATAGAAGTGTCTCAGTCAGTTTAGGTTGCTAGAACAAAAACACTATAGACAGGTTGAAGAAATGAACTAGCAAGTTTTCTCACGTTTGGAGGGTATAAAGTTCAGGGTCAAGGCTCTATCAGAACTAGTGCATGCTGTGTCTGGGTTTGAAGATGATTCTTCTCTTTTGCAATCATACAATACAGAGACCTCTTCTCCCTTCTTCGAAGGACTTTAACACATTGATGAGGGTAATATCCTTATGGCATGCTTATTCATAGTTGGGATTTATGGGGGACAGCTTCCAAACACTATCAAATACATAGCTAATTTGGGCCTCTCAATATGAATCTGAGGATGCCATAAAAACCAGCTATACTTAAGATTTAAAAACCCTCAAGTTAATCTCCCGTGAAATACCTCTATTGACTCCTCCTGTCTTATTTCCACTCTGCCCTAGCTTTATCTTTTGCATTAAACTCTTTCCTGTAATGTGACTTTAAACTTGCTGGTATTCTGCTCTGTTATAACTGTGCAGTGAGTTTAATTTCTATGACATGCCACACTTCAGTGACAGCCAACACTCCCCTGACTCTTAATCTTTAAATCATTCATTTATTTCTAGCTGATTACACATTTATTTACATTGTTGTTTTGTTTCCACAAGTGAATATCTCTTTGAATCTATAAAATAATAAACCCATTGAAGTTAAGCATTTGATATTACAAATCATTCAGGACCACCACAGCACCCACGATTGTCAAATCCACATCAACTTAGCATATCCCAGTTAACCAAGGTCCGAGTAATTAAAGTCCTTCCAAGTAGATCAAATATGCAGAGATAGGGTTTTCCTTTACTTTGTTTTCCCTCTTAAATTCAACCAGCATTAAAAAAAGAGATGTTATAATCTTCCAGTTAGTATTAATGTCCTCTTCCTTCTTCAGAAAAATTTGCATAGGTTTGAGTTTGAAACTAGTGAATAGGTAGAATAGTGTGGAAGTTACCTTAAAAAAGATTCATACATGTAATGATTCATGCTGTTCACTGGACTGTAAGCTCCTGGAGTTCAGTGCTTTTAATCTTGAATATGCCAGCTCACATAGCAGAGCCTTAAACATATAGTAGGTACTCAATAACTGTGATAGATCAAAATTGGCTTAGTGATGTCTTGAAGTATAACTTACAAATCATAATTCCACACGGCAAGTGAAGCTTCAGATGGTTTAACATGCTTTCCTATTTTTATCTTCACATCAACATGTAGCATGAGGCAATTTCCATATTATACATGGGATCTAAGTCTCACCCAGAGAGAAAGAAACAGCAATGCACTTGAGAGTCGGCATTCTATACCAGGTCTTGCCCACATGCATCACATGACCATTGTCCTTGATGCCAACTAACGAGCACTCAAGACTTTCTTGTGAATATTAGATTTCTATTATATGAAAGGAATGAGCTTCATGGAGATCAAGCAACCTATCCATGGTGAGATACTGCAGCTAGTTAGAACTCAGATGTTTCTCACTTCTAAGACCACACTCATGCCAGTGTTTTTACTGCCTTGTTTACGAAACAAAGAAATAAGAGAAAGATTCCTGAACTTAAAAAGTGTGAAGTCTCATTTGGTCATGGAGGGCAGAGAAGGAAGAAAAGCATGGCTTACAGTTGCTTTCTTCCTACTGAATATTCTCCCAGTCTGAAAATCGTACATAACACAGTACAGGTTTCAGGGGTTACTATGCATAGAGAGTATAAAATATATTTTTGAAAAAAAAAGTAGCTTCCCAGGAGACCTTAAGATTTCTGTTATCCCTGTTGAGAGCCATGCAGGTCACTTGCTTAGGATCATATGGGATGGACTGAGTTCTATGTTTAATGCACAACCTGAACCAAAAGCCTAAGTGATCAGCATGCCTCTCATATCCCCAGACTAAAATAAAAATTATCAGAAGGAAGAGAGCTGGCAGCTTAGCTGGTAAAGAGCAGCAAATAAATAAACAAATGTAGTAAGAGTACAAAGCAAATCAATTTCTTCTAAAAGTTCTACTTTTCCTATCATCAGAGGCCCCATTTTGCAGCGCTTCATGTGTACCTTGAGATGTTCTAAAAGAAGCTCATGGGAGACAGATGTTTGAGCATGCCAAAAACACCTCTTTACATCATCTCAAAGAAACCAACATTCTTTAAAAGAAAATGTGAAAGCCAAGGAGGGAGGGAGGGAGGGAGGTAGAGGAGAGGTGAGGCAGACCTGAAGGAACAGAGGCAGGGCAGAGGACATGCCACATTGGAAAAAGAATCATGGCAATGAGAAAAACAAAAGAATACTTTAGAGGAAAGAGGAAAAACATACCACTTCCACTATTTCAATCTGGAGAACCCAAGTGAGCAATTCAGTTGCATGCTTTGTTACACTGACTTTTCCGTTTCTCCCCAGGCTGGACTACACAGAAGAAATCCATTAGGTCCATGTAAATGTACACCTTAGAGCCTGCCTTCTACAAAGCACAACACAATTCATGTTGAAAAAACCACTATGACCCTAGAGAATGAAATATTTTTAACTTAAATCAACCTTCATGGAACAGTTTATCTTTTTATATTTTTTCATTATAAGTGAAGAACTACTCTATAGACAACTGGAAAAAGTCATTATACTAAATAATTCATACTAGAGAATTTCGTTGTAATGAAATCAAGGCTCAGCACCATTGGCCTGGGCTTGGTTAGAATTTTATTGTTACAAACATTTTTTTTCATATTAGCTCTTGTTAAAATAGAATTTGATGGTGAAAATGGACTTAGAAACATTATAAGACATCATGGGATGCCAGTAGCTTATCTCAAACCATTAAGATCATTTTGGCTTCCAATATGTTACCTCCGTATTCAACAGGTAATCAATTTCTTTCCACTACAACTTTTCCTTTTGCATCTCTTGAGTCTAACATGAGTCCTTTCAAGATTATGTGTCCATCATTGGCTGTGCCTTCATGTCATCTATCTTCTGTCAGTCACTTTCTATTACCAAGACATCGAGGGTTAAGTTGTCCACTTTTGGTGTTGTGTGATATTTTGTTTGTGTTCTGACAAAGTTTGCCTAGGAGTCAGAAGGAGAAGCTACAACCACTAACCATAGAGGCCAGGCAGTGGTGACACACACTTTTAATCCCAGAACTTGAGAGGAGGAAATAGGAAGATCAGGAGTTCAAGGCCACCCTGGCTACTCAAGATTGAACTAGTCTAAAAGAGAAACAGAGCCTGGCAGTGATACCTGCCTTTAATCCTAATACGATTGGGAAGTGTAGACAGGAATATAAGGTGGGTGGAGACAGGATATTGGCCTCCATTCAGTCTGAGGATTTGTAGAGGCAAGATGTTTCTAATGGCTGCTGCTCTGCTTCTCTGATCTTTCAACTTCCACCCTCAATATCTGACTCTGGATTTTTTATTGCTAAGACTAATTAGGATCATGCTTCACTTTGGGTCTTTAGTTACCTGTATATCCTGATTACTTCCCAAATTATATTTCTTGACAGCCATACTCCCCCAGATTCACTTGCATAATATCCAAATATTTATTGATTGTTTTATAAGACATATTAAATACTTACATGCCAACTTGAAATTTTCAAGCCATCCTTGAAACACATCTGCTTCATGTCTTGTACCCCTTTTCTCAAAGATTGATCCCATATTCACCTAGTTGTCAAGGCTGGATGATTCTTAGGCGTTCATCTTTTCTTCAAATTACTATCACTGAGCAAGCACACTTTATTAAAGATGGAAGAACAAGGCTTCCCCGCAGGGCCCAACAGGAACTGAGCCCAGTAGTCAGTGGTTTCATTATCAGGCTTTTCTTCACATCTATTTACATGTGTGTGCATGTGCGTGTACATGTGAGTGTGAGTGTGTGTGTGTGTGTGTGTGTGTGTGTGTGTGTGTGAGAGAGAGAGAGAGAGAGAGAGAGAGAGAGAGAGAGAGAGAGAGACTTTGGGTAAATGAATAGCAATAAAGAATGTTTCTAAGGGCTTATACCATTATAGTCTTTCAATGAAAAAGATAGTCTGTAGCCAGATCAAAACAAATGAAAATAATCTGTGTCACATTTGACAAGAATGGGTATAATCTGGAGAATTATAATAGTTGAATTTGATCACTATGATGCATGAAAAGGGGTTCAAAGAATCAAAACTTGACAAATTATCATATTTATTGATGTCAAGGTTTTTTTCCTAGTAATGAATGAAGGTCAATAGCTTTCAAGCCATCTACTAATAAAGTAGAAATTAATGTGTTGAAGCTGGAAAATGCAGTGGGACTGGGAAGTTAACAAGAACGAGGAGGTACTGGGCAAGATGTGTGATGTCCATCAACACATCAAACATTGAAAAACCAGGCACTGTTTTGGAAGCCCAGAAATATGGGGTATTCAACAGGCAGGCAGTGAGCCAGCTTCCTAATTAACTGAATGGCATATAGAACAAAGCCCTCTCTATTGTGTGTTCTGTTCAACCAAAGTCCTACAGGAAGACCTGAAATACTCAGATGCCTTGAAGAGGACTTTAAAAACAAACCTAAGAGTTGATTTTACCAGGAAGTGCTACAAAATATTGTCCATAAATTGAGGAGGTTTAACACCTTAAAAGGAAACATCAGCCATTATTTTTTGATACCCTAGATCTGTAGATTGAGAAATCTTTAGAGACCAAACTACATTGGCTCCAGCTGGGAGCAGGCAGCTTGCACAGTGTGAACCACAAAGACACCATAATGACCGGCACGTCATGCTTCAGCAGACACACTTCTCATGGAAAAGAATTTCTTTAAGGCAAGCAAAAACTGCAAGCTACATGGGAATGTGTGCTAGAAAGTTCTGTATACGTGTTTGCTTTGAGTGGATTATCTGCTTGAATTTATTCCAAGCCATTCAAATCATCACAGATGTCAGAATCAGAGACCCCTAAAATGAATGATCTCACTTATTTCCAAGGGATTGCTTGTCAGAGAGTTTTCACTGTTCCTTCACAAGGGATCTGAGGAATCTGCCTTCCCTCATAGCTTTTGCAATAAGAATTCATCACACAGCCAACATTTATGAAATAATGAGGCAACCTCATTACATACTTTCTTTTGTTTTGTACTTCTGGCTCCATCGAGCATGTCCACAATCTTCAATCTCACGTTCTTTTTTGCCTTTCTTGTAAAAACTTTTCCTCTACCTAATAAATGTGCACAATCTGAGAAAGCACTCTACCCAAAAGCTTTCTTCCTTTCTTCTTTCCATTACACAATCATCAACTATCAAACATTTTGAAAAACACAATATGCACTTTCCCCCCCTTTACATCTTTAGATTTTTTTCAAACTAGAAAACCACTTCTACGATTGAGGCCCTGGAGACCAGTGAGCTGGCAGTATTGCAGATGACAGCATTTCTTGGCTGTGACATTCACATCTGACTCCTGCAATTCTCCTTTTCCTGGACTTAGTGGGAACCTTGAAACCATAGTCACAACACAATAAACTCTAGTTCTTAGCCCTCGCCCCTGCACTGTTGCTGTTTTGCCTGGGAATAATTTGTTTCTATTTCTCCTTTTTATCCCTTTTCCTTTTATCTTTTGTGGTTACCTGGAGAATTATTTCTCCCAATTCTAGCATAGCAGCTGCTGCTGTAAAAGTCTCCTGAATTTTATACTTGTGACAAAGAATCTTATGCTGTCATAAAGATACTCTTAGAATCCCTCAACATTCTTAGGCACCGAGGAAAGGAATGCGGCTGGGGACACTGTTGAAGAGATTTGAGTGCTGCCAACAAACATCAGAGTGCCTAGATCAGGCCAGTGGTCAGCTCTGATCCTGGCATTCAGCCCAGGGAAACCTAGAGAGAATTTAAAGCTTGTAAATGCTCCATCAGGGATATGTATGTATATATGTGTGTGTATGTATGTGAAATGAATATATATATATAGTCATAAATACATAGAGATTTGTATATATTTTATTGCACAAATATCCAGTAAAATTAGAATAATGGTGTTGAGTCAGTATCCCTGTCACATTTCAGTGTTTATTTACTTGCTTTTGTAAAACTCAGTGAAAATCAATCACACAGCAATTTAACAAAGTAATATTATTCTTGTGGGTCATCTGGGACTTCATAGCTTTACATAAATTAACACAAAAGCAAGTAAATCAATTATATAGCATTTCCAAACTGCCACTTTACCATATCTATGGTATAAATTATCATAGCATTTATTTAACATGACAATATGTTCTGCTAAATCCCACATTAAATTCTTTAACATCAATACTTGTGTTGGCTTCAATCTGAGGGCCACAAAGCTCAGCAACATCTTTAAGATCCAAGACTGATTTTTCCATGTGCTGAAAGATGCTATGGTCCTACAAATAAAAAGAAAAGACTCAGAATCTAGTTGCTACCAAACCAGCCTCAACTCAGTGCCCCATATGTGACAAGAAGAATATCACTCCCAGCCTCAATCTAATCTAGGCATCCAGAGAACTGAGTGCTACCCTTCTTTGGTTTCTGATAAGTGATATAACATTCACTTCTTTTTTATCAGTGCTAAAGACATTTTGTTTTGTATATATAAAATCATACATTCATACGGAATTTAGCATTATATAAATGTTGATTAGAAAAAAGGTACTTGGAAGGTAGCCAAAGAGGAGGAAAAAATGGCACTTGTAGCTTTATAAATCAGTCTCTGTTAACAAGTTCTAAATGCATTTTTCTATTTAAATTATTTTCATTTTTTTAAGGTATCTAAGAAGAAGTCACAGTCTAAGCTTCTTTCACTGAACCCTTTCTTACTGGCATTTTGGTAAATGTCTACACAGGCAGAGATAACAGCTTCATCTGTAGAGCAAATGAACCAACTCTCTGGGTCTTGGCCATTTGAGGATCATGATGATAAAGACTTAATTGATTTTAGTTGTGAACAACCAAAAGACTAACCATGATTCTCCCATCAATGCCCTGTACTGACCCTCTCTATAGCGTGTCTAGCAAGCCCAGTTTTCTCATTATTAGCTGCTCCAGTCCACAGCACTGTCAAGAGTCTTCTGACCCAGATGTCTCTCTCTGCCCAAATGAGGAGCTATTCATCATAGGTTCCCAAAGTTGATCTACTTAATTTACATTTAATGAAGTTTGGATTTGATTATATCCATGCAGTCTGTCTTTTTATGACTCATCTTTTTCTGGTAGCCTGCTCTCTTCATGTCTGGTCCCACTCAATGAGTAAGTCTTGTGGTCAGAGTGAGGCTTCTCTTAGTTTGATCTGAGCCTGTGTAGTGTGATACATTTCTGAAACCTGCTGTCATACTCCTAGTCCACTCACTTCTGAGAATGGACTGGTGAGATGGATGCATCAGTACTTGAAGGACGGCTCTTGCAGGGACCTGAATAAAACTGAAGAACTTTGACCCATTCACAGCTGTTTCTTCAAACTCAGAGAATGTCTTCAAACATCATGGTTGAGCTCTTGACCTTTGTTATGAATTTTCTTGAAAGGCACTATAAAAATTTATAAAAATTTATACAGTTCTTCCCATAAGGGGGGAAATCTTCCTAAAATTCCCACTAACTTCCCTTTTTCATTGTATCGTCCCCTGTACATTCATCTTTTATCCATTCTGTCACTCCATTCCATGGAGGTCACCAGTGTCCATTCTGACAGCCACAGACAGTGCTGCTCCAAGCAATATTCCCATGTGTCTACAGATATTTACTATGACAAATAGTCACTAACTGAGGCAGCCATCCATTTGTGTATTTAAGTATTTCTTATTTTTGCTGGGAGTCATGCTTTAAGAGTTTGGGTAAAGACATGGAGCAAATATTGATTGCTTATTATCTTGTTTCATTCAGATACATTATATTCTTCTATAGAATTTATATAACAGTTATATAAAGGAAGTTTTATGTATCAAAATATATTGTTTTATTTGAGACTCTTTTTTTACTTTCAATTTTGTTTCTCTTTGAATCAAATTACACAATTGATTCCATTCCATTTTTTCTTGCTCATTGTACAACAATTTTGTTATATAGGATTTTTACAACATCTAGAAATATAAAATATTATCTCCTATATTTAATATTTGTTTAATTCTCTTCCTCTGTAATTCAATTGAAAATTTTTATACATCCATATTCAAAACAGATACATTTTAGATGAAAACTCAGAAGCAGGGATATGCTGTGTGTTCATTATTTTTTAAAGTGCTTGAAACAGTTTAGGAAGTGAGTCATCCCTGTCCCTTTGGAATGTCTAAGATCTTCTGAACAAGGAGAAGCATGTATTGTGACCCTGGCAGATATATTGTCATCTTCTTGACTCTGCAGAACAGTAGTAACCAAAGGTTCATTTGCCCACAAAACACATACATGGTTTCACAGTAGACAGCTACATCATTGTGACAATACTTCACTGCTTCTGTTATCAGTCTAAAGGTACCACTGGACATTACAAAAGTACTCTCTGAGCAATGACAGCTGCCCTCTAGTTTCTGGGTTTGTCTATTGTGACCGAGGACCTCTGAATCGGCCAACTAAAGGCACAAGAATAAAAAACAAGTGTATTTTAACCTATCCATGCATGATTGAGCAAGTGTCAAAAGTAAAGAGGATAGATTTGAAGAATTCCATGATGGATATAGAAAAGGAGAATTAAAAAGATGCTGAGGAAAAAAGAAAACTTCAAGAGAATCATACTTTGTTGCTGAATCTGTAATGTATAGAGGTCAGATATCAGCAGTAATAGCAATATTGTTAGCGGTCCAAGGAATGCTAGGACAAGAGTGTGTATCAGGAACAGCTTGTAAAGAAAGAAGATTTCAAAGGCTTCTCAGAAAGCAAAGCGAAGCTGTGTGGTTGACCAAGGATTTGGCTAACTTGAGAAAAGCTGAGTGATAAAACATCCCACCAGGATGGAAAATGTGCTAACAAATACACAGGATAATCAAACCCTTGCTTTTCTACAGAAGTTACTAACCTTATTTCAGGCAAAGTCTGTCATAGAATGATGTCAGCTTACATAGTCCATGGGGCTGTTCCTGATTCTGGGGATGGAATAAAATGGTTGTGACAGATGATATGCTTCTATTTCTAAGGAACTTGTTACATACATTTATCAACAATCTATTTTTCCTCCTGAAAAATCTCTTTGTTTTCAGAGAATTTTCTTTATATGTACTATATAAAATTCTAAATTTATTTTGTTAAAGACTTCCACAGACCAAGACCTATATCATGATTCTAGTGGAAATTTCATTAATGTGTGATTTTGGAAATGCCTTTATCTTTCTTGGATTCATTTCTTTTTGATTTATGAAATATAGAAGTACAATATGCACTGCAGAAGATTAGACAAGAAAAATCCATGCATAGAGTTTTGCATATGCATGAAACCTAGGTATGAACTTAGTAAGACCTTAGTTACAGTTACACAATTCATCACTATTCTTATCATCGCAAGCATTTGACTAGAAAGACCAAATGCAACATGTAAGCATGTGTTTCTTGTTTGGCTTCATTCAAGACCTGGTGAGTGTGAATTTGGGGAGTGAAGAGCATGAGTGAATCTGCTTGGACTGCGTGGACGTACTCAACTTTTACAGAAAGTGTGATGTTTAGTTAAGGGTGACACTTGGTGATTTATGATCACTATTACCAAGAAATGATTCTCAATTGGTCCAAGTCAGAGAATCTGACAAAGGAAAAATAAAATTAAACATAAAAGGAACATTGAGAGAAAAAGGAATGTTTAGGGAAGAGAGAAGAGAGGGAGATAAAAACTTTCAGGTTACCAGAAGAATTTGACAAAGAACAATGGATTATCAGTTCATTTTACACTTTAAAAATAATGAAAACCGGGATACTGATTTAAAAAAAAAAATACATGTTGTAAAGAAAAACACAGTTCTCTAGTGCTCCTGGCACTCCCTCTCTCTGCTTCCAGACAACTGGTAACAAAGACAGGAGGAGTTATCCTGTCTATGAAGGAAACTATGTATTTCATCACATAAAATATCCTTGATTGAAGGGTATAATGTTATCTACCATCCACTAAATAAACAGAGAATAAGAATCCAGTGGTTCCAGAATAATCCATTCCAAGCACCCAACTCTGGACAAGAACATAATCAAACACAATGTTTAGGTCTATAATAAAGGACCGTTGTCCATGTCAACCCTGACACTGAAGGTGTGGCATATAGAGGGGTGAGACTCCCTTGAAATATTGAAGTACTCTGTCACCTGGAAGATAGACACCTTGAATGCCAGCATGGTCCATAGTTCTTTGTAGAGAATTTAAATCGAAATAGTATCACCCTGATACTGCTGTTAGGTTACCAGCAGGGACACACAGAAACATTGCTTAGAAGAAGGAGAAATGATAGTTCAATCCAGGACAGAAGTGATATGCATCAAATGTGAGGGGCATCCTGATCTGTAGAATTTTTGCAGATGTGAACAATATGTCTGAGGAAATCAAACAGCTTGTGTGAGATTCTGCTTGGTCAAACAGAGTCGTCTTCACATACGCTTAGTCCTGCAAAGCTTTTGTGGAAGCTTTCCAATTTGTTGGACTTGATTTTGGAAATTTCTTTGTTCATAGCTGAACTCCAATTTTGGTCACCTTGTAGATCTGTCTTTTCCCAGTAAAGCTTTGCATTTTACAATGATAATTGTCTCTGAATTTGCAGCAATTTTCTTCAGAACTACTTTTTCATAGATTAATGTATTCAGGAAATTTATTAAGTTCTGCTAAACTCCTAGCATTGAGGAGTCAGACCTTCATGAGGCAAATTATGTCTGCTTGGAGTTTGGAGGTTTTCCTGAAGGATGTCATACTTCAGTAAATGTCAATTTTACATCAGAAATATACTAAGAATGAAGATTTTCATGTACTTCTTTTAGAGAGTGAAGTGGAAGGGTTGGGCAGAGGAAGGAGTTAAGGAGGGCTAACTAACACCAAAGATGTTTGAAAATGTCATATGGAAACTTACTTTTTAAATTACATATGTGTGTATATGTATATTATATAAATACATGTGGTTTCATAAAAAGACTTTAATAGGAGTTACCCTGTACAGGGGATAAAGTTCCTCCCAGAAGTCACAGATTGCCAAGTAAAAATTTCAGTTCTAGGTGTGAGATACCTTCTCTCAATTTGTCACTTGTGTCCTGGGGAGTCCCAAAACAACTCAGGCTATTTCCATCATTCTTGGTTGTCCACCAGAAATTGATGGTAAGGCCATATTACTGAAGACATTACATATTTGGTCAAAAGGATATGGAAAAATCAAGTTGGGAATAACTCGGGGGATTTCCCATTCCTAGTTAGCTTTCACAGTTCTACAAAATGCTGCTATGGCAAAATACCATCAGCAGTCTAACCCTGCGTGTAACTCTATGAGCTCCAAGAATAACCAGTGTGGCAAGATATGCTCGTGAGTACAAAAGTGGTGTAAATATTATGGGGGTAGCTAAGTGCTTCCTGATTGGATTTAAGGCCCATAACACAGGGAAAGAGAGGTATGCTTAGCACTATAAATCTGACCAACAATTTATGATCAGGGAGTTTACACATCCCAGTGATAAACCTACTACTATTATTCTGCCAAATGGATGGAGATAGTATCAAACAGTTCTCTGATTTGCATAACTCTACTCATAGATTAGTGTAGCTTTCAAGCCTTGTCAGTGAAGTGTCTCTTTGCAGTAGGTAGTGGTTAATTAAGAAACTCACAACTGATTCTAGTGAAGAAAATATGTATCAGTGGAGTAATTAGCCACAAATACAACATCTGTACCACCCCCATACACACAGGGCTCAAGAGCCATCATGGGATATTGAGTAGAGAGATTGTAAAAAAAAAAACAGTGTCTTCTGCTGGATATGATCTGAAAACTAGCTATGAACTCAGAGTAGCTGTGGTGGCCTGCACAAGATCAAGCCTGTTAACACTGGGAAAGGGAAGGTAGGTTCATGATCCCACCCTTAAGTGAGGAGCTATTGACAGGTGATGGCTTCTGGGAAATTGTGAGTCAGTTCCTGAGAGCCAGAAAGGATGCGTATTTGGATGGGTAGGAAGGGAAGGTGGGGAGGATCTGGGAAGAGTTGAAGGAGGAGAAACCACAATCTGAATACATTGAATAAAACATTTATTTTAAATTAAAACAAAAGAATACAAAGAGTGCTGCCTATCATAGGTTCACACCACTCCAAAGAGTGACCCCACACCCATGCATTTATGAGCAGCACACATTAGACTCGGGGTTACTTAAAAAAGAAAAAGAAGCTGAAGTTGGGAGATGGATTGGTGGGAACAGCTCTGAAATGAGGAATAAGAGACATGAATGGCTGGGGTGGAGAGGGTGAATATGATCCAAATGTACCATATGAAATTTTCAAAATGCTAATTAAATTATTGCATTAAAAAATGACAAATCTCATACAGTTCTTTGGAAAGCTTTCACTCAGGAAGGTGAAAATCGGTCCTTGGTATTGCTTTGTCGGTGTATTAGTAGCATGGGAACTCCAGGCCAAGGAATCATCAGATAGTTCAGCAGGTAAGGTAGTGGCCATGTAAGTATGAGAATATGAGTGTTATCCCTTGTAGCCACATCAAAAGCATGGCATTGTGGGTACCATCTGATATCCTCATGCTGGCAAGGCAGAAACAGGAGGATTCCTGGGAATATCTGGTTAGTTGGCCTAGCTGAATTAGCAAGCCCAAGGCCAACCAATGAAGACTCTCTCAACAGAACAAGGAGGGTATGCTCTAAAGAAAGGCAGCCAAAGTTGAACTCTGACCTCCACAAGTGAACACTTGCACACACATATGCAGACACAAACACACACACACACACACACACACACACACACACACACACACATTTTGCTCTAGTCCTACAAAGAGACTTCTAGGGTACACCACTGCTATTCGTACTAGAATCTCATCTCAAAATTTCTATGTTCACTCTACTTTTTAGCTCCAAAAACTGGTACTCCTGGGGAAAAAGTAAAACTTAAACTATTCCACAACAATTCATTAAGTCAGCTTTGACCCAAACCAACAGAATCAAATTATTTTAGAATTACCCAAGTTTGATCGAGATAATGATTTCAGGCTTGTAATTCCTACTGTATGGTTTGCTCCCCTAGGATCTGAGTCAACAGTGAATACTCACATCTTCCACTGCAGAGAATGCATCCTCCTGACACATAGTTGTTCATTAGGGGTTCATAAAGATGCTAAATACTACATGCTTGTTGAAGCAGATGGGTGAGAATATTACATTCATTTGAACTACAAAGTAAAAATAATAGGATAAAATGAGGTATGTCTATTAGGAAAATTTTCCAGGTGTAAGTGATGAACTGTGTTTTTATTCTATGTGGATACATGCCTGATTACTAGGGTGTAGAAAAAAATTAGAGGTCCCATTTTATAGTCACTGTGGAAGTCAGAGCCTTGCTAGTTTGTGGATCACCAGCGAGTTGGTGATCAGCACACTGTTCACTGTTTGGTGAGGTCACAGCAGTAGGAGAGACAAGAGCCAGCAGAGTGCCCAGTCTAGTTGAAACCTTGTCACTCACAACCTAGGCTTCAGTGGTTACAGCAGCCAAATGCTGACTCTGACTTATGCAGAATCTGAATGCTCAGATTTGGTGTAAAATCTGTCAGATTAGCATTGCTACCCATAAAATGAATGCAAGGTGGAGTTATCATTAACAATACTGCCACTCCAAAGAACATGGTGTTGAAGCTGATAACTTTCAATGATAGAGATTCAAAATGCAACTGGTATCAAGTTCCAGGAGATAGCAGTGTGGTTATTATGTGTGCACTATGCCCATCATTCACTCGGCAGCTGTGGCTGGCAAATGAGCAAAGATAGACTCACTGTTTTCAGTCAGGATTGTCATGTAATAGGTCACAAAAAGGCACGAACCACCCATGCTTTGGGTGCCATCATTCACAGTAGCCCCTATACTGCTAGAGGTTATTCAATACACCACAGCTGGAGTCTTCACTCTAGAAAGAGAGCTGATTGCAGACTGTGTGGCTGGGATCTGCAGACTTCATTTCCTAAGTCTTCCACCCTGACAGCGTGTGAGCAGGTCACCAAGATTCCCACCGTCTTTAATGTCTATCTCCTTTTCCTTCCCATTAATCTAGACTGTAAATTCAAAAATTTTAAATTGATACACACTTTGTTATTTGCTTTAACTCTCCAAGTAATGACTACTTTTTATCATCATCATCAATTTTAATTAATAATTCCCTTCTGAAATCAATAATGAAACAGGAAATTTGGGTGTTATGCAAACTTTACCCACAGGGGCACTGTTGACTGGAAGAAGAAAAGCACAGGACTTCATGCCAGCCTTTTTGTGCGTTTTTCTGTTAGTATGCATCTGCCAAAAAAGGGGAGCATCTCATCTTGTGCTGGGGAAATTGGAAGCCTGGTGCCACAGTCCTGGAAATGGCCATCCCTCAATCTGCACAGTGTGTCTGATTTTGCCCCCATTGAGCAGCTGTAATAGGTGTTCTATAGACACGGCAGGAGCTGAATAAAGACTAGTGAGCGTGGGAGAAGACTTCTGTCAGGCTATGTATACATTAAACGCAGGGATGATTGGGCCTGCATGGTGAAACCCCAGCTTCCCAGTAAGCTAAGGCCTAGCTTTTAAATACCATTTGTATCTATTTACCAATACCTTGCTATTTTATTAAGTTTGTCACCGAGCCCTGTTTTGCATACACTAGCACTTGCTCATGCATGCCTTATGAATATAGAAATTAGCATCTCATTTACTTGATAATTAGGCCAATGATAAACAGCTGTTTGGTTGCCATGTAGGGCGAGATTTCTACCCAAGTTACTTATCTGCCATACACAATAGCTGTGAAATCCTTTGTCATGCTGTCAATTACACAAAGCAACAACAGGAAATAAACTTTCCTTTCACACATTTGCTTTCATTGTAATTAAGATCCAAATTTATGCTCTGCTTTCGGGGGAAAAGAAGGGATAATGTGGTGTTGCCTCAGTCTTGATCAGTGTATACTTTCAACTTAGCTTTTATATTTCTTGTGCAGTTAGAATGTTTCACACTGTGTATTCTGCTGGTAATGAGTTATTCCATGTCTGTATATAATTATATAAATTGGGGATTCTTCTCTTACTTCCACGTCATTATGTTGAAAAACGTGGCTCATATCGACCCTTACTAATGTTTCAAGCTTCCCATTTTACTTCCTGGTTGTTTTCTTACAAAAAGGCCAGTTCCAGATTAATCTGGGCCTTCTCCTTTTCTTGTTTGTTTCCCACAGGACTTACACTGAGAGCAATCAATCATCTAAGAGATGTGAGGAACGCTACAAGAGCCATGAAAATGCTTTCTTTATGATTTAGGTGTGGCCCAAACCACGTTTATTTCCACCAAATAGAAGCAGAGAGGATAACACTCTATTTCTCTTTAATTCACATGGATTTAAAACTGGAGGTGTAATTAAAGAAGAGAGAGAGAAAAATAAGCAAATGTGTCTTTCTAGTAAAAATGAACTTGATTCTGCATGTACAGTAAAGTCATAGAAGATAATTTAAAACTTGAGTTAGCTTCCTGTAGACAAAGATAACAACCAGTGAACTAATGGGTAATCAATGGCCAGTTGCTTCAGGAAAGAGGTACCCCACAGAACTCCCTGGAAATTCATGTGCTCCAGAGTAGGAACCGGGAAAAGCTTTAATACTACCCAAGGGAATCCAACTTTCTTAATGAGGCAGGGAGGTCTAGGGGTCCCGTTTTGTGCTGATCAAGGTCTGGAGATGAACTGCTGTCCTCCCTTCTGTTGCCCTGTGCAGTCCTCGGAGCCACCACATTAAAAACAATCTTCCCCCATGATCTTTTGGGCTGTAGTCAAGTATAGTTTATGTGAAAGTAAATCTGAAAAGATTACCTTTCAAAACTGCCAGATGCTTCACATTTTCTGGTAGAAATCTGGATCCCAGGTTCATAATGATATTTCCTGCTGTGCTCAACACTCAATCAGAATGCATGCTTCTTGGTGGGCAGCACAAGAACTCCAAGGCTAACCTGGCAGTTTGGCTCTCATATTTTTTCAATTCGGCTAGGGGACATAAATTTAAATTCTGGGGCCCCCAAGCTAAACTCCAGAAGGAGTTTTGTTAATTTCAGATCCCCCACTGTTGTGGTCCCTTCTCTTACCTCTGCCCCATACAATACAATTTATGATTACATTTAAAGGAATAAAACATACCCCTCAACAGAAAACTAAATTATTACATTGGTGATATAAGAACAATTAGGTTCTCATTTCCCTTGGTGTTCCCATACTTACATTCATGTTCTTTCCTCTATCCAATTTGAAATATATTAACACCCTCTTCCCTTTCTTCCTTAGTCTATCTTGCTTATTTTATGCTATTTTGTACTGGTTTATAGTATATATTCCAAAGAGACCAAGATTGGTATGCTAGTTCACTCATTTTAAGGCATTGCACTTTGATATGACTTTTTAAAATGTATCTAATATGTGGCTTGTATTAATAAATTGGAGCTCCTGTCTCCTAGGATTCTTGAGAGGATTAGATGAAATAACACACAGGAAGTGTTTAGCACTAGGTTGCACATAGAACCTGTATCAGTTAATATTTGCTATTTTCTCCAACTGAAAGGGTTTGGAGAGGAGAACAGAGGCATACTATATAAGGTAGGTGCATTCTTGTGTGTGTGTGTGTGTGTGTGTGTGTGCATGTGCCACTGCTCACATGTCTCTGTGCGTATGTCAAATCTTCACTTTCTACTGGATATGTGGTTCTGTGCCTTAGATCCTTAGTTCCAAAGAAGGAATAACAACAGTTTCTGCTGCTGAAGTCACTGTGAAGATTAATTGAACGAATGGTTGGCAACTAGTGAGTTTAAAATTTTGTTGAATAAGCCAGTGTGATTCTTGATTAAATGGCCCTCCCATTCCCACTGTAGACTGTAGGGCACTTTTCAAGCAGTGGGAAATACAGCAACAGACACTTCTTACACCCAGTAGTATCACCAAAACCAGTGATACCTCGTGACACAACTCATCCATTTAAAGCAAACAAAGCAGGCCAAGAACTATGCAGTCATGCACTGCAGGGTTCTGTCATCCGCTGAGCTCTGGATATTTTTCCAACATCTACTTATCTTCCAGGAATTTTCAACTGTCTTGAATTGCTGGCTGTACTGAGTAGTGCACGTTTAGGGTATGAGTGTCTTACTACTGCCATGCTTCTTGAGGTACTTCCTACCTACACATACTGGGCTGAAATAGAACTCTAGTAAGACAAACCTGTGAAATAGTATGTGTTCTGTCATTTCCCAGATGCTGAGTTTCTTCTCAAAAGTCCAGCCCACATATTTATATCATGACACTATTATCTCTGGCATTTTCATGCTTTGTCTTAATGTATGTGTATCATTTTCTTAGCTAACTGAAGTATTACTTGGGTTTCTCTAATCCTGTCAACTCAAAACTGTCACTCCACTATGCCTTCCCATGACATTCAGTGTGCTTGCATCTTTAGATTATGTATTTTGTGTTGGTTGTAGTTCCATCTCATCTAGGTCATTATCCCTCATTACTCCTGAACAATATTTGATAACCATTTCTTTGTATATAGTCTTGTCTTAGGTTAGAACTTTCTTATTTAGACAAAAGGGAGAGATGTAGTGGGTAGCCATTCCAGCCTTGGTCTGGAAGTTCCAACCCCCTTTGAGGCTTCATTTATGGTGATGCCTACAAGGAGGGGCTGAGAGAGGATGGGAGAAGACCCAGGATAGAGATGTGAGGGAGCTCTTGGTGCCCGGACCCTGGATGCTGGAAGTAGACCGAGCAGAGTTCTCCAGAGAACACTGCCGGACTTCCTTTGCTAGACCCTACAACCTACCTATCCCTTCATTTGTATGTTACCCCACAAAATAAACCTCCCTTTTAACTATGTGGAGTGGCCTTAGTAATTTTACCAATAATACCAACCTTATTGCCTGAAAGCTTCCCAGACATCAGGAATGAACACCAGGCACGTTCTGCCAGCATGCTGCTGGCCAGTGGACTACACATCGCTATAAAGAAAATGGAGCCTTTGTACTGAGAGGGGAGGAAGCCTACTAAATGTCACATTCTGTTAACTCAGCTCCGGTGAGCAGACATTGTGGAAGGTCAGCCACCTCTGTATTATCTGAGTCAGCTTTCCAGTTCCAGGTTCTAAACTCATCATGTCCTTTTTTTTTTTTTTTTTAACTTACCCTTACTATGAAATCAATTTGATATCTACCACTAAATGCACCTAAAGAGGCTTAAATATTAAGACATACGTCCATGTAGCCCTGGATAATTTATCTTATTATTTACTGATTTTCATAATTTTCACAAAATACTTAGTCATTTAATGACCCATCACAGACATTTTATGGAAAGTGATAAATGTTAGAAGTATGTAATTCTTAATATTCTGTACAGATTTTACTAGTCATATATAAGATTAAAGAAGGGCTGGGCAGTGGTAGTGCATACCTTTAATCCTAGTACTTGGGAGGTAGAGGCAAGCAAATGTCTGTGAGTTCAAGGCCTATCTGGTCTACAGAGTGAATTTCGGAACAGCCAGGGCTGTTACACAGAAAAACCCTGTCTCAAAAGAAAATTAGTTAATTGTTGTCTTATAATAAAAACTCAGTACCAGACACCAGGGTGGAAGCTGACAGGTCAGGGAAGCAGAGCAGGTAACCACCACCTCTTATCTCACCAAGTGGGTCTCCAGCTGAAAAGCTTCAGGTCCTGTCTCCTCACGCCTTATATACCTTTCTCTGCCCAGCCATCACTTCCTGGGATTAAAGGCGTGTGTGCTTCCCAGTATTGGCATTAAAACTGTGTGCCACCACTGCTTAGCTCTGTTTCTCTCCTAGACTGAGTCATTCTCATGTAGTCCAGGTGGCTTTGAACTCACAGAGATCCAGACAGATCTCTGCCTCCCTAGTGCTAGGATTTAAGGTGTGACACCTTTAATCTAGTGGCTTGTTCTGTCCTCTGATCTTCAGGCAAATTTTATTAGGGTACACAATATATCACCACAGTTAATTAATTAAAGAAACAAATCCAGGCTAGATAGGGTGAGTTGTATGCCACAGTCAAATGATCACTGAAGAAAATGCCTGTGATTGTATAGTCCAGTGCCACTGAATATCAACATGCATTTAATACACATTTTGCACAACCCTATGAAAAGAATCAGCTGTTTAAATTAAATGTAAATTTTACAAGCATATTTTAACACTGCAGACAATCTAATTATTTGATATATGTGCATTGTTCATGATGATGGTTTTAACTGTTTGCTGCAGAGTTTAGCATAACTCAGAAATTCGGCTGTCTAATATACAGTTGTGAAAAGCAAAAGAATAATAAATGATCATAGACTGTCTCCCAGCCTTGTTGTTTTAACCATTAGAATATTCTTGTTTTCTGCAGTTTTTCCAGGTTATGTACTCACACCTGAAGATTTGGAGCTAAGAACCTCAGATGAGAGAATATGTGTCATTTGTCTGTCTGAGTCTGGGTTACTTCCCTCAATGATCTTTTCTAAGTCCCTCCATTTACCTGCAAAGTTCATGATTTTATTTTTCTTTACAGTGAATAGTATTCCATAGTGTATATATGCCACATTTTCATTATCCATTCATCTGATCTGTTGAAGGACAGTTAGATTGTTTCCATTTCCCAGCTGTTGTGAATAGAACAACAAACACTGCTGAGCAAGCATCTATGTAGGAGACTAAATCCTTAGGGATCATGCTGAGGAGGGGGATAGCTGGGTCATAATGTCGATTTATTTTTATCTTTCTGAGGATTCTTCACCCAGCTTTCCATGGTGGCTGGAGCAGTTTGCAAACACACAGACAGTGAATGGGGTTCCCTCACCCTCCTCCAGAATTCCATGTCAGCTGTTTTGCTGCTTTTTAGTAGTCTGGCTGGGGGGAGGCAGGATCACAAAGTTGTTTTGATTTGCATTTCCCCAATCTCTTCACGTGATGAGAAGTATCTTGAAATTTTCTTAGTAATTTGTATGCTGCTTTTGAGAAGTTTTCTCAGATGTCAGGTCCGTATTTTAAATGGATCATTAATTTTTGAGTCAGTTTTTATTTTTTTTAGTTATTTATATATTCTTGGTATTAATCCCACATATATAGCTGGGAAGATTCTCTCCCATTCTGTGGTCTTCTTTTTCATCCAATTATTTGTTTCTTCAGCTATGCAGAAGTTTTGTTTTGTTTTTTAGCTTTATGAAATCCCATGTGGCAATTGTTGGCTTCTGTTCTTAGGAAAATGGGGTCCTAGTCCCAAAATCTTTTCCTATGTTTATATCATGCAGAATATGTCTATTTTTCTTCTAGTAGTTTCAGTGTTTCTGGTTTCACATTTAGATCTTTGCACCATTTGGAGTTAATTTTTAGAGCTGGTAGATATGGATCCGATTTCATTCTTCTGCATGTAAACACCAGGAAAGTAAAAGGGGACCATTGTGGAAGGCAGGGTAGGATAGAGAGGGGAGTAGTATAGGGTACAGGTGATCTTAAGGGAAAATGGGAGCCTTTAATTAGGGAAATATTAGATAGATAAATGTAAAATTATGGTAAGTATGTCTGAAAAATTCATAAATCATAATAATAGCTAGCTATGTAAAATAATTATAATGGTATACTTTGGTGTATAAATACACATATATAGTTAAATATAAATTTTCCATCTGGGCTAACATTGCCCTTCTCAAGAGCCATAGACCATCTAACAAAAACCCCAAGGTCAGGTATTAGAAGCTCTTTTTTTAATTTACTGGACAGGGTTGTCTTAGAGACTCCCAAAACATGACAGAGTATTGATATTGCCCTTGCTTGACCCCTAGAAATGGAAGGTAAATTCTTATTGCTGAAGATACCATGTACTTCAAACACTGAGCCCAGAGGCCACTGAGCTATAACGGACAATAAAGCCTCCTTCCTGAGGACCAGCTTCGATGGTAACAAAAGGCACTATGGAATCTTTCAAAGAAGGGAATTTAAAAAAAAGTCTTATGCAGAAATGACACCTATGAACCACAACAATGACCAGCATGGCACAATGACCCTACAGGTGCAATAGCAGCACATATACCTTGGTAAAAACCCTTAATTCTCTAATTGGACCTGAGACCACAGAAGGGGAAAATCATGAATTGGAAAGCTAGCCAACTATCCAGAGCCAGTGATGTCATAGACTGAAGAAGATCCTATAACTGCATCCATTGATGTGACAATTCTGTAAGTTGAAAAAAAAACTCAACAAACAAGGGTTGGGGCAAGGTTCTGTTTTTGTCTTTATAGGATAAGAGAAATACCAATCTTCCAGAAATCAGAAGGCCGCGAACACTTAGATGTCTACAACAGAAAGGAAGGACCTAGTGTTACCAATATACTCTCACTGACTAATATCAATATCTCTTTAACTACAGACTAGTTGTGGTCCCTATTCAATTATAAATTAAAGTTGCTTTAGTGTTGGAATGTGGCTCTCTCCTCTAAACCCAACCATGTTGCTAAAAGAAAAATTAGGAGATTCTGTCTCAAATTAGGAGAGCCAAATGGTGTGAGACATAATAACACCAATAATCCAGATACCATTGTTGTCAAGATTAGATTTCTTCCCACGCTGATCCTTGATTTCTGGGAATCCTTTCTCAATTTGTCATAAATCCAAACTTTCCATTTTGATGTTAATAATGTTCAAGTTTTCCACAGTGAAAAAGAAGTCTTTTCAATAGCAATCTCTGAAGTCTCCAGAAGGAAGATGGGGTCCCACAATAATGACTCTACCTGGTCCAGAGTGCTATTGTACCTAAGAACCTTTCTCAATGATCAGCTTTGGACTGAAAACTCTCAAGGACAGTTCCAAGATAAGATGGTCCATCATATCACACTTCTAGCCAGAATCTCACACAATCTTACCCATTACTCTGAGACTGGCTTCAGACTCTACAACTAGTCCTATTGAGACATAACTATCTGAGCTTTCTTCTAGGACCCCACAGAGATACCATTATCCCCTAAACAGCAGGAAGCAATTCTAGGAAAATGACACTCCTCTCCCAAAGGTTTCACTTTTCTCAGGGTTATGGATAAATGGTTACAGGATTGGAGGTGAAACAATGAAATTTAGACTCAGTATTCTCTTTAAGAAAAGACAAAAGGCCGGGCAGTGGTAGCACACACTTTTAATCCCAGCACTTGGGAGGCAGAGGCAGGCAGATCTCTGTGAGTCTGTGGCTGGTCTACAAAGTGAGTTCCAGGAAAGGCACAAAGCTACACAGAGAAACCCCCTCTCAGAAAAAAAAAAGAAGAATGGATAGGTATAGGATATTAAGGTAGATTATTGTATCTACTAGTAAACTAATTTAGCAAACTATCAGCCTTACATAATTTGCAATGATATTGATTATTGTATATTGATACAAATGTAAACCATTTTTATATTCATATTAAATATAATTTGTATATTGATACAAATTTAAAACTATATTTGCCATATTGTACACATATTCCTACTCCTATTTGAAATATTGTATATATTGATACAACTGTAAAATTATATTTGTCATATTGTATATATGTTCTATCACTGTTTAGGGTATTTTATATATTGATACATATTAAAGATATTGTTACCATATTGCACTATACATTTCTACCTCCATTTAAGAAATTTTGTGTATTGTCATAATTTTGAGGTCATTTTCCTTATACAGTACATCTGTTTATAGACAGTTTACCTTGTTAATGTGAAGCCTTAGTCCTTAGATTACTTAGGTAGACAAGACTTATACATTTATAGTCATCCATGCTTGTCATTTCTATAACATATATATATATATATATATATATATATATATATATATATATATATATTAGTTAGGTTTTCCAGATTTACAGAAACATACATCAGATGTATAGGTAATCTTCAAACACTTCACAGTCCTAGAGAATATGGCATTGAAATGTTTTGATAACTTAGAATTCTGTTGACGTGAGATACTATTGCTCCTGGCAGCACCAATCCAATCCCGAGAGAATGTTGGGCTTCTAGGACACACCATTTGGAAGTTTGTCTTCTTCTTGGCACAAAATGGCCTGCTGAGCACAGGACTGCCCTTGCCTTGATGGCTGACAGTACAAATGTTGTCCTTTCTGAACCAGCAGGACACAAGGAAAAGAGACTAAAGAACTCTGCCAAGATAGGGTAAGATGGTCTTTTAAAATTCCTGCTTCTGAAAATGGTCTGTCAGCTATTCTAGGCCTGTAACCAAATTGGATATCCTAACAGTGCTGAGAAACTTCAGGTTACTGTCCAGGCTGCCAGCTGTCTCTGTCTATTCTCTAAAGAATTTAGGAAATTGCTGGCTTGCATTTTCCATTTTCTCAGGTATTATTATGTTCCTTCTCAGGTCTTGGATGGAGATGAAGACTAGATAGTTATAGTTACAATGTTCTCATACCTTAGCTAGAACAAATTAAGTGCTGGATTCAGACTATTCAGGATAGGACAGCTATTGGAGTAGTCTTGGTAATATGCCATTTGCCTATGTTCTGGACATCTCTGGATTTTAGTATGTATCTCTTGTTTGATGTTGTTCTTGCTGATTGTATTTCTATTTTGTTTCTCCTCTGCTGGACAATACTTGATAATTGTTCCTAGTATATAGTTTTATATTATGTTAGAACTTTTTTATTTAGACAAAAGGGGGAGATGTAGTGGACAGCTCTTCTGTCTATGACCTTGAAGAACCACCCCTAGAGATGCAGCAGGTAACTGCTCTACCTGCCTGTGACCTTGAATTACATGTCCCTGGGGCGTGGTCTCTTGGTGCCGACCCTTCAGACCTGAGATGCACATATGTGATCTCTTCTCTCCCTTGTGGTTTTGGACATGGGACTGACTTCATGGATATCTTGCTATACCTGTGCAATAGCAGCACACATATCTTGGAAATAACCATTAACTCTCTAGTTGGACCTGAGACCACACAAGGGGAAAATCCTGTCTGGTACTGGAAACCTAACCACCTATCCAGGGCCAGTGATGCCATAAACTGTG
Organism: Onychomys torridus; assembly: GCF_903995425.1. Classification (NCBI taxonomy): domain Eukaryota; kingdom Metazoa; phylum Chordata; class Mammalia; order Rodentia; family Cricetidae; genus Onychomys; species Onychomys torridus. The sequence goes on from NC_050448.1 coordinate 123,085,052, forward strand.
GAGAAGATCCTACAACTGCCCCTTTACTAAATCAGCACAGTCTCTAACTGCACTCTAAATATTTGTCCGTATGCCCACATATGGGTATAGTCCTCACCCCTCATCAAGGAAACTTCTCTTTGAATAGAAAGAGATCATTATGGAAAACAATACAACCAATCAAAATGCAGACTTGTGGAACCCAGTCCCAAGTGACATGTTGGAAACACAAGTCATGCACCCAAGCCTCCAGGATCACTGCAGAAGAGGGGCCCAAAGATGACAACAACTAGAAGACCAGGGAGTTTGCTGTGAGATTATGTCTCCAAGAAATGTCAGAAGTTACACCCAAAATGTCTCAACAGCATAGTTGCTTAAATATAGTCCGAACCTGGACAAGACCATTAGACTTGCTAACATAGGTGGGGGGAGTTCATGGGGCCTCAATCATGAACAGATAACTTCAGGCAATTAAGAAATGCACATTTGTGGTAGTATTGTGTTCCCTAAAATATTGTGTACCCTAATAAATTTATCTGGGGTCAGAGACAGAACAGCCACAACATTAAACAAAGAGGTTAGGCAGTGGTAGCATACACCTTTAATCCTAGCATTCCAGAGGCAGAATCTATCAGCTCAAGGATACAGGCAAGCATGGTGACTCATGCCTTTAATCCCAGAAAGTGAGCCTTTAATCCCAGGAAGTGATGTCAGAAAGCAGAAAGGTATATAAGGCATGAAAACCAGGAAGTAGAAGCATTTGGCTGGTTAAGCATTTGGCTGGTTAAGCTTTTAGACTTTGGAGCAACAGTTCAGCTGAGATTCATTGTGAATGAGGACTGAGAGGCTTCCAGTCTGAGGAAACAGGATCAGCTGAGGAATTGATGAGGTGAGGTAGCTGTGGCTTGTTCTACTTCTCTGATCTTCCAGCATTCACCCCAATACCTGGCTCAGATTTGATTTTATTAATAAGACATTTTAAGATTCCTCCTACACACACTAATTGGTTGTCCAACACCAAATAATCAACCCTGAAAACATACATACAAGTAACACTATCCAGATTGGGGTTATATTCTTATGTTTAATAACACATGTATGTAACAGCAAATTAAGAAAAAAAAATGGCCAGAGACCATGAATTTTAAAGACCGCAAGGAGGGGGGCATATGGGAGTGTTTGCAGGGAAGAAGGGGAAGGGGGAAATGAAATAATTATTATATTCTTTAAAATTAAGAAGAGGTATAAAAAGAGAAACATTTTGGAAAAAGAAAAATAAGTTTCACATGTATATGGTAATAAATATAAAATAAGTGTCTATCTTTGTTTACTTTCATAGTTCTAGTAAAAAGAACAACAGCTGAGCTGAGAGAAAAAAAGAATACTTTGGGTTGTTCTTTCCTGTAGACCATGTATGGGATGAGGGTCCTTCTTTCCCTCTCTTGATTCTCCAGCTACAGTGTAACAGAGTTAGGAAAAACTAGGACTGAACTGTCATCTCTAAGTAAGCCTGGAAAAGCAAGAGATGATCACCATAGCCTCTTCTTCTTGCCCTATTATCTACGAACCCCTCACAAACACTACCCATGTTTTGTATATGGTCATGTTTTGTGTATGATAGAATGAAAAGAGAAAAATGTGTGGGGAGAGGCTTGAGTTTCAAAATAAAAGGATGCAGAATATTCTAAACCATATTCATCTTTTCCCCCAGATTGAGAAAACACAAAGAGAATGCTAGCTTCTGGGGTGTGGCTTCCTTCAGGTCCTGTCTTTTAAGAACTGCACATCACATCTCATATCCCATCCTGGATTGGACAAAAGTGACATTCACAGACATCCGGGTACCACTGACCAGAAGTAAATTAACTATGGGGTATGTTCTCCAGACCAATCAAAATCCTTCTTTCTCAGGTATTTGTGACTGGGACTGAGAGGCTGTCGATCATTTTCTTTCTTCAATGTGCAGAGATGAAAACATTGGACTGTAGAGAGAAAAGCGAAGACCATCTGCTCGAGGAACAAAGGTATGAGATAAAGGGTTGGAGTGCCCTGGATCCCCCAAGGCTTTGAGCTTTCTGCTTGCCTCATTTCTTTCCTCTTTGCTTGCATTGGCTCAATTTGATTTCTGTTATTAAATGTAACCCAAAGAACCTTAACTAATTCAGGAGGGAGACCGAATATTAAAAGAGGCAAAGTGGGAGAAAGACAGCTAAACCAACCTGCTGCTAAGCAGGAACGAAGCAGGAAAACGGAAGGCCCCTGAGATCCGATGCAACCCTCCTGTCCCGCTTTCCACCTGTCCCAGTTCAGAGGAGACTGTACTGCAGCCTTCAATCACTCCTGACAGTACTGAATTGCACAAGTGTCTTCCATGCAGGTGTTCCAAGAGTTTGTCCCACCAGTGCTAGGCCTCCAACCTCCATGCATGACTGCAGGTGGGAATGCCTTAGAAGCTATAATGTTTTAAACCAAAGAGTCTTGAAATACAACACATGCAGATAGTCTTCTTTTGGCATTCATCCATAAGCCTTCAATCACCTGTGAGTTAATTTTTTCCCATATGTTTTTCATTCATTTACATTTAAGATAAAAATGATTGGCTGAGCTCCATTGATGAGGGGTGAGTCAGTGGTGCTTCTCATTGTGATCTCAGCTCTGTGGAGATCATATCACCCAGATGATGTTCCAAAAAGAAAAAATAGTCATTCATGGTGGTGTCTAAAGTCATCACTTCATAAGAGTAGACAATTTTTTTTCTTTCTCTTCAAAGCAAAGACATTTGGAAAATGATTAGTATCTGTTGAATCACAGTATTTTGAATTCACCTTTTTTTGCAGTCATTTGCTCAAAACAAAAACAACTTCCTAACTTTAAGAACAAAAAAACATTGTTTAATTTTTTGGAAATCCTATATGCATGTATATGTGATATGTATGCTGATTGCTCATTCTGAGATCCATCAAAACACAAATCAAATCTTTCAGACTAATTCTGGCACCTCTTAAGGTATACTATGGGAAACAAAGAACAGTGCTTTGATTTCTTTGCAGTATGAAAAACACTGGGAAATTCATTTCATATGCTCATGTTTATGTACCCATAGATACTTGATAAACAGGTGATTCAATTCTCTTAACATTGGGATATGCAACACATTCATGTTCAAAATACAAATCAAACTAAAACAAGCAAGCCCTAACGTGGAATCTGAGCCCTTCCTTCCAGTATTCACATGTCCACAACCTCTCTTTGTTGAGTTCAATTTCTTTCTTATAGACTATGAAGCTGTATCTCTCTACCTGAATTCAGAATAGCAAATCAGTTTGATGAATCAGTCCAAAATCAACAAAAAAATCCATTTAGCACATTGTAAAGTAAGATGTAGTGTGATTTCTTTTTCTTCCCTTTGATTGGGATTCTACATAGAGACTTTTCCTACATATAAAGATAAAATATCTTGGAAAAAACTATTTTCAACATTTAAGGAAATAAATAAATATTCCTGAGCCTTCATAGAAACTGTCCCTCTTGGGTGTTTAGAATAACAAAAGACATATTTTGCTTCATTTGCCTGTGAAAATATGTCTTTTTGTGAGCATAAAAAGGCCCACATTATTTGAAGAGCAACTTGATAAATGTTTCATTTTTTATGAAAATGAAAAATTTATTCCATTTTTTCAAATGGTAAAGTCTCCTTTTAATCTCTAAAACCATGTCTACTCAACAGACACTTTTATCATATACTGATTGTTTCCCATATAGATGGAGAATACTTCATGAACTACAAATATACATTTTTCTTATGATTATTAGAGTTAACATTGAAGTTTTGTTAAGAGCTGTGGATACTGTAAATATTATCTCATTTATTTTTCACAATTTCAAATATCCAATTAGTAGTCCCATTTTACAAGGGAAAATTTAAATGAAAAGGGGTTAAATAACTTTGTCATAGCTAGTGAAAGGAAAAGCTAACACTCCCACCCAGATTACAACACATTCTAAAGACTCAAGGTCACAGATCCAAAGGTACATCCATTATGGGATTTGCAATACAACCATTAAGAACAAGAAAGACTACCATGAAAGGCCTGGCTCTGCCACTTATAAAGTAGGTTTCAAAAAAGCACCCAGTTATCACACACACACACACACACACACACACACACACACACACACACACAACACGTGCGTACTTACAGAACACACATAATAATACCTTGTATGCCCACAAGGGTCAGAGGAGAAGATAGTTTTTGACAAAGTAATCTGAATCTGCCAAGGGCTTTTCATATGAAATGGAACTATTATCATAGATGAAATGGAACTATTAAGTTCATCTACATGAAAATCTTAGAACTTGACAGGGCATGCTTCCATCCAAGGTCACAGATGAGGCCCTGGTGCTCACAGTGTGACACACCCTTTCTGGGTGAAGGGTGATTGGCACTGGTTGTTCCAGCTTTTTAAGCCATTGATAGAAATAGAAAACGTTGTGCTTTATCTAAGAAAACAGGATATGGTTTTAGAGCATTCACATTTTCATCAGTTTCTCTTGAAAAACGTGTAATTACACAATGGCTGCCTTGGAATCTTAAGAATAAAGAGCAAAAGACAGAATTGCAGAAAGCTGTGAGCCATGATGCATAGGACAGGATGCAGAGATTTGCATCCATTTCCTCTCTGGAAATGATGGTCTCATTTTCTGTAAGAGAAATGATAATGCCAGTTTATATAAGAGACATAAGCTGTTCTCCAGGATATCTTGAGGAATGCTTTATTCAGAATAAGAAGTGTTTCCAGGACTAATAACATATTCTAATTTTATGTCAACTTTATTATGTTCATCAGATCAGCTAATGTTAGTATCTTATTCTCTCTGTGTATTGTACATATTTTCCTGCTATACACATATATGTAAGCACGTAATACAGATAAATGAAAGGGACATCTGGACTTGTTTGCAATGTTTTAATTATTTTCCTCTAAATTAACATGTTACAATCATATATATTTATGGGGTATGCTGTGGGATGTTCTGTATGTCAAATGTGTTGCTCTGATTGGTTAAAATAAATAAAGTGCTGATTGGCCAGTAGCCAGGCAGGAAGGATAGGGTAGGTGGGACAAGGAAGAGGAGAACTGTGGGAAGTGGAAGGCTTGGGGGAGACACTGCCAGCCACCGCCATGACAAGTGAGATATAAGGTGCCGGTAAGCCATGAGCCACGTGGCAACTTATAGACTAACAAAAATGGGTTAATTTAAGATATAAAAGCTAGATACCAAGAAGCCTGTGACAGCCATACTGTTTGTAAACAATATAAGTCTCTGTGTGTTTACTTGGTTGGGTCTGAGCAACTGTGGGACTGATGGGTAAGAGAGATTTGACCTGACTGTGGGCCAGGTAGGAAAACTCTAACTACAGGGGTACTCAGATGTCACTGTACAGACTATCTCCGGTTATTTAGTTCCCTTGTTGTTTGCAGAAATTAGCACCTTCCTGCTGTAGTGGGAATCTTAACAGGTCTTACTAATAAAAACAAACCTGAGGCCCATTATTGGGGTGAATGTTGGAAGATCAGAGAAGCAGAACAAGCCACAGCTACCTTACCTTGCCAGTTCCTCAGCTGATCCTGTTTCCTAAGATTAGAAGCTTCTGAGTCCTTACCCAAATGAATCTCTGCAGAACTGCTGCTAGAAGCCTGAAAGCTTAACCAGCCAAATGCTTCTAGTTTCTGGCCCTCACACCTTATATACCTTTCTGCTTTCTACCATCACTCCCTGGGATTAAAGGTTCGCTTTCCAGGATTAAAGGCGTAAGTCAGCATGCTTGGCTGTATCCTTGAACAGATGGATTTCTGCCTCTGGAATGCTAGGATTAAAGGTGTGTGCTACCACTGCCTATCCTCATGTTTAATATTGTGGCTGTTCTCTGTCTCTGACCACAGATAAGTTTATTAGGGTGCACAATATTTTGGAGAGCACAATACCACCACGTTTCCTGCCTTACCTCCAAGTGGCTGCAGTAGCTCCCTGACATGTGGAGTCCTCCACAGCATCACCATTTGCTCCTGTGAGGCCATCAGGAAACAGGAGACAGTCGCTATCTCTAGCGTGTTAAAATTCTTTTACTTAACATACTGTAACGGAAGACTGACACCATGTTTCCTTGGCCCACAGTAGACCTTATCCAAGGTCTCTTTATTATGTCAAGTCCTTTTGAGAACAGCACAGGGACATTCTACACTGCCTTGAGAGGCAGCAACTTTACAGGCACAACTCATCAAGGTTCATTTTAGGGTACATCTGTTAGGGCTTAGAGATCAAATACTCTATTGTTCATATTATAACCTAATTGAGTTATAATAGAATCCCTATGATTTTGCTCTATATTGTGTAAATAATATAAAGAGATGAGAGCTCCAAAGACATTTCATGTTATCTTCAATTTATATAATCCATAAAGTCTATCTTAATATTTTTAGTTACACTTCTCAATGTATCTATTTCTCAAAAATAACTTTATACATACAAAGAACTTATAGGCATTGTCAATTTCTCTTTTGTTGATAAAATTATAATTCATTTGACTAATACAATTCACCATGTAAATGCATGTTTCTTGAGTTATATTTAAATTATTTACCTGTACTTGAAAGTAAACAGTTGGATGTTAGCAACAAATTCAAGTGATAGTCTTGTTTCTTATATTTATAGAGATTCTTCATTATAGGACACTTTGTAATTTCATGTGCATAGATAATGTAGAGTTCCAAGGATGGCAAATACAGTGTAAAAGAAGATACTTGCTATTCAGCTTTCAAAACGCTAACCTTGAAGTCCAAGGAGCAAACATAAGCCCATTGCTCCTAGGTGCTATTTCTGTAAGACCTGTTGTCTTGGGACTTGCTTTTCCCCTTTCTGTTTTCTAACCTGTTTTCATTTGTTTACACCATTCACCCTTTTCTTTTGCTTAATTCCACCAAAAATTTGACTTTACATTGTAGTAGTTTCAGATTTGGTTGAGTTACCTTCGGCATTTCAGTTTTTCTTAATAAAATATATTCATATCATCAGCTTCATGGATTGAGAATTACAGAAATAATGTTATCTGAAGAACTTCAATTAGTGTGTAGCTTATTACACAGCCTATTGGTAATATCACCACCATGATCAATGTAACCATATTCTATTCGTCATTACTAATTCTCTCTTTATGTTTTTTGCCACTTAAAAACTTATTCTGTTCTTTTCATCTTGTTTCTTTGTCTATGCTTGATTCACAGTGCCTTTCATTTCAGCCTCCCTCCCCCTCTTTCCCTTTCTGCCTCTCACCTTTCCGTTTACCTTCCCTTCCTTCTTGTCTTTCTGTCTAAGGTTTGGGGAGTGATTTTTTTAATTTTTGGTAGGCTCTTGGTAGGCAGCCCAGCATGACCTCTAGCTTTGTGACCCTCCTGTGTCTTTGTCCCATATGCCTCAGATGTTTAGTTCTAAAGAACAAAGTTGGATGTTGCTCCTTAACATCCAGCCAGTCTTCTTCTGAAGGTGAACATGTAAAGCTGTAGCATTTCCTTAGCTGCTTCCATTGCACAGCTGTGGCACATTGTGTTTTGGCACCTTCATATAGATAGGTAGATAGATAGAAAGAAAGAGAGAGAGAGAGAGAGAGAGAGAAATATAGAGATTAAAATTATGTATTTATATATCAAATTTTAATTTTATCCTGTCATCTGACATCTTAATAAAACCAATCTATTATTTTAAAAGTGATTTTTTAACATATTTTTAAATTGTTTTCCAATTTAGTGGTATTCTGATCAGAATATACAATCTTTTTCACTTTTGGTTTGTTTGCCTTTTATAGTTTTACTGAAACTCCCTTTATGGACTACAGAATGGTCAATTTTAAAAATAGTCCGATTTTAAGAAGATTAGATATTAACTGATTATCTTTATTGGATCAGCCATTATACTAGATGCTTTTCTATTATTGTGATAAAACACAGTACACTTCATAGAAGAGTTTACTTGTGCTCATGGTTTCTGGGGGATAACAGTCTGTCATGGCAGACAGGCTGTCAGCAAGCAGCAGGCATAGTGGCTGGAGCAAGGTGTTAAGAGGTAACTTTTTTTTTGTTTTTATTACAAGCATGAAGCAAAGAGAATGAACTGAAATTGGCTTAAGTCTTTAAACTCTCAAAGGGCAGCCTCGGTGACATACTTCTTCCAACAAGGCCAGATCTCCTAAGTCTCCTCAAACAGTACTTCCAACTAAGTGGTCCAGGTGTTCAAATACATGAGTATATGGCAGGGGGCACATTGTAATTCAAACTACCACAGCCACAAAAAATCTCAGCAAACTAGTATAATAAGAGCTCATTTCTCATGCATGCAGGAGGCTCCTGAAGATCCAAGTGGTCACTTAAAGCAGTGGTTTACGATTCAGTCTGCTTCCAGCTTAGAAACCTAGTATCTGAAATATGAACTGGAGGTCTTCTTGTAGGACTACAACTGCCTATAAGCATCATTGATAGCTGCCATCTAACTTGGAACCAGTGGGGGGGGGGGGGGATAATTGATTTTTTTTTTATTAGTCAAAATTGTGCTTCAGCTTTGATTATTTTTGAACCCAACAACTTAAACACTCTTATTTACTTATATAACATGGAATTATAGATTATACTTGAGAATGTTCTTTCTCACAAATATCTTAATCTTGAGCTGTTAGTATTCGCCAGAATAGGCAGGTTAACAGAGGCCATAGTGGAAAATCTCAATGGGTTATTTCTAACACACACTGCCTGTCAAAGACGGTGAGTGCCACTGCTAGTCCTCAAAGCCAGCACACACACTGATGAAGATCCCAGTGCACTGGGATACTGTCCTTGGATGACAGGAGTCACCAGCCCCACATGTCACCTCTTCTCAGGGCTCATTAGTCAGAACCTGACATAAAGACTCTTTATGGCTGCAGAAATCTCCCTGAAGAGATGGGATAACAACCCTTTTCTGTAACATGTTTTCCTTCTAGTAATTGTCTTTTTTCCTTAGAAATGTTTTCTTATGATTTCTCAAAGAAATACTCAATTTTATTTCTCTAAATATATGTACATTGATTGATCTTGTTGCTTATGAACAGTTCATTATATTCAGAGATGCATGTAAATTGTCATTGATTCTTAATAATTTGAAAATTTTATTACAGCCCAATAATATTCTGTCTCCATTAGTCTTTGCAATTTGAAAACTATGCTTTTCTTTGAGGCCAGCCTGGGATACAAAGTAAGTTCCAGGAAAGGCGCAAAGGTACACAGAGAAACCCTGTCTCGAAAAACAAACAAATAAAAAAAAAAAACCCAACCAACAAACAAACAAAAACTATGTTTTTCTAGTCCTTTGTTGTTATTTTATTTCCTTAATCTTGTGTGGATGATAGATTTTAGGTTTATCAATCTTAGCTAAAATAAGTATGTGTATTTTGTTAATTATCCCTGGGACTCAGTGGCCTTTTCAGAATTTCACGTTTTTCTTCAGTTTGGTGAACTGTATCCTATGATTTCTGTGTTAACTATCTGATCTATTCTGTATATACCCTAATAATGTTGTTTGCATATTAGCTATCCCAAAACTTTATTTCATTGTCTTAGAAAATGTCACACCTATTTCTTACTTCTTTGTGAATTTATTTTACATTTGTGCTTATCCCTCCTTTTCTCTTTCTTTTTTGGTTTTTTGAGACAGGGTTTTTCTGTGTAGCCCTAGCTGTCCTGGAACTCACTTTTCAGACCAGGCTGGCCTTGAATTCACAGAGATCCACCTGCCTCCTCCACTAATATTTATCTGTTTTTATCTACTTTAATTTTAATAAACTTTATTATTAAAAAGTACTAATAAATGGGAGTATCATACACCATCTTTAGTAATTGTTTATTTGATTTTTAAATACGGAAACATATTTTGGCAGGAGAGAATAAAACATGGTTGATCTGAGTCAGACTATGAATTTTAAATTTTAATGGCCAATTTCTAGCCATGTGACACTAGAAAACTAATTTTTTGATTAATTTATTTTCTCTTTCATTAATGCTATAAATATTAGGGTTTAACTCTTGAAACTATTAAAATATACAATTTGTTAATCTACAGTAACTAATATAGTACCAGGAACACAGCAATCAATAACAGAATTTAGTACTTTCCATTGTAAAAGGTGAAAGTGCTTGCATTCCACACAACAGAATGCCCTGGTGCCTGTCCAACTGACCACTCATGTCTATATAGAAACTTTTTTTCAAAAAGGATTGTGGATGGGATCACTAGAGAGACAGTATGTATGGACATACTGTGAAATCATGGATTAAATCTGTTTGAAAAGCCCCCTACTTGAAAATAAGCCCAAGAAACAAACAAGAAGATCACTTAAACTTTTATTGAAATGTAGAAAAAAAAATCTAGGTTTATGATTGTGATTGGAAAAAAGATGACTTGAAGTTAGCTAGAAAAGGTAATGAATTCTAAATGATTTTGAAAATGCCAAGGGGTTCAATATCTATAAATTAATCATAATCAAGTAAGTTTTATGATTTTAAGGTTTGTTTCAGTGTGCCTTAGAAATGTTGGAATGCATCACAATGAAAGTAATAAGTGACAAATATGGTCAGGACAAACAAGTTGGACCTATGTTTTACTGTGTATAAAATATAATGTTTGACTTAAATACATAATGCTTGTAAAAAAATATGTCAGGGGGTTTACTGAGAGCTAACTCATTGTGAATTACAGTGGACCCCAAAGAGCAAGCCCAGTGTTTACTGAGATGGATGTTTATTTAATGGCAAAATGCTTCTTAGGCTGGAATGTGAGGCCATGTATACATGAAAAGTACTTGTACAGTTTAACTTACATTCCTCTTCCTTCCCCCCACCCTTTGCAAAATGACTTCCTGCTTAATCTCCTGCAATTCCAACCATTAGCATAAAGCCTGTGACTTGGAAAGTCCTCAGCAAGTACATAGTGAGTGATTAGCCTGTCTTGAACAGAGAGTTGAGCCTTTTATTTTCATGATAGTGTGGATTTATTTGTTATATAATGTAACAATCAGGAAGTAAATCACACCAATCTTTAAAAGTGATATTGGTTTTATAAAGTAAATATCATGTAGTCAGGAAGAATTGTTAGTAGAAGCAACAGAAACAAAGAAAACCAGAAGTTAGAAATAAGCATCTCTCAAATTAGGAAAGGACCTGACAAAATATAACTCAGTAGGAAAGAACATACCACATGCTGAAAAGTCCCGGAGTGCAGAACTGGAATATTCTCCCTTCTGCAAAGTATTCTCCCATGCAGCTCTTCTCATATCACAGAACCAATCAAGATATACAACTCTGTATGAATTCTCCTAGTTCAAGATATTTCTTTTCTTTTCTTCCTTCCTTCCTTCTTTTATTATTTATTTATTCATTCATTCATTAATTCATTTGAACTAATGTGTAAAGAGACCAGGAGTTATCTTTAGTCAAATGGTTTTACTTCTTTTGAGTCTTGGTTACATCCTGAACAAGTTTTCTTGAACTATGGACTATTCTGGCAATAAAGACTGTATGAAAAATCTACTAGAGCTAAAAAATTCAAAAGTTATTAATACAAAAATCAACATACTTAATACACTTCTTAAAAATAGAAAGTGGCTATGCAAATGTTTTATATTTTTATAAGAAGCTTTCTTGACACTTGAGGTTTGTGGCATGGCCCCTGGGGAACAGGCTGCCTGGGTGGCAAGGGACCACATGTGCTATTTTCCCTTGGTTTGTCTCAATGTGGAGAGGAAGATTTGTGTTGGCTGACATTCTGCTGACTAGAATAAGTGCAGACTAAACTGTGATTCTTTAAAACTGTCCCTTGTCCTGGAATGGGTTCAAAAGATTAAAAATGAGATTATTTTAAATGTTGTTTTGATGGGAGAATAGTATTTAGACTGAGCTGAAACCCATCCTGCCCACAGTTTGTGGAATGCTCTGTAAGATAACCCATAACCTTTTGCCTGTTGTGGTGTTAGAGGCCTTAGGAAGCTGAGAGTCTGAAATTATTAGAATATTAAAATTATAATTAAATTAATTAGAAAAGAATAGAATATTCTAATTACTCACAGAGGGTATCAAACAACTGTCCTGAAACAGACAAAATCCAATATTTGAGATGTAAGGGCTAAGCCAGAGAATTCCAAACTACAGGATTAATATTTAAGCATAGTATAGTAGTGTGTAGACAGTTGGAAACATTTAACAAATTGAGTGATTCTTATAGTATCACCACAGAAAGATGGTAGTTGGATATGTAAAAGGTTAATCCAGAAACATAAGGACAAATAATTAAGATTTGTTGAGAATTCACCATGTCCGGACAACATGTGGCTAGTACTTTACAAACAGTAGGCCCTTTAATTATCTCAAAGACTTAATGAACAATAAGCTATATTATCCTTGTTTTAAAGATGAGAACATTGAAGTTCAGATGATGAAATAATGGGCCTAAGGAGACATAGCTATGGAAATAATGGAGTTAGGGTTTTCAGCTCTAATTCTGAGCATAACCTATTAGTTCTGTCAGTCTTACTAATATACGTGTAGTATTTACTGTACATCTAAATATCTGTTTGTCCATCTGAAATTGGCCTGTCTTCTGATGTTGTCTACAAAGAACAGCACTCTGGAATCTAGAACAAAAGCGGCCTTTTCATTTTGCCTTAACTATGAGTAGTAAAATTTTAATTACCTTTTGTTTAGAAAGTGCTACAAGACCTGAACTGTAATCAGTGCTGGAAGTAGGCACACCAAGGGGTTGTTGATTTCCCTGGTGAATTTGAGTATCATTTATGGAAATGTAATTACAGTGGAGTCCTGTTATAACGATCAATTTGGGCAACCCCCATTTGATCATTACATCCAAATGATCACCACATACAGCCCATAAAACAGTGAGCCTCTCAAACCAGACAGGCTCCACAGTCAAATATCCATCTTGCAAAAACAGCGTTATTACCACTAAGTACTTCAGATCCAACACAGGTCAGTAGAGTTATTGGCTCTAATTAGCCCCTCTAAAGGCCTTAAGGTTTTTTAGCTAAATCATAATGGCTTACATAAAGGTTTGAAATTCAACTAAGTCAACAAGTATTTATTATGCACCTGCTGTGTACTCCAAATGGGCTCAGCCACTGTGGAGAAAGCAAAGTAAATAGAGATTTCTTTGTGTGGCTTACTGTGAGCTTACGAAATTGTGTAAACCAATCAATCAGCTCTGCCTAAAATTAGTAGGTAGCCACCAAACTGCAATATCACAATCCTGGTTAGTTTCAGAGGTAACCACTCCAACGCCAGTAAGAAAAAGAGTTTGGAGCAATGTTTTCTATCACAAACGTGACAAAAGTAAAATAGTTTCCATGGAACCGGCCTTAAGTCAAACCGGGTTTCGTTTCGCATTCCAGACTCAGCGAATCCTAAGCCATCAGAGAGAACAATGAAACTCTCTTCTTTCATACAGATATTGATGACTTGTAAATGACTTTCTGCTTTGCTGAGTTAGAGGGATCCACAGTCCAAATTCAGACTCTTGATGGGAAAGTGAAGACACTACCAATGTGAGTGAGATTCCAGGCGTGGGGATGGCAGGTGGTTGCCATCAGCATCGTGCTGAGCATGTCCTCCTTGTGGATTCCTGGCATTTCACACTCTATGAATTGGTAAGCATCCTGTCTACCTCTGACTCCTGTCACAGGGATGCTCAATTCAGGCAAGAGAAGAGAATCTGTGTCCTGAGTGGAGAACATGCCGGCTGTACAGGGCCAAGCAACCTGGGGCAAGAATCTCTCAGGAAGGATGAAGCACTCCTAGAAAGTTTGGCTTACCTTAAGCCATGCTAAAGAGATGGAGGGATAATGGTCCTTTTAATGAGATAATATACTTTTCCCTTCCCAGAATTCTCTCCTTCAGCACAGTAGTTTATCATGGCTTTGTAAGTCTGCTGACTTTTTTCAATTACTCAGGAAAGTGTAACATTGCTGTCTCTCTTCCTTTCTGTGCTCTAAGCATGCTTCCTCTTGTGGCTGAGCTTCCTTAATCTAAAGTTCCCTCCCTGCCATGAGGTTGCTTGTTCACCATAAGGCTGGCTGACCTTCATGTCAGCTCAACTTAAAAGAGATGGCTGTTTTTCCATCTCTTGTTAGTCTCCTTCTTCCAGGTAGCTGCTGAGATCTACAACGTGCCAACCCTGGGGTCTTCCACTTAAATTTTAAAAATAAAAATTTCCTCAAACTTCCATTTGAATCTGCTCTTCAGTTCCTTTATTAAGGAAACTAAGGACTCCAAAATAGTACACCAATTCCCCTTGTAGGGTCTGGCATAAGTAAATAGACTTTTCATTAAACTTATCATTAAAATAACACAGAAAACACTTCACGTAGCACAGCTCACAGGAGGCGGTTCTCCTACCCAGCTTTCCCAACGTTGCTTTCTGTCCATCGCCCTCACATCACCTGGTATACCTCCTTTCTTGGTCACCACTGGGCAAAAATTACAGTCACACAATAATTTCCCATGATGAAATTAGTTCTTGAATTCTTTGGACATTTAAAGAAGAAAGTCTAAATACTTCTTAAGCTTCACTATCTCTCTCTGTTTCTGTTTTGGCCACCTCACTCTTGACAATATAGGAGCAAAATGTGGTTCAGAGAAATAAAATTTTATGGGCTGCTTACATTACTGAGAACCAATACTGATATTTTGCCCTGCACACTAAAGACCCCGCATAATCACTTTAAATGGGTCCACAATAGCTTCCTTGGAAGAAGACAGCTACAAATGGGAGCCCATTCTCAGCAACAGGGTGGTGGCAGGAAGGGCAGTCATTCTAGCAACTCTGAAGGTGATTTAGACTTCCTGACTAGGGCTCATATGTTTTCAACACTTCAACATACTTATTCCTAGACCCACAGTTCTATGGGGTAAGACTTACAAAGTAGCAAGATTGCTTACAAGTGCAGGATTTAAGAATGAAGAAAGAGCTTCTTTAAATTTATCATCAAGAAAATGGCCATTTTTAAAAACAAATAAGCATTGGAAAAGAGACCATAAATTTTGGACTCACAAGAAGCCAAAGAGGTTGTGGCCACTCTGGAAAAAACAAATGAACTCGTCATCTTGGTGGCCGGCGGGAAGGGACAGTCCGATGGTCTGCACCAAGGCTAGCATTTCAAGAAGCACACTGGGTAAATGCATTCTTGCCCAAGAAAAATAAAGAGACAAAGAGGTTGGGGTCAGCGCAATTTCCTCCAGTACTCATAGCAAGCACAAAAATAAAACCAACACATCCTTTTTTTTTTTACTTTTTCCACATATCTCTTTTTGAAACACAATTTTTCCTATCCTTTTTACAATCCACAGACACAAGTTACTTCTTAGATTATCTTCTACTAATGTTTTCTAATTTTCTCTTAGAGTGGTGAGACCCAAGAGTTGGGGTAGTTTCCTACTTTGAGAGGTGACTGTAGTCTTTCAGCTCAAAGGTATAGCAGGTTTGAGAGAACTGGAGCTGAGTTTGGCCTAGGTCCCTCTGCAGCTTCCTCATCATCCAGTTCAATTCAGCACTGGGGTCAGTGCAGAAAGCACAGTGCCTCCAACACCCAGGCCCTCTGCTAGCGTAGCCTCTGCACAGTCCTGGATGGCACTCAAGACAGTGGAGATCCTGCGGGAACTGCTGCATCCTGACACCATTCCTACCTTCCTGGTAGCAATTGGAGTTTCCAGTGAACAGGCTTACAAACAGGAACTACCAGCCTGTCCAAGCAGTGAGCAGAAAGTGAAATGACAAAATGGCAGGAGAGGTTTACTTTACAGGGACACCTGTGGCCGGGACAGTAACAGTAGGGTGTGCTAGCTTTCCTCGGACTATCTACACCTGTCTATACACCCACAAGAGTGGGTTTACTTTACAGGGACACCTGTGGCCGGGGCAGTAACAGTAGGGTATGCTAGCTTTCCTCGGACTATCTACACCTGTCTATACACCCACAAGAGTGGGTTTACTTTACAGGGACACCTGTGGCCGGGACAGTGACAGTAGGATGTGCTAGCTTTCCTCGGACTATCTACACCTGTCTATACACCCACAAGAGTTTGAGTGAGACACGGAGTGAAATCACAGATCAATCGTGGTGTGCAACCTTGGATAATTTATGAATTTCTGATTAAGGGAACCAGCTAGTACTTCTCTAATGGAGTTCTGAGGCCTCAGTCTCACAACACATAGTCTACATTACCTAGTACCGTACATGTCAGGCCATACATAAATGCTATTTATGACTTTTTCTTAAATATTTCCAATTTTATAATGTTACCAAGGAGGTAACCTTTCATGCATTCATTTTCTGGTGTGATTTCTCAGAGTTTCTAATTCAGGGTTTGATATACATTTAAGAAAGACAACACCCCTCATCTTGCTTGTATTTGAATGCTGAATATTAATTCCTCAGTTTGCCCCTCCACCAAGTAAGCCCTTGAGCATCTCATATTTCCCTATAGGTTGCTTACTTCATTCACTGAGCTCATTCAAGATCCAGAAGGACACAGCCCTACATGTGCAGAAACACTCATGAGTCTAAGGCCAGACAGGTGACAGCTTCAGGCACCAGCCCCTCCTTGGAAGAACCAACTTAGCTTTAAGCAGTTATTATATGTGTCATTTGGAGCCGTTCCTCTGCCCAAGACAAATATGAGATAGCAGCCTCAGATTGGGAAATGCAGACACTGATGGATGGCAAAGCCTTGTTCAATTACAATTAGGACAAAACAAACAGACTTTTAAGATGAAGCTCAGAGTGGGAAGGTTGGGGGAGAATCCTGCCCTGCTGTACTGATGGGTTCCTGTTGCTAAATGAGCATAACAGCAGACAGGTTATAGAGAACACCATTGGCAGTCAAGATGACAGTGACGTTAGCGGCATCTGGGAAAGAAAACAAATTGGCATCATCAAAATACAGCATACAGCTTATAGATTTATTCCTTTACTTTTTTTCTTCCAGAACTTACATAGCATACATACGTACAGCAACAGCTGAGTGGAGTGTGGTGATGGTGCTGTGCAGAATATTTAACAACTATACATATTTACACAGTGCTGTGCACCGATCGCCGCTACATACTGCTTTTATAAAGAGAGTTCAGCAGAGTGAGAGCCAATAAGGAGTTACAGAGTAATTTGGGGAGTGACCTGAACTCAGTTTGGTCTCTATGACACAGTAGTGATTCCCTTTTCCTCATTAGAAAATGGAAACAGTAACACCTACCATAAAAGGTAGTTGCCCTTACTGAGCTCAAATAACAGCAGATCTTGTCTCTTAGCTAGCTGCTACTCTCATTATAGACTGCGTGTGAAAATTGGACATTCTTCCTTTTGTCTGCCAAAGAATTTAATGTACCTTAATTTGAGAAGTTTACCCTAACCATTCTGAATTATAAATGACTATTGATTTTGTCATCTCCTCTCATCTGCTGACACCTTTTTAAGAGAGGGACTCAATGAATATTTTCTAAAAACATAAATCGGTGCATGGATAACATTAATTAAGCAGTCAAAAGTCAGGCTCCTCTTGCACCTTACCAATCATTATCCACCCGCTGATGCTCAGTTAAAAGATCATCAAAAATATTATCATCTAAATAATTTCTCCTGTGGGCCATCAGGGAAAATCAGCTACTAGCATTGTTTCGAGTAACTGTGTTGCTTAGTTCCACCTCACAAAATTGTTGACTTAAAACAAACAATATCAGTGCTGGGACTACAGAGTCCCAGCATTTTCATCAATAATTGCTGCATCTATACACATAAGTCTCAATTTCATATTTAAATGTTTATATATATTTATCCATAAAGTATTCATAAAATACAAGTGTTATATATTGATATTAGAAACAACAAAAAATTCTATTTTTGCATAGAAAATAAGTGTCCTAAATATTGATGATAGAATAATAATCCACACAAGGACCTATATTCTTGAGGAATAAGCACATAAGACACAGTCTTTGCAAAATTCTACTTGGGCCTAAAGACAATGTTTATATATGTCTCCTGTAAAAAAAAAAAAAAAAGTCAGGCTGAAAAGGACAGTAATGATGAATGCAAACAGATAGTATACATGAAGTTATACAACGCTAATGTATGTGTTTGGATATAATATGTATGTATGTGTACTTATGCCCACAAAGACACACAGATAGAAATATATTAGAATGTTAAAATGTGCAGCCATGAAGTTAACTCTAGAAAGAGATTATTGCTGGGTCATTTCATTCATTTAACACTACTCTTTCCCCAGTAAGCACAATGCAGAGTGTAAATGCAGCCACTTGGAAACGGTTGATGCCTTCCCTCACTGAAAAAGGCATTCCTTTCTATTTCCAAAGGGCTGATAAACACTATTCTTAGAAAATCAAATAACCATAGGCCAAAAAATAAAGAGAAATAAAAAAGAAATGAAATACAATTTCATGATGAAAAATATGTCACTCCAATTAGTTTCCCTCAGCAAACGTTGTGCTGTATTGAAGTATATTTTGCTAAACTTCCAGTAGTTTTGTATTGGAGGCCATACATGCCGTGGATTGTCATCCCTTTTATGGCCCCATCAACCTCTGACCCTATCTTGCATTCACTGCATTGAGAAAGAATTGCACTGACGACGTTTGTATTCCATTTTCTTCCTCTTCGACGTGTGTTATTCAGATGCACTGAACCCATACGATGTTATGAAGTAAAAGCTACCCTTATGACCCGTAAAGATGAATGTCACTTTCTGAGGTATTGAGGAAGGTTTGAGCCCTGGGAGAACATGCTACCCTTCCTAACAGCAATCATGCATCACTGTGATGTTTCAGAAGAAATGATCCTCTCCCCTCTCAAAGAAAAATAGCAGGTATGTGAAGTAGTTGTTTTACTCACAAGGTCAGGGAACAAAGCCCTTGGAAGCCAAATGAGGAAATTGGGGCAGGAGGATAATTATTTTAGAATTTTTCTGGGAATATATTAACCAGTCAAGACAGCATTTATTTTAAAGGGTGGCATTATAAATTTGCATGGAAATGTTTCTGAACATTTTTGTCACTTTCAGAGAGATCTATTACAATATGTAGTGCTGAAGGGAACATGTTGACATGTCAGCGAGCTAAAACAAATGTGAAGAAAGAAACTGAAAATAGCTGGCTGTGAAGAAAGCATTAAAAAGTGATGGGTGGCACTCAGTATTATACACTGAGTTTTCTTAGAAGGAATTAGGAAGAAAAGTATGTGGGTGTGTGTGTGTCTATCTGTCTGTCTGTCTGTCTGTCTCTGTCTGTGTCTGTGTGTTTATAGGTAAGTAGGTAGGTAGGTAGGTAGGTAGATAGATAGATAGATAGATAGATAGATACATAGATAGATACATAGATAGATAGATAGATACATAGATCCATAGATCGATTTGATAGATAGATAGATAGATAGATAGATAGATAGATAGATAGATAGATAGATAGATAGGGAGATAGGGAGATAGATAGGGAGATAGATAAAGTGAGTCTTAAATGTCTCAGACTGGCTTCAATCTCAATATTTATCCAAGGATGGCATTGAACTTCTGATCTTCCACCCTCTACAACAGGAGTACTGATATATTTTACTGGGGTGGTAGGATGAAATCCAGGGCTTCCTTCATGTTAGACAAATATTCCAAGTGAGCAACATCCTTGGTACTGGCATCTGCCTATTTTTGCTTTTCTGTTTCACATAGGGAGACAAAGCAAGAAACAACAGCTAAACTATTCTTTGCATGGTTTATTCCTGAAAAGCTCTGTGCTAATAAATGCCACTATAAAATCCCCAATGATCCCTCTTTCCTGACTGATCTTCAGTGGGAATACCTCTTCACATTTGACATTAGGGACCCTTTTTCTCAGCAATGTGAGGTTCAACTGCCTTTTCTGTGCTAGTGGCTCATTAAACATGAGATTTCTGGGAAATTTTCACTGGATTGTGATGAAGCAAGAATTTTAGAAGGTAATTTTATTCAACTTAAGTGGCTTTGTTTAATTCTGTTACTTTGCTTTCAGTTCGATATGCTAGAAGCCATTCCTCTTAGAATGCTAGCACTAAATGTTCATTTTCATTGTGCTGCATATAATTTTACTAGACTACAATATCTAAAATAATTTGGACCACCACTTACAGCCATGCAAGACATCTCTTCCAATAAACTCAATGAATCAAGCAGTTATCTACACACTTCTTTTATAAAGAAAATATACTATGCTTTACCCTATAGTACAAAGGAGTAACTTCTGGTGTTTCTAATTTTAACATTGAATGTTACACACACCCTTTCTCTTTAAAAGATCCTCATTTTGATAGTTTAAATAAGGAAATGTGAGAACATTTATAAATTTTTAAAAATAGTAATTTTATTACTATATAATGACCCACAATATTATGGGTTATATTAGTCATTACTACTAGTAGCATGTACCAGGCTTAAGTACTCTGTACCTTTTAAATCAATGATGAGGGGTAAAAGAGACAATGCATGTGAAATGTGTACTAAAGCTGACGGAGTTATTTATCTGTGAAGATGTTAATTATCTTAGAACAGCCATACAGACTACAGGAAAAACTGTGGCAGAATTTTAAAGTCACAGTGCATGTGACAGCTGGCACACTGTTATCTGCTGGGCTGCATTGGCTCTGGCTGAGCCTCTAGATCAGGATGCAATGCATTTTTGTCCTCATACATGAGTCTTTATTCTCATTGTCCCTCTTTCAGCCCTTCACAAAAGCAGAAATCTCATTCAGGGTTCTATTACTTAGTACATATGCCCTGAATGTTAGTGAGAAGGACAGATATTAATCAGTCTCTGAAATATCATTGTAAAAATCTGAATGGCAAAAGGAAATGTGGG
Organism: Onychomys torridus; assembly: GCF_903995425.1. Lineage (NCBI taxonomy): Eukaryota > Metazoa > Chordata > Mammalia > Rodentia > Cricetidae > Onychomys > Onychomys torridus. Next base: position 123,106,014 of record NC_050448.1, read on the forward strand.
GCCAAGGGACCCAGCTTGGGTCAGTAACTTCCCTGAGGAAGTGACATTTGAACTCAGATTAATAGCATGATTAGAAATTAATGAAGTATTCCCTGCAAGGATAACGGTTGGGATCAGGAACCAGAGAATGCATGATATAATAAAGGAATTGAAGTCCAGCCTGGCCATAGAGGTCTTAGAAGATGAAGAACTTTGTCAGGATAAGGTAAAAAAGTAAATTATTCCATCAGTACTGTGGAACAAATTTATATGTGTTCACAAACAGATATTATTTAATCTTTGACAAACAATGATTTTAACTAGAGTACTAAACTCAAAGAAATTTCTAGAAAGAAATTTGGAGAACATAAATAGACGTGTATGTGTGTGTGTGAGTGTGTGTGTGTGTGTGTGTGTGTGTGTGTGTGATATTTCTGCTTTTGCAAATAGAATAAATAGCAAAAAGAAGTAAAACTCAAAGACACAGAAATATCCTCTTACATAAGTCATTGAAGAACTATAAAAATAGGCTTTCTTAGCACAGTGATACTTTCAGAGAAAATAAAATTATAAAGGTAAAATGTGCAACATCAAAAATTACAATGTAGTTTTTGCAAAAAAAAACCTGTAATTCTGTTTAAATGGTATTTTTATTCAATTAAATTATAAAGCATATTAAAAGAATACATAGAGAGCTTTAAACATATATTAATGATGTCCCAATCTCCAGAACACACACATAAAAATTACTCTTAAGTGTATTTTGTACAGCTATATAGGAAGAATAAGACACTAATAAAGAGGGAGTAAAAACAGCTCAGCACTGAAAATGAGCTATTTTCACATTGAATGACAGGGAAAATATAAGAAATTCAAACTCAGATGTATCATGTCAAAGCACCAGGACTCCAGAAAAACACCAACTATACTGAAAATTACTAGAGGAGAAAAGTAGTTTATTTATAAAAGAACAAGCATCAGATAGATAGACATCAGCAATAACAATGCCAGAAGGCAAGAAGAGTCAAATTAACTATCATTGTAGAATTCTATGAAAGAATCACTCATAATTGTGAATGAAATAAAGATATTTGCAATAAAACAAGATCTAAACAAGACCTGTCCCTCAAAAACCCACATTGAAGGGAACAGTCACAGAGAAATGAGTGACATGTAAGACATATGGAACAACAAGCAAAAATAAGGTACACATATTAGTCACCTTAACTAAAGCCATGTAAGTAAGTAATCAAAATCTTTTGTGAAAGGCAAAATAGAAGGCAGTCAGTTAACCTAACAGAAAAAGCAAGTTTTGTGGAGATAATAACTTGCTTGATTTCATGAAGTTAATTTGAAACAGTAAAGGTTAGAGGTACTTTTCCAATAAGAACTCTTATTACTTTTGCGGAATTATTTTATTTATATCACTTCCTCACTACATTCTCCCCCTTCAAGTTCCTTTTCTATGCCCTCTACTCCCCTTCAAGTTCATGGCCTCTTCTTTAATTATTACTATTACATATGTTTGTATATAACTACATATGTATGTATAAGTGTATCCTGCTGAGGCCATTTAGCATTGCTTATAATGTATATATGTTTAGAGGTGACTACTTGGGATTGGATAACCTATCAAGGGGAGTTGTCCTTGGAGAAGACTGATTCTCCCTCTTTTAGTAGCCATTACTTGATAGTAGCTTTTCAATTATGGGTATTTGTCTGCTTGTGGGTATGTGCACAGTTGCCAGGAGAGGGTGTGGAATTTATAGGATGTCATGAATCACCAACACAAGGCTGAGAAACAACCCTCATCCTCCCCACCACAAACCAAACCTCTTAATCACTGAAACACCTTTCCAGCCTTCAAATAATATCTTTAAAACTTTAAAACCAAAAACCTGAAAAACAGATTAGGCATGTGATTAATAGAATTTGATTTGTCTACTTAAGGCAGAACAGAGGGCATAAAAGAGAAAACAATAAAAATAGAAAATATTAAGATGACAGTGATAATTCAAAATATGTCAAGGACCTCAGTAATAGAAATGTCTACATCTATTTGTAAACAGGAATCTGATGACTAGATGGATCTAAAAGAACTATAACCAAACTGGATGCATTTATGAAAAATGTAGAATATTTAAGAAAAAAGAAATGTTTACAACAAAGCAGTGGGAAAATATATATTTGACAACCAGGTGATACAGTGACACACATTAAACTTGAGCACTAAATTGTAGATGGTTACTAATAGAGACAATTATTTTACGAGAGAGACTTGACGGGAAGTGATTAAATCCTAGTACAATATAGGCTTAAACATATAAATTAAAGGTACACTAAATAGCATTTGGCAAAATTATAAAGAAAAACTTTAAAATAAATAATCCTTACATTGAATTTATAAGAAAGCTCTTTTATAATTCACACAATTACAGAAGCTTTTATTAAGACTTTTACAAACAAGCCTTCTCTTTTCTGATCTTCAGTTCCCTTACTTAATGTATTTTCTAGTTTTATCCATTTTTATCCACATATATAATCTCATTTTTCTTTACAGATAAATAAAATCCCATTGTGTGTGGGGGGGAGATGTAGTGGGTAGCAGTTCCAGCTTTGACCTGGAAGTACTACCCCCATTGAGGCTTCTAGTAACTGCACGCCTACGAGGCAGGGCTGAGATAGGAGCCCTTAAGACCTGAGATCTGGTTTAGTTCCAGGATCCTGGACACTGGAGGTAGACTGAGCAGAGTTCTCCAGAGGACACAGCTGGACTGCATTTCACCTCTCCTGGACCCTGTAACCTATCCCTTTACTTGTAAGTTAACCCACAAAATAAACCTCCCTTTTAACTAGGTGAAGTTTCCTTAGCAATTCAACCAATATTTGATGCTCATGTGAGGCAAATTCCAAAGGCCTGGGTGCCTTCCACCCTCAGCTTCTTCTGTGGCTTCTGTGGCATGCGTTCCATACTTCCTTGTCTCTTCTTCCTGTCTCTTTTAAAATCCCCCTCCTTCTGGGGACCAAACACTTACCCATTGGTGTCAGAAGTGGGAGCCCCACCTCATAGGCTTAGCAGTTACAGGAAGCCTCAATAGTGGTAGTACTTCTGAGTCAAAGCTGGAACAGCTAACCACTACAGGGAGATTGCTCAGAGGCTAAACTCCCTGCTATGCAAACCAGACTATATGAGTTTTGATCTGATGTGAAATGGCTGGGGGAGTTACATTCATGTGTTACTCCAGCACTAGAAGGCAGAAATCAGATTTCTATAGCTGCGATAATGATCCCTATAAGCTGGACAGTGATACAAGCCTACACCAAAACCCTGTGTTTGATTGAAAGACCAGGATTCAGAGAATATGGTGATAGAGCATTTGAGGAAAATGCTTACTTCAAACAAATCCCTCCAGAGGGATGCACATGTGCATTTGTACCCACAACCATGTATCCAAATGCATGCCAATGTTCATCTACAATCATCCAAACATGTATCCATACATGCATGAACATCACGCACACATACATATGAAAATAAGAAATAAATAAAATAAGAAAGAGTAAAATAAATTCTGTTGTGTACAGCTACCACATTTTCATTAGCCATTTGTCTGTTGATGGCTGTCTAAGCTGACACCATTTTCTAGCTATTGTGAGCAGAGCAGAAGTTTACATTGGTGTATTAGTATCTGCAGTAAGACTTAGAGTCTTTTAGGTACGTACCCAGGAGTGGTTCACACTGAAGTTCTCTTTTTAGTTTTATGAGAAACCTCCACATTGCATCCATAGTGGCTGCAGCAGCCAGTTTACACTCCCAACAAAACACAGGGTCTTTTCTCAGATCCTTCCCAGCATTTGGTGCCTTTTGTTTTGTTTGTTTGTTTGGTTGGTTGGTTGGTTGGCTGGTTGGTTGATTGGTTGTTTTTTGTTTTACTTTTGATGACAGAAGTTCTAATTAAGATAAGGTGGAACCTCAAAGTAGTAGTCTCAAGTTGCATTTCCTTGATTGCTAAAAGTTTTGATCATTTTTTAAAATATTTTTTGCCATTTGTTTCTCTCTGGCAACTCAGTGTATGGGTTAGCCCATTTTTTTTTAAGTTGGTTGTTTCTTCATTGTGTAGTTTTCTTCTAGGCCAAAAACAAGCAATGTCTCTGGTAACTAGACATATTTTCCAGTACCTCAATCTTTATTTTAAAAAATTCATTTTAAAGGATCAATAAGTTATAAACATGATAAACTTCATTCATTTTTTAAAAATGTATATAAATATATGAAAATGCTTGTATTGGATTTGCGAATTTGAAAAAAAATTATGAATAACTCAAGAGAAAAATTGGCAAAGAATATCATTAGACAATTTTAAAGGGACCACCTTTGTGGACATGAAGCACAGTTAGGGATGTTTATGCAAAGGAGAAATACACATTTAAATGAAGTGAAAGATCCTATCCATGAAATTGCTCCAAAATAACTACTTATGTTAGATGCTGGAGACTAAACACAGCATCAGGAAATTTCATAGTATACAAACACAGGTAGTTAGAACAACCACCTTTGAGAGACATTGTCCCCATCTGCAAAAATTAAAGTAGCTTATGGCTTCATGAGTCAGTTTTGACTTATAAACTCAAGGACTTACAAACTTTGGCTTTCAAAACAGTTTGACATTCATGCAAAGATAAACAAACAATGTAAAAATGACTCCAAATTGCAAAACAGAACATACTTATAGTTGAGATGAAATCTTACCAGTGAGATCCTCAGTCTTCTGTATCATGCTTGGGAGAATCTCATTCTTCTGAGCTGCTCTGATCTCTCCTGTCCAGTTCTATGCTACTTCACTCCACTTTACATCAATCAATCAATCAATTCTACTCTGGTCACAGACCATTCAACTGATGACAAGACATGGATGTGTCTCTCAATTTGAAGGTCATCCTTTTATAGACATCCCCACACATATTCACAGTTGTCCACGGTGTTGTTTACTGAAGCTCTGCTGGATGAAATATTATCAACATTCTAAATGTCATCAAGCCAAAGAATGCATGCACAAGTCATTCATATTTGTAGACTCGAGCTCCCTGGGACAGTTAAGCCATCCGTATATGTCTGGGACAGATTCTGCCCCATCCTGTTATGCTCGTGTCCCATCTGGTTACTACAACCTCTACTGGAGTGTGGTGAGAGTGGAATGAAAACTTAGCAAGCCTATTCACGGGCAGGTGAATGACCAAAACAAATGTAAAGGACTCCCTCCTCAAGTCCTCCTATTGCTTGGCTGGGTTTTAGTTTTGGCATCATAGCATTAATGATGTCTAATTTGTTTTGGGGAAGTTTATTGCTGGAACAATCAACAATGGAATGAATATACGTGGGTTAGGGAAGCTGGAAGATTCAGGTTCCAGGTTGCCCCTTCCTGAATGTTTTTATCCTTTCCTCTGCCTGGTGGTGTCATGCATCCCACAGGACCTCCTCTGGAGCTGCTTTCTCGGCTGCTGCCCATTAAATACTGACTTGCATTGTCCTAGTTGCAGGGCAGATCGGAGACAATCGGAAGCCCAGAAACATCTGTGGTCAGGGCCAAGTACAGGGAATCACAGGGACCTCTTCCTCAACTCTATCCAAGGTTATAATGTCTTTAGTATGAGCCATCAGCCTAATGTGAAGGACAAACATCCTTCAAATAGCAAACAGAAGCCCATACTGACAAATAAAGACAGTAAATGTGGGAGACAGTGTTTGGTGGTGTCTGCTGTCAGGCTTTTTGAGAAAGGAATCCCACAGCTTTGTGGCTAAAGCTGGCTGAACTATATGACCACCCTGTTCACATTTAATTCTTTCACAGCTCAAAAGAAAGCCATGATAATGTTGTCATCCACATCATAGCCTGATCTGATCTGCATTCGAGAACATTTGCCCTTCAGCTCCTGCTCCTGCTGCGGCTTCCAGCCTCCTCTTCACCAGAATGCAGCATATGTTGACGAGGCCACTCCTTGAATGCTGTCTGCTAGCTATTATAAACATCACATCTCTTCTTTCTAATCGAAGCTGAATCACTAGAAATCAAAAGAAGAAAGAAAAGAGCCATCTTCTGCCACTTGTCCTGTCCTCTTCCTGCTCTCTGTCCACTCCCCCATTCAGGTGTTTCTCTTCTGTTCTGATTGCCCTCCATTTGAGCCCCCGTGGCTGGTGGAGGGTCCTTCTGACACACTGCACCTGGAGTACTTAGCTTACCTCCAGGTGATTACCTTTGTTGATTAGTGTTGTCAACTCCTCTTATCCTTTCAGCAAATTTAGTCGGGTCACCGTGAGGGCACTTCAGTTTTCATTTGAATACCTTTTTTGAACTTGCTTGTAGTCACTGACAGCTGTTCTCACTCAGTTTGCTCTGTGAGACAGTCTGCAAGTTTGCTCTTCTTGTCTACTTCTAAGATACATTGAGTTCAAAAGCACTATCATAAAATTGGACTGAGGGTGGCTTTTGGGGTTACTGCAGCTCTCCCTCTCCATAAGGACTGCTGAGGAGGTTGTGTCTAAAGAATGAAACCTTATTCCATTTGAAGAAATTTCTAAAGAAAGAATTTGTGGCCTCCTGCAGTACCCATTTTGGGGTGAAAGATCCCTGCCAGGTTATTTTTCCTTATATGTAAACTAAATCTAGCTTAATATTCCTTTTAGGACAGGCAAAGAACAAGCTGTTCATTTCATAGTTGAACTAAGATTTCTTTTTGCTCTGACATGCCCCAAGGTATTTTAGGATTGTTGTTGGATATGTCAGAAAGAAAATAGGTTTTATGTTATTTGGTCTGAATTTCCATTAGGTACCTGTTTGTCTGGACAAACAGGCAGGAATGCCCATCTTTAAATAATGAGCTTGGGGTTACCTGGGGAATTACTTACCAATGAATGTTACCTTCAGTATGAGGAAAAATAGCTGATAAAATCATTACCGAGGCTTATAAAACACCCAGGTGGGCAGTATGTGCAGCTTCAGACTGGATAAATCATGTTCCTCTTATCTCTCCGGGTTTTTTGAAAGAGTTAACAAAATACTGAAATCTTGAGATGTAGCTGGCATTAAATATTTAGGCATTCAAAAGGCTTTTGATCAAGCCCCTAACCAGAAGACATTTAGGATCCATTGCAGCTTTTTGTAGGACCCAAGAGGTGAGAGGTAAAATTTTGTCTTGTAAAATCTTGATGTGAAAAAAAAAAAAAATGGATAACAACGAAAATGAAAGGCAGAAATAAATGATGTTGTTAGCCAGAAAGGAGGTTAATAGGAAAGTGCATTAGGGAATGGTATTGGAACCAGAATTCCTGTATATGCTAACACCAATCAATGTGGAAATGTTTCTGAATAATGAGGTTGCAAAATGTGTTGGTAACAGAGAATTATTTAGGCTAGTCAGTGTGGGGAACATTTAAGTGACTCTACAAGGGCCCAATAGAAATTAGATAGTTGAATAATCTGATGTCAGATAAAATTGAGTCAAGACAAGACAATGGACTTTATATTATAAGGAATAATTTAAGCTACTGATGCACACTGATAGATTTTGAATTAACCATAACCTTTCAGGAAAAAAGGTCTGACAGTCATTACATACGTCTCAATAAAGAATCTGGTCACAGCTAAGACTCTAGGAAAAGGCTCTGAAGCACAGAGCTGTGATTATGAGATGCATATGAGAAGAGATGAGAAAGGCCAGGATTAGAAAGCAAAAGGAAATATGTTAGAAAAGGGTAAAAAAAATGAAACATTAAAATAAAAGGCCAGTACAGTGCTTCTATTCTCTTACTCATAGTACTAAGCATTCAAGGAAATTAAATAACATGAAGTTTAAATGAAAATGAGGGGAAATGCTTATGTAATTCATAGTTAACATTAAGAGTTTCCTGCTTGGAATGTCATTGAGCTGGATGCCAACTACTGAGCAAGGTATCAGCCTGGTTACAGCTTCACAGGGGTGGGCTGAGATTAAAGTTTCTCCCTGAGATCCTATTAGAGACGGTGTGTGAATACGTCCTCTAAAGCCCTTTTCATGGCTTCTCTTGTGCTGCTTCTGTCTCTCTGGTTGGGTTAGAAATTTCTAAGAAGCAGAGTTGTTTTCTTTAAACAAAACCGTTTCCCTTATTGAGTGTGTAGGGATAGCTTTGTTTCTCAGGAAATAAGTATTTACAGATTTAGATGGTTCGTCAGGAAGAGTACAAAAGGTTAAAGAATGGAAGGGGGTGTTTTCTTACTCAAATCAATGTGCCTCCACTATAATTGATATCTGCTTAACACACAACACAGATATTGCAAGGTGGGGGGATTAAAACAGGAGGGAGGGAAGGAGAGAACCCAGGTATTGTCTAATTTCTGACCAGACACAATTTAAGGTAATATATTAGTTGCACTTCTGCTGCTATGGTAAAGGGCCACTCACACAGAAAATACTTTATCAAAGCTTAGGACTCCAGAGGTTTAGAGTCTACAAGGATGGAGACCACACACCAGGTAGCAGGAGGAGCCTGAAACCAGCTGATGACATTTCATCCACACACAGGGAACAGAGAAAGCAACCTTGAAATGGAACTGTAATTTCTCAAAACACACCCATAATGATATACTTCCTATAGAAAGATTCCATGTCTTAAAAGTTCCATAATATCCCCCAAATAGTGCCATCAACTTTGGACCAAGTTTTCGAACATTTAAAACTATGTGCTACATTTTTGTTCAAATCCTCATAAGCTGGAAACATTTATTTTAGCTTAAAGTTCAAAAATACATTGGTATGGCAAAGAAGTCAGAGTCATTGCAGCAAAACTGGGACTGACTGGTTACACTGTAACAGACTTTAAAATGGAGTGTTTAGAAAAATGGGGTTGAGCTGTAGAACCTCAGGTGCTGCCCTCTGTGAGCACCCTAAAAAAAAATCTCAAAACCTTCCGAAACTACCTTACCAACTGAGGACCAAGTTTTCAAACACATGAGCATCTGGGAGTCATTTCATATTCCAACCACAACATGAAGAGACTGAAACCATTGATCATGCCAGTGTTGCTTTACCAACTGAGGAACCTGATTTAATACCCACTGGGTCCTACCTATTTGGCAACCGAAATGGTTTTCCTATGTGTCTTCCTTGTTTACTCTCTGGAATATACAAGCCCAGAAGGAGTTGATTTTCATGCATTCCTTCAGGGTTATCTGCTTAAAAAACAAAACAAGAAAAGAAACATATGTGGTCATCCTAGAACAAATTTTGAAGAATCCAGTTCTTTACTATGTTTTAGAAATACATTATTTTTCTAAAAAAAAAAAAATGTCATTTCCTTAAGCCTGGTCATTAAATAATATTTATTGAGCACCTTGGACAATAGTTAGAGAAACAACAATGAACAGATAACTATTTGTCATCTCCAAAGATTTGGAAAAACTTTGGAAATCAAAAAAGTTTAGAGGCAATTAGAATACAGTGTAATAAGCCCTCTAAGGAGTTGTCAGAACCCAGAGAAATAGCATGAAGCCCAGGATTCAGGGCAAAGCAAGACTTCCTAGGAAAATCTATATTAACTTGAAAACTATAAGAGTAGAAGAACAACGGTAAAGACTGGAAGGTTGGGACCAGGGCCAACATCAGCCATGAAAGGCATTCAGTTAGTCCAAACAGCAGCTCCAGCCTGTACAATAAAGACAAGGTTTGCTCAGTAATTGAGTAAAACCAAATCTTATTATAAGCCACAGTCATCCTAGGGTCCCCTATGCTATGTATATATATACACATATATATATATATATATCCTCTATGGTTCTGTGGGTTGCAGTCTGATTGCTCTTTGCTTTATATCTAGAATCCACTTATGAGTGAGTACATACCATGTTTGTCCTTCTGGGTTTGGGTTACCTCACTCAGGATGATTTTTTCTAGTTCCATCCATTTGCCTGCAAATTTAATGCTGTCATTGTTTTTCTCTGCTGAGTAGTATTCCATTGTGTATATGTACCACATTTTCTTAATTCATTCTTCAGTTGACAGGCATCTAGGTTGTTTCCAGGTTCTGGCTATTACAAATAGTGCTGCTATGAACATAGTTGAGCATGTATCTTTGTGGTATGGTTGAGCATTCCTTGAGTATATGTCCAAGAGTGGTATGGCTAGGTCTTGAGGTAGTTCGATTCCAATTTTCTGAGAAACTGCCATACTGATTTCTACAGTGGTTGTACAAGTTTGCATTCCCACCAACACTGGAGGAGTATTCCCTTTGCTCCATATCCTCTCCAACACTGACTGTCATTACTGTTTTTGATCATAGCCATTCTGACAGGTGTAAGGTGGTATCTCAGAGTCATTTTGATTTGCATTTGTCTGATGATTAAGGATGTTGAGCATTTCTTTAAATGTCTTTCAGCCATTTGTGATTCTTGTTTTGTGAATTCTGTTTAGCTCTTTAGCCCATTTTTTAATTGGATTGTTCAGTATTTTGATGTCTAATTTCTTGAGTTCTTTATATACTGTGGAGATCAATCCTATGTCAGATGTGGGGTCAGTGAAGATCTTTTCTCATTCTGTAGGTTGTCTTTTGTCCAGACACCTTGGAGATAAAGGATAACTCTGAAGGTCACTGACCTCCCTTTGTTAATAGTAGCATGCCAGCTAAGCCTTTTCATTTTCACAATCCTCTTCAAGCTGGTGTAGTACCTACTTTTCAGGAGTGGCTCTGTGAAACATTTATTGGCCTCCTGAAATTCATTTAGCTTCTTTTTAAGATACTTTAAAATTTGTGAACCTGAATGTAGCCATTATGAGACCATTAGTTCTGCTGCTTGTGAGCTGCCTGTTTTTCTCTTTATGGTTCTTAGTTGTTCTTTTGCAGAGCTGCCAGCTTAAGTCGTGCTGGGATCAAGAAAAATGGGCCTTGGAGGTTCATGTTCCTGGAGTTGTGTCCATGCCAGTGGATGCCCACATACTCCAGAAGAGAATTTGACATTGCTGCTGCTGTTGTTGCTTTTATAGCAGTGGCAGCCACGGCTGCTGCTGTTTCTGGGGTTGCTATTTCATAATTGGTTTCTAAGGCTAGCACAGTGGAGACCCTGGCAGCAAAAGCAGCTACCACAGTTAATTAATCTTTCATTCTATTGGGCATGATAAATTTAATTCAATAGTTATATACATTTTGATTGGCTTTGAAAGTTATAAATTTATAAACTCAAGTTCCATTTGCTTTGGGGATACCATCTTACAAGGACTCCAATTTAGAGTAAGGCTTGTTAAGGAAGGGAATGGCTCAGTTGCCTTTAGCCTACAGGCTATGGGTGGGTTAGGACTTTTGTTGGTCTTTTCTTTTGTCGAACACACAGATTGCAAGCACAGTGCCACTTTGAGATCTTTGGCTGCAGTTAACTCTCCAGCTCACACATGATTGAGCCTGTATAATGAATATTCAGAGATGGGTAATGCCTGGGGGTGCTCACCAACCTAAGAAAGAGTGCCTGTGTGGCCTGGGCTGGTGTCTCCATGCTGGGTAAGGTGACCTACTGATGCCCTATGCAACCTAAGTCAGAAGCTCATTTTTTAGTAAAAGAGGGGGACCTGTAGGGTCCTGGCCCCTGTTTTGGGTAACTGTTGCCTTGCTTGCTGACCTTGACCTTGATATCCCCCCTATGCTAATTCCCTGCTGGGTTCCACCCTCCTGAATGCTTAAGGGAAGTTCCTTGTCAGTGTATCTATCCTGCATATTAGGCGTTAACTTCTTAGATGCAAGATTGTAAAACATCGGTAACAAATTTCTACCCTCTGGGGTTCTCCCATTGTGCTGTAAGCCTGTATTTAAGACCTCCTCCCTCCTTCAATAAATGACATTCAGCATTAAAAAAAAAAAGACAAGGTAAATATTTCACCCAGGACATCGAAGAGCTAATGCTGGTAAGTTTTCATTCAGAGCAATGCCAATGAGCAATGCAAAAAAACAAAGCTGAAAACAAATGCAAAAGTTGGAACTGTGGACATTGAATTAATTTTAAGTTTTCCTAGAATTAGACAGTGCAGCAACAGTTGCAAGAGATCTTTTGGTGGAGGGTGCTGGCTATGAGGGGCAACTGACCATGACACAGATCTGAGACTCATCAAAGAAGAAGAAAAAGATAGAACATTGTCTAAGAAGAGTCTTAGGCTAGTGTGTTATTCTAAGAAATAGCAAGGCTAGTCATGAGAAATTCTGGAGACATTGAAGGAGTCCATATTACTCTGCAATAGGCATGTACTCATGCGTGTACCTGTTAAAGTTCACCAGAGAAACTTAACTGAGGTATATGTGTGGACATATGTGTAGTTGGTTTTTTTACACTTTGCTCTTTGGGGGCCTGTCACCTAGCTCCCAAATAAATACATGAATTCTTGTTCATTGTTATGAATGCCTGGCCTTAGCTTAGCTTATTTCTAGCCAGCTTTTCTTAATTTAAACTATCCCATCTACCTTTCACCTCTGGGTTTTTACCTTTCTCTATCCTATATACCTTTCATTACTCCTTACTCTGTATCTGGCTGTGTAGTAGGGTGTTTGGGCCCTGGTGTTCGCCTCTCCTCCTTTTCTCACTCCTCCCTTCTTTTTTCCTCCCCTGAGCCTAGATTTCTCCTCCTATTTATTTTTCTGCCTTCCAGCCCCATCTATTTCTCTCTCCTAGCTATTGACCATTCATCTCATTATTTGACTAATTTGGTCCTGTAGACAGGCAAAGTAACACAGCTTTACAGAGTTAAAAAAATTCAACGTAAAAGAATGCAACACATTTTTGCATCATTAAACAAATATTCCACAACATAAATGTAACAAATATTTAATATTCCACAACACATATGCCTTTATAATAGACACACACACACACACACACACACACACACACACACACACACATATTGCATATGTACATATAGTCACACAGAACATAGTCATGTGAATGAAGAAAATATAATGATATTCTGATAAGATAATGTTATCTAGTAACAAAAATCATCTTAATTTGTCTAAACTTGGACTGTATTTATACAATGATGAAATCACCTAATGATGCACTTCTCAGAATATATCTGTACCATACATAAATGACCATAAACATATAGAAAAATAAAGGAAATTTCAGGGACTTGGTTCTGACTGTAGAGGCTGATGATTCCAGAATCTGTAAGGCTGGCTGTAAATCCAAGGAAGAGTTGTAATTTGAATGTTAAGGCTGTATGATAGAAAAGTTCCCTCTTGCTCCAGAGAGGCCAGATTTTTTTCTAGTGATACTCTCACCTGATTGGATGACACCCATCAAAATCATAGAGGTTCATCCAAGTTTTACTTGAAGTCTACCAAAGTAGATGTTAACCATTTATTTAAAACATTCACAGAAACTTCTAGGTTTTACAGGCTTTTCCAGCCTTTTGACTCTGTGACATGTCAGTATTAACTGCAAAGTTGATAATCAAGCTACAAAATTTTAAACCACCATCTTGGATCATGTTGGTGCCCAAGGGCCATGCTGCTGCTAGGGCCATACAGATCTGAGTGGCACATACTGCTACCCAGTGCCATGGTGACACCTGGGCCAGGGCTTTAGCTGGGGGTCATGTCTGGGTCTGTGGCCCTACTGCAGCCAGGATCTGTGTTGATGTCCATGGCTCCTGCTGCCATGGAAAGCCAGGCTGATTACAGGGGTCTAGGCCGCCACCTGGGGCCATGCTGGTGTCTGACGACTTCGTTGCCACTGAGCCAAGCCAATCTGGGTGGCCTTATCCACCAGCTAGGGCCATGATGATACGCAGACCTAGCTGCTGGTGAGGACCATGTCTGGGTAGTCTTACCTCAGCCTTGGTCTGTGTTGAAGTTCATGGCCCATATTGCTACCAGGGTCTACACAGAGGCCTGGGGGCTGGGCTGCAACCTGTGGTCTTGTTTGAGTCTAAGGGCCATGCTGTAGCCAGTGCCCTACAGAATTGGGTGACAGATGCTTGTGGTCATATTGTGTTCCCCAAAATATTGTGCACCCTAATAAATTTATCTGTGATCAGAGAACAGAGAGCCATTAGATACAGAGCCACAAATGGTGGCTAGAAAATGGGTCAGAGCAAGCCAGAGCAGAAGCTGGGTGGTGTTGATTGCACACCTTTAATCCCAGCACTTGGGAGACAGAGCTAGGCGGATCTCTGTGTGTTCAAGATACAGCCAGCATGGAGACACACGCCTTTAATCCTAGGAAGTGACAACAGAAAGAGAAAGATATATAAGGCATGAAGACCAGAAACTAGAAGCATTTGGTTGGTTAAGCTTTTAGGCTTTGAGCATCACAGTTCAGCTGAGATTCATTTGGATGAGGACACAAAGGCTTCCAGTCTGAGGAAACAGGACCAGCTGAGGAACTGGTGAGGTGAGGTAGCTGTGGCTTGTTCTGTCTCTCTGATCTTATAGCATTCACCCCAATAACTGGCCTCAGGTTTGATATTATTAATAAGACCTGTTAAGATCCCTGCTACAGATGCTGTCAAGGTGTCGTCCAGCCACAGAATGTTTTTGTGGGCCATTTCTGGGTCTGTGGCCCTATAGAAGCTATGGTCTTGGTTGGTGTCTATGGCTCTTATTGCCACCAAGGGCTGCATGGATGCCCATGTTGGTGTCCAAGAATGGTACTGCAGCTAGGGCCACACAGATCTTTGTGGCTTGTGCTGTTACCCAATGCTATGGTTATATACGGGCCAGACTACAGCTGAGGGCCATGTCTGGGTCCATGGCACTACTGAAGCCATTGAAGGCCATTTGAATGCCCAACATCTGGAGCCATATTGATGTCTGAGGGCCATGCTGCTGCTGGGGCCTTGCCAATCTGAGTGCCCTTTGCTAAAACCTTGGGCAATGGTGACATCCAGACCTGGCTACCGCTGAGGACCATATCAATCAGGGTCTGTGGTCCTACAGTGGCTAGGGTCTGTGTCTCCTTTTGCCTAACTAGGGAAGAAATTGGGTTAAAATCCATCTTCCCGCTATAGTGTGAATGTGGACTATCCACTATAGACTCCTGGTTTGAACACTTGTTTCTTGGCTGGTGGTGCTACATGACCTTGAGGATTAGAGGCCCATTTGTGCTTCTTGTCCTCTCTCTGCTTCCTGTCCTGCCATGGTATGAAAAGATGGGGAGGACCAGCCCCATGCTCCCACCAACAGGAGCTTCCTGCTGCCATTTGTTCAACACATGCACTAGTACCCTGACAAACCATGTACCAAAATAAGCCTTTCCTCCCTTAGGGTCAGTCTTGTTAAGTACTGATCATAGTGATGACAAAGTAAGGAATGCACTTCCTTATCCCAAATCCCATCATTTTTTCCCACCCACTTCCTTATCTCTGGGGAGTAGTCTAATGATGAAGTGAAAAAACTGCCATGAGGTGGCAAATGAAGAACATATCTGCCATGAGGCAAAGCACATGCCTCAGCCCACAAGCTTCATGTCTGATGGAAGCAGCAGTAATCCCCAGGGAAGTCCAGCCTGGGTCCCATGGGTGAAAGGAAGCAGCCTCAGTGTGGAAACCAGTGGGCAGGAGGGCGGGATGTGGGCTTATCCCAGCACATCTTTGTGAAACCAAAATGAACTCACACAAGGAGGCAGCTCTCCTTTGAAAATCTATCACATCCACAATGAGGGTGATGAAAGCTCCTGTTCCTTGCCTTTTAGGGTGACTTCAATATGGCCAGACTTTGAAACATAATGTGGTACTGAATTTTGTATTGAATGTGGTGGTGCAATATTGAACCATAAAAGAAGGGGCTGGGATGGTGCTTTTCAAATACTTGCTGCTTGGGATCCCTTTGCCCTTTCCCACTTACAAGGTATGATCTTATCTATTGATATTTTCTGTCTGAAAAGACCCTCTCTCTATTCTATCAGGTTGCCCTATTTTTCATTGTGTAATAGGCTGTATTTTGAAAATGAATAGCCCCAAACAACTTGGATATATTGCTATTACTGTGCTTTTCTTTTGAAGAAATTGTCCACTTGGCATTTGCACTTTAATCAGACTCCATGCTGCTCTGGTGGCAGCCCTCCTCCTTTGCTAGACCCCCTCACCACTACCACCCAGGCACTGACTCTTTTGTACATTTCAATGATTCCTGTCATTCCTAACATGAAGGGTGCCCCTCCTGACATCCTGAGAGGGTGCGACACAGCTGGAAGCTTTCTTCTGGCCTCTTTCCTTCAAGCCCCATTGCTGCCACTCAGAGCAATCAGCAGATGCACTGTTCGGCTCCCTTTATTCTCTCATTGCTCCACTCTGCCCACCCTTGCTCTCGATGGCCACTTGAAATCCTCACGCATCACATGTGCTGGTCCTCATGGGCCCTAATTCTAAAGAGAATATGGCCGCAAGAAGCCGTTGGCAGGCCCAAAAAAATCTAGCAGGAGCTCTTTGCCAGTAAAATCCTTTAGAGACAGCCTGCTCTGTAAGAACTAAGTGTGGAGATGGTGGCATTTTAGCTGCAGCTTGGAGAATTTCTAAATAAGAATGATCAGGAGGCAGAATATAGTCTTACAGATAGGAATATCAGCGAGGAACCTGCTTAAACTCAATGTTGCATTTATTTGAAGAGGCACACCTAACACTGAAGTGTTAACATGAACCTCAATGGACAATTTATACACTTTCAGAATTACAATAAACAGATTTATAAAAACATTGAAAAACAAAGCAGAGAAGGCAAGGAAGGATCATCAACCAAGGAAGGTCATGGACTCCTATGACAAATGGTTGATGATCTGATACTTAGTAATACACACTGACCAGATTGGGAAAAATTCCTTTAATTTCTGTTTCAGGCACAGCTGCATTGTGGTGAACACATTGTGGTGAGTAGTTTAGTCCATGGTCAGTAAGGATGAGTATCATGACGGGGTACATGTGGAGGAGGGAGCTGTTCTCCTTACGTCTGTCAGGAAGCAGAAAGACCTAGGGAAGGACCAAAAGAAGACAGGCCTTTCAAACCATAGCTCCCATGGCCATTCCCTCCAGCTCGTCCTTATCTTCCAGTTTCAAACACCTCCCCAATTAGCATCACTAGCTGGGGACTGCCCCTTAACACATGAGCCTGGAGGAGAACCCTAACACCTCTCTGGAGCTCACTCTCAACATAGGGATGGAAGGTTCCTTTTCCTTTGCTTTACTGTGGTGACATTTGTCAAAGCAATTTATGTAAAATAATTGCATGACCTCTCATACCCTGTTATCATCATCATGAAATTTTAGAGGTCCTCCTACTCTGGCTATTTCATGTTTGTTTGCTTTCTTTATTCTTCTTTGTGCATTTTCAGATCCGTATTTGGTGTAGCATGCTGTTAGTGTTCAGTGGTCTCTGTACATTCAGAGGCAACAAAAGCATTGTGACCCTCCACCTGCATCTAGGGCTTCCTAGCAACATGCAGCCCCTAGCTCATGCTCGAATTGCTTGGGGTTAATGTATAAAACATTTGAATACAAATACTTCCATTTAGGGGCAAGATGACAAGTTCTCTTTGTACAGTTGCAAATGTCGCAAGTTTACGTATTTGAAAAATGAAGAAAAGCCAGCAGAGTTATTTGAGAATTCAAGAGACACTGAACTTTAAAAGTGATGCTTTGAAAATTGTAGAGCACTCTATGGAAGACAGACTGGGAGTGTGATAGTGTGATCTCTTGTCTTCTCTGGGTATGTTCAGATACAAGTGGCCATTTCTTATGTTGTCTGCCCGGCCCCTCTAATGAGATCTGAATTGGAGGGAATGGGAGCTGTTATGTGCGTCTCTTCCACACAGTGATTGGTCAGGTTAGGTCAGTCAGAGACTTTCCTTAAGTTTTTCCAAATTAGAAATAATACAACAGAGATTTTCCCTGCAGGAAGCCAAACAGGACAGCTTTCAGTGGCCCTAGTTCAGCCCCAAGGGACAAGCTGTTTTGAGTGAATGAAACCAACAATCAAAAGCATAGAGAGTAGAAACAAAGAGAATCCTGAAGTGCCTTAAATCCCTGGAGCCTCAGAAGCCAGGTTGGCCCTGATTTCTCCAGGCTTGGCTATTCTGCCATCCCTTTAATTACATAAAACTTTCTGTTAGTACACTTCTGAGAATTACTTTGAAGTAGGTTTCGATCACAGTATAGAGAAAAACACACCACTTTGGACTTCATGGAGGTGAGGAAAAGAAATGTTCATCTGCATTCTGGCCAGAGTTGCCCTGAACCTACCCTTTAGGTTTTCTTACTCATGAAAGAGATGCCATCAAGATGCCCTGCTTACAAGGCCAGGGAGACTCTTCTCTACAATGGTCTGGCCTCCTGGTTGGGTAAATACTGGACTCTTTGTGGATTCTCCAGAATGTGTCTTTAAGAAGGCCAGCTGAAAGAGACACAAGGAGCAGAGCCATTTGGGCTGACTGGGGAGCAGGTAAGCATGAGGAGGAGACTGAAATAGGGGAGAAATGATCCCTAGAGACTGCTGTTGCCTGCCCCTTTCAGCCCAAGGAACCCAGTAGTAATTCCACAAGTTTCCTATTTCCTGCCTGCTCAGTTCTGTAATCACACGTGCAGGGAGACTAGAAGTAGTGTGCTTGTCAAAGAAGAAGTGTTGTTTCTAAGAGGAGCAGTTGGTGTTCCGCTTTGTCTTCAAGTCAAGGGAAGGCATCCACCAGAATAGAAATGAGACTGTGTGGAGACTTAGCATGACCAGTGAGACAGGAAGGGGGCTTTGTTTCACCATCTGATCATGGTATTTTGATTTGGGCCACACTTTCACATTGGAGCTGTGAGCAAGCAACAGAGTTCAAGTGAAAATTAATTACCTGTGTAAACATATTTGTAGAACTGCCACCCTCAAAACATAACACTCTCCACAGCAAAAGAGGCCTATTATGATCCCTAAAAAAATGAACTCTCTCAAAATGCCACCAAGCAAAAAGCATTCGTTACTTTGTCTATGAAATTGTAAAACTCTCCCATAAGAACACAGCAGGAACATAGGGCCTTGTGTCCTCCCCTTCAACACCACCTTCTGATGTCTACTCTCTATTGCAACTGTTGCCATTTCATTTCTTATACTTGATATTACAGAGTTTTCTCAGTACTTTACATGAGGCCAGGTTGCTGTGTTTTTCCTCAGAAAGTTTTTAACATATCTTTTTATGTTGACTCTCCAGAATAAAGAAATGTTCTGAAGCATCTGTGAAACACTTAACATTATCCTCATTCTTAAGGGTGTGATTGATTATGTATGTAACTAATCTTATGACATTTATCTATGTTTGTAGTGGGTAGCCATTCCAGCTTTGATCTGGAAGTTCCAACCCCCATTGAGGCTTCGGTAACGGTCACACTTACAAGGCGGGGATGAGGGTGGACACTGAAGACCCGGGTTCCAGATGAGGCTCTCTTAGTTCCAGAACCCTGGACACTGGAGGTAGACTGAGCAGAGTTCTCCAGAGAACACCGCCGGACTGCGCCATACCTTTGCCAGACCCTACAACCTATCCCTTTATTTGTAAGTTACCCCACAAAATAAACCCCCCTTTTAACTACGTGGAGTGGCCTTAATAATTTCACCAATATATGTTACTTTGATACGTCATACTTTTTAAGTCTCCATATTCTCATATAAAATGAAATAGATATTTCAGCATCATTTTATAGAAAACAGTTATTTTTCCCTGTAGTTATGTCTCATTCAAGGAAAATATTTATGTGTACACATTTCCTGGTAAGCCAACTCTACTAAAAATAGATTTATAAATGTCAGAACAAACAATTCCTTATATGTGTCACTTAATAGGTTTTTATTTTTCTATTTCAATTTTTCCCAGATCCACTCAATTTTTTTAGATAATTAGATTTTAAGCATTATCCCTGAGCTTTTCAAGCTATATTGATCTAAATATGATTCATGTTGTCAATTGGGTTTTCTATAACTTATCAGCCTGTATTCACACAAACCCAAGATGTGTGTCATTTCCTAGCTTGCTGCCCTTTTGCCCTGAATAATGTATAGTAAATCTGTAAGTACAGTAGCTTATGTCAAGGTGAATTATTGAGCTGAAAGTTTAATATATGATCTGTAGAAAACAGTATATTTTCACCAAAGGCGAGCCAGGAATCTCTATGGGGGAATGCACGCTCACTCTTTACATGCTCCTTTGAGTGTTGTGTTCTCAGCATGTATCAATACTTGTGGACAGCCTTAAATTTTCTGTGCATAAATGTGTTCCAGAATATATTGAGGGCTTCCACACTTCTGCAAGAACCTGGAACATGCTGCTTTATAAATGTATGAGACCATTAGTGAAATGCTCTGATGTTTACAACACACTTGTCTTAAAACAGCTTTACGTATCATGCCAACAATATGCTAGCTCATGTCTAAGCTAAAATGAGAGAGAAACATGGAAGGAAATAAAATGGGAGGAGCATCTTTTTAGTCATCATGGCATCGTATATATGCATATATATGTATATATATATATATATCATGTAATGTAATATATATAGGTAAATATGCACTGCATGCACACACATACACACACACCACACACACATACATGCACACATGCACACACCTTCCAGATCTTACTTCCTTTCACAGATATAATCTTTTTTGTGGTTTAATGTACTTCCTTCCAAAATATATCTAAGTATTTAAATAGGCATATCACTAACCCGAAATACATTTTTTGTTTTCTTTGTTTTGACAGTCCATGAATTTATACACAGACATATTTATGCTTTGTATATTTTCTTGATTCTTTCTGGAATGTTTTTCACCAAAATATGCACAGGCTTTACTGTCTTATCTCTTTTTGTTTTAATCCAAAGTCTACCTTTTCTTGATTTCCCAGCTCTCTGTTAAGAAGGAGATCTTGCTACACAAATTTTGCTTCCACCCCTTACCCACAACTTGTGTTATCAATTCTATTCTTTTGTTTGTATTCACTGATGTGCAAGATCTGGCCATTTAGAGGTCTGGTTTATTTATCATTCTGTTTCTAATCCCTGAAATAGGCACCTAATAGAAGCATATATTTGTCACGTTACTGAATTGTGAAATCCAAGCCAGATTCCCTGGCTTCCTTCCCGTCCAGCTCCAACATTCACTGGTAGTGTGATCCTGGCAGTTTATTTAGCTTCATGGTTCTTCAGTTTCCTTTTCAGTAATTATGATATATTCCTATCAATGAGTTGTTGTAATTGATAAAGTCTATACCTCTAAAGTACATAGATCAGTGACAACCATGTTAACCACTCTGAATGTTTTAGCTTATAAATGTAGTGGTTACATCAGTATAATAACAGGATGGAACTACTTCCTTGATCAACAAAATCTTAGATTCCCTTTGACCTCCATCACATATAGACCTACCCTAGTTTTTGTTGATATACTGTTTAATATTGGAATAATTTATCTCAGTATATATAATCATTCCCATTTTGTTGGGGGGGAGCATTCTGGGCAATTCTGTGCTATCAAGAGAAAATTAAAATGGCAAGTGAACATCCATGTATATACTTCCACTCATGCACACACAGTGTAAGGCTGGTTCCTATGTCCTCCATGAATCTCTTGGTCACAGAATGTAATTACTCCAACATTTGAATATTGCTACCAAAAAATGTTGTCACTACATTCTTACCACAGCAATGGAAAATATTTATTTCCAATATTATCCCAAGAATTAAATAATTATTTATTTGTTGGGCATCAAGTAAAATGTCTAAATGTCCATTTTATTAAAAGCTATTCATGCTAGCTAACCTTTGCATTATTACTAAATTTCTGTATTCTCACACTTCTTTTTGTAATATTACTTGTGACATACATACAATAAATAAACCACAATTTGTTCTGTTTTGTAGACTGAGTAAATGTTTCCTCCTGCAGAATTTCTTTCTCTGTTTTCTCATCTCCTCTACTTTCCTTCCTGTCTTTTTGTTTGTTTGTTTTGTTTTGTTTTCATGTTCAGTTGTTGAAACAGTATAAACTATCATCAAGCTTGTCCTTGATGCTTTCTAAAGCTAGATTTAAAGACAGTACAGTTTTCTGTTTCTTCAACTCTTTTTATTGTTTTGTTTAAATGAGCCATTAATCTGTAGTCCTTCAGTAGGTGTGTTTGGAGGTGTTCATGCATATGCATGGGTGTATGCATATATATGGTATGTATGTGTATCTAACTTAATTTTCTCTTGGAGGAACAGGCTAATTGTACTACAGTAACATACTGACAAATTTCTTTTCTGATAATGTTGACATATCTTTCATATATCAAACATCAAATACACATAAACCTGCTTCAAGGCTCTTGATTTTTATAAAGTGATTTGTGCATATGTAAATATTATATTATTTTAATTATGGTATTTTTATAAAATAAAATGGGAGTTTTATTTACATTTGAAAGTTGTAACCTGCTAAGATAAATTTCAGAGATTCTTGATGTCAAAATTAATTTATGTAGTATTTAGTAGAAAAATGTCTACATTTTTCTAAAAATCTTTAATGTCAGCTTTATTTAGTATTTGATCATTAGTACTATATGGATAATTGATATTAATTTAACTGTTTTGTTATAATGAATGTATTTATTAGGCAATCTCAAGTACTCCTCAACAAGAACCTCAGGTCAACACATTTCTTCAAGGTCAGTGTTTCTCAGCGAGACTCAGTGCCAGGTGTATCCAATAGATGTCAATAGCCCCTATTTTCCTCTCCATCTCTTCCATTTCTCTTTTTCCATTTTCCTCCCCTTTCTTCTCTCTGCTCTCCTAGCACCTCCCTTTCCTTCCCTTGCCTCTTCTTTCTCTTTCATTCTCTATCTTCTTTTTCTCCTCTCCCTTCTGCTGTGGACTCTCCTGCCCCTCCCTCCCCTCCTCCTTTGTCTCATCTCTCACTCTTCTTTTCCTCCTCCTACTTCTTTCTCTTTCAGGCATTTTTCTTCTGGTTGAGGAGCACTGTTCTGGGTTGTTATTTTTTTTTAGATAAGACGATATTTTTAATCTAATACTAAAATACAGTGCTTACTCAAAAACGTACCAGAAATGGCAAACGTTTTTCCAGCTTTACTTTTCTACAACTAAACAAACAGAGCAGAGGTTAAAAGAAAAGGAGATGAATTAATAAGGTATCATTAGTACCACAGGATTCTGAAAGGGCATATGGCATTACCCTTCTTCTCAGGTGCTCCTTCTCAGTGTGACAGTTGAATTTTCTCTCCTGGAACTTTAGTCTAAATTCTTTTCTCTGTCTCAGCATCCTAGAGCTATCCCAGATTTGGTTGATGCTGCGAGGACAAACGTGAGTTCTCCACAAATTAAAAATTCACATGCAATTACATGATTGGTAGTATTTAAGTCAACCAAGCAACTAAAAACATGAAAGAAAGAAAATTGGCCACAAAAGTATGGTACTACTATACCAACAAGCTGAATATATGAGATGGACTTTCTATTGGATGAAAGGTAGAGGCCTGGAGATCACATGGATTTTGTAAGTATAGGCTGAAAAGGGAGTAAAAAATTGCTGTTTGTCACTTAAAGAGATGTTCAACATCCGTAGGTATCAGGGAGCTGCAAACCAAAACGACTCTGAGATTCTATCTTGCACCTGTCAGAATGGTTAAGATAAAAAACACAAGTCAGAGCTCATACTGGAGAGGGTGTGGAGCATGGAGAACACTTCTCCATTGATTGTGGGAGCACAAACTTATACAGCCACTTTGGAAATCAATATGTCAGTTTCTCAGAAAATTGGGAATCGATCTACCGAAAGACCCAGCAATACCACTCTTGGGCACATACCCAAAGGATGCTCAATCATACCACAAGGACACTCACTCAACTATGTTCATGGCAGCTTTGTTCATAACAGTCAGAACCTAGAAACAACCTAGATGCCCCTCAATTGAAGAATGAATAAAGAAAATGTGGTACATTTAAACAGTGGAGTTATGCAGTGGTTTAAAAAAAATGACATTAGGAAATTTGAAGGCAAATGTGTAGAACTAGAAAAAAATCAACCTGAGTGAGGTAACCTGGATCTAGAAAGACAAATATAGTATGTACTCACTTATAAGTAAATATTAGCTGTAAAGTAGAAGATACCTGTGCTATAAGCCACAGACACAGGGAGACTAGGTAACAAGTAGTGTCCAAAGTGGGACACAGATCTTTCTGGGAAGAGGAAATAGAAGAGATCTTGTGTGTGGACATGTGCCAGTTGGGGATGGGAACATGAGGGAATGAGTTGGGGGATGAATGGAGGGGGAGAGTATTAAAAGAGATGACTGGAAATGGCAGGCATTTGGGGGTCAGATAGAAACCCGGTGCAAGGGAAACTCCCAGGAATCTACAAGAATGACCTCCAGCTAAGACTCCTAGCAATGGTGGATATGTAGCCTGAACTGGCCATCTCCTGTGGCTAGGGAAGACTTCCAGTGGAATGATTGGGACACGCACCCAGCCACACAACCTTTGACCTATAGTCTGTCCTGCCTATGGGATGAGTTGGTGGGGTAAAGGTGGTGCAGAGATTGTGGGAGTGGCTAACCAATGACTTGTCCAGCCTGAGACTTCTGCCACAAATGTGAGTCCACCTGTGACTGCCTGGAGTGCTAGGAACCAGAGGTTGGATGGTCCGAGACATAGGATAGAACCAAACAGGGTTGGAGAAGAAAAAAATGTAATGATGTCTAATGATATTCTGCTATACTCATAGATTGATAACTATACAAATTGTCATCAGTGAACCTTCATCCAGTGACTGATGGAAAAAGATGCAAAGACCCACAATCAAACATTAGGCTGTGCTCAAGGAATCCTGCTGAAAAGAGGCAGGAAGAATCATAGAAGCCAGAGTAGTTGGGAACATCACAAAGAAAACATCAGAAACAACTAACATGGGCTCATAGGAGCTCACAACCAACAACCAGGAAGTCTACATGGATCTGACCTAGGTCCTCTACAGATATGTGACAGTTGTGTAGCTTGGTCTACTCAATGGACTCCTAACAGTGGAAGCAGGGGCTATCTCTAATGCTTTGTTTTTTTGTTTGTTTGTTTTGTGTTGTTTTGGAACCTATTCCTATATTGGGTTGCCTTGACCAGCCTTAATACAAGGGAAGTGTTTAGTTTTACCTCAACTTGGTATGTCATGCTCTGTTGATATTCATGGGAGGCCTGCCTCTTTCTTAACAGAAACAGAGATGTTAATGGGGGAGGGGGCAAAGGGAAAATGGGGTGAAGGAGTAGGAGGTGAAATTGTGGTTGAGATGCAAAATAAACAATTTAATTAAATTAAAAAAAGAAAGTAGGAAAAAAGTTCCACCTAAAGGTAGAAAATAAATTTTCCTAATAATAATAATAATAATAATAATAATATAAAAATATATAATTAATATAATAATAACAATAATTATTATTATAATGCTGTTTCTATTCCTAGAAAAGGGATTCTGAGTTGTATATCTAAGAAACCTTTCAAGATACTACTGCCTGCAATAACATAGGAAATATAAATGATATCTAAATTAGACAGAATAGCAGACCCCAAATGTTCACACCCTAATTCCAGGAATCTTTGAATATGTGGCTTACTTGGAAAAGGACATTCTGCAGAAACCATTGTGGTTATATACACTGAGATGTAAAGATCAGTTACATCCTACAGGTAGATTTAGTCTCATTATATGGCATTAGGAACACTGTTCTTGGTTGCAGTTGATAGTGAGATGCTGTGACTATTGATGCAATATCAGAAAGACATGGCCATGCTGGCTTTGAACAAGACAAAAGACAATATATGACCTGGGGAATATGGGAGCCCTCTACCAGCCCTCACAAGGATGGTGCCTTTTGGCACCTTGATGTTACCCATTGAGAACTCTGTAAGACTCTGAACTACAAATCACAAGATGATGAGCTTATATCATGGTGCTTTGCCTCACAAAAATAGAAAATGAGTGAAAAAATATGTAGTAATTTTGGGGAACTAGGCATGGATATCCTGGACTATGTATTCAGTCCCATCTCATTGTGTGAATTCAGTATCAATGCACCCTCTTTGGGTATGTAATAAATATATACGAATTTTATTTAATTCTAAAAGTTAAAAAGATAAACATTTAAAGAAATGCACAGAGTTTTTTATGGCTATGGTCACAGGGACACAAGATTTAAAGAGATCATGTTCTTCATTTTGCCTCACACAATGCCAGCTAATCAAGGCCATGAAGTCCACGGTGGCCTCACCCACAAATCTGAGGGCTTAGTGCTAGCTATCACTAAAATATTGACTACTCAGTAGTACATCTGAGAGTGTTATGCATGCTGACACACTTCTGATAGTGAAACCATGGGGACAGAGCTTGGAGGACTTGAAGCCCAAACGGAAGGTCAACACTCACATGGCTATGCTCTTTCATCAAAGAAGAGTACAGAGGTTGAGGACACTCAGAGTCAGGATCAGTGGATTCCACCTCTTTTCAGTGGTTCAGTATCTTTTGTCTTCAGGAGTATTTATCAGTTCTGTGGCCATTTTCACTCTCATCTTTTTAACATCCAATGAATTCAACAAACATTTCTAAGTGAATTCCTTATGAAGCTCAGGGTCACCATCCTGGCCTCTAGACTTGACCAAGGGACATCAACCAATACTGTCTTATTCTATGATCTATGTTCTTAATTTTCATCTAGTTGATTAACATCACAGAATTCTTACACTGCAAAATCATGCCTGATAACCCAAATAAAGGAACAGAAAACCCCCACCAACCTGTCACACAGGGTATTTGCTGTGGTATAATAATTCTGTTATTGTTAATAAAAAGCTGACTGGCAGATAGCTAGGCAAGATTTTTAGGGCACAGAGAATGCTGGGAAGAAGAAGAGTAGAGTCTCAGGAGTCATGAGCATACACAGAGGGAAGCAAAAGGAACATGTCATGTTGAAAGAAGGTACCGTCACTTGGCAGAGGGTAGATAAGAAATATGGGTTAATTTAAAATGTTAGCTAATAACATTTATAATTAATAATAAGTCTTTGCACTCAAAATTATTTGGGAGTGGATGCTGGGACACAGATAAACTCTACCTACAAGTACTAAAACTTGATTCACATGCCTTTTGGTAATTTCACAATCTAAAACATATATAACAAGAGTGAAATTTACGTGTGCTGTAGGTTCTCAGATTTCCAGTACAGTACCACATCAAACAAACCTTTTTACATGTATGTCAGTTCACCTTTCAATAACCAAAAATTTGAGGGGGCAGGCCATACTTTCTAAGAGAAGTATTTGGCTCCAGTTCTGAGATTACATAAGTTTTTGGAAGATATATATATATATATATAAAGGCTTGTATACAGCCAAAATTCCCTAACTTCTGTCTAGTCATCCAGCATCCTCCTGGATGGCTCAGACAATGGAACATTATTTTCAAGAAGTGGCTTATTGTCCAGTCAGGAGACACTGTCGCCCATTAATCTCCCACTTCCTACCCCCAGTTGTAACCACAAATTAAATTCAAGTGGCCACCAAATGAGGGAAGGGTTGAGGGGGATTCTTATTTCTCTGAGTAATCTTTTTATCTTTGTCTGTATTCTACATTAAGGCCTTGCTTTGACTAGGGATAAGAGCTTTGGCAGCATACTGCCTGGTGAATTTACCTGAAATATGCAATGGAACTATGACATGTTCTCTGAATTTGCCAATTCCCATGTAGAAGTAGACAGCATTTGAAGGAAAGCACAGATGATGCCCTAGGCTCTGCTCAAGGAGCTTCTCTAGCATCCCCTATCAGGTCTAAGTTGTACACTGAACTGCTGTGGAAATAGTCTAGTGTGTATTCAAGTAGACAGTGACCTATTCTTAAGGAGACAAAGAAAGAAGACCAGAATCTCAACCAATGCCTTCAAGGTTTGTGGATCTTGCATAGCTTTTGAAGGTAGCAGCTGTTTTATAGATGTAGTGAGTCCCAGCCAGCAATGCTGTCCACCTCATGTATGTGTGTTTTAGTGTTCAGGTAGAAAGGCAGGGCAATAACTAAGAACATACAGACCTGGTTTTAGTGGTTGCAGTAGTACTCTGTCCTTAAAAGACCCTTGAAGTTGCCAGGGTTTACTGGTAAGTTTCTGTCCACATAATGACCATTGCCTGGTTTTGTGTCTTTGGTTCAGTAGAAGTCCTCCATGGTGCCAGTTGACTACATAATGCAGAGTCCAGGTTTCTCTGCAAAGAATCTCTTTGCCAAATGTGGTCTAGACTTGCTCACTACTGACAAGAACAAAACAGGTGGTGAGGGAAGTTCTCCCACTGTAAGAACATTTTCCTACAGTTAGGTCAGATTACACCTCTTGATGGAGAAATGAGAAATGCTCATGTTAAATGGCATGGCTGAGAAGCTGAGAAACAAGGAGTTAAAAGTGTTATTTAATCAACTTGGTGAAAGTGTCTCTTAATGACCTGGATAACACAGGAGAACTACTAAACTGAGAAGAAAAGAATGAGGTAAGACAGATAATCTCCCAATGTCTAAGAGATATCCAAAACAAAGGTATAAATCAAATACGTGTCTCAGGACTCAATGTATTTTGCAAGTAGTAACAAACTTAAATGCCATAGGAACACTGTGAAGATAAATGATTACTCTTTCTTCTTATTCTCCCTTTATAAGTGAAGAATTAAAACTCTGAGAAGCTGGGTAACTTGCCAAGACCACATAGCAATTAAACAATGGCAGAGGGTTGAAGCTCCTGTAGTGGGGCCAACATTCTTTACTTGAACAGTCCTCCCTGTGGACTCTTCACAGGTGGATAAACATGTGTTTGTAAAGCTCAAGAGGAATGCAAGATGGCTAACAGAGCTGAGGCATTTACTGTTTTAATCAGAAATAAATGCAATTGAAGTGAAAAATTACCGCAAGAAGTCATGTAGGGTTGGGCAGGTGAAGGCTGTAATACAACCTTGTCTTACAGTTTTCACTGTCTTTGGGGCTAAAGTCCTAAGTCTGAGATTAATTTGATCCATTGGCAAAAACGTCCATGCAACACATTTTTTTTCTGGCAAGGTATTAAATTATCCCAGGAAAGAAAGAAAGAATTACTATGTGAAGATGTTTTGCTAACTCGACTTTGAGAGATTCTCAATCCAGAGATGGCAAGGATAGAGTGTTTGGATAATTTCTATCTTTTGGTTTATGCAATAGTGGTTTTAAACAGCACACTTTAAATCCATGCTACTTTACAGGGCATCCTTGGAACACTCAGCACTCTCATGCAGTCTTGCATATGGGAAAGGCAACTTGAGAGGAAATAACATCCTGCTTCTAGTTTACATATGGAAGCCTGCTTTTGACCCCAACCCCAGATTCCTCCATAGTCAGACAGGACATTCCATGTGAAATCATGACAGCAAATTTTCTTTTAAAATCAGACATACTTGTTTACACCAGGGATTAGCATTCAATGAATCTACAACTGGTTCCTTGGAAAATGACTTCAGCTTATTATACCAAATCTGGAAAACGAATTTCTTAACTCTTGATGATATTTCTATAGCAACTAGAATTTTCTTCAAATCAATAACTTAATAAAACATTCACATGCAATGCCTTTTAGAAACTACCTATTAAAATCTCAGCCAGTGATCTCAAAGTTCTGCAAATCAGTCTGAACAACTTGAATTAGAACATTGTGGTGTTGGCACCAGAGTGTAGGCCAAACAATATGGATCTGTTCCAAGGTCAGAACACTACATCCTTGGCCAGAGCCAGCTGTCAATGTAGATATATTATTTCATCAAAGCAGAATCAGGGTCAAGCATGAAGTTAGCTCCTATATCATCATTTGAGAATAAAATGGAAGACGTAAAAAGGAATAACAAAAAGAAAATATATTATCTTAAAACGTATTTTATTTGCCTATGATTTGGTAAATTGTATTTATTTATAGAAAGAAGTGTTCCTTAAATATTGCTAGCAATGACCTGACAATGGAGAAATAGTCTACTGTTAACCTCAGCTGGAAGGTAGCCCATATCTTACTTCTCACAGCTGCTGTGCATGCCTTCAATGCCTCGCAAAAGACCTGTGCTCAACCCCAGCTTAGTAGTGAGTGTGGCCAAGTGCAGGGTCATGTGGTGAGCCCTCCCAGGCTTTGCACAACAGTGACACTGAATAGTTGTTTCCTGTGGATTCCAGCCAGCTTCCCATAAGCTGATGTAGTCTATTCTACTACTGCTCCAATTTCTGGTCCTAACTGAGGTTTGAAAATAAATCCAGAGAGGAGTGAATTCCCTTAACATACCATTATCATTTTCTTGTCAGGATTTTGAACTTAAAGTCTCTTTATTTGTAACATACTTTTCTTATATATAGTCAAAATAGTTATACTATCCTTTAACTATTAACTTAAACATTACTCTTCTTACAGAGACTTCTTCTATTTGCCTTTGTGTTTCTAGAATATTTTGCATTTTCCTAGCCTTTTTTTTCTTTTCTTTTTCAATTTGGAAAATTTTGCTGATGTACAAAGGAGTTTGAAGGGATGTAGGTCAGTGCTCATAAGAGACATTAAAAAAGTTAAATGTAGAGAGAAATAAGAGGAGAAAATGTGGGGGATATGGCCCTTGCTGTGTAGAAGCTGAAATAACCCAGGAATCCCACTTACATAGTGAGGAATCAATCTGGAGGCTAGTGTCTACTGTCACTTTAAGACTGAAAGCCTGAGCACCTGGGATACTATGGTGTAAGTCTTAGAGTCTGAGCCTTAAGACACACTGAGATCTAATGCTGGAGAGCAGCTGAAGATGACATCCACCTCCAGAAAAGAGGAAAGGGCCAGGAAGACAAAAGTGGGGTAGGAAAGCAGGAGGAAGAGGGGGAAAGGCAGAAGGAGACAAAGAGGATGGAAAGGAAGACAAACCAGTTGAGGGAGGAGGAAAGGAAGAGAGAATGGGAAGGAAAACAAACAGGAAAGGACTCACATTTGCCTGTGCTTGTGTTTTGTGTCACCCCCAGCCTACTAGGTAATGACATTCACATTGATGGAGAGCAACTGAGACTTTTTTCTTGAAAATAGAATCTACTGATTCAAATGCTAATTCTTCTAGCAATGTCCTACTGGACAAGACTCAAACACTATTTTATCAGTTGTCTGGATATACCATAATCCAGTCAAGTTGACACCTAAAATCAGCTGTTATAAAGACTTTAATAAGGTGATCCACAACTGAGGTTGATTAACATTTAACTTTATTCGCTTCCATTACTCCTTTCTTCACTAGATTTGTCTCCATTCTTAGTTCTAATTTCCTCCACGCCATGACTGAAAATAATCACTATCATTAATTTCCATTTACATACTTCAAATCAATTCTTAGTACATACAGAAGCACATGCGTTGAGAAAAATATCTCCATTGCAGTGTATATGTCTTTAGTTTAGAGGATTACCATACTGTTCTAGTTGCCAATATATATTTTTCAAATGTATCAATACTATAAATATTGTAAAATATTTAGCTATTTTGTTAAATGTAAAATAGCTACAGATGCCTCTCCTCTTTTTGTACCATTATGCTGTGGTGGACAGTTCACAAGTCTTTCACCTATATCTATGTCTCACTATCAGATAACTTCATAACTATTCATTTTATGAACCATGTTTCTCCGGGTACATAACAGTGTCTGCTACTCTTCTGGTAAATGGTAGAACACAGAAGTTTGTTTTCCAAATCTTTCTATAGTTGGAAATTTGGTTGTTAGTTTGCTTCTTGTCTTTATTGATGTTTACAGCATAATTTGGAGAAAATGCCATTGGAGGCTGAATTTTGGTTGATTCAGATCTTTGACCTTAATTTAAAGTAGATTTCAGGAGTCATATTAATGCCATATATATGTCTTGGGAATAATTTAGTATGTCACACTGGCTGAAAGTGTTGACCAAATTCACTCTTGAATGTGGTCAATCCCAAGTTTACCCCCTCTATGACTCTGGATACTTCACTGTTCTCTCAAACTGCAATGTATCCTTAAGAAATGATGGAGGCATATCATTACTTTTGCATTAACTGTATCTGGGCAAAACAAACAAATGGAGAAAAGATTTACTTTGGCTCACATTTGCAAAGGTTTCAGACCACCATGGTGAGACATTAATGATGGGGAAAAGTAATTCATATTACAGCAATTATAAAGGGGAGGACATGTGGTTTTAACAGTCTCCCCCTCCCTTTTATTTATTGGAGTCTTCTTGTTCGTGGGATTGTACCAACCATATTTGGGACAAGGTTTCTGCCATAAATTAATCCTTTCTACAAAGGGCCTCGTGGATATACCCACAAATCTGTTTACTAATCTGAATAGTTATTTAGTCAGTCAACTTAACAATTAAGAATCATTGTTATGGCCCAGGGAGATAGTTCAGTTGCTATATAATGTTTACCTAGTATGAAAAAGCCCTAAGTTTGATTCCTAGAACCACATAAAACAAGGTATAATGGCAAATGCCTATAATACCATCATGTTTGGAATTGAAAGATTGTAGAATCAGTAGTCACAGGTCATCTTTGGCTAGCTACATAAAAATTTTATTGTAAGTTTAGGTTAACTAAAAACTTGTTTCAAAAGGAAAAAAAGGAACATTGCAAGTCAAATCCTTGTCAATTTGACATCTATGCACACCCCTTTAAGTAATAATATATTCTTTCCTCCCATAGGATTGTGAAATATTCACTCAGTCCTTCTCTAATATTCTTCCTGGTCATAATTGTCTTCCCCAGTTCAGCATGTCTTCTGAGACCCAAAACAGACTCTTACCTGCAAACACTTTAGAATTAACTTCATGTGTATCACCAGGATTATTGGTATTTTCCATCCTTGCCAAGTGTGACTTTGTCCTTTCTTTAAAATACCAAATATCAAAAACAACATACTCCATTTGCAATTACAAATAGTAAATAACCCCATAACAAAAGAAGGGATGGTAGAATCAAAAAGAAGGACAAGAGCAAAGCAAAGCAAAGGACAAACACTCTGCAGGGTAAACATTAAGTCCTATAGTTCCATATGGTATTCAGAGTACATGGTATATTTCATGAACTTCAGCAGGCTGAGGGAGCCCTACCTCATTTTCTTGCCTGCTGAGTCCACATAGTCCGTTTCTTGGGTTGGCTTGATGTGATGCCTACAATTTTCTTTGGCAGGTATATCCTGGTATATCCATATTCCTGGTATATCAAGCTTCCTGGGGTCTCTACTTCATCTTTGGCTTGACATTACAGCTGTTCATGTTGTACAATCAAGGCATGCTCACATGGTATTTTGCCTTGATACATATTATCTGACATCCTAGATATCCTTTGAAATCAAAATTAAAGCCTTGAAGACCTTGCTACTCTTGCATTTTGCATGCCTGCATAACCAGCATTACTTGATAGTGCTAAAGTCTTTTGCCAGGAAGACCAGTAGCCCAGTCCACTGGGACTATAGCTACAAGAGATTTTAATCAGCTAAAAGTGGGCAAACAGGTCCCTGGCAGACTCATGTGAATAAAAGGCCCCAGAGCTCTTTCCTTAAACCAAAGTCTGCCCATAGAAACCCTTACACCTGTGGTTCTATAATGGTCAGAGTCCAGTCGATTCCTGAGCTGCTTTCAGGACACCTTTCCTTTCCTATTGTCCTAGTATAAAGCATTTAGTGTCTACATAATTACCCTAATCTTCTTCTTAGTACCAAATTTATATATACCCTTTTTTCCCCCTGAAAAAAAAAAAGCAAGGTTTTCAACTTTTCTCTCTCTTTGTTGCTCATAATCCCAACTATATATATAACCCAAAGGAGCCAGCTGTCACCATATCACAGCCTGAATGCTGGGATGGCTTGAGTTTTCTTGTACAATTTAGGCCATTCTATCACCTTTATATAAAACCTATAAAGATATATCACACCATGGACAAAATGTAGACTTTTATGCCACAAAATAACACAAATGGCCTGTAGTTCTGTTCCCAACACAATCCTAATTCCTATGTAAACCCTCATGAGGACAGGCTCTTCTTCTGAATTTTTAATGGCATTTTGATATCCAGGCTTCTACCAGAATTGTCCACTATGCTCTGATGATGCCACTCTAGGCATCCCTTTCTCAATTATATTAGTTGTTTTTTTCTTTATTGTGACAGAATACCTAACAGAGCAACTTAATATAAGAAAGGTTTATTTTGGCTCACAGTTTTGAGGATACAGTTTACCCTATCTGGGAAGGTGGATGACATGGCTGGGGCTTCACTGTGGCAGTGGGATTCTATGGCATCAGTTGCTTATATCTTAATAGATTGCAGACTGATTGTAACTGAAAGCAGATAACACCTTCAATGTCTGTTCCCATTCACCCAATTCTATCAGACATACTTCCTGCCCCAAAGGCTTCATAGCCTCCAAATATAACACCACCAGCCATGGTCCAAGAAAGATTTCAAACACACTAGCCAGTTAAAGATATTTTATACTTGAGCCTTTCCTTTCTCACCACTTGCTTCCATAGGCTCATTGTCATCTAATATATTTAATCTAATGCAAAATATATTTAGTCCAGTTGAAATTTCTCTGTAGTTTTAACAGTCTCAAAATTGTTCAAATCCAAAGTCGTTTTTGTAATAAAGGCAAATTCTTAGCTATAGAACTAAAAGGAAACATATAGATTCCCAATATATGAGGAAACACAGCAAACATTTCAACTTCAGAAAGGAATAATGAGAGCTGAGCTGTGGACAACCATACCAACTCAAGACAAAAATATAGCCAGGCAACCATCAAACCCTACAGCTCAATGTCCAGCATCAGCTGAACTCCTGTGATCCTGTTACCTAAAACACATGTAGCCTGTCTCTTACGTTCACTCTTCTTGGATCCTTCAGCTTTCCTTGGTGACTACTTCACACCCTTGGCTTATTGAATGTCCTAGAGTCTCTACTACAACTTGGGCTTTATCCTTAAAACTTCACAACAACACTGCTCCCTAAGGAACTTCATGCAGGGAAACTGCCACTTCTTTGCATTGCCAAGCCTCATAAGCTGTTTACTGGAACCTTGGTGCATGCCTTGGTGAACCATAACTTTTTCTATCTGCATAACTATAAAATGTAAACTATATAGCCAAAGTCAATTTCTATGAAAATAGTTTTCACAATTATCATTTCTACTGACATTCTGGTCTTCTGAAATCCCATCAGAATGACACACTAACCATTATTTAAACAATTTAAGGCCTTCTCTAGTCCACAGCTCTAAATTCTCCCACATTCCTCCCTTGTACCAGTTGCAAGGACACAGAACCATGTAGATTTATCAAAGCAAGGATCCAACATTTGGAACCAACTGTCTGTTCGTATTACTTTTCACATCACTGTGAAAGCATACCTAACCAAAGCAATGTAAAAGATGAAGATTTATTAGAGTCACAGTTTTGAGAGCACAATCCATCATTTAGAGAAATCATGGGGGGAAGGGACTGCTCCACAAGTGGTAGTGGGGCTTTTATCAGCTTGCTCATGTCTTACAGCACCAAGAAGCAGGAAGTGATACAAGAAGCAGACGTCATCTTCAAATCCCCTTCTCAAACATTCTTGTGTTGCCCACCATCCCTCCTGGTTCAGTGTCTTCACAAGTTCCCTGAAAGGCACAACCAGCTAGAGATCCAGTGTTGAATGAAGCACACAAGCCTGTGAAATAAATTCACATTCAAATCAGAATAGCATTTGCCCAGTTTTTTCTTCTTATTCTTCCCATAAACCAGAATCATGGTTTAATAGCTACATATTCAGGTATAGTCACTGCAAGAAGCACAATTCTCTGGTATGCATTGACTTTCTGCAATTAGTCAAGTTTTCATCACAATGACTACATAACTGATAAACAATTTAAGGGGAAGACTTATTTATTTTGGTTCATGGTTTTAAAAGTTTCTGTTGATCATGGTAGGGAGAACATGGCAGAGCTGAGTGATTCACATCAGAGTGCCTAGGAAGGAAAGAGAAAGATAGAGGAGAGAAGGGGAGAGAGGAAGGAGAGAGGAAGAAAAAGAAACTAGAGAGAGGATGCTAATAGCAGGAATGAGAGAGAATGTCTGCCTGAACTAGGGTTCTTGTTCTTCCATTCTTTCATTCAATTGTACCTGCCAGCCTAGGGGATGGTGCTCCCCACATTCAGGGCAAATCTTTCCTCTTAGATAATCATCTGTGATAAAAATATCCTTTTAGGCATACCCTAAGATGTGCTCTATGGAGCTCAACACTTCTTTAACCAACCAAGCTGACATTCATGGTTAACCGTCCCAGGAGGTGATCATAATTTATCACCAAGAATAAGATAAAAACAACGTGCTTACAGCTGTGATAGTATTGTCTAACCTATCATGAGCATTGGAAATCATTCTAACTATTTAATGTTTATTGAAATTTAGAATATATTCATAATATAGCTCTTAATACTCTGAATTTAAAAACAGTGTTACACATAAACATTAGCTATGGACTTTAAAGATTTTAGAAACACATTCTTTTTCTTTTTTTTAAAGATTTATTTATTTATAATGTATACAGAAGAGGGTGCCAGATCTCATCACAGATGGTTGTGAGCCACCATGTGGTCACTGGGAATTGAACTCAGGACCTCTGGAAGAGCAGTCGGTGCTCTTAACCTCTGAGCCATCTCTCCAGCCCAGAAACACATTCTTAATAGTCACAAACAATGACCATATGTTATTTCTACAAATTACTGGATTTATAAGAGTAGATGCTTTGGTCCCAGTCAAACCAGAGTCCAAATAACATAGACTAGTCTGTTGTATAAATCTGACCAAGCTATTTCACCTTACTGTGCCCAATTTTAATCTGATCACACATTCCATCCAACATTGGTCTTGTAGGAGGATAAGAGGCTTTCTTAGGTATTAAATGCTATTATCTCCACTTTCCACTATCAGCCTGGTGATATTCATCCCACAATTCTGGTGTTGGAAAATTTGGGGGGCAAAGTCATTGTAATTTTACATTTCTTTTCAATGTTGACTTGGTTTATGTGTCAAGGTTAACAGATGGGATTTGGGATCACTCCTCACTCAAAATTCAAAAATAAAACCTACATTGAAGTCCAGTGAAAAATAACTGGGGCAGGAATTTGAAGCCAGCATTAGGATCACACTAAAAGAAAGGAGGTCTCATGACCTTTTAGTAGTTTGACACCAAGGTAGTATGCAAGGAAGAGATACAGGGAAGTTCTAGACCTATAAATAAAAATGTGTGGTTTTGCTTGTAGTAGCATTACCTATGGAGTCTTTGTGGTTGAAGTAATACACAGGCAACTGGCCGCTGGATCAAATGTGGAGTGCTGAGGTCCAGATTTTTACCACTAAATGTGTATGGATCTAATGTTGGCACCAAGTGTAGAGAAGCCACAGGGTCTAAATGAGATGCCAGGAAATGCTTTGCTAGTTTCCTGCTTTCCATAAGTTTTTCTTCTTGAAGCTGTGGCAAGAACTATCTCTAAGAACAATGTTGCACCTGGCATTTCCCATCTACCTCTCCTTCCCTATTGTTGCATCTCTGTCCAGCTTCCTAGATCCTTTCATGAACTGAACTGGGTTTCTTTATGGTTTGTGGTGTTTTATGGTGTACCCTAATAAAATTTGCCTGAATATCAGAGAACAGAACAAGCCACTAGATTAAACATAGATGCTAGGCAGTGGTGGCACACATCTTTAATCCTAGCACTCAGGAGGCAGAGATCCATATGGATCTCTGTGAGTTCAAAGCCATCCTGAACTATATGAGATTGACTCAGTCTAGGAGAAAAACAGAGCCAAGCAGTGGTGGCACACACCTTTAATCCCAGCACTTGATATCTCATACCTTTAATCCCAGTATTTGGAGAGCACACACGTCATTAATCCCAGCACTAGGAAAGAAGTGATGGCTGGGTGGAGAAAGGTATATAAGGTGTGAGTAAAGAAGAACTAGAGCTTTTCAGGCTGAGTCCTAGAGGTAAAATTTTCAGTGGCTTGTTCCTTTGTCTCTTGGATCTTTCAGCATTTACCAGAATATCTGGCTCTGGTTTTTTATTATAAGACCATCTAGGATTACAAGCAACATCTGGAGCCCTTTTTTTCCCTTTTTTTTTTTTTTTTTTTTTTTGAGCTGAGGATCAAACCCAAGGCCTTGCGCTTGCTAGGCAAGCGCTCTACCACTGAGCTAAATCCCCAACCCTGGCGCCCTTTTAAAATTCATGTTACAGTGGTTTATCTCACTTCTGTAAGTATGAGAATTTGCCCAGGCCTGGAGTCTTGAAGAAACTCCCTGTTTTGAGCAAACAATGTTTAGTTATCTTCTTGCTGCTCAACCAGATAATCACATCTTATCAAAAATCCTTCCCTGTGTTTTCATTCTTTAATTGACACTCCTATAGTTCTATTTGTTTATTTGTGTTTTGCTTTGAGATTGGTATTCAGTATAGCTCAGGCTAGCTTCTAATTTTTGTTTATCCTCCTGCCTCAGCCTCCCAACAACTAGGAATACATGTATGTTCCACCACTACTAATGGAGTTGAGCCTCATTATCAAGGGCTTTATTTCCTCACCCACTAATTCTGAAGCAATTATAATGAATGACACACATCTATTAACAAGAAAATCTTTTGCAGATATTATAGTGCAAGGAAGAACTACTGAAGTTAAAATGGGGTTCAAAGCAAGGAGTATTCATTTAGGATTTTAGCTGTATTCTAATGAAAACAAGAAAAGTGGACATAATCAGAGACTGGTTGAATAAGTAAAATAAAAAAAAATGAACAAATGACTGAAAGATGTCTCAGAGTGGGATGATTTAAAAAAATTCCTTAGGCTATTTGAAAATGATATTTCTGGGCTCAACTCTGCCTTAGAAACTAAAAACCTTAACCAATCTTCTGCATATCTTTATTTTCTAAGAATGCCTATGGGAACTTTAGAAATGTAACACATACCAGGATGTGGAGGGGAGTGAGTTACTGACCTTGGGTGACACCTGGAATTTGACCTTCAGACTAAAGTATACCTTTCTGTTGCAATGTTTCACTTTTATAAGGCTTGTATGCATTTATGGCTTTAAGGCAGGAATTCTCTGAGGCCTCAGACATAAATTAAAGCCATATAGTGTCAGCTTCAATCAAGGTCCCTGTTTTTTAACATTTTTGACTTTCACTTGGAAAGGCAACCCTGTGCTGGGAGGTGACTCCTTTTGATCAGTGTCCACATTTTTTTCCGGTCATTCTCAACTCCCTTTCAAAAGAATCTCCCAACAGAATTACATGAATACTGTGCCCCCAAGGTGAATGCACTGTTTGGAACAACAAAATATTGATTTCCCATTGTGTAGCTTCCATTTAATTTAAACCAAAAAGCAAGAAGGAGAAAGGGTTGGTGAGAGTCTAGCGGTATAGCCCCTTCCAGTGAGCCTTAAAAGCTTCACATATTGCCAGTGTTGAATTTTGTTGACAGATATTTATTTCAATCACATTTTTTCCTTACATATCTCTCCAAAGCCTGCTTCTTCTTTTTTATTTTTTCCCTTTTAAAAAAGGAAAGCTGAAGTCTTTTTTAAAGCCAGGCATTTCTAGCCTAAGGTTATTCCAAGAATTGATACAGTGAACATTAAATTCTAGTTGTTTGCCCAATTCAGTCTCATTCATCATAGTTGGTTTAATTCTTAGGACTTATTCTAAAATAGCCTCTAAAGTTACTGGCTTCTCTGTAGATATAAGGAAAGGCAGCTTTCTATCACCTCCAGCAACATGTACTTGGTCTTTGTGATCTCATTATTGCTGCTCTGGGTCAAGAGCACTTAGACACCCTCTTGAGTCACTGTTCTAATCGCTTTGCATAGCCAGCATCTCCTCAAATATTTCCTGCATATAATATATTACCTGCATTCTTCTCTATTGACAAAAGTAAAAAACAAAAAAACATGTAACTGATGGAAGTAGATGCAGAGATCCTCAGCCAGGCCCCAGGTGGAGCTTCAGGTGTCCAATAGTTGAGAAAGAGGAGGGACTGTGAGAGCTAAGAGCATGAATTGTTGAGACCAAGATTGGAGAGGCACAGGGACAAATAGCCAAAGGAATGGAAGCACATGAATTATGAACCAAAGGCTGTGGATCCCCCAGCTGGATTAGGCCCTCTGGATAAGTGAGACAATTGACTAGCTTGAACTGTTTGGGAGGCATCCACGCTGTGTGACCGGGACCTGTCCTTAGTGCATGAGCTGGCTGTTTGGAACCTTGGGCTTACACAGGGACACTTTGCTCAGCCTGGAAGGAGGGGACTGGACCTGACTGTACTGAATCCATCAGGTTTAAATGAATCCCCAGGGGAGTCTTGGTCCTAGAGGAGATGGGAATGAAGAGGAGGGCACAGAGGGAAGGTGGGGGTGGGGGAGGGAGGGGGAGGACAGGGGAACCCATGGCTGATGCGCAAAAAAAAAAAAAATTACACTATCCAATGTAATCTACAGCTTGAGTATACCACTGATAGAACGTGATGAATATTTTTTCAGAAATATAAAGTTATATCCTAAAATTGCTGTGAAATTATGAAAGACTCCAAAATAATCATGAAAAGGAAAAAAAAAGTCCTGTTTCCTTAACATTATTGTGTAATACCATAGAAAAGATAATGGTATTACACATTGGTTATTGTGTAATTACACAACCGAACATTGGTTATTGTGATTATTTTTTCTGCTTTGTTTATGTAGTGATTGAAGCCTTCACTGCCTAATCCCTTTAGGTCTGAAGATAAAATGAATGTTCTTATCTAGTTTCATTTTTTACTTGTTTAATGAATAATGTAGAATGTTGACTTAATATTAACTTATAAGTTGTTTTTATACTCCTTTGCTGATTTGATAATGAAAGTATAACTGTGTCAAATATTTTGTAGTAGGAATCTTAAATGTTCTTATTAATGAAATCAAACCCGAGGCCAGTTATTGGGGTGAATGCTGGAAGATCATAGAACAAGCCACAGCTATCTCACCTTGCTAGTTCCTCAGCTGATCCTGTTTACTCAGGTTGGAAGCTTCTGAGTCCTCTTCCCAATGGCTCTCAGCTGAACTGTGCTGCTCCAAAGCCTGAACGCTAAACCAGCCAAATGCTTAACCAACTTAGTTCCTGGTCCTCACACCTTATATACCTTTCTTTTTCTGCCCCCACTCCCTGGGATTAAAGGCTGGGTTTCTGGGATTAAAGGCGTGTGTCACCAAGCCTGGCTGTTTCTAATGTGGCCTTGAACTCAGAGATCCAGCAGTATTTCTGTCTCTGAAATGCTAGGATTAAAGGCGTGCACCACCACTGCCCAACTGCTATGGCTTGCTCTGACCCAATTTTTAGCTACCATTTTTGGCTTTGTTCTAGTGGCTGTCTGTTCTCTGACCGCAGATAAGTTTATTAGGGTACACAATATTGTTGGGAACACAACACCATCACAATATTTAGTATGTATCATTATGTTGTTAATAATTTGGTAAGGTATGTTATTAGTCAAAACAAAGAGGATCAGAAATTTTCACAAATTTAGCTTGTTACAGGGCCAAAGAATAGAAGCCTAAATGCAGACACTGACCTTCACTTTCAAAGCCCGAGTTTTAACCTCTATACAACTCTACTTATACCACCAGTGGATGGCTATTTGGGGAAATAATATTCACTAATAAAAAGAGAAAAAAATTACAATAACATTACTTTAAAAAAATGTGCAAGTGGTAGTCAAGAAGGGAAAAATCTATTTGCACTTCAAACTATAACACATTGCTATTAGTGTAATCTGTGCCCAGAAAAGTTAGAGAGTTTCAATGTTATGATGCTGAAGAGTGTACGTTTTCTGAGGGTCTTTATTTCCATTTAGTTTATTTATTTATTTATATATATATATCTCGCAGTACTAGAGATTGAATGTAGTGCTTTATATATGTTTTTGCCCCAAGCCACATCAACAGCCCAAACAATGGTCCTTATAAGCCACAGAATGAAGGATGGAGTGTATATGCACTACTTACCTAACTGCTGCAGAAGTCATGCCAAAAAAATTCCTGAGTTTAAATGGCACAATAGCTCCTGGTTTCCCTGACATTACCATCATTTAAATCAGTTTCTCAGTGTTAGATACATTCTCTTTTATGACTTCTGGTCAACATCCCTCCTGCTTTATGCCGGTAAGAAAGAGAAAGCTCTATTTCACTCAAAATGCATGAAAATTACTTCTATTGCTTGAGTTACTTGACTCAATTAATCTGTCTATATCCTAATCTACCCCTTGTCACCCATGGGAGACAGTGCACTAGCTGCCATAATTTATATAGAATTGCCACTGAGATCCAGCTGGTATGAGTTACACTCACAAAATACACAGAAGGGAGGATACCACTAAGGATTTGTCTTAAGAGCTCATGATTCGTGGGTACTATGCACTAAGAACAGAGAAATCACCAATAAAAACTTGAAAGGATGTTGTCAGACACTAAAGCTCCATCTGCCAAGATGCTAGCCAAAGGTTGATACAGAATGACTCTTTATGGGTTAACCACTTACCATCTTGAAAGTAGACCTTCTAGGCTCATCTTCTGAATTTCTTTTGATATTCCAAATTATTTGGCAAGCTTTGGAGCATGACTTAGACCCTCGTGGTTACCTTGTTCAATGATGTTATAAAGTATGTTTGATTCATTGCTATTGCATACCTCTGCTCATGTCAATCATTCTTTTTCCTTATTAGGTGGGTTGTATCTTCAATCTGGTGATAAATTTCCAGGTGTCATACCCTGGATAAGAAGGCCTGGCTATTATACTTTTAAAATAAATGGGATTTGAAGTTGGAGATATGAACATACAAATCATTGTTGCTGTTACCATGCTTCCCAACATGTCTAAGACATGAGACATAAGTGCAAATGGTTTTATGTAGATAGATATATTATTCAAGATCCATTTTTATTGTCAGAATGTATGTAGATGATTAATTATAGGTAACAAAAATTGAGGGGGGAAATTGAGATCAAAACATAAAAATCATACTTGGGTGTGAGTGTTTTTGATGTTTTTCTTTTGTACTCTGCTTTCCTTTGTTCATCTTGGGTTTTGTTTACTTTTTTCAAAATGTAGAAGATATACACCTTAAAAAAATATTAGTGAGAACAATTTCTTTATGTATCCAGTGAACTCTGAGAGTTCAGTGAGACCACAGTTTGGAAACTTCTATCACAATGGTGAAATGTTTGTTATCATGCCAGCATGTGAGATAGGTAATGGAAACAGGTGTCAAAAACATGATAGAACTGAGGCTTGGTCATGCTGTCCATACCATAGCCTTAAAATCTAATCTGATCACTTACAAAGACAGTGCTCTGAGAAGCTAGCAGATGATGTTAAACAGCATATTGTAAGATATTTAATCCTGTGTTCTTATTTTCTTCTAACTCTAAACAAATATTTCTATAGATATGCTACACACACATGCACATATACACACAAACACACATATATTTAAGGTTTCAAATATTTTAATTATATCTCCCCAGACAGTTTTAAATTCAGTAAAAATAGAGAGAAATGGGAAGGCACTAACATTTATTTAGCACTAGTTAAGTGCCAAGTCCTTTAACAAACATTTTTGAAAAGTTGTTACATAGCAACAAATGACACTATTGTGATAAGAAAATGCAGACTTATCTGCCAAGTTAGTGAAAGGTCTCTACTGAAGTGAAAAAAATCAAGCATGAGCCCAACTCGCAGTTGTGCACAGTGCTGGGAAGGGAAGTCTGAGAGGAAAGTGACTGCACCATACTTGTAAGTTAGAAGTTTAAGGAAGCTGTCCAAATACACAAAGTTATAAAAAGTAGTGGGTATTGCTCTATGCTTCTCTCAGACACTGTGGGGTGGGGTGTCATTAACTTTTACCATGCTATAACTGAGGATCGAGAATCATTTCTGGGGACCCTTGCACAGCATCAATATCACCTGGAGTCCCAGAGGATTGTGCCTATCTATCTGTCTTTCTCTGATTGCTGTTGTAACAAGAACAAATATGTTTGAAATATCTTTTATTTCACACCCAAAGTACATGAAAGGCTGGCGAAGCGAGGCAGCACTGAGACCATGGCTTAGTGAGTAACCGTCATTGGGTAGTAAAGAAGTATTGGCTTTGTGTGCACAAGACACATTTCCAGACATGCTGCCTAGCCTCACTGTTTCTAGCAGACCAGGAGAATTAAAGGAGATGGAACTGACTACAATGCCACAGCATCTTGGAAGGCATTAGATTGTTAGCCAAGGAATTTATATTTACTTCCCCCAGAAGCTTTATTGCATACAAGACAGAAGCTTGGCAGGGTAGCCAACATGTTTGGACAAAGGAATTTGGATTTTCTTTGATGGGCCATGGTGGGTGGACTACTGCCAATTTGAGAATGTGAACACACCCTGAGCGTTAGGATGGTCAGTACTGGTGCTCCAGCAGTGTGCGAGCTGGGGGAGAAAACTCCAAGTCTCAGGAAATCTAATTACAGAGGCTTTGTATCAGATTGA
This sequence comes from Onychomys torridus, assembly GCF_903995425.1. NCBI lineage: Eukaryota > Metazoa > Chordata > Mammalia > Rodentia > Cricetidae > Onychomys > Onychomys torridus. The sequence continues at coordinate 123,150,625 of NC_050448.1, forward strand.
CATGAAGCAATAGGCTCTTCTAGAGTGGTGAAGAAAGTTCTCAAAGGAAGGATAAATTTAGAGGCCCCTGAGTGAGATCGGGACCATCTCTGGTGCATGAGCTGGCTTTTTGGAGCCTACTACCTATGGTGGGACACCTTGCACAACCTTGATGAAGGGGGTGATGCTTGGACCTGCCTCTACTGAATAGACCAGGCTCTGCTGACTCCCTAAAGGAGGCCTTATCTTGTTAGAGGAGGGAATGAGGGGTGGGGGTTGGAAGGCTGGAGTGGCAGGAGGAGGGAGGAGAGGGAGATCTGTGGTTGGTATCTAAAATGTATGAAAAATTCCTTAATTAAGCCAGGTGGTGGTGGCACACGCCTTTAATCCCAGCACTCAGGAGGCAGAGCCAGGTGGATCTCTGTAAGTTTGAGGCCAGCCTGGGCTACCAGGTGAGTACTAGGAAAGGTGCAAAGCTACACAAAGAAACCCTGTTTTGAAAAACAAAAACAAAATTCCTTAATTAAAAAAAAGAAAAAAATTGAAGAGGACATACAACTTGGTGAAGACACAGAAGTCTCCTTTCCCTTCCTCTGAGCTTCCATCTTTGTGGGATGAACAACATGCAAGGAATCTATTTTTCTCTGCAATACAAATGAGCATTTTTTCATAGCTCATTTCTCAGTATATTGAAATCAAAATCAGAAGAGAAGGATGAGTATCTGGGGCTGTTAGTAATTTGATATAGAACTTTTCACCTCCAGGTCAGTGGTAAGTGAAACACATTTACATATTTTTAAGTGGATTTATTGCTCTTGAAGGGAGCCCTGTTTTAATCCTTGACATCAGAGTACTTTGGTGCCCACAGGCATTCAGACATTGATCAGGAAGTAGAAGAAGAGTCCAATTTCAACTGATTTTAATGTTTAGCTTTTCTTACAAGATCTTCTTAAATTGTTTTAATTAATCCTAATTATGATTCTATATTTAAAGGCTGTTATCTCCCTGATGACAAATTGGATATGGACCAATAAGTTGGGCTTCTTTTAATTTGGAATGTGAGCTATCTAGTCACTTCAAATAATTATCCATATCAGAAAAAATCAAGAAATTGACTATAACACTCCCTTTGTGCTAAAGGGGTAGATGAATGATAGAAATTATATTATAAATTTTGTGATAGGGATATGGCTTTTCCAATTTGAAAACAATAGTGCAAGTTACATTAATCTCAACATCAAGGAAATTATAAGTTGCTATTTCTGGATACCCACTTAACACCCTAGAAATGACCATAATGCATTCAACTCTGTCCAATTCTTCAGCCTCCAAGGCAACATATCCATAGCAACAAGCAATCATAATTTTCATCTCTAAACTGTGAAAAAAATCCAATTTCTTTAACTTCCTTTAACCTAAGCTCATATCAAGCAATATAATATAAATAGTTCTATCATTGTTGATTGCATATATAACAGGTATAATACAGAAGATGAGCACATCACAGTGAGCAAAATATAATAAGTTGTCTTAGCCTTAATATTCTGAATAAAGAACATAAAGAAAGAATTACATATATAATCCTTATTAGGGACATGAACATAAGGAATGCAGTGATAATCAGATGTGGTTAATCCTGGACGGAAAGGAAGGTGGATTGACTATAATTCTAAGTCATTGACTGGTGGTCCATTTGGGCCAACCTTCTAAGTAGACTCAGGGAATGTCTCAGAAAATGGGTGCTTTTCTTCACTGACCTGCTCCACAGTAGTCAAGTGTGACCTCATGGGCAATAATGTTCCCTTAATCCCAAATTATGTATATGTGAGTCCAAAGTTATGTGTATATGTATAGTCCAAAACTTTCATGTCAGGATGCCCTATGGTGAAGGCTGGTCAGAACCTGTGCTGGTTGGCACAGCAGAGACTATGGGAAGCATGAACAAAGAGGAAGGACGAGCCTGGGACAGAAAGGAGGAAGGGGCAAGGTAAAATTATCCTGACCGTCTCCCCAGAGAGTCACAAGGAGACAGAAAAAAAAAAAAAACAAACTGAAGATGAGAAGATGTCTGAAGGAAAAATTTAAGAGTGAGGCCATGGGGCATTGAAAATATTAAATTGTATGTGTATAGCATCTAGTCCATAGTCCTTCATAGATAGCAAATCAAGCAAGCAAAAACAAAAAAAATATTGCAAAAGGTGATCATTGTCTAGTGTTTTCTTATTTCTACACATATTTATGAAGGATGACTCATTTTTAATATAACTTGAGGACTGCTGCAATTGGTAATTCTTTTTATACTATTGAAATCTGAAAAAATAAGATAATTATATTTTTTTCAATTTTTTATCAGAATGTAATGTAAGAATTTTTTTTTTTAAACTTCACTTTCAATTTGCCAAGTTTCTTTAAGCTTCACTGTATTAGAGAGGTCCAGCAAATGATTTGGTGTGTGTGTGTGTGTGTGTGTGTGTGTGTGTGTGTGTGTGTTTTATAACTAATTTTTTTAAAAATTAAGAAAGAATAATTTAATGTTTAGCTGTTTCTGGAAACATTACTGACCCTGAATGCATGGTCTATACAAGCTTAGGATTCCCTGAGGCTCCATAGCATTGAGATCATAACCTCAGAACAGCATGTTCAGGCAAGTCACTGTGCTGAGACACCACTTGGGGCCAGATTTTAATAGCTGACAGCTCATAATGGATTGACAAAAGCAAAACATCATTAACTTGAATCTACAAAGTCGACATTTCCATATGCAAATAGGAGCTAGCGCATATGTGCTGTGTACAAGTCTCATTGCTTGTTTAGTTGTCTGTATGTCCTTTCGTTTGCTTCCCTTTGTCTTTGCATTCCCAGTGGACAGAAAACACGTCTGGAAGCCCACTTTGCAAAACAACAACAGGTGCACAGACTGAGGCCTGACTAAATACTTTTTGATGGTAATGATGGTTATATTGTTGATTTTTCTTTCACACAAAGCAGTGTCAGCACAGAAGAATGAAAGGATTGTCGTGAACAATATGTTTGAACAGTGGGACATAAAGGTTACCATGTATTTGTGTAACCAGGCAAGACTGAACTGACCCTGACAGTGTGGTATCTAAAAGCTTTCAGTATCTTAGCTCAGATTCGGAAAATCAATTCTTACAGATGACATTTCCTACATTGTAAATTAGATAATCCTTTCTTATTTATTCAAAGATGGAGCTGAGAAATTTCATTTGTTTATGCAAAGCACTGATATGTTTATAATACACATACATCTAATTCTGTGCACACACACACACACACACACACACACACACACACACACATCTAGTCCTGGCAACTGAAAAAATTGCTTATTGTTTCAAGTTAGTGGGTGCTTCTTGAGAAATGGTACATATCTTACACACTTGTGCAGATTTTATATGATCAACAAATTTAAGCTATTATTATATTATTATCTCTCAAAATATATCTATCTATTGGGCTATGATTAGGTGATTCAGGAAATAGTCAGTTACAAGATTTCCTTTGCGCAAAAACAACCTTTAATTCAGTGTGTCTGTAAGAACACATCCCTTGTGTCCATAGCCTGTTGCAATCTCTTCAGTCTGTTGTGTGTACAAATGTTGTGTGTTAAGATCAAGGAGTGGACACCTGGTTTGAGTCTCGGAGTTCCATCACTTGCTCTCATAAAGATTTTGCTTTGGGCATTGCAGCTGGGATTCTCTCCATTCTTGTCGCAACTGCTGAACAACTACCCAGGATAGAGTAATGACAGCTTCAACCCTCCACCCCTGCTTCCTCTCTACCTTGAGTCCTTTTACCAAAGGGGAAACACATGTTTCTCAAACTCAATTTTTGCTGATGAAAATTTTGTTCAATTTCACAGCTTGACTTCAGAATTTTCCCAAGTGATGGTAAATTCCATTCTCTTGCCAAACAAGGAAATAATCTACAAGCCTGTTTGAGAGGAAAACCTCCAAATTCCCCTCAAGCCTCAGTATCAGATAAATGTAAGAAAGAAATGACTTTGGCATGTCAGCCTTTTCTAGTCAAGATATTACCTTGCTTAATGATTGCAAATTCTGGAAAAACATTTAATATGGGTTAAGGGAACACAGAGTTACTAAAATGTACCCTCTGAAGTACAGATATTTACAGCAATGGTATTTTTTGAAGCTTGACAGGCAAAGCTAGAAGTGAATCGGCTTAGAGTTGAATATTTGTACAATCAATTACAGAATTATAGTTGGACAGCATGATCAGTGTTATTATCTCCCTTGCATTCATGGGTCCTATTGTTTTGATTGGGAAAGTTTGTTTCAACAGCTAATCGCTCTTTGTGAAACTTTTATTTCTTTGTTGTTTATATGTATCAGTGTAAGTCTAAACTCCCTTTCTCCCCTTGGCTCTCCACAGCCAGATTAAAAGGCCTTTCTATAGGTCACTTTCATTAAAGATGTCATCAAAATAAATGACTTGTAACAGGTAGGGAAAGCACAAACCAGGAAGGGTGGGCTAGAAGCTGATTTACCGGCAGCGCCAGAGGAAGCCTTCCTATTCTTTGGGGGTTTTATACTTGTGTTTAGTTCCGGCCAAACAAACCTATGTCCTAATCTCCACCAAACCACCTTACCTGGGTTTTAAGGGCTGGTATTGAAAACAACAAAAAGCAGGTGAGACTGTTTAGCTCTGGGTAAGGTTTTAGATGTGAGCTAGTTTAGTTGTTTAATCCCCAGGCAAACCTACAGTCAAGCTAATCAGAGTGAGAGAAACTGCTTTCTTCATATGAGCGAGGACTTTGAGAAATTCTTTTTCAGGGTCTTTTATAGCCAAACCCCCTCCAAGGGCCAGGAAGGGTTCTCCAACCAGGGCACAAATATTCAAAGAGAGCCTGTTTGTTTTATGGTTATTTTTATCCTACAATAAACAGCTTAAATTTGCAGACTATACTTTTTGACTATAAAGTGGGTTATTTCTCAAGATGCTGGAGCCTTCCCATAACAGATGGAATAAATAGAAGAAAATGCTGAGAATACACCACTGAAATTCTGATTTATTCAATCATTAACAAAAAGAAGTGCAATTTCAATGGTAATAGAATGAAAACCCAACTGTTTCTGCTTGCCTTCTGAAAACTTGTTTTCTGTGGAGAATGCTGCTCTTAGGCAAACACCTATTTAAACCTCAGCAATGTATAATCTTAACTTCAGGCAGCATGGTTGCATAAGTTTGGTGATTTGTAAAACCTCTGCGATGAGAGGATGAAATATTAACGTTCACTCATGTAAGCAGCATTTGCAGCCTAAACACTGCAGCATGAGCCAGGAAGGCAGAGCAGCCCCAGGAAAGATGCTAGACCCTTCGCAAGTCTTGGTCAGTTCTTCTCAATGCACCTACTTTGAAGCAATTTAAAGCAACACAGTCCACGCATGGCATTTGAAGGCTTGGCACTAAGCAGGCAATGGTCAGTTCAACATGTCTTAGCCAAAATTAGGAAGGAGAGAAACAAAAGATAAAAAGTTTTAACAAAGGAAAGAGGAAGAGTTATACAAGATGGGTAGGAAGAGGGGAGAAAGAAAAGGTCATGGGGGTGTTAAATACAATCTGAATACATTCTGTACTTGAAAGAAAATGTCAAAATGAAATCCACTATTTAATGTATTAATGTATGCTAATAAAAACTTCTTAGAAAGATATTTAAGGGCAACAATATTTTTAAAATCATCAGGAGGCTGCCTCCACATTGAAAACCATACCCAATGCTTCTTAAATTGGCTGTTTGAATACAATGATGCTAAATAAAATACTGTTAAGTTAAAAAAAATGAGCAGGAAATCTAAAATGAAAATTTTCCCAGTATGTAGGTGTATATAAAGTCTGTGAGAATTCATACATGCATTACCCATTTATATACAGAGTGTATCTAAAGTGAAATATCCACCTGGTTTGTTTTCATGTCATAATAAACCAGTAGGATATAGAGATTTCAACACACATATGCTTTAACTGTTCATAGAACATCAAGTTCTTGAGTTGGATAGACTAACAAAATTGGAGCCTGGGGCATGGCTCTGTGACTAATTCATGATGTGACCTTGGCTAACTCAATTTTTTAACCACCCAAAGTTCCCTGTTTTCATTTAGAACTTGGAAATAGGACTTCTAAAGGGTATGTAAAGAAGCCCCTCCTAGCTCTAAAGTTCTGTAGATTTAAGATCTTGCTTCTGTTTGTTTTCAGTTGTATATTTTTCTTCTTTTAAATGCAAACATAATAAGTTCACATAGAATTATATTTTGACATTGAACTATTTCTATCAAGCTAAAGAGAAATGATTATGATACCAAGCCTCCTGTTTTATTCCTTATTGCCTTTGTTTACATAATATTAAAAGTTCTCCAATAGCAAATTGAAAGTTTTTATCCGCTCATCCTAAAATGAAAATTCAATGAGACCATTGGGAGGTAGGAGTGGTTTTATTTTGTGTATGTCTCTATATTAGAGTCTTACATTTTCCAGCCTGATCTGTGATGCCTGGTTTTCAGTGACTCCTATGCTCTAGCCTGCTGAGTTGCTGGGCAATTAAACCATTTTATATATATATTCACTCCTTTACAGTTATCTATTGATGTCTTTATCTCTGCCTGGTTTCAATCTTTAACATTGTAGATTCAGAATAGATCCCCAAAGTATTCTTCCTAAGAGTTTTAATAAAGTTATATACACACTCATACACATAGTCTGGATAAATATCTTAAATCTACATGTTCTTAAATCTCTTCTCATAACATCCATGAACTACTACATCATTATTATTCAAACCAGAGATTTTTTTAAATAACTTTTTTGAGAGTATAATATTGTTACATCATTTCCTCTTCCATTTATTTCCTCCTGACCTTCCCATGAACTTTCTTTTACCTTGTTCTCTTCAAATTCATTGCCTCTTTTTCTTTAATTATTGATATATATGTATGTGTATATATAAATAAGCCATTATATATATGAATATATGTGTATGAATATAGATAGGCAGATGATAGAGAGATAGATAGGTAGATAGAGATAGATAGATGATAGATAGACAGAAGTTAGATAGGTAGATAGATAGATAGATGATAGATAGAGACAGATCATAGATAGATAGATAGATAGATAGATAGATAGATAGATAGATAGATAGAGATAGAGAGATAGATAGAGAGATAGAGAGATAGATACATGGATAGATAGATGACAGATGATAGAGAGAGACAGATGATAGATAGACAGATGATAGAGAGATAGATACATGGATAAATAGATAGATAGATAGATAGATAGATAGATACATTGATAGATACATAGATAGGCAGATAGATAATAGATAGATAGATAGATAGATAGATAGATAGATAGATCTGTTTTTAGGGCTGACCATTTGGTATAAGATGACCAATTGGTGTATTCGTGCATGGGGATGAAAACCATGCTGTCCATTTCCTGAAGAGCTGCAGTAGTTTATGCCTCTTCACTTCCCTGTGCACACACAGTATTGTGCCTAACTCTCATTGTAGGTGTGTGTTTTGTTGGGGTTTGTTTACCATGGCAGTGCATGATTGTAAAAGACCTATTATGAATAAACCAATGCCTGAAATGAAGTGGAACCTTGATTTATTTGCGTAGGACTGTTTTCCAGGGCTGTAAATCATATTTTGGTGTTCATTTACCTTTGCATTCTTTCTGAGGCACCGGCACCAAGGCTGACGAATAAGAATCAAATGAAGTGTGCTAAGTGCCTCTGCTGGAGGGCTTCATCTCCCCACATGGCAGGGTGTGATTTATCTCTGCAATACATCACCCAACTTATTTTCCTTTACTTGTTTTATTTAGTGTTGTCACAAATAATATCAATTGGCCATTGACCATGAACCCTAAACAGTAGTAAATTAATGAAATAAGCTACATCTACGGAACTCATCTGCCCCCAATTTGATTAAAGCCACTTTGGTTGGGCCAAACCATTTATAGATGAACTCCATTTATTAGACAAGCAGCTTCATGGGTTCTCTGAAATTGTGGTGCATAGGATCTGCAGGGATTTTAATGAAACACTTAAAACTGACTCTTCGATATCTCAATCACTAAGAGTATTTTATGCTTTTGGAATCTGCATCCTCATTCATCCTATGACTTTGGTGATAACTCAGCTATTGGAAGCAGCTGCACATTGATGGAAAGTGCTATGCTTTTTCCTTGTTCTGGGAAAGAGAGTAAACACAGGCAAGGCTTACCAGGTTTACTTAGTGTGGGGGTTTCTTGGGTAGTGCGGTAAAGTTGCCTCTTGGCACACAGGGCACACAGGTGACTGTCCCAACTCTGCATTATACACCTAGTCCTCTGTCCTTCTACAGAGCTAAGGGTCAAGAAGTAAGTCAGCCAACAGGAATGCAGAGTTCCTAAGGGGCAGTTCACCTTGGTGTTTGAACAGATGTGTTGCACCAAGGGAATGGCGTTATGAAAACAATCTGGCCCATTTCTTTCTAGTGGCTTTAGCAATTACAGGGGGAAGACATGTTCCAGCAAAAAGCACTTATCTCAAGGTCAGAAAAATGCCGGTAAATCCAAAGCCAGGGAAATACCAGAAAGTTTGATATTAAAACAAATCGACAGCCTCTCAGCACTGAGGAAACTGCCACTAAAGAAGGATGCAGGAGAGCTGTAATTTGGGGCCACGTACCCCAAAGGGAATCAGAGTCACATGAGACATGATAGAGGGCAGAGGAGGGAAACAAAGGAAAAAAATCATAAAGTGTGAGGTAAGAAGCCTTTTGAGTGGGATCCTTGTGACATTAACCAAGAAAAAAAAAAAAAAAAAAAAAAAAGAAACCCTTGGCATAGCTTGTCTTTTTCCTGCACATAAAGGAAGGGGTAAGGTTGATGTTGCAGTGATCGTCCACATCTACCTGAAAATATATGCCCTCCTCGGGACTCCTCAGTCAATACCTGATTAAGTCACTGGGAGGCAATCCCAGAAGTGCCTGGTGTTACAGTTAAAAGCATATTCAATATCCCTGTTTCTCTGAATTACTTGGTGCATCCCAGCACCTCAGACTCTCACAAGTTTTCAAAGAAGTTTAAAGTCCTAGATTATCAGAGTTATGATCCTTAGCCCATAAATTCTGCTAATGGCAATTTCTAAGAGTTATTTTGTAATTTTCCACATAGTGTTGTTAAATAATATTAACCCACAAGTCAAACTACTTTAGTTTAAAGAATCTCTCTCTCTCTCTCTCTCTCTCTCTCTCTCTCTCTCTCTCTCTCTCTCTCTCCATGCATGTACACATGTGTACATGCATGTGTATCTGCACCCATAGAGGCCAAAGGTGTCAGATACCCTGGACCTGAACTTATAGCTGTTTTTCAGCCACCTGATATGGTGAATGTCCCCCAACAGAAGGGCAGAAAGAACCCTCAGTTACTGAATACTTACTCTAGCTCTGTTATTTATTCTAAATAAAAACTAAAATACCCATTAAAATAATCAAATTCGAAGGAAAATGCAAGGAAGAAAAGAAGGAAAGAATAGATGGGTAGATGGGTAGGTGGACAGATGGATGGACAGATGGAGGATATGATTTGCATTCACTTACATATTCACCTTTCTTTTTACTTGGTGATTTTTGTGCCTCATTATATAAAAGTATTGTAATATTGAGTTTGAGGAGAAAGGAGCTAGAAAATAGCAAATAAAATACATCCAGATCTGCATGTGTCAACATGAGTCATGATAATACCCACACAATAAATGCTTGGAAGGAACAATAAGTCTATATCCTTCTCTGATAGCCAAAGTGTTCATAAGAAGTTCTGAAGATGCCCAAGAAGAGAAAGTGTTTGCATTTGATTTTACTTACACATAGAAAACACGTTTTACCACAGTAGCTTTCTTTTCTTCCTCTTAGCGCTCTGGCTAACAGGCTAGCGTGCCACAGAATACAGCCTGAGAAATGCTACTCCTCCACACTCACAGAATCACCTTCTGTGCCTAACTCTCTCAGAGATTATGAGCAGTAAAATGTGTTCCAAACAGAATCAACACAAGAAATGCTAAGTTTATCAAAGGAATTCTTCACTAAGTCTTTAGAATACACTAATCAGAGAGCGGTTGGGGAAAGCCTACAGAAGATTCCAGTAGACATATTTACCTACTTAAAGCATTTTCTCTTTTTGAATTTGTGGAGGACATTAACTGGCTTTTGAAAACTGCAATCTCTGTGCATGCTCCCTTGGTTGCCTAAATTGGTTATCTTGTGTATGAACAAGCTGCTAAAATCTCTCTGAAATTAGCGAAGATACCACACTAATATTCCTTGGATCCCTGGGCAACAGGCCAGCAGGGTCACCTTGGGCTCTTCTTTGTGCTTGCACTCTTCTTTATGGCAGCCACACTTACTCCCTACCTCTCTGATTCCTTTCTTGGTCACTGTCTTAATCCAGTGCTTTCCATGTTCCCCCAGGTTTGTGCTATCTATGTTTTCCTTCATGTTTGTTCAGTAAGAGCTCATATTTGGTCTCTGCGGTTTTAGTTATCACCTTTAAACCTCCATCAGCTCCTTGTGTGTACCTTCATAGCTGAAGACACTTTTGTACTTCCAAATGCACCAGAATATTCTCCCATAAAATCGGACATATTTAGTTTAATACTTTAACACTAACCTTAATATCTACTCTAAACCAAATCCATTTAATAAGGACCTTATTACTCTATTATTATCAGCAGTTTATCAATTCAAACCTATTTTTTTTTTATATATAAATGAAGTATAAAATTGTTTGTATTTCTTGAGTCAGGATCTTGCTAAGCAATCACAGGTCATGTGGTCCTCACTATATTGCCCAGACTGGCCTAAAGCACACAATAGTCTTCCTGTTTCACCTTCTTTTTTAATGGTTTTTGTTTTTTTATTTTGTTTGTTTGTTTGTTTGTTTGAGACTGGGTTTCTCTGAGTAGTTTTGGTGCCTGTCCTGGATCTCTCTCTGTAGGCTAGCCTTGAACTCACAGAGATCCGCCTGGCTCTGTTTCCCCAAGTGCTGGGATTAAAGGTGTGTGCCACCACTGCCTGGCTGGTGTTCTCTTATATACTAAATTTTCTACTTGGTTGTGTAATTCTGCACACCATAAATCAACCAATTATGGATTCCTTACAGTCTGTTGTTTCAGTATAGGTGAATCCAAAACATACTAACTTTAAGAACTCCATTATTGAACCCACAAATATGAATGCAAACAAAACTTTGAAGTTAGATGACTGCAATGCACAAATAAGCATTCTCTAAGTTGTTACAGAACAGAGGAAGTACAGGGAAATGTGCAATGGGATAGATAATATTAGCCCAGTCTTCTCAGAAGCAGGGATCTTTAGGACATGTTTTGAAGAGTAGATTAAATGGGCACAATGGTATTTCAGGATACAAATATTTATAAGCTATGTTAAAGCATGCAAATATTTTTTGCATGCCAGGAGATGGAGCAAGCAGGGATTCTAAGGCTTGTTAAGATTTGAAAGAGGTTTTATAAATCAGGAAGAAGAAAAAAAAGATGTCTAAATTGGCTTAATGGGGGCCTTGCACAATGTGTTAAGCGATTTGGACTTGACTCTGAAGTTTAGGGAGACTGGCAGAATCCGAGCAGAAGTGCATGAATGTGTTTGCATGTTAGAATGGTCAAACTCATGCGAGAAGAGAGTGCTGGAAGATGGCAACAATCTCCCACTGAGCTTTAACTCTGCTGCTGCTGGCTGATGTTATCAGACCTCACTGCACAAAACAATTAAAAAGCATTCCACCCACTCTCTTTGAGCTGTTGTAGCAACAGTAAACTCTTCCGCTGACTTTCATCTTCTTCTTTATTTTCTGAAGGGTTTGTTATTCCCTGTATCTATCCATAATAAACATTTTAATAAAATGACTTAAGCAAGAGGTTTCCTAAGAGTGCCTGATAGAGTGAGATGTGCTACAAAACTTTGGGAGAGTAGAAGTGTGGAGTGTGAGGAGCAGCATGTCCTAGCTCAGCTCAGATCGGAAGCCCTGTGATTACCCACTCTCAGGTGCCCCTTCTTATCTGCCCTCTCAGGCCAGCAATGATGTCTCCAGCACACACATGGAACACAGGTCTCATCAAATCTTCTGGTCAGACATCCCACTTATCTCTACTTACTATGTATTCACGAGGCTTCACACCTTGGCTTAGGACTCTTGCACAGCATGCATGCCTTCACTGTTCACGCACAAGCATTCTTTGCATTTTAACCTGGGTTCAAATTATTCCATGCCATTTTTTTTCTATTTAATCAAGAGTTATATTTTCAATTATGTTTGCCATCTATTTTATATGTAGAAGAATCCTGGGAATTCTCTAAATCTGTTACAGAATTCATCTTCTGATTTCTCACCACAAGAAAAAGAGACAGCATGCTAATACTTGAAAAACTAAGTGAAAGTATGATTTGGGGATTGAAGTTCTGGAGTATTTGTGTTAGTAATCATTTTAAAAATTAATCACCCCACATAACAGCATATGGCTTCAATCCTGGCAGTTGAAAAGCTGAGGCAGGTGTATCACTGTGAGTCTGAGGTTAGCTTGGCTACATAGTGAGTTCTAGGCCAACCTAGGAGGTATAGATGGAGACTTTGTCTGAGAAAAGCATAGAAAGAAATAATTGAAATGTTGAATTTTTTTGATTAAGACAAATATTGATGATACAAACAAATATAGCTAGCTGAGCTTTTGACTTTGGCAAATATAAGAGCATTAAAGTTGTTACTCTTTGGTCCTTATACAGAAAAAATTCTATCTTCCAGTTATATAGGGGAAAATATGAAGAAAAATTTAATATTATTTCAGATATTAAATGCCAATGATTACCACAGCCATTAACACATTTTGAAATGAGGTCCCCATGCTGCAGTAGTTGGCCCTACATGCTTGAGGACACAGGCAGCATTAAGTGGTCTCAGTGGGTTATTTTAAAAGAAAAAAAGAGCATGTGGGATGGAAGAGTGGGTAGGAGCAAATGAAGGGAAGGAAATGGGGATTAATTTGATCAAACATGTTATAAACATGTATAAAATTCTCAAACAAGAAAAAATATATAGGAGATATATTGAGACATATTGAGAAGAATTTCTGCCTAAAGAAAGTCATGTCAGGAAAACCTGTCATGGTGAAACAAATGCTGAGAATTCCTGTGGCCCCATCACCAGTTCACACTCAGGTGACCTTGCCTGTCATATTAATCTGATCAGCCACACAAGGAAGTGACTGGCTTCCCAACAATCCATCTTAAGATTGGTTCCCAGCAGTTCCCGGCTTCCTACCTTCCCCAGATAAGATAACTCAAATGTAATTTGTGAGTTTTGTAAACAGAACTGCTCCTTCACCTCAGGCATAGCTGGCATGTGTTGCTAAATTTGACAGATTCATCCCACATAAATCTAACATGCTGCTGTTAGAGACCTTGTCTCAGTTTGCCTCATTGCCCCAACATCATACAGCAAACTGCTTGAAATTAAGGACTTAGTCCTGAAGTCTGAAAAGAAGGTGTAAACAGAGGTCATTCTCTTTCAGGGATGAGAGAAGGATTTGTTTGACAATGCTGTCTTTGGTTTGTAGATAGCCATTTGCTTCTTGGCACATTATTCTCCCTATATGACAGTCTGCCCTCTAATTTCCCCTCTTTACATGGATACTAGCCATACCAGATTAGGGCAAATCCTATTGACCCCATCTTAAACTGATTACTACTGTAAAGACTCTCTTTCCAAATAAGGTCACATTTATAAGCACTGAGTCTGGACTTCAACAGACAAATGGGGAGGGAGTTGGTTTCAGCACATAGCACAAACTTTCTCATTTTTATTGAGTCATCACTTAAACTTTTACTTATTTTCTGCATAAAACATTATAAGTGATTTAAATATGAATCAAGAGCAGCAATTAAGCTAGTTTTTCAAAACTAAATAGATTTAAATAATAAGAGAAATACTCAAATATTAGGCTCCTTTGCTAGCTGTTTCAATTTTGACAGTCAATGGTTTTTTTAATATAATATAAACTATGAATTATGAAATGCCCACTACACATCTTACATGAGCCAGAATTGACGGCACTAAATGCTACTTAGTCCGTAGACAGAGTAGAGAGTTTTTGACCTGTTATGGGAGATGCTGGTGAGTCTTCAAACCTCGGGAGTGTGCAGTCAGTTTGTGGCTATAATCTGATATCACAGCAAAAAACACTGTCTCACTTTAATGTACAAATATTCTAGAAAGTATTGGAACATCAAACCAATTGTTAACTGAAAAAAGATTGTGTGAAGTGTAACTTTGGTAGTTTTCTTCTTTCAATGACTGTAAAATTGACCAACACACTCCGTGTCTGACACCATAACTGAAGACCAAAAACCGGATAAATTATTTAAAAATTGAAGTCTATAGGCTGGATATGGAGGCTCACACCTATAATCTAAACTGCTGGGAAGGCTGATGCAGGAAGGTATTGAATTAAAAGCTAGAATCAGCTACATAGCATGTTTTAGATCTTCTTGAGCTACATAACAAGATGATCGCTGTCTCAAAACAACAGCAAAACAAATGCTTATTTGGCTATGGTTCTGGAAAATTCTCTAGTGATGAGCCATACCAGGTAAGGGCCTTCTCAATACCTCACAACATGGCAGAGGGCCAGAGGTCACCAGCTACAAAGAAAACAAAAGTAATTTGGTCTATGTTGGAAACTACCTTCCCAAATGAGAAAGATCCTTGTCTTAAAAATACATTCATCTATAGTGGATAATTCACGACTTAATAGCTTCCAAAGGTCTTACTTCTTCCCATAATCACAGTTATACCATGTCATTAAATTTCTACATAAACTTAGGTGGACACAGTCAGATCCAAGCACCAGTGAAGCATCTCTTTCACATGCTATGGCTTTCCAAATTAAGTCCAATGAACCATTATCTTTTTCCTGAATTGCTGAATTATGGTCTTGACTAGATGAACACCTTAATTTCTTATTCAATAAAAATTAAATTATTCTATGCAACAACCATTGTTGAAAGTAACTTGAAGTAATTTAAGAAGTATTAATGTCCTGGCAGGGTTAATCTCGAGATAGAAGGAAATGTTATTTTGGCTTTTTACAAATTGTCATCTAAACAACACCCAGCATATTTCAAAGAGAACACTGGTCTAGAAACACTGCTGAAAAACTTTTCATATTGGTTAGTCCCTCTCGATCAATAGCTGAAATTCTTGTTGTGACATTCAAGGACTTTTTTAATTCTCTTCCCACCCTTGCTGCCTCCTTACTCCTCTACCTTATGGTAGCCATACTCATGGTCCTTCTAAAATGGTGACAGTCATCCATCTGTCTCAAATTTGCTGGTCTATCTTTCCCTCTTCTCTCTTCCAAGCAGAGAAACAAAGACTCTTTTTCTCAGCAGAAACATTACCTCAGGGTTGTTTCCTTAATGTCCAACTAAGCACAATGCCCCTGCAGCACTTCCACTGTCTAATTTACAACAGCTGTAAATAATTATGTGTATATTTCTATCATAGTATTGAACTCTATTAGAATAAAGACTATAAAGGATTACTGCCCTTGCCTTTAATCTACTATAGTATTGAATAAATAAAAATAATATAGTATTGAATAAATAAAAAGAATATAGTATTGAATAAATAAAAAGAATTCAATACACATGTGAGAGAAATGAGTTAGAAAAGAGAATATTCTAATCGTTGATGAAACCTAAATTAAAATACAATGAGTTTGCAATGGACAACATTTTAAGTAGTGGTAGCTAAGTGGTTACCACAAAACTTCAGAGATAATCCCCAAGCTGTTACCCCTTTCTTGAACATTCATTGCGAGCTAATCTTATAACCTATTCTGGGAAACAGGATACCTTGGTCAAAAAAGCCTGCCTGTATATTTTCTGCATCTGAGAGATTCATAATGTGTTTTAGGAGGTCCTGTTAAGAGTTCCAAGAAGTCTTGCAATAAAAGAAAAGGTTTATCAAGCCTCTCCTTCCCCAGAATAGCTAACATTACTGAGGAACACTTGCTGGTAAATGCTGTTTTAAGATATGACAAGCCAGGTTCTCATTCTTGTATTTAAAAGTCATTTACATGGAAAATTCCATTCTGCACTGTTCTTTGTCTCAAAAGAAATCCTGGAGACTTCATGTTCCATTGTTTTGTAATTGTGCTGTCCTCGTTTGCATTTCTGTTTCTGTAATAAACACCATGACCAAATCAGCTTGGGGAGGGAAAGATTTATTTCAGCTTGCAGGTAAACAATTTGTCATGAGATGCTGTGGAAACAACGCAAGTGCTCAAGGCAGGTATCTGAGGGCAGGGTTGAAGCAGAGAGTACAGCAGAACATGGCTTCCTATCTTCCGTGGCTAGTTTGTATAGTCCAGGTCTATCTACCTAGGGATAGCACTGCCCACTTGGGCTGGGTCCTCTGACATCAATTATCAATAAAGAAAATGACTCACAAACACAGCCAAAATCTAGTCTGATCCAGACAATTCTTCAGTTGAGATTTGCTCTTCCCAAGCGACTCTAGGATTATGTCAGGTTGACAGTTGAAGCCAAATGACACTGAATATTAATTAATGTACGGAATTAAGCATCTTATAAAATCTCTTGATATTTTAAAAGAAGTATATAACCTTGGATAGCTGAGTTTTAATACCTATTAATTTATAATACTATAAATGGCTACTTTCTACCTAGAATCACTTTAGCCTACTTATAATATTATAAGCCATCAGACCCCAAACATTTTGAGTTTGGTACTTGTTTATTTAGTTACACATCATATAAATGTACAATTCACTCATATATTATTCATTTTATGACACACACTAAAATAAAAATTTCAAAGGTTGAAGTAAAACCAATTTAAAAAGAGGTCCAGAAATCTTTTCTCCACTATTTGGTGGATTATTTTGCTTGTTTTCTAAATTATATACATGCACTTCACCTTACAAATAATTATTAACTCTCCCTGGGTTAGAGCAAGACCCGGGATTATGGCTTACAAACAAGTGAGAAACATTTGAAGGGGTAATGCTTTCCTTCAAACATCTCAACTCCTGTATCTGAGATGTGGACAGATTAAGTAGTAGAAAGACTAATTGAGTCTGTAGAGATGACACCTAAAATGGGCAAAGCATCTATTTTTAAACGCTTTGTTTCAGGAATGAGATGTGAAATTTTCTGTGATGGTGATGCTAGCCAGGCCTACCTACTTGTCCTGTGGCCTACAAGAACCTAGTGGAAAAGAACCTGATTCTCTAGGGACCAAGTTACCAAGGCTGCTAAACAACTTAGGATATAAATAATATACCATGGATTTAGAAAACAGAGGTTGTGAATGGTTAGTGTTAGGTGTTTTCTTATTATTCCAACGCAGGGACAACTCTGGAGAGTCATTTCAGTCCTGGGAAGACTGATAGTATTGTCTGTGCTAAATTCACCTGTGATAGCTTGCATTCAGTGCATGTTGATTCTCTTCTTTACAGAGACTGCCCTTTTAGAGGATTCAGCACAGATTCATAGAACAGGGAATTGGGAAACTTATTAAATTTGAGAATTGTTTATTACTCAATCAAAAATTGCCAGCCTCTCAGTGAGCAGCATTAGAGAAGGGAAGCTGCCTATGCTTTGTAGGAAAAGGGAAATGAGATGAGATTAATTTACATAGTAATCAAATTGAAGGCTGTATGATTTGAGACATTGTACTTCACCCCTTTGAACTGCCATAAAAGATGATTTATCTCTGTTTTCTCTATATTATGCAATTATCACTATTATCTCAAATTAAAATATTTGGAACATTGACAGTATACTTAACACTAACCACATGGTACTTTGTTAAAATTTCATGATGATGTAGATGATGATGATGATGATGATGATGATGATGATGATGATTAGTGTGTGTGTGTGTGTGTGTGTGTGTGTGTGTGTGTGTGTGTGTATGTGCAGATACCTGTGCAGGCCAGAAGAGGATGTCAAATCTTCTGGAGCTGGAATTACAGGTGGTAATGAGCAGCCTGACATGGGTGCTGGGAACTGAACTCTAGTCCTCTGCGAGAGCATCGAGTACTCTTAAAACCTCAGCCATAACTGCAACCTCAGATGATGTTTCTCATTATAATTATTTATGTTATTTTAACTATACTGGAAGACATGAAAATTATCTATGATCCAAAGTACATGTAAGGAAGCACTAAATCTGCTGTGCAACCTTTTATGTGGATCTACTCGACTATATTAAACCCAATGACCATATGCAAACTGACAGCTTTGATTAAGGGATTTTCAATTTGAACTTGACTTAATCTTTAGTTCAAGTTGGTAATCCGGTGGTGGCAAGTCTTTCTCTCCTCTTAGTTCTGTCAAACACGGAGATCCATAGAGACAGGGCAATTAAGCCAAGGAAATCCACCATACATAAAACTTAGTGAAATGAACCAAAACAAACAAACCAATAATAGCAACAACAACAGAAAACAAAACAAAAACATGCAGTTTACAGGGCAAAGCTAAATGACGTCTACATTTTATATTGAAATAAGTTCCACAAATTAAAACTCCTAAGAAAACGAGTTGCAAATAGTTCACCCATAAATCTTGATTTTTGAGTATTCTAGAACAAGTGTTTGAGCTGCAATGCATTTGGGCCAACTGTCAAAGTCCTCCACCAGAGACGAGGTTAAAAATTAATCAGCAATAGCCTTTTCTGGGCTTTGTGTGTTGTATTAGTCTAATCAGCTACTCCCCTGCGGGGCAAAGGCTGGAATTAGAGTTGTCAAGATGAAGTAAATTGGAAGTAGAAATGATGAATTCTCCCTTTTCCTCAAAAGAAAACACAGATCTTTAAAAGGTAAATTTTCTTTTTACAAAGTGGGAATTTGCCTCCTTCATCTAATATGTTAAAAATAGATCACTATTACCCTTTGAAAGTGAGGGCCAGTCCATGAAGCGGGGCTGAATGGGACAAAAAGAGCTTCAGACTTGATGTTCTAATCCATTCTCTGTAGAATAACAAATGGTTGTCTTTCCATTGTGGTATATTTTCTAGCTCAACACCCCCCATACATATACACATCTGCAAAAAATTTAGAAAATAACACTTGTTGTGAATGTGTTTTCAAGGTCTAGGAGATTGCAGATTCCTTAACTCTTTATGATCCCGGCATAATCAAGGCTATGAAGAAATTACTTTCTTAACATGAAAGTCTGGCTAATGGGGAACACCTGTGCAACCATAAACTTCCCCAAACCAACAAATTTCCCATATATGCAACAAAGATAGACCATCACCAAACACCTTCCATTTGGAGGAGGGTAAGCTACAAAATAATGTACAGTCAGCTTGCAGTACAAGGACATGTCTTTCTTACCAGGCAAGCATTGGCGTCATTAGTTCAACACCCTTAAGGCAAAGTTGTAATAACCTATGGATCATTGCATGATGGAGGTCACAGGGGAGCCATTTAACTGGATCCCTAACATGAGTTATTCGTGAAAGAAAAAAAAAGACGTAATTGAAGTGTTTCTATGCTTGGATGCTATAATATATTTTTAATAAAAATAAGAATAGTGATAGAAAAAGCAGAAAAGAAAGGTAAGTATCCCACAGCAACTGAACCTGTTTAACAAAGCATATTCTCTGTCCTTGGGGTAAAAGTGTGTGGATAAACATGCAAGAAGGCTATGTCACTGGTATGTGTCACCCATCATACTATCACCAGCAGGAACAACTACAGAAAATAGCCCATTATTTTTCCATAATAAACTAGCTTTCCCCTCCCACTGGCACACCCTTGGGATTCTTTGACATGACTTCAGTATAGTTACTGGTGGATAACTTCAACAAGTTAGCCTCACAATCCAAAGTTAACATTTTCCGTATCACTTTAGTATATGCCAAATATTATACAATTGAATTTGAAAGTTATCTTTTACAACATTAGATATTCAAAAGTGCAATTTTGTAAATATAAAAGACTGTATTTTTCTAAGATGTTCTTTTCTTACTGAAATTAGTATGTCAAGATACCTATTCAATATAACTTCATCATGCTCTGGGAAGGACTAATGAATGAAAGCTAACAGCTCCCAGTTGGAGACTCCAGTATGTCTAACTCACACCTAAGGCAATAGCCTATGCATAAGGGAGTTCTCTGAAAATATGCGCCCTGAAATGTACAAGCTCAAATGAGAACTGGGTGGAAGCCTTCACTGAGGTACTAAGAAAAAAAGGAGAAAAGCTCTAATTGTGCTGAGAACAGATGACAACAACAATTTTTTCCCAAGAATCACGACAGGATCCCTGGCATTCAGCAAAGCAGAGTTAATGGCAAGCACAGATATAAGCCACCACTTAAGTCACAACACAGAAGAAAAGCAACCTGTGCATCACAAATGCTTCTATGGGTTTTTTTAAACCTACAAGGACAATGGACCTCAGCTGATGTTTGCCCTCTCTGAGTTCCTTGTGGAAGGCTGAAGCTTGAGGAGATGGAATGATCTCCACTAGGAACCAAGGTTCAAGTACAGCCAGCTCTGATCCACAACACCAACGTATAAATTATCTGTCTCGTCTCAAAGACCATAATGCAAATAAAAAGAGTAGGATTTGAGGGGTGGCAAATAATGTCCTACTGACATTCCTCTTAGCTGGGCCTTTTTTTTTTTTTGGTTTCTTTTCAAGACAAGGTTTCTCTGTGTAGTTGTGGTGCCTGTCCTGGATCTCACTCTGTAGACCAGGCTGGCCTGTAACTCACAAAGATCCTCTGCCTCCCGAGTGCTGGGATTAAAGGTGTGCACTATCACCACCCAGCTTAGCTGTATCTTTTAATCAAGGACTCATTGCTGAGAGGCTAGGACCTTGAAATGAAGTCTAACTTGAAACCTAAGAGAATAGGAAAATTGAAAGGTTAAATGAAGACCATGGGCTAAGAGGTCATCGTTTCCCCCAATTAAAAATATTTTACATCATCAATAAAAGTCTTTGTGGGCATGGGAAAGAAGAAAGGAAACAATACATAGGACAAGCCCGTCCACTTAAATAATATTGTTTCACAAATGTGTGTTGAACCTTCACTATGAGCAATGTACAATGTCAGATACCAGACGCATCTGCCTGGCAGATACTACACTCTCATTCCTGAGGTTCTGAATTGAAGACAACAACATTAGTACAGCAATTACACCCACAAGTTCACTGACAAGGAACAGGTTTTATGAGAGAGCTGATGGCCAATGGTTCTAACCTAATATTGGAGTTCAGAGTTTTCCAACAGAAATTTACATTTTACCTGATGTGAATAGTAAATAAGAACTTACTAAGCTCAATGACAGAACAAAGGAAATGGTGCTCAGACAGCTGAGGGAAGAGAATTGTATAAACAGCTGTGAGCCAGAGACTGTATTAGCACATATGTACCTCTAGGTGGAGAGATGGCTCAGCTGGAAAAGTGCTCCCTGCACAAGTGTGACCCTCAGTTTGATATCCAGAGCCACTGAAGGCTCCCTGTCCAGTCAGCTTAGCCTGCTTAGTGAGCTCCATTTCCATGAAAAACTGTCTCAAAAAGACAAGGTGCATAGCAACTGAACACTTGAAGAATCCAAGGTTATCCTCTCACCATGACATGACAGAGAGAGAGAGAGAGAGAGAGAGAGAGAGAGAGAGAGAGAGAGAGAGAGAGAGAGAAGGAGGGAGATAGAGACACAAGAGAGAAAAGTATCATCTCTCACTAAATTCAGACATATTGGCGACCACACCCCTCTAAGGGCTTTCAGCTGTGCTGTGTAGCTGGCTTCCACACAATCTACATTAGCAAACTGGACCAAACGGGTTCCTGCATGTTGCCATTCTTTTCCTGCACTGTGAGAGTGAGCCTGAGATGGTCTGCAGAATGCAGAACTGTGGAGCAGAGAAGTAATGTCTAGAGACTCAGTTGATTTATGGAGCACCAGTGGACAGACAGCGGAGCCCAGCCAAGATGAACAGAGGAGCCTGGCTCCCTGCCGCTAGTGAATGAATTCTGCTAAGCACTGGTAACCATCTTCCTCCCCTGCCCCACAACAGCAAATTGCTTTGAGAAGACTTCAAATACCTACCCAAGAAACTCACAAATTTTTGAACTAAATCAATCTTCAATGTTTTTAAACCATTGAGATATGGGGTTCTTTTGTGGGGTGGGCGAGGGGACAGTTTAAATGTAGCTAAAGGTAATCAATAGGGTAGAAAGTGGAACCAGTAGCATAGGGAGTGGGCTATAGGAGCAGGCTATGGTGCAAAAAACACTGGAATGTTTTCAGGAGACTGCATTGAGTGGTTGTGCAGGCCTGGATACATTACAGTGAACACCAGGATGCAGAATAGAGGGCATTTGCACTTCCTTCTCTAGAAAATGATAAACAACAAAAGACTTTAAGATGCAAAGTGACATAAAGGAACTAGTACCCATCTATGGAAGTCAAATTGGCTGTAGTTTCATGAATGGAATGGAGAAGAAAAGAGAACAGAGGCAGCGAATATTAGAAAGGAAGTAGAGAGGAGAAGTGGAAAAAAACTTCATGCTTAATGGAGCTTTTTTCTTCCCTTAAGTCATTCTCATTTGTGGAAAGAAGGTGTTCTTTCTAGGAGTTGTAGCTTCATGGAATGTCTTTCAACAGCTCAATCTCAATTAGAGGCCAACTCTAAAGAATCAAAAGCATCAGTTGATTGAAGAAACGATTTCCTTTGAAGACATTTTATGTGCAGTATAAGAAATTAATAAAATGATAAACAAGAGCTAGGCTTGATGGTAAAAACAATCCAGCAATGGTAAAAATTCAGAAAGTGAGGCAGAAAGGTAAGTTAAAGCACCATCCAGACTACTTTGAGATAAACAGCAAGGGCGTGAAGCTCATGAATTAAGTGGGAAGACAGTAGAGTCAATTTTAAAGTCCACTGTTTCTCTGTTGGTAAGGAATCTTTTAAAGATGAAGTAATTTCGAACTGGGCACATAACTCACCGGTAGAGCATGCCACTAACATTGGAAAGAATCTGGGTTCAATACCCAGCACATACACAACAATAACAATTATAATAAATAAAATTAATGCAAGAGGAAAAGAAGAAAGAAAGGGAAAGGGAAGGAAGTGAATAAAACTCATGAGGATTTCCTTTTCCCACTTTCAAGAATTTTCTCCATCACATCCTTAAAGTCATAATAAGAATCATATCAATACTATTCATAGACATGTTTCCTCTGCTTTTGACCACCTCATGATAGTCATAGGTACATTAGATAATAAGAACCCTATGATTAAGTCACCAACAGTTTAACTGTTTCTCTATCTAAACCCACTGCTTCAGGTTTTACATAGCTCTCACTTCCTCTTGCTTCTTTCTGTGAGAACACTGTTCCAGTATTCTTTGCACAGCATCACTCAGAGGTACTCACTCTGCCTCCTATACTGCTAGTATTCTTTCTTCTAGATTCCTGAAATCTGTTGCATGTGGAGCTATGTCTGATTCATAAAGCAATTCTCCCTCGCCGTCCCTAGCTCTCCATTGCTAAATTATACTTGTCTTCTAGACTGTTTCTGGGGTTAGAATTAAAGACGTTAATTATTTTCTATTTGCTTTTATAAAGGAACAAGTTTCAAATGGGGAGACAACTTTGTCTCAGTTTTCTTCTTTTTAATTCCATTGCCAATGATTAATGCTACTAAGCATGCAATGTGGTAGCCTTGTCCAGACTGACTATAAAATGCCAGACAAAAACAGTAGCGAGTAGCTTGTTGGATGTGAAGAATGTCAAGTGACACATGGGAGCCAGAACCCTAGAGGAAGCACTGGACAGAGAGCCAGCAGTATGATTTACCCAGTGTTGCCCAATGAAACAGCAGCACACATGTAAGAATGTGAAATTCTGCCTCTGTGGAAGCCCAAGTTCATGAGAAGTCATTGGTTGGACTCGAAGCCAAAGTCCTAGAGAGTGCTGGCTGCAATAACACAAGCTCTAGATCCGCCCTGCATATGCAGTCCCCAGCTTTGAGTCTTTATCAGCATTTTGCAGTCTCTGTTGTATTCTTGTCTAAGCTGAAGAGCCAATATTTGAGTCTGTGCATTTCCTGGGATACCTTATAGACAGAACTTGATGCTTGGTACTTGCATAGACCCTTCCACATATGAAGAGTAAAAGAAATCATGGATGATGGTGTGGAAATGAACATGCTGACAACCATAAATGCTACATTTCAGCCTTGCTGTTCTACCTTTCTCTTCAGTTGCCACATGCAAGTCCAAGGTCCTGTATCTTTTTATACTCTCGCCACATTTTGTTCACAAGTCACCTGAACTGTAGATAGTGAGTGCTCCCAAAGTCTAACTTGCTAAACCATCAACTGTTTCAACTTTGATGTTCTGCTCTTGGCATATATCTGAAGCAGTGCTCGTTGTTGATGCTGTATCGCAGAAGTAAAGAAAACCCCTGGAACAAGTGCCGACAGAATGACAACATATTAATAAAAATAAGATGAAGTATTAGAACATTCTACTAGTTATGCAATAACAAAAATGATGACTAATACAATTAGAAAAGTTTTTTCTAATAGTATTATTATGAACAAATTTAAGTACATCATATTTCAAAACAAATTTCAAACATGATCTGCTTTCATGTCTTCTTGTGACTAAGTACCTGGTAGATAAGCATTTAAATAGAATTCTTGGTTTTATTCTAAGGTTTAACTAACTACTAATTTGAAAGGATAGTATTTGAAGCTGCTGTGGGATGTCTTTCTGTGTGCTGTGAATATGTGTGGCTCCCAATGGATAATAAATAAAGTTGTTTTGGCCTATAGCAAGAAAGCTTACAGCCAGACAGGAAATCCAAGCAGAGAGACAGAGAGAAGGGTGAAGTTGGAGAGACAGGAACCTGCCACCCAAGGAGCAACAAGATGCCAGCAGACCAGTAACGTCACAGCCACGTAGCAACACATAGATTAATAGAAATGGGTTGAGTTAAGTTATAAGAGCTAACTAGCAGAAGCTTGAGCCATAGGCCATAGAGTTTGTAATTAATGTAAGCCTCTGAGTAATTATTTTATAAGCAGCGTCTGGACCTTGGGACCAGGCAGGATCAGAGAAACACCCAGCTACCTGGAACATCTATATTTGAGGCCTTTTCTCTGTCATGATACTAAATTTTTACCTACTTAGGGCACAAAGGATTTAATTCCTTATGATTACAACTTCTCATAGACCATTTTAAAATCCATTTTATAGTAAAATGTTCTTATTAGCACATATTTATTTCTTCCTAGTTTTTCTCAATGATCCTGTTCAGAATCTCCACCCATGACCCATGTTAATTAAATAATTAAATAGCTAGCCCTTCATTATTCAATATTTTAACTAGATTAACAAACTGGTGTGTTTAACGCATGTTGCCCATGACAATTCACATTATTGTTTTTTCTATAAAGAAAATAGACAATATAAATGAAAGAGTGAATGCAAATGATTTTGCAAGGTATCTTTCCTCATAAAAATAAATGGGAAACTCTTTGATAATGATGTTAGCTATTGTATTAGATTTTCAAATTCACCTTGATGGCTTTTCCTTAATCAGTCACATATTAACTCTGATGAGTTTTGTGAGAAGAAAGTTAGAGAGATGGTTGTGATGCTATTTCTGCTGAGGTTTGCACCATCAAATTGGTAAGCAAATACCTCTTTTCTTCTGGTTGGGATTGCATACTGATCTATGTGAGCAGGTAGGAAGGGCCTCGACTTATCTTGGAATAAAAGTGGGCTTGTGGTATCATTTCTCCTTTCTTCCCTTTCTTTATCTTTAAAATGGTTACACTGATATTTTTTAATAGGAAGTTGTGGTCAGATAGTAAGTGAAAAAAAAAATGCCCTTTTAGAGATGGAATACTGTGCAGGCAAAGTGCTTAAAAATCACCTTTGTGTGCCAAATACCCAGCTAACTACTATTGTTCAAGGAAGGAAGTCTACAGAAAACAATGCTCTCTGACACTGATCCGCTCTTGTGTGTTACATTTATTCTTAACAGGTTTGCAAGGAGAAGAAGAGGTTTGAATTTCAGGAGTGGATTTCCAGGCACAGGTAACATGAGTTTTGAGAAGTTGTTATGCTGAGGAGATATATATGTGAAAGGGAAGGGTTCTGCTAGAGAGCTGAAGATGATGAAATGAATGAGTGCTTGGATGGATGAGAAGGCATTTGTAGGTGTAAGGGCTCCTGAGGTTTAACTTCGACTCACAACAGGGAACCATCTAGATGAAAGTGAAGGGACTTGTGAAAAGGGAAACAGGGAGAAATTCTGTCTAGACTTAAAAAGCCTTTTGTGGGTGGAGTAAATTGTCTTTCATACATGGGTTAAATGAGGTCTACGGAAGAGGAAGGAGTGGTTTGCTCCACTGTGAGAGGAAGGAAGCACGGGAAAGAAGGGAGATGGCAGAGGAGCCAAGTGCTTATCAGCAGTACTATTTGACACAGAAGAAAGTATGTTTGTAATGTGATCACTTTTTAAAAACAACAAGGATTACACCGTCTTCTTGGACCCTGTATTCCTGACTACCATTAACACACCGTTGTTTAGTTCACACTTAGATATTCAGTTGCTCTCACTCTCCCTGTTTAGACATCCAGGATTCTAGTGTGAAAAGTAACTGGGGTTGCCTCAGCTCCAGTTCCTTCTGCAGGAATGTGGTGCCCCCCCTCCCAAGAAACCACTGTCAAACTAAAGCATCCTCAGTGAACTAGCAGGTGTTGAGTGCTCTGCCCAGGCTACTCCTGAGCTGACTTAGGGAAAGGAAGCCTGTGTTTGTTGAGAGTCACATACATGGAAGGACTCTCTGCAAGGTCATCTTCTCCAAATGCTTGATTTGAGGGCTTTTGGACTCTCTGGAGTAACTACGCAAGAGTTTCTGTGACCCTGCTCAAACTCGCCCTTCCGCTGAGACCCCTCTATCTTTCTGTCTCCAGGAACAAAGGGTCTGTGTATGAGACAGATAGATAGTAGAATATAATTCCTTCTTTCTGTAAAATGTGCTATTTATATTTAGCTTTCTCACAAGTATCTCTCTGTCCCTCAGAACAGGGCGTCTTTTGCCTAGTTTTCAAGCTCCCAAGTGGTCATCCTATTCCCTTTTATCCTAACTTTATTTCTTCCCACAGCAGAACTGGGCTGAGCACCACTCTCCAGTTTATATGTCCAATTAAACATTTAACTTTATATGTCTAATAATATACAGTTTATATGACCACATATAACATAAATTCTCATCATATCTTAGTGGCTGATTTGAGTCTATTTTATAATAGCTATGGAACACTCCAAAACTCAGTGACTTAAAACAATAGCTTTGTCTTTCCAAAATTCTGTATATCAAGAAGTCAGCTATATTGAGCTGTACACTTCTAGCTTCCTGGAACTTCTAAAGGGATGCTTTATTTGATAGTTATACATACATACTAAAAATAAAGATAAAATTCTTTGTCATGACTACAACATTCTCTTCTGTGACTGTATCTACCTATCTAGTTACTCTAGGCTCTAGTCTCTCTTTTGAAATGTTTTTCAGGGCTTCAGAGATGACTCAGTGGCTAAGTGCACACTGCTCTCTCTAAGGAAGGACAGAAGTTCAGTTCCCAGCACCAAAGCCGAGAAGTTCACAACTGCCTGGACCTCTAGGCCCAGGAGACCTTATGCCCTCTTCTGGCCCCAGAAAGCATTGCAATTGTGCATAAATCCATAAAAACAATCACATAATTAAACATAAGATATTAAAAATGTTTAATAGCATTTATTTGTTTATGTGGGCTATTCTGTGATCTCCACAACACACATGTGAAGGTCAGAGGACAGTTTGTACAGCATACTGGAGCCAATTCTCTCCTGCTATCAAGTAGGTCCCAGATATCAAAGTCAGGTCATCAGGTTTGACAGAAAGCGCCTTGGACTACAGAGCCATCTCACTGGCTGCACGCAGGCTACCCCTCACTTTTCAGTGTTGTCAACATTGTCTTAATTAGTAGCTTTAACAACTCATTTGAGCCTATGCCAGATAGCGTTTAAGGGTGCATCTAAGTTTATGTAAGTGTAAGTACAGATGGGTAAACCAGTGATATAGACCAACCAGGACTGATGCAAGGGATGATCTTCCAACTGTTCTCTATTTCTATTCTAATAGAAAAAATATCACTGTTATTTGAATCAGGATTTGCATATTCGTGAGACCAAGCATAATTTATATGGTTCATAGCTCTCTGAATTAGTTCTATATAGTTTTTATTTTTTAACTGTGATATTTTATTTTTATTTTGTGATGCTGATGCAGACATTAGAGAATAGCAAGGCAGTGTCTGACAGCCGTAGTAAATATTTCCCACAAATAAAAGCCATTTTTAGATAGTTGTTCACATGTACTTTTTCTTACAGACGCATTTTAAATTTTTTGAAACAAACTGTTGTGTTTTTTTTTAATTTTATGACACCTAGATTTACATTCATGACCCTTGATACTGTGAAATAGGTCACTTTATTTTCTTTGGGGGGTTTTGCTGCTTTGCTTATATAAATATTCAGTCTATTTGTAATTTATATGCGGTTGTGGAGATCTCGTTGCCTCAAGTGCGTAGCTAAGCAAAACACTCACAGTTAGTTAGCAACGTACCCTTTCTCAACTAGCTTGCAGATTCAAAACCATTGTATCTTCACCCTTCGCTGTACGCCAGCCAGTGTGTCTCTTCTTCCACAAACACAAACTGTTCTAGAATCAGAGTGAGTACCTTTCTTATCAAGACTTCTGAGTATTCCTGAAAATACATGCTTTTACATGAGTTTGAAAAAAAAAATGCTTACACAGATGTCATATTGAGAAAAATTTTATGAATCTATTTAGGAAAAAATAATTTTATTAAACTCCTAAATATATAATTCTTTTTGACATTTTTATAAATTTGTATGCCTTTTATAGATTCTACCATTACTTTCTCTTTTTTCTGTAACAGGAAGGTCTTCCTATTGTATCTTATTGATGAACTTTTTTTTGATAATTTAATTTAATTTTACATATCAGCCATGGGTTCCCCTGTCTTCCTCCCTCCCACTCCCGCCTCCACTTCCCCCCCAGCGTACCCCCGGTTCTCATCTCCTCCAGGGCAAAGACTCCCCTGGGGATTCAGCTCAAACTGGTAGATTCAGTCTAGGCAGGTCCAGTCCCCTCCTCCCAGGCTGAGCAAAGTGTCCCTGCATAAGCCCCAGGTTTTGATGAACTTTTCTCTTGCTATTATTACTGTTCTTTAAGAAAATGTATCATCTTTTTAAATTATCAAAATATTTTGCACTAGCAATTTTGTATAATAGGCAAATAGTGAACCACTTTAACGACATAAGCAATCTTCCTTTCACTTTGTCAGTTACTAGATTTTATAAGTTCAAGTAGTGATGGTTTAAGTTCTACCTTCAAATTATTACTGTTATTTATTTGATGTCTTGGTTTTGTTATCAAAGTACATTAGTGAATTAAATAATTTAGGAAAGTCAGCATTTAAAATAAATAATTTAATATTTAAAAAAACCTTAAATTTCAGTGGTGGTCCTTGAGTTTAGATCATGGTGTTGAGTACTGTTGTAATCATTATGTTGTATAGAAGACATCGAGGCACTGATTATTTCCTAAGAGAACCTTGCACTTTTGGTGTGCAATGAATAGGGCAGTATTTCAGGAATTTATAAACAGAGCAAAACAGCATCAACATCTCTGGGGGAAACCTATTTACCATCTGAGGATTAGATTTTGATTACTTAGTATATTGTGGCAGGAAAAAGAGGTTCAACAGAAAAGGAAGGACAGAGCAGTCAGAAGGCCAAGAATCGAGAGCAAAGAGATCAGGGGTGAAACTCCAAATGATGAAGTAAATAAAAATGGGAAACACGTAACTTGAAAAAACCCCCATATGTCTCTAAATTTGGGACTCATGTTTAACAGTTGATAGAATGACTGACACTTAGAGAGCTCAACTTAATATTGGAAAATGAAAGAATAAGAAATCCAAGCAATCTTATAGATAGATGCCTTTTTGTAACCCCCAAGCAGGCTCTTTGCTTCCAGATAATTTGCAAAGGATGTACTAGCCGACATACCCAACCTGTGCCCTCAGGCTGGGCATCCCAGAATAGCTATGAATGAGGTCTGAACACATTGTAGATGACAACATCATGTCACAGTGCAAAAGATTACACAACCCTGCTGAGGTCTGCTGTTAAGACTGTCACTACCCAGCCCAGTGAACAGGCATGGACAGTCCTGTCTCCATCAAGGAGGTTTGACTCAGATTTTAAGGTTACAGCTGATGTAAAGGCACAGATCTTCATCATGACAAGAATGATAATTATGCATCTTCAATGTCAAGACCCCTGATGTTCTGCTTCTCTTTCTTCTCCTGGGTCATTTTAGGAAAAACAAGATAGAAAGTACACTAGCTGATGACCCAGGAGATTTCACACTATCTGCTATTGGTTCATAGCTGCTTGTGATCCATAATATGAAACTTAAAACAAATGGAGACAAAAAATGTACTCTGCATGTAGATTTAATTACCTGTTCTCATAGGAAACTGCAGAATTTATTCACCCAAATCTATGTAAGAATTAGGGATGATGGTATACACATGTAATTCCAGAGCCCAGAGGCATAGGCAGAAAGATCAGGAGTTGAAGGGCAGCCTCAGTTACAAGGTGAATTCAAGGGTAGAATGCAGAGAAGGCTGAGTGAGTAAAGCTGCTGTCCACATTTCATAGTACACAGAGCCTTTCAGTCAAGACTAAGACAAACCTGAGAGTCTGAAAAGAGCCTCAGTAAGTTAAGCATACCTAATATGGGCCAAGAAGGTTTAGAGCCCAAATGTAATGATGGTTCAACCAAGCTTTAGAGCAGTCTTTTCAAATGTTACAGTATTGGACTTTCATGCAAAGCAGACAAAGCATCAGAACATTCACCACTTCAAGAAGTTCTGGAAGGCTAAAATAAAATAAGATTCGGTGGCAACAAAAACTGTGTAAGGGGATTTTCCATGCCTTGGTTTCCTCATGGATGTGAGCTTCCTGGACACTTCTTATGCACTCTTGAGTTCCAATGTTCCAATGACTGCAGTATAAACTGCCACAAGTGAACTTCCATGTAGAGGTATGTGTCAGCTAAATGTTGTTATTCTTTGGAGAAATGTAACTAAATAAACCCATTTTCAATAGGTAGCACCGAGGAGCTTAGGGTCTGTGAATATATCATTTGTGTAACTTAATTATCCTATCATCTAAACATAAAACAAGCTGTTTCCCACGCAATACCTAACTGAACTCACAAGGAGAGTGGGCTTTGGTTTGGCTGAACACCCCAAATTGAATTTACCTAGAGGGAATTGAACTCACAGGTGCAAAATCCATTTAATTCTTAGTCAAGCAATCTAACGAGAAAACCTAAATTAAAGGGATGAATAGGGCAGGGCACAGACTGAGACAGGATTGTGGTTAGGAATAAAAGAGATGAGACATTCTATTTGGGTGAGGAAAACCTACGGTTTAATGTCACTCTATTTAATACATCAATTCAGGACACTCTAAGCAGCATGATTGTTCTGTTTGCTCGACAGTTGAATGAGAGAGACCTGAAGATAAAAATGTCATATCAGTCCTAAAACTATGATATCTTCCTTCACTAAATAAAGCATGCATAGCTATCAAGCAGCATTTGGAAAGATTCCAAATTGCAAGTTGTATTTGTTGGTTTGGCTGTCCAAGGAACTGTCCCTAAGGGCTGGAAGAAGATCACTAAAAGAGATTGAAAAGGGACAATACACAGTGGCACCACCGGCGTTTCCTTTCTCGATAAGACTAGGAAACAACAAAAGAGCCATAAAATGCAGCCTCACACACCTAGTTCACTTCTCTTTCTATATCCCTGCTCTGTTTAGAATGTTTTAAAGTATGCTGGGAGAGCTACAGTGAGGTTCAGAATCAGCTAGCCCAGGCTAATTTGACTGCATTCTGTCAATGTGGCCACCTACCTCACTTCCAACTCAATGGCCTTTGGTCTGTGAACTAGATTGTACCATTTATTACACCTGGGGGTTGCTGGGAACAGACACTTCATAGAAAATGATCGTTTTGAATCCTAAGAAAAAAATTCTGCAATCACTCTGGAGAAAGGCAGACACCTCAGCTGCCTTCAGCTCCTCCACTCTCAGGATGTGGAAAAGATGAGGTGGTAGAAACAAACCCTGAAGTAGGAGGGCAATGGGTCAATATATGTAAATGTCTCTACACAAGTTGATATAAAACACATGACTTCAAGTGACTTCTAAAACGCTTGAATCCTATAAGACACACAGAGAAATGAATGATCTGAACACCATCTGTTTGTCCTTTTGGTACATGTGGTAATGGTCATTTCTCTGACTACCTGTGGATATGGAAATGTGTTTAAAATGATGAAGGACCCTCTGCTCTACTGTAATGACAACTACCAGTGACATTTGTAACCTTAGCAGCAGGTTAGAAACTATTTATGTCCAGTCCTATTAAGAATCTTACCTCTTTGACACATCCATTTGGTTCTGTTGGAGAAAAGAAAATCATTAGTCTGACCTGAAATCACAAATGAAGACCAACTTCTCACAAGTAATTTGCATATACTTAACTATTTATGAGTGTCCTGCTGTGCATCAAAGGTGGTTATCAATCTACCTATACACAGAACTTCTATAGAATATCCAATTCTCGTGAAAAGCATACTTTAGGAAATGAAGCTTGAGGTCAGAAATTATTCAGCAGCATTTGCTTTTCCTAAGGGAGTATTTTGGCATTTTCTTCTGGGAGTAAAGTTAATCTGTTCATTAAACAATATTTATTAAGTAACTGCAATGTGCCAAACATTAGGCATAGTCTAATTTAGGAACACACTTAAATCTCCAGTACACTACTGTATTAAAATCAATCTTTCCATCGACTATTATTTTACAAGCAGTCAGTCATTTTTTCCTCTTCCAACAATTTTACTTGTTGATAAGTTGGCTAGATGACAAAAATTAGCAAAATATAATATACAGAATACTTCTTACTTAAAGTAAGCTCACTAATAGAATATTAGCTCTCTAACTCCACCCAACACAGCCTACACTACAAGGAACAAATAAGTTCATACTGTTGGTCTCATTTTTCCTTTCAATTTTTCCTGTTTGTTAAGTTTTCACCTCCTTTAAACAAAAGCAGCATTTAATACTGTTGCATTTGATGCCAGTTTAGTGCCCACCGTGGGATGCAGCAACCTGGAAGTAATTACTGCGGATACAAGGAAACACACCATCATAGTGTGCTGCAGGAGTTGTCCTCCCAACATGCAATGCCCTGTCCTTTGTTCATTTTGTATTTTCCAAGGCAAATTATTTTGGAATCTTAATCTTCTGTCAGAAGCAGATCCATTAGAATCTTTGTCCAAATGACCAGTGCGCAGCACATTTCCTAAAATTACATGGGTCAACAAGCAAGATGATTGTTCACAAAGTACAGAATATCATCACAGAGGTTTTGAAAGAGATAATTTTACTTCTGACCACTAATGACTTCTGAAGTTTCTTATGCACAGCAAGAAAAACATTTTCAAATGAAACAAAAATGGATTTTCCCATGCTTCTTACAATTAGTCTTTGCTTTTGGGTATGAAGAATAGAGTGTGCTTTGTATTTATTTCTAGAAAATGCATAAAGTGTATTGAATTCCAGCTGATACCTCTGAAGGCAGTCTTTAAGATGTTCTATTGTTTGATGAAAATCACATTCGTGTTACTTTGCATCATATTTTATGGTGTGTAATTATCAAATAGACTGGTGGTTATATAGGGGATGACTGAGACAATACAACCCAAAGTAAACTACCTTCCTGGGCTTTTGTTGACGTTTCTTTATTCATATAGTGTTTATAATATAGTCAAGTGGAGGGGAATTTTCTAATTTGTGGATGTTGGTTCCAAGCTGTGCCTATACAGTTTTATGACTGCTTAGTTCCAAAATGTATCAACACATTACCCTTCTCCATAGCAAAATGCCCAAGAGAAAGCAACGCAAAGAAATGAAGCAGAGGAAAATACATTGCACCGTTCTCTTTACTGTTGCTTTTTTAACATTTAATTTAAAATTGATCAGGTTTGGGGAGATGGCTGACTTCATTAACTGCCTTTTGCATACATAGGAACTTGGATCCCTTGAGTTCAGATTCCCTGCACCTGTTGAAAAGCAAATAACCACAGAAAGGCCAAGTTCTCTAGTAACCCCAGTGCTGAGGGGAAAGGAGTGTGGAGACAGGAGGACCTAGAACTCATTGGCCAGTCAGCATAGCTGAGTCCATGGGCTTCCTGTTCATGCAAATCCCTATCTCAGGAAATAAGTTGGAGAGACAGAGCATGATAGAGAAATACATCCAATATTGACCTCTGGCCTACATACACAGGCACACAGATGTACTCATTCACTATCAAAAGAACATATAACATGCAATACACGCAACAGACATGAGGTGGCTTCATCTTTGAGAAGCTATTGGCTAATTTCTACTTTGTGTAGAAATTTTATCTTGAGTATTTTATTGTACTTGACTGTCAGCTCAACTCATTATGCCCTACAGGCAAGAACTGGGAAAAGAGCTCTGAAATTCATCACTTTATATGCCTAGTCATTATTCTGAGATTAATAATTGCTATTTCAAGTGTGTTTGTGTGTGTGCATGCGTGTGTTCCCATAGGCTTAAATTTGCTGTGTAAACCAACTTTCCTATAGGACCTATTAAGGTAAGCCATTTGCTAGCTACAAAAATATCAGAACAAAATGCGTACAGGTCAAATTGCCTTTGTGCACTGTGCACAAAGTGTATGTGTATCTGAGCAGCTGCTGTGTAACTGAATGAAAATTTCATGTTTGAAAGTTTGAGTGTGGAAGCATTTGGCTGTGCATTCTTCAACATAAAATATATGAGATTCTGGAAGGACTTTTGCCACACATCTGGTTTACGTGACAATCTAGATTTGAAATTATTACATGGCTTAAATAAGAAATAAACAAAAAATCAGCATCTACTTCTCCGTGTACAGAGGAAAGAATTGGCTTACTCTCCAGTCTGCAGTGCATAGCCTAACACATTTACTCTACTGAACGTACAGCCATGAAAAACAGAAGAGTGACAGGGAACATACTATTGGGGTTGAAAGAGCGTCAGAATGACCAAATTAGAGAAAACAGGACTTGACCCTCAGGAGAATGAATATTGTGCCTTTAAGCTCATGCAGGGAAGTTTCATTCAAGATGAAGACTTCTTTACTACCATAGCAGACCAACTTCACACAAATCTCCATGGAGGTCTTAAACATAAGTGAATGAATAATTAACAAGCTGGACGGAAGATGGATAGGGAAGATTGAGGGCATGGTTCAGCATCTAGGAACCAAAAGTTCCTGGAGTTTGGGAAGCATGAGCAGAAGGAATGAACAAAAATGATGTGGAGCAAATTTCAGAAAAAGACGTCAGGGGATCACTTCTAATTTCCATGCAAGTAACAGAGCCACATGGATAAGAACACATCAATAAACTGAAGGACCGATGGATGGCGTTTGCCAGTATTAAATGTAGTAACCCTGCATACAACAGGGGAAAGTTTAAAGTTTTCTTCAACACTAAACTACTTGTATACTTGGGAATCTGTGGACAGGGAAGCCCTATGCAATGATTTTTGTCTTCCAGAAAAGAGAGTTACAAAGCCTGTCAAGTTAGTTTCCAGATTGATCAAAAAACACTCAATTATTCAGGCCACCAGTGAACCCAACTTACTATAAGGGAGATAAGGAGGTCATTGGACACTGGAAATTTTGTAATGTAAAAGAAATATGCAAATAAAGAAACAAAGGGAAATTGTCTTAAATGAAACAGAGAACAGAAAACAATGATTGAGAAAAATTAATGCAAAAACAAACTAAATAAATCCATAAATAAAAGCTCATTGTGTGGCTTCCATGAAAATATACCACATGGGTCACCTGCTATTAGAAGTATTAGTAATGACCCCAGATTCACTAGCTTCATATGACAGTCATATTTCCCAGGGAAATGACTGCTACCAACCAATGATTGAGCACAGTCAGTGCACTAATGTAAATTACCTACTGTAGAACAGGAGATCCCATTCACACATGAGGCTTGAGAATTCTCATCGGCCTGTTTAAAACTTTGTTTTTTAAAAAGCAGGTAGGAGAGATGACTCTGTGGTTAAGAAAGCTTGCTGCTCTTGCAGAGGACCAGCGTTCCACTCCTGTGACCTCACAGGTGGTCACAAACCAACATAACTCAAGTTCCAGTGAGTCTGACATTTTCTTCTTGCTTCTGCTGTTACTCACACAAAAGTGAAAATACAGTGCACACATACACATGCACACACACACACACACACACACACACACACATACACACATGAGAGAAAGAGAAAGAGAGAGGGAGAGAGAGATTAAATAAATAAGATATTTAAATTTTTAAAAATAATAATTAATAATATTTTTGATAATAATTTAATATAACTAAATTAATGTAAACAAAATCAATATAATAATTTTAAATAATAATAATTTTTAAAAATAATATTCTTTCCATCGAGTCCCTTTTCTCTTCATCACATAACTCAGAGACTCTTAATATTTGTGGCCTCATCTCTTTTACATTTTGCAAATACATCCCTGAACAAACCATCGACACAAGTCATTTTACTTTGTCTTTTTCTTGAAAGAGGTCTTAGAAACAAAATTGGTACCAGGGATGGTCTAAGAACATGTGATCAGCGTGAGGACAGGCTCACTCTTCTAGCGGTAAAGTAGTTGTCAAGTTGGTAACTAAATGAGTTAGGACAACGGTTTACAGAGCAATGCCATCATCCAAATGAGTTCAACAGTGACAGCATGATGAACATCCTAGTTGAAATGAACACTGTGCCAAGTACCAGGCTTCTGCCATTTTAAAAGATGCTAAAAGAAGTGGAAACATTGCCTTAAAAAGTCATTAAAGTTCAATAATAATTGCCAATCAGTATTGATGTACTTCAGAGGTTGATAAACTGAAGTTGAAGGCTATTAATTGATACCTAAAAGTCAAGTAAAAGAGCAAGGAGCCACCTTGGTGGACATAGACAAGAATAGCAGGGTGAATGATTTGAATCATGGAACTGAAAGAAGATTTAAATGGCCAGACACCCCCAAATGAATAGTGTATTTGATGGTTAACATTGATTGTTGACTGGGAAGAATCTAAGATCACCTGGGAGACAAATCTCTGGACATGTCTGGGAGAAGTTTTCTAGATGGATTTCTTGAGGTGTGAAAACTCAGCACGCACCTTGTGGGTGGCACCACTCAGTGGACATGGAATCTGGACTGAATAAAAAGGAGGAAGGCACTTGGGTGCTTGCTTCCACATCTTTCTCTTTCTTTCTTATCTCTGACCACAGACACAGTGCAACTGCTGCTGTGACTGAGCCACCACTGTGTCCTGGGACCTTGAAGCCAAGTAAACCCTACCTTCCCCTTTTACAAAGCACTTCATGATATTAAAAGAAAAGTATGAGACACAGTGTGTCAAGGAAGAATCCCTAGACTTGAACTTCAAATGTGATAGATAAATTAATCAAGACACTAACGAGTAAAAAAAATATTAAAGGACCCAAAGAAGAAGACTGATTAATTATAGAGAACTTGAGGAAGTAGTGTCTTCAGAAAGTTCTTCAGAGGATAACAGTCTATGACAGAGTCTAGAAAACATACCTTTACCAGGACTGTTAGGCCACAGTAGTGAGGAGAACACCAGAATTAACTGGCTATTTGGAAACTGAAGGACAGCCTGCGCTACATAGTGAGACCTCGACTCAACAATTAACAGTAATAGCAAGTGAAGTTCAATGGCAGGCTTGTTTCTCAGGCAAGGAGTGTCAGAGTGTAACTTACTGGCATCTATGGGTTAATGAAACACATTGAGAATAGTAAAATCTAGGTAGTAGTTTGAACAACAGACGCTCATATGTGGCTCTTTAAGAAAATGATTACTTTGGTGGGGAAGAGGAAATAAATTGGCCTATAGGAAGTCATGAAGATTGCTCACAGAGCATGATCACCCCACAGAAAAAAGAGGGTGCTACTTAGCGTCTATAAGAAGGACTAAAAGCAGCTGGTACCAAGGTGGGAGCAACAGTTTGGAATAAGGAAATGTGTCTGGGGATTCAGTGCAGGTATTCAGTCCTAGATATCAGTATGACACAAAGTTCTCAAGAGGAAGAGCAAATGGAGAGGAAGCAGCAGAGACCCTGTTTATCATCACTCTTCTTGATGTGTTTTCTCTTCTTCCCTCACAGCACTGGGCTCTGCTCACCTGCCTGGGGACTGTGCCAAGGCCCCTTTGAACTGTGAGCTGTGGCTGCTGCCAGAGGCTTTGGATTTCTTTGTGTCCAGGAATCAATAGCGGAAAAAGAGGAACCATCATCCTAATAGTAAGCAACTCTGAGCCATAGGTACCAGAAGGGCTGTGTTTAACAAAGGGTACACACTTCTTCATGTTGCCTTCGCAGCCAGAAGAATAAGTTGGCCTCTGTAGTTCTC
Source organism: Onychomys torridus (assembly GCF_903995425.1). Lineage (NCBI taxonomy): Eukaryota > Metazoa > Chordata > Mammalia > Rodentia > Cricetidae > Onychomys > Onychomys torridus. Next base: position 123,189,371 of record NC_050448.1, read on the forward strand.
TGTCATCCCAGGAGGGAAGGCTTCGGTTGAACCATTAGCTACACCATCAAAACATTCTGAGGTGATAGAGCACGGGTAAGGGCAATTCAGAGTAGACAGTGAAGGGGGAGGAGGGTGATTACCTGCTGTGGTCCTGACACTACCTTCATGGAAAAGCTACATTCCCAACCCGTCCTCCATCCTCTCCATCAGGAAGAAGGTTTGCCAGAATCACACAGGTGCTTCTTCCAACCTGTAAGTCTAAGAGATGACAGGAATGACTGTCCTGATGGTGACAGAGTATGCTTGGATTTTCTGAGGCTGAAAGCAGAACCCACTGATTGCATTAGCCCTAGAACATCCACCATGGGTGTGCCCCAGTGACGCTCTGCCCATCACCTGCTCTTGTCCAAGGGAGGAATGAATTCATTTCCAGTGGAAACCCATTCTATGAAAGATACAATCTCTTGAAGATCTTGTCTTCCCAGTAACCCAAGCAGAACTTTGTCAAAACTACATGTCCATGGTCCTCCAGTTATAGCTTAGTGGTTAAAGCATTAGGCTAATGTACTAGAGGCCTTGAATTCAATCCCCAGCACCCTCTAATATGGGATGTGGAGGCACACAGGCATGTAACCTGCAATGCAATCCCCAACAGAGGTAGAAGGTGGGGAACCAGGACTTCAGGCTCTAGATTGGCCTTGGCTGGTTACAGGTTCACCTGAATAGGCTTCATTAGACCGTGTCTCAGAACAACATGGGCAAAGTTAGGGACCCTCCCACTTCTTTCTTTAGGAGCTAGAAAAAGGGCTCAATGTTTAAGAGTACTTGCTGCTCTTCCAGAGGACCATATTCCAGGTCTCAGTACTCTTGTCATGAAACTTCATGGACAGATACACACTAAAAAAGAAATGCAAGTCTACTTGAGAATTCTCTCAAGCCCTTCTTGTCATCCTTCTATTCCACAGATTCAGATCAGCCCCACATCTTCAAGTTCATTCTTCCATTCCCTTCACAAGTATTTCCCTAGCAAAGCTCTTTTATGCTTATTCTCACCATTATCTGCTTCTCAGAAGACCCAAACTGGTAAACATCCAAAGTCAGTGAAAAGAAAAACAAACAAAAAATAAAGAATATTTATATTATATCAGAAATTAATGCAAGTTTTTTCTCCTTAATTTGAGAATGCTAGTGCTGATAAACATAAGACTTAAAAACAAACAAAAGAAAGGAACAGAAAACAATAGATGGAGAGAATGAATTCAAAAGGACAGCAACTTGGACTAATAAAGAGAATCAAGAAACAGAGCCAACATGAGAATTTATGGGCCCTAATGAAAACCAGAAAATTTCTGCTAAATTGATGGAAAATGTAATACCTGTAGTAAGACAGTCAGTAATCTCAGAGCAACAAATATAAAGTGTCTTAAGTGTTTATGGATTCACAAACATGTCACCTATGCAATACAAATCTAAATGACAGGAAACTATGAAAAATGAATTCAAAATTCTCAGACAATGTATTTAGTCTTACATTTTTAAATAATTCTTTTACATTTTGTATGTGTGAAAGGGAGTGTTTACAATTGTACACACTCATGGCACATGTGTTGAGTTCAGAGGACAATTTGCAGGAGTTAGTTGAAGCTCTGGTCATTAGGCTTGGCAGTAATCAAACATCATTATGGGCTGATCCATCTAACTGGCCTTCCCTTTAGCCTGGAACTTTCAATGTAGCCAATCTATTAATTAAGTGTGAAGATATGAATTGCTTGCATTAAGTGCAAGGACTCTATGTGTGAATTAACTTAATTTCACAGCAGCCCCATGAATGGACCTTATTTATGTACCCATTCCTCGGTTAAAGAGACTGAAGAAATGAGAGTCACTAACTAACCTGTCAATAAGAGTACTTTTTACTCTTCACCAGCATAGTGAATATTCAACCCAAATGACACCAAAACAGAAGTAACCTACCCAGCAGCATGGGGTCCTGCAGACAGAGAACAAAATAAAGACATCCTCAGAGCATTTACTTAAGAAATTTCTTAGGGCTCAAAATGTATGAACCCATAACATGTTCTCAACATAAATCGTAACTACTAGAGACACAGAACAGCATATCTAACATTGTAATACAAATATTCCCCAAAGGTTTCAAGCCTTAATTCCTAGGAGCTGCCAATCTGCTCCCTAGCGTGGACAGCAATACTGCAGGTAGGATTAGGCTAAAGATTTTGAGATGGACAGACTGCCTCAGATCAGCCATCGTAGTCAAAAGTACCCTTTAAAGAAATGAAGCAGCAGCAGACAGGGAGAGATTGAAGATGTCAAGCTGCTGGAATTGAAGATGCAGTGAGTTGGGGCCATGGGTCAAGGGAAGCAGGTAGTTATGGGCAGCCACAGAAAAGGCAAGGAAATTCAGAAATGTCCTTTCCCTTTGAGCCTTCCGAGAGACTGGAGTTCGGCTGAGCCAATTTAGATTTCTGACCTCTAGAGTCATAACATAATGGGCCACTGTTTTTTAAGACTCCAATTCTGAGATGATGTGTTACAATAACAGAAGGAAATTAATACTAGCCAAAGGAAGGATATTGGGAATATGAGAAGCAAGATGATAATGTATCTTAAAAAGGAATAAAGGAATTTCAGGTGAAAGTCACTCTCAAATGGACTGTGATTAGGATGAGCAGAAAACAGAGAGGTCTATGATCATCTTATGGGAAAAATACAGTTGAGAAATTAAAGAAAAGCTTGATATGAAAAATAGGAAATTACTAGAAATGTCTGGAAATTTGTTGAGATTTGTGTTGAAGGAAACACTGAAGATATACAACATTGACAGTGCCGAGGGGAGAGGCAGTCGCCGCCCATCAGTTCCAGGCCCAGCTCTGACCCCCACAGGTTGTTTTCTGATTTCCTGCACATGCTGTGGCACACTTGTGAGGAGGACACATGTGCACACACACACACACACACACACACACACATGCACACACACTGAATAAATATAACAAAAATGTTTAAAGAAGACACAACTTGTCTTGACATATCGTAACACATTATCTATTGATTTAAGTAAAAGTAGCAGTACTGGATAACACTGCATAATGAGAGGATCAGGGCAAGGTAAGAAGCTAGCAGGGGATGTTCAAATAATGAAGCCTGAGTAACTGAATACTTAACAGACATTGTCTCTGCTCAGTAAACCAATAAAGGTCAGCAAAGATATATTTGAAACAATGTAATATTAATAATTCAAAAATGAAAAAGAATCTTATTTTAAGATTGGGCCTACAAGATTGGAAGAGAATGAAAGAAAAATATTATTTTGTTGCTTAACAGTCTCATTTATTATTGAGTTTTACTTATTTTATTCTTTGCCACGTTAAAATTAATTAAGTGTAATGGTCTATATATTTAAAATAAACCAAAACCTAAAATTAAACAAATAAAGGTATTTTTTTTGTTGTTATTTTGTGAGCACCAAATGAAAGAAATCACAGACTTCAGGGAATTTCATTGCTTATGTATTTGCTTTTTACATTATTCTGTAAGACCAAAACATACAAGAAGCAATGAGCAATGGGGAAAATGTTTTTGCACCAAATATGACAAAAAGAAGATGCTTTTAGTGTGTGGAATTGTACTGTGAAAATCAGTAAAAAAAGTTAAGCTGCAACTTCGAAAGCACTGGCTAGTTCCACAGGGAAGCCCATTTCCTTGTTACTGATAAAGAAATTTGACCTCTGACAGTCATGGATGGATATTACAACAGAAAATGCACATACTCACACACGTAAAAATTATAATAAAACATCAACTGCCAGTAGGAGCTCAATGACATAGGAATTCCCTTACAGGACGAAGAAGGCAGGAACAAAACCCACATTTGAGAAAGCAATTTGGCAGCATTCACAGTTTTATAGTGTTGTACCCTGTCAACAACTATCTCTAGGCCTAGAAAAATGGCCTGACAAATTAAGGGGCAGGGGCAGCAAAGACTCCTGCTCCTGAGCCCAGCACTGCACAGTGTGAAAATTGTGAATAATGGAAAAGTTCAAAATAGGAACTCATTTTGAGAAATGATGGCACCACACTGTGTAGCCATTCAATGTCTTGTTTATAAAAATTATTTGGCATTGAGAACAATTCTAAGATGCATATTCAGCTCGAACCTCAGGCAGATGCATGGGCTATACTCCCCGTTGAACCAAAGGCACGGACGTGTGTTTGGTGTTATGAAAGGAGTTCTTAATCTTCCTTTCTTTTGTATGTGGGTTTTCCCTCAATTTTCTATAATGAATTTTCATATACATTCAATAATAGAGAAGCAATGAATGAGCCGAAGTTAATATTCTGGGATCTATGAGTTTAAAATTAGAATTCAAATAATTTTTCTAGCAGTGTAACTGGTGAGCAGAAGAAAAGAGAGCAGCCCTCTGCCCAGCACCAGTCTCACCCAGGACAAGCCAGAGCAATGGCTGTCTTCGGAGCACTTGACTTTTACCCTGACTCATTATCCACCAGCCCATCTTTATCCTCTTCCTTATCCAAACATGGCCTCAAGATGACTATTTCAAACTCCTTATGATATCCTCAATTCATATTTTGTCCCTATAATATACCCATATTTTTCTTCTGTTGAGACAATGAAAATATTCAAAAAGTAATCAAGAAGTATGAAAAATTATTTACTTCCCAACTTATATTTCTCAGAGTTAAAAACACACACACACACACACACAAAACACAACATCTTTCTTCCCATGGCTGTCGTTTTCTCTTCCGTTCTATACCCTGCCCCTCCCAGCCCAAATCTTGCCTCTTAGTACTAAACCCTTCATTTCTTCTAAAGGAATATATCTTATTTAGGTTATATTCTGTGAGGTATAAAGTGGGAAGCATGCCAAACCACAGCAAGATGCAAAGTTTGTGTCAGGAATGATTAGGGTAGACTTAGGACTTGAAGAATAGGGTTCCCATATTACCTATAGATAGCCAGCAGTTAGTTAGCAAAGTGCAAACTAATGTGATGAGCTCATATTCCATAGTTTGGGAGACTGCATACAAGCATAAACTAGCCTAAGAGGGAGGGGTTCTGTGGTCTCCACTAAAGTCTCCACTTTTTTATCAATGTGACACTACAGCATTTCCCCAACTCTAGAATCTCTATGTCCTGTGAGAGTCGGACCCATGTGACAATTACTAACAGTGATCAAACACACAGTCCAAACCCGTTAGTCAGATGCCTCCCTCACATGGCAAATCTGCAATATGCATTAGTAGATAAGATTCTGTTACTACTAATGTCAGGCTAATATAGAGTTCCAGCCAGACTCATATGATCAGATAGGGTCTAACTTTGTCATCCTTATGTTCTCACTCCAATTCAAGGCCAGACAATGAACTACCTAGGCACACTAGGCAAGGACACAGACCTTGGAGTCTTCATTCATGACTACCCTGGCCCAGGTGAATTCAATCAGTCTGCTTGCACAGAGCTTCAGTAAGTCACTCACATAACATGGAAAGTTGCAGAAAACTTCCCTAATGTAGTGAGTTGACCTGAAAATGGGTATAGTGGAGGGCTCTCTGGGAGAGGAAAAGGCCAGAGTCAAGGCCCTGAAAGGAAAGGAGTCATCCAAGAGTGGAATGCAGCAAGTAGAACTGATACCTCCAAAGGAGACTTCAGAAGAGTCAGATATCCAGATCTCCAACCCCCACAAACAACACTGAAGTGATCTAAAGAAGGCCTGAGCAGTGTGGATGGGAAGGAAAGAATCTGTCTGGGTGACTTTGGCATTCCCTTCTTCCTCCAACTCCTAATGATTCTCAGAGACAGTCACTCACTGGAAACAAGCAAGCCCTGACCAGAATTAAGAATGGGATTAAAAATCCCTGAGAGAGAGAGAACCTTTTTACAATTAGGAGGAAAACTGGAAGTGGAGGAGAAGCTCCTTGCTCACCTTTGTCAAAAATGATGTCCCCCAGGTCCTCAGAGGCACAGATGGCAGCTGGGGAATTGAGACTCAAAGGAGATGACAGTTTAATGGGACACAAGGATACAAAGGCAGTCAGGAAATGTGGAATTTCCAGGATGCTTCTCAGGGTGCCAGGAAACTTACACCAGTAAATAAGATCCACTTACTTCCTTCGTTGCTAGACAACAGGCAGAAACAGTCAAACAATCATGGTTCTCGTATGATTCTCTCATGGGGATCATTCATGCCCTGACTGGAGAACAGCTGCTCGAGCTAGTGACTTTAGAGTTTTATAGGTTTTGATTGCCAGTCCTTGGATTCTACCTGTTGGATGGACAACATATGGGAAGATTCAGACACCCTGAAAGATTTAAGAGTGCTCCACACACTGAACCCTTTGAATTGCTTCCCATTGATGACCATGCCTGACGTGAACATACACATGAATAGGATCCAAATGTGACTTAGGTTTAAGACAGCAGCTGAAGCATAGTAACTATCAGCCAAGACACTCCAGGGATTAGAGCAGCCTAACACAAGGAACTGCTATCCTCAAGTCCATATTCAATTATCTGGTAAGCATACACCACGTGCACTGTGTATCAGAGTATGCGCTAAACCCAGCTGAAACATACACATGCATCTGTCTTTCATTCCCACTGGAAACAGTAATGCTGATTTGCAATGACTTGATGAATGGATATGGTTCTGTGGTACAAAGAATAAACTGTTTAATCTGTATATGCTGAGGGACCTCAGAAACTTTGCTTCAGCCCAAATCACCACTATGTTACCTTTGCATCTAGCTTTTATTTGTCTTTAAGATGGCCAGTCCAATCAGTAGATACTATCATCTATTCTATTTTTGCTTCAACATTTAGTATTTCTTTCATCTGTTTGACCACATGAATAGAGAGAAAATAGTCTACAATGAGAAGCTATTGTGTATATGACCTGAGTGATAATTTCTGATGATCTTTTGTAAAGGTTTATTTAATTGTGCATATTTCTACATGTCCATATGTGAGTGCAAGTGTGTGCTTAGAGGCCAGAAGAGGGTATAAGCCTCCCTGCAGCTGGAGTTACAGGTTTTTATAAGCATTTCAACCTGACTTCTGGTCTCAGGTCTACAGGACTCAGATCCTCTGTAAAAGCAGTACATGCTCTCAAAGGCTGAGTCCTCTCTCCAGCCCATGGAGATCTCAATGTGAGGCTCCATAAACACTGCAACATATTTAAGCATTAAATGACAAGCAAGCTTTGGGTCAAGTTTACCTTGTAGTTGGTCAAGAGAAAACCCCAAATACCCCTATTTCCCCATTATCTCCAAACAAAGCATGATTGAAATGTAAAGTGGGCAAGTTAGTTAAGGAATATCCCAACAATATTAGGATTATTGACTTTTCTTCTAGGACCAGATCAAATATACATAACTGATCTTACAACCTACTAAATTTTTCTTTAAAGGTATTATTTTAGCATCTAGAATGGGTCACCACATAAAGGATTTATTATCAATCAATGTGTTTTAGTTAAAGTGCTCAGTTTGAGAAGTTACAACTTATGTTTTAAAATAAAATCGAGTTGTAGTTAAAATGTACACTGTATGAATAAATGGCTAAAATTAATAAAATTTTATAAGTAGGTAATAAATCCTGATAGCCTGTTGTACAATAAAATGACACTAGTTAACTAGATTTTCTCATGTACATCCACATAGTTAAAGTTTGTGAATGTTATCACCATGCAGAAATAATAAATGCATGAGAACCGAACATGGATGCAATGCACACATACATAGAGGTATTAATCACATTGTACTCCATAAATATAAGGAGTGAGTTAACAGTAGTTAAAGAACGAAGATCGTGAAATCATGAAGTGAGTTCCTAATTTGGTTACTAATTCAATTTTGGCAAACAACCTACTATGTTCCAGGCACTTATGTTTATAGACTTTGTAACCTATTAAGGAAACTAACACTAAAAATAATCATATGGCTTGGGTGATGGCATATGCTTGCAATGTCAGGTCTACAGGGCCAAAACAGGAAGATTCAGGAAAATCAATTTTCTGCATGGTGAGGTACAGGTTAACAGGGCTAGATAGCAAGACCTATCTCAAAAACAAATAAATGAAACAAAAAACAAACAAAAACCTCTCTTGAATATAACAGACACAATATTAAAAGGTATGAATACAAGTTTTTATAAGAATTTGAAAAGGCCATAAGTGCCATTTTCTATGTTAAGGAAAAGAAGTATGTTATGGAAATTCATTTAGTTTCAGACAAGATATACATGAGGTTCCAATGCAAATGTGACATAGAACTTTGTAGATGAAGATTTTAGTAGATGACTAAGTGGGCCAACTTCTTCCTGTAAAAGCATGAAGACCTGAATTAAGATGCTCAGGAGCCACATAATGCCAGCTGCAGTAGCATGTGTCTGTAGTTCTAGAGCTCCCTCATCAATAAGAGGAGGAACCAGGAGAATACACAGAACATCCAAACCTCTTTACCCTGGAATCTTCAGCAAAGGGCATGAGGCCTTTGCACAAACAAGGTAGAGTGTGAGAAGAGACTCCTGTCTTGTGACCTGCACATGAGGACTATGGCACACACACTCAGGAATATGTATGCATATACTCAGATTTTTAAAAGAAAGACGTGCAGATATGCCACAAGCTGTGATTTTATTCCAAAAGAGAATATAAATATATCAAAATGTTAGAAAGAAAATTAACCCAGTAAAAAGATCCTAGAAACACTAGCAGCCCAGTGGTTGGATGCATGCAAAAATCTGATGTGTAAAGCTGTGGGATGCAGACAGGAGCTGGCTGTAGCTTCAAGTGGCAATCCACCTTTCCCATATGCAGCTCAGGCAACTGCTTTTTAACGTTGTTTTGGTTCTCGGAATCCAGAAAGTATTTTGGCAAACAAAATGTATTTTCTCTCTTTCAGAAAAAAAAATAAACAAAAACACACAGTGATAATACCAAAGGATCTTCACTTGACATTGCATAATCACTACTATTCTATTGCTCTACAAGTAAAGTCTCACCCCAGGGCCACAGATTTCTCTCAGAGAAATTACACAGATGTCTTGGTACTAAAATGGTACTTGGTACTTCTGTTCAAATGCTGGAGGACTAGTATGTCATTCTGGGGACACTACCAATCAGCCTTGCCATTGGAATTAAGTGGCCCGAATTAAAATGTAGAATCTGAGCCATAAAAGAAGGCAAAATACATCAGCAGAAAAACTAGGAACTGGAGTGTGTTTTTTGTTTTTTTTTTTTGTTTTTCTTTTTGAATTTCCACCAATTTGGTGGAAAGCCAACTTCTAAAATAGGAGCTCTTCAGGAAGCAGGTTCTGTGGGAGCTCGGCAATGGAAAACTTAACAGATCAGCTCCTAATCTGAATTTCTATGAGGAAAAGTTGCTACACTTGCAGCCAAGTGTTTCCCAGCCCTGGAGAATCTTTAAGGTAACAGGTCTTACTGTCAGTGGAGACAAGGTGGTGAAAGGCAACGTCCAAACTTCAGCTCTGGGGCTGCAGAAGCTGTTTGGCAGCCGGAAGTTCAAAGACTGTGCTGTCTTCGACTAGCTGTATGAGTGAGAGTCGGGAAAGTTCTTAAAAAAGAAAGAACTGTTGTTATAAGATCATGCACATGATAAGATTATATATTTTGACTTATTTAGAAAGAAAAAGGTAGGAAGCAGGCAGGTAGAAAGTAAGAGTTTTAACCATTATTTTTTCTGGTGATTATGAAGGCATAGTACTGTTGAATATAATTTAATTTCAATTAAAACCACTTAAGAATAGGAAAGGAGAAAGAAAGCAGAGAAGGAAGAGAGAGACGGATACAGGAAGAGGGCAGAAAAGAGGGAGAGGAGGAGGCACAGGAGGAGAAGGGCCAGAGTAAGAGAGAGGAATAGTGGCAGGCAGACAGGCTAAGATTAAAATCATTACATCATAAAATGGCAGGGCATCTTCGAAGCAGTCTAGTCCATTTAGACTACCAACACAGTAATTCCTTCCTCTTGCCTTGATTTCTCATTCTTCTTTCTGGTCAGCCCCGAGAAAAGTCAACTCACAGGGTCTCTACTATCATTAGATACAACTGGTGTATTATTCCAAGTTTCCTTATGTTGAATCAAAATCCTCTTTCTTTAAACTGTTTGTTACTCTTGTCCTGAGTTCTAGCCTCTGAAGACACCAAATAATGTCCACTTCCTTTTTTTCATGAAAGCCCTTTATATACAAGAAGCCCTTAAGATTCATGTACTCAAGACCCCATTCACAGAGAATGAGTGGTTTTAGCAGAAGCAAGCAAGCATAAGTAGAAAATCCCCTACAGGGAATGCAGCACGGGGAGTGGAGCTATGACATCACTCTGATTAGGAAAAAGGCTGCAGCTGGCCCCCTGTGTTGCAGAGCATTTGTTAAACATCAAACAGTGAGGCCCATCTCCACAGGGAAACTCGGAAGAACTGCAAATGGGGTCAGACTTGCCCAAGGGAGCCTGAAGCAGCCCCATCTTGACATGAACAGAGGGCTGATGTCTCTGATCTAGCTCGCAAGACACTTCTGACGTCGGCAGCCTTTGGTTCAGTAACGCTGCAATGGTTTGATTCTACTGAGGTTAGTGCAGAAAGACTGTCCACAAAGGCATTGCTTTACCCTGTTCAGGGAGACAGGAAACTGAAGAATTAATGATGGAAGAAGAGAGATGGTGTACACAGTGCAGGATCCAGCTTCAGGCAGACTAACAGCAAGTTCCACTACAGCTCATATGCAGACCCCAGAGATGATGGATGAGTTCTGTTCAGGGATGGGAGCACAGCAATCTCCATGCAAGCAAAAGCTCAATCATGGGAAGGAACCCGCTCGAATGACAGTGTGGGCCTTATTGAAAAGAGATCTTTCGTAACCCTAAAACAGCCAAAACAGAAAAGCTCCATCATCCACTGGTTGCAGCTACAGCTAAAGTTGTGAAAAAAATAGGACCCAAAAAGCAAAGCGTCTGTGACTCTACTGTCATTTTTTGCTTCTATATTACAGGTATTCCCCACATCCAAATCTACTGGATAATTGCAAACAGGGCACAGGGTTAAACCCCCTGAGAATTCAATCACAGAGCAAAAGACCATCACATCTAGAAACCTGACACATCCAATGGAAATCACATTGCAGATGGAGAGGACAAAACCCTAGTGAAAAGGAGGGACTTGCATTTATCCCTAGAATAAAATCAGAGATAACCTCATTCATACACTGGTTGATTTTATATGTCAACTTGATTGGGCCATGAGATGCCCGTATAGCTAGTTCCAAATTGTTCCTGAGTGCCTAGGCTCTAGGGAGTGTTCTAAGAAGATGTTAGAATTTGAGTAGTGACCCAGGAGAGCAGGTGCTCCTTGCTTTGTGGTTTGCTTTGTGTGTGAGTAGGACACCTGAATCTCTGCAAGAGAAAGAGAATACAAAAGCTGACAGAGAATTGAGTGTCTGTCTGATATGCTAGCCTCATACAAGCTCTTGGCACTTGACTTCAGCCTCAGCCTGTCTTCTGCACGGTTGATTTCAAACAAGATCATTCTGAACCCTAGGTTTTTAAACTTTATAACCGGATTTTTTGTGTTTCTGTTTTGCAGACAAAAGATCATGACACTTCTGAACCTCTGTTTGAGGTCATAAGCCATGTTACATATCATAAATAGAAAATGGGCAAATATAGATAATAGATATACATGATATGTATAGGTAGATTATAAACATGTAAAGATGAGAGAGAGGGGGGGAGAGAGAAGCAAGTAGACAGACAGACAGACAATTAGCTGAGTTTCCCTGGAGAACCCTAAGACCTCACCAGAGTTGTTGTAGAACTAATAAAACAAACAGTCAGTGATATTTCCTGTAGTTGTATGATGGCAAATGAAATGTTATTAAAATTAGAAAATGTTTCAAGTGAAGCCAAATAAAAAATAAAATTCCCTATGTTCATACTGGTAGTCTCAGAGGAAAATCTGTGGGTGATTTATGTTGCTAAACTAGGCAACATTTCTCTTGGGGCTTGTATCTTTTGGGCTGGTTTCTCAGCTTACAATAAACTGCAAAACTAAAACAACTTCCTTAGCTTTCTGAAATAAGCCCCTTAGTACATTTTTACTTATTTCTATGCTAGAGAAGTCATTTCCCTAAAAATCAAAGAGAAGGGAATGGCTTTCTGTTGGGGCTGCCATCATAAATAATACAGAGTCCCCTCCATGGTCTGAAGAGCACAGGATGCACTTAAGGGGGGAGTCTGCTGCAGGGATGCTGAAGAGATCAGTAGGAGATACACGGAATTACAGGCAATGGCTCAACTTCTTTCTAAATGAGGTCTGCCATGCATCTTCCATTATATTCTGTGAACTCCTTCTTTTAAAAATTCCTCTATTTCATTTTAATTATAGTTAGCTTGTGGTATCAATGTTGCTAACAGCCAACAACTTGTATATGGAGAAACCAGATGAATTCCTAGGTTAATATTTCAAGCAACCAACAATGATACTCATATGAACACTGAATGTTGGGTTGAGTTTGCCTTGCAATCGGTATAATGAGATTTTCCTACCACTCTCTTACATCAATTATTTTCCCAGAAACATGTAATCTATGGTAGTCATTTTTAACTGGTGCTTCCCTCTGAGGACCACCTAACAGAACTCCTGGTAGAAAACCCTTCAGAGAAAGCTTTTGGCAGAACTGTACATTGATCAACCCACTTCCACTGCTGTTACTGCATATTCATGTATCTGAGCACTGAAGTGTTGCTGATGTTACATTGATGGACAACATGCACATTTCCCAGATTTCACAGGCTCTGTAGAGTGTTTGGAGAACACTGCAAGGGAATTTCATTACAGACCAGTCTCCTCAAAACAGCAGTGCTTGAATAGGATGAAGGCATAAAGGAGGATCATCTGCGCCAATTTTTGGAGATCTAGAAAGGACTTTCAGGGGGGAAGGAGGTCAGAGGTAATAAATAAAGAAAGCATGATCAGTTCTGCAGGATTAGAGATCAGTCCTGGGGCCCGAGAGGGAGACAGATCCAAGGCCCATGGACAAGAGGTATCATGAGCGGTTTTCACTGCAGCAGGCAGCCTAGTAGGAGCTGGTGAGACACAAAGCTAAGGGGACAGAAAGATGCAAGTCTAGCTTGAGGACCTTGGATTTCAGTTAAAGACAGTGGAAAACCTTTAATGAATTTTAAGCAGGGGAATTGCGTGAGTGAAAATGTGATTTAGAAAGACTATGTTCTCCTAAACGGGTTGAAGGAGGGCAAGCCTATCTACCTTCAAAGATTCCTGGGGATGCAAGCCGACTCAGCAACCCATGCCAAATCGGGGGACAGCAGGATGAATAGATGGAGAAGAAGGAAAACAGAGATCACACAGTTGCGTTGCACTGCTGTAGCGATTGTGTCAGAGGGGGCAGGTGGAAAAGGGAGTCAGGTCACTTTTCTCCCTGGTCCCCAAACCAGCAGTTTCAATACCAAGCATTAACTGACCACATCAGAACATCTGGGAGTCCCTTGTGTTCCAGAAGAAAGCATGCCCTGGGTAATCTTTCTATTCTCTGAACCTCAAAGAGCTTCAAGACTGGTTTGAAAACTTTACTTAACCACTTTACTGCCACATAAGTTATGAAGCCTGAGGCTGGCCATAAAGATGTTAATTTAATGAATATTCATAATCAATAAATATTCATTAAACAACATTTCCGTTCTAGGCGTGCTGTTGCTCCTGGCAGGTCCCGCCTGAGCGGCAGAGTGCACTTGTTAAATGAGTGTTGCTCCTTGCAGAAATGCCTTATGGGACTTCATGAAAGAAGCAGCCTTCATCTACAGTGCAGACAGATGCATAGAAACAAGTTGGAACAAATTCTGTACAATAGAGGGGGGAGCTGGTCCTCTTTGGTACAACTCTTGTGTTTCACACGTCAAACGTGCGGCCAAATGAATGAGACTCTGTGGGGAAACCAAGGAGACTGCAAAGGTTCTATTTTGATGCCTCTGTGCTGGGTACGAGCAAAGATGGGTCTCTCACCAGCACCATCATGACAGTGATAGAAATTAAATATAGATGGAGACTCTTTGGTATAAATACTCAAAAAGCCACTTTTTTCTTTATTGTATGATCGTTCGTTAGCCTCCACTTAACCATAAATGTAGCAGCCCTGAGTTTGCATGGATTTCAACTGGAATATCCATATTCTTTTAAAATCACTTGCTTTTCTTAAAGGAAAAAAATGAAATTACTATGGGCAAGTGTTTCTCATTCAGAATCCAGGCAAACACCTCATGACCCCCCACTCAAAGAATTTTTATATGATCTTACACACTCATAATGCTTGACAAATTTTCTGGATGACTATAGCAGATAAATATTATGGATATGTAACTACAACTAAGCATCCAACACTTCTTTTAAAATTATTTTTCTTCTATTGCTTGTGTTATTCTTTTATATAACTCAGATTGGCCTAGGCTGGTCTCAAACTCACAGCAATCTTCCTCCCAGAGGCTATAAATGTTGGGATTAGAAGCATGTGCTGTCACCCTGTCTGAAGATGCTCACTTTTTGTTAATCCCATCAACTGTCCTGGGGGAATGGGGGCTGGTGCTGCACTGCTGTGGTCTGAAAGTCTGGGTAATGATTCCTAAAGAATCTACCGTCAGATGTTCCTTATTCTCCCCAGTGTCTGGGTATCCACAGGATCCCCCACAGGTCAGCACCACTTCAGATAGAAAAGCTTCAGCTGTTATTCTCCATTGCTATCAATTCTCTGGAAATGAGGGCAAACTGGCTTGGCAAAGAACAGTGACAAGGCTGGGCGTCAGGGCCCTCTGAAGAACTGGCCACAGAGCTGTGCTATACATAAGGAACTCAATAGGAAATTCAGTGACATTTGTCCTCCTCATTGCTGTCAATATCTGTACCCTTGGTCTTATTGGTTTTCCATTGTTTGAGTGTGTTCTTTCAAAACCACCACCAAAAACCCTCCTCTCCACATGCTCTAAACAGCTTTCATCCCCATGTATGAGAGAGTTTGTAGGAGTAGATTCTCTACCTCTTAGAGCCTGACATTTATATATATTTTTAGATCTTGGAACTTTGATAATACTTGCATATTTCAGATAAAGTACTAAGGTTCATGATTCAATAAAGATAGCATTTATGGCCATCCAGTCTGACAGGCTTTGAATAGAAAATGTGAGAGGTGAAAGGTGGGCAAAAGTGCTTATTGCCTGCAGCCTTCCACTGAGCAGGAAACCTAGGCAGGAGCATACTTTCAAAAGAAAATGATGTCCAAATATTTTCCCTTCTTTGCTTTCTGAGCAAACTTTCTCTTAATGGTCCTTACGTTGCATTATTTTCCTTTTAAAAAGAGTAATAAAGGAATCACAGGACTCTTATAACCAAAGTAATTGCCTATCAAACTCAGGTCACTAATTAGACAAATTAAATTTTTCATATATTCAACAAGCACACGCACAATTGGGCACTTGCTCTTCCTCCAAAGGATCCTAATGGTCACCCAGTTTTACCTAAGCAATTCTAAATGCATCCTGTGACACACTGCTAGTTTTATTAGTGAGTTGCTTAAGCTTGCTCGTGGATAGTAATTGTAAAATGCATCAAATTTTAAAATATTTACAAGAAAAGAATGAACTCAATTGCTTGTCACAGACACCAGTTTTGACCTGAGTTGAGCCTGTGTGTATCCATTTCTCTGGTCTGAGAATGGAAAGCTGCAGGCCAAACTGACTGGCAGTGACACTGTGTTTCCCACTGGTGTGTTTTAGAGAAGTCTAATGAAATGATTGGTAAGCCATATCTTGTTAAAAATGTTTTGTGTCTATGATAGCTGTATCTAATTACAAAGTTCTCTTTTCCCCCAAGATTTTGATGACATATAATTTAGCAATATTCAATTCATTTCTTTCTCCTGTTTCATAAAAGTACAACATTTGTAATCCACTTTTAATAAATCAGGAATTTACAAAAAGTTAGCAGAGCGCAGTGCATCTTAGGAAACCTCCCTAGATCTCTTGAATAATGCATTCTGGGTGCCTTTAGGGCCACTTTTGAGGCCAGCACATGAGCTGTAGTGCCTTTGGCAACACGCCAGGGCAAGAAAGCGGGGTGCAGGACTGTTTTCGTAGTCAAATTCTAAGCTGCTCACTCTAACCTTTGTCCAACTTTAAAGTACAGAAGAGAATTAAATGTGGTGTTTTTAGGGAGGCTGACAAAACAGCTCAGGTGACTAGCTCTGCAAGCAGCCCTTTTCAGACAGCCTCCCTTGAGCCTCTGAGAATTCCTTGTCCACAGTTCTGTCCTGACCACGTTATCTTTCCCTTCTGACACAACATCCTGGTATCCCTGTCACCTTAACTTTGTTCCAGATGTGTCTCTCCCCACGGTTTCCTTTCCACTTATCTAAGCCAGGAGTTGTGTGCCCCAAAGTGTGAAAGTGCAGCTTGTAAGCCAATAAGGTGTGAGGACTCAGGGGACCTGGGATCAGGTTTTTGGAGCCTTTATGTTCCTAACACAAACCATAACTAATCAAGTAAAATGGCAGAAACAACAGAAGCAAGAGCAACAAACGTCCTCACCAAACAGCACGTACATAAGCCTTTAGCCCAGGGGAGCCCGCCAGTTACCCCGAGTCTGAACCTTGTCTTCTCAGCGCTGTTCTGTGTCTACTTTCCTTTATGGCATCTTCTCTGAACAGCAAGGTCTGCTTGCTATGGCCTTCTGTTTTCACAATGGAACACTTATTGTCCTTACATTTGGTGGCTCTAAGTATACACTGAAGCGTGTGCTGGAGAGACAAGGGTCTTTTGAACACACGGTATCGGATTCCACGGCTTTATTCTGAGACTCTGCTCTAACGGGTAGTGAAGAGCTGGGGGCAAAGTGTCTCCCTTTGCATAGCTCATGATTTCAGCAATAGTCTGGGGCTCATTAATCCTGGAAGTACCACAGAAGAGAGAGCCCAAGATCCAAAGGAAAGCTCTTACACCACAAGAAGCCTTGAGTTGTGCTTACTCTGGTCTGTATGCCTTGGTGAACCAAGGCAAGAAGAGAAGTGAAGTCAGAGGACATTTCCACAGGACACTATGCCTCTTCTCTGGTGGATCTTGTTTGGGAATAATTTCAAATCCAAATAACTTTTAATTGCTGTCATTACCAGGTAACTGATTCAATATATGACAGCTATCAGCTAATCGCATCTATTCTATATTTAATGGGAAGGCTTATCTGCCACAAAGGCAGTGTAATTAATTAAGGTATTCTCCATGGTAAAGCAACACACAACTCAGATCCCACCTCAACTTGAGAAAAGCAGCCAGAACTATGTACTGCAATAATGACCTGGTCCTGGGTATGCAGAAACTGAGACTAAGATGAAAGACACCCATTCAAAGACAAAAGGGCAGAAACAAAATTAAAGATGAACTCAGATGGGGACTTGGATTTTCTCCTTTTCATGCTGAGTCTATGGAGATATTTCCAGAAAGTTTAAGTGAGAAGGGAAGAAGATTTCCTGCTGTGGGCAGCACCATTTCTTGGGATGGAATGCTAAACCGAGGAAAGGGAAAGACAGTTGAGCTCCAGCATTTGTCTCTGTGTCTCGTCATTTCCGCTGCCTTGTGCCCCCAACCTTGTCATTGCTGTCAAGATGCTCTCTGAACCCCTCAACTTGTGAACAAAAATCAACACTTCTTTTAAGTTTGTTTCTGCTGGGTGGCAGCAACAGGTAGTCAGCACCGATGGGTCATTAACAATGAAATGTCTTACATACAGATTTAAAATTCCCTCTCTCTCACGCACGCACGCACACATGCACACACGCACACACGCACACACGCACACACGCACACACGCACACACGATATCCAAAGGACAGCTAGAAGGAGAAAAACACGACTGTCAACCATCCTCTGCTCTCCCACTTGGTTTCTGACTCTCCACCTTGCTTCTCTGTGGGAACAGTGGCAGTCACTGCACCATTAAGCCCGGCATTTTTTTTTTTTTAATCCAGAAATATTTTGGAAAGATGAAGTGTGTGTGTCAGTTTGCAAAACAGCATGACTCTGTTAGCCTTTGTTCCCTTTATCCCAAGCCAAAAAATGCAGCTCTGATAGCATCTGTTTCCACTACTCATGCTATCCCCAGCATCAAAAGGCATAAGGGTAGAGAGGAGAGTTCTGAAGGCTTTTGCTTGCCTGTTCCTTACCAGAAAGACCACTTTCTTCCATGCGTTCACTGTGCTTCTCTTCCTTCTGTGCCTGATTCATTTGCTTAACTGTGACATAGCCTGACAAGAACGGGAAAAGATCAAGGGTTAGGGATTGTATTACCAAAAACAATGGTGGCAAGCACTTTCATTTGGTGTATATGCAAAACATCCTTGACAAAGGAGAAATTGAGAGATTTGAGTTTGGATCTTCTCAAAATCAGGCTAGTGTGTTGCACTAATGATTAGAAATGTGATTATTGGAAAATTTCATATAACCAATCAAAATATCTTAATGTGAAAGAATGGTCAAAAATACACTCACTTATTACTGTATCCATTTTCTTAGGGAAGTGGGGTGGGGTAGACTGAGAACCTGCAGTTTCTAAGGGCAAATGAATGCATCTGTTTGTGAAGAGCACTCTGTCCATTGCTGTGCTTCCTAGTTTACTTTGCTTTAGGCATAGGCAAGAATAACAGACTTATAATGGCTGACAAAAATGAGAATTTGTTGAAAAAAGGAAACATCACATAACATATGTAAATTAATCTCCTCATCCCTCCACTTCAAATAATCCAATACAAGTGTGAAAAGGAAGCTGAGACAGAAAAGAGACAAAGAAAAAAAGAGAGGTGTGTAAAAGATAAAGGATACAATTTTAAATTTTTGTTGTGGGCATTCAAAAATTTGTTGTCCCTGTTGACACCAAGGGCTACACAGCACATAAACATTGTGTTCTGAACACTGTTTGCAATACTGTTGTTAAAAGGGGAATAATCAATGATGCCCACATATTTCATAGCATGGTTCATTACTATTTTGGAAGTAAATAACTGGAATTTATGCATTTTTTTTAAGTTTCAATGTAGTTTCAATCATTTTTATCTTATCAAAATATTATTGAAGTAATATAAAATGAATATTGTTTTCAGCATGAAGGAAGTTTCATGTTTCACTGATTATTTTCTGATGAATAAGTTTGGAAGACATTTTCTATAACAATTAATACACTCAAAATAAAGCTATATATTGATTAATGTGGGAAATGTGTTCAGAGAGTCGACAGATGTGTCAGTCATGCACCACAAGCATCATTTGTGTCCACAATCTTTCATATTCTGAGTTTAAATGTATTTGTTCTTATTCTGGGGTAATTCCCCTAAAAGTACAAAGCTTCTCTTGAAAGTTTTCTCCTACATTTTAATATTGGAAAATAGCTTGATCCAATGTACATGAGTTTGCCTTCTATTTATTATTCATGGCTTTCTGTTTTCATCTGAAGCCTACTGATAAAAATCTAGTTATATGAGCCAATAACTTTGTGACATTAAGCCATCTGTTTAGACTTGTATGCTTTGACTCAGTAACAGGAAATCAATGACTTCCTGAAACAATTAACAGGTTTTATAAGGAATGGAGGGAAACTTTTGCTTAATTATACTCTTTGGAGAAGTTAACACATAATAACCTCCCAAATGGTGCTCATTTCCATTAGTAAATTTGCACACACTATACATACATCTATTATTGTCTTCTATTCACATGAGCCTATGTCCTGAATATTTACTAAACATTTTAATGCATTTACTAAAGGATTATTATGTAAAGAGCTATTTTAGGTAAATTGAAATATGTATCCTTTCACAGCACTGAGAACATTGTATTGCAAATTGCAATCATATTTGCTAAAATTTAATAACTATGCATGAAAAAAAGTCAGTATACCAATTTACCTCTTACTCCTGTTGCTTCTTCAGACAAAACCAAATGTTAGAATTTTGTACTGTATGTCT
The DNA here is from genome assembly GCF_903995425.1 of Onychomys torridus. Lineage (NCBI taxonomy): Eukaryota > Metazoa > Chordata > Mammalia > Rodentia > Cricetidae > Onychomys > Onychomys torridus. Next base: position 123,209,418 of record NC_050448.1, read on the forward strand.
CCTTCCAATCTGATCGAGACCTACAAAAGGTAGATTTATGTGACAGCAAAGACCTTTGCTCAAAGAGAAACTGGCTTTGAATATTAATCATCACTTATCACTTATAATGCCTGAACATTAGAAAACAATGCAGTTTAAATAGGTAAATTAACCTATTACTTATTAAGACATAAAATGATGCTATTTATTGTTTTCTGTATTTACAAAGCCATTCATTTAGATGACTCATACCAGGAGACTATATTCTTCTGAAGTAAATGGGTGTAAAAAAAATTTTAATTTTTGATTGTGCTAAATCAGTAGTATATCCATTTTTTTCCTATCAGAATGATGGAAATGGAATTTTTTCTTCTAGATATGAGAATAAACAGTTGCTAAAGAACCTTGGATGACATCATTGTCCTTACAAGATCAGTGCTTTGTAAACAAATATGTGGAGTTATCTACAGTAAGTTAGAATTGTATAACTGGCACTGGAAACATAGCTTAGCAGTTAAAGCACTCACTGCTCTTGAAAAGGACCTAGGATTGGTTCCTAGCACCCACATGGCAGCTCCCCACCTTCTGTAAATCCAGTGCCAAGGATTCAATACCATCTTCTGACCTCTGGGGGCACTAGGCATGTGTATTGTATACATATTCATATGTGCATGCAGACAGAACATGCATGCACATAAACTAAGAATAAATAAGTCTTCAAAATCATATAGCTGATTCCTGTAAGAATTTTGAATTTGATTGAGCAGATGTTTATAAAAAAGTGTTTACCGTATTTATTGTAAAGCATTAAATATAAAGAAATAAAAAAGAAACTAAAAAATATAATAATTATTATGTAGTTTATGTAATTTCAAACTAGAAACCATCTGAGACTCAGTTAAGATTCTGAACATAAAATTAAAATAATATGATTAGGAATGTCAGATCCATAAGTGCAAATGAACAGAAAGAACTTAAAAATACATGGAATAGAGGTTAATGGACAATCTCTGGGAGTCAGACTCTTCTTCCACCTTTGAGTCTGAGGGATGAACTCAGGAGTGTCAGGCTTGGTGGCAAGCTCCTTTTCCCACTGAGCCATGCTGCTGCCCCCAACTCTAAAGTTTCACTTTCCTGAAGGCACCACAGGCTTAAGCTCTCTAGGTCTGACATGGTCCATCTGCACTTTCTTGGATAGTGACTCCCTGTAACTGCATTTGCAAACATGCCCCACTCCCTTAGGTTTCAATTTCAGTTTCTAAACACAGCCTAGATGCTGGACGTTAGGAGTTACACATTTTACTGTTTTCCAAACCAAACTGTCATGAAGATTTGGTGTCCCTTGGCTCTGATGAGGTAATGAGAAGGAACTTTGGATCTTATTATGTTGATTTTTCAGCTGAAGTCATTCCTACCCATCAAAAAAATTTACTATTTTAGTGATGGGAACAATGAATTTTTAGGTTCAAGACCTAACTATTTTTCTAAGATTTAGTATGTGCTCACTATCATAATTACTACAGTTTGAAACTTAAGGATGTAAAGAATTACAGGAAGAGTATCAAAATTACAAGTGAATGTTTGGAGCAGAATCAGAGACATTCAGTCAGGCCTGGTCACATAGTCCTGTTGTCACAGATTCTCAGGATGCTGAAGGAGCATTATCTAAAGCTAAAGGCCTACCTGGACAGTAGAGTGAGGTCAAGACCAACCTGGGCAGCTTGGTAAGATCCTATCAAAAAATAAAATGTTTAGAAAACTGGTAGAGAGGTCCTGGGAATATAGCTCAGTGGGAGAGTTCTTGCCTAATGAGAGTGAAGTCTTAGGTCCAATCCTCTGTACTCATAATCCCACGAAAAGAATCAAGCAGATTTTAACTGACTGAAGTTCAGTTTATAAATAGTTCAATTTATCACTTTATTGTGATTTCAAAGTATTTTTCTAATAATATCAAAACTTTTAAGACACATTAATAAATCAATAGTAAATGTGTCAAGCAGGCAAAAAGTGTTCTTCCATTCTTCAGAAGGCCTTGAATTTAGTCTAGGAAAGAATTTAGTATAGCACTGAGGAAAAGAATTGTGTTTTGGAGCCTGATTCATATGAGTCAGTGATTCATATCTGCGGTGTTGTGTCCACCAAATCTTAGAGAAAGTATTTGACTGACAAGTTTTGGTTTTACTAAGGATAATATGACATTCATGATAAAAGTACTAACCAGTCAAAAAATTAAAACAGATGATTGCTACAACAGAGCTTAACATATATTAAAAAAATCAGCCAGTATTAACTTATGGATAGAATTTCCTACTCATTGCTACCAATGTGGCTCATTTGACCAAAATAGAACTTTGTAGGCATCCAAGTTTGTACTGCGCTTTTGTCAAATAAAAGTTTAATGGTATGTGTGACCTTTGTGACTTGATGACAATTATCACAAAATGCAGATTAAGCCAACGACATGTGTGTGTCTAAATTCCACTCTGATGAATGAACACACATGTTGGGCTGCACATGTGGCTTAGTAAGATGTCACAAGTCTGACAGGATGTGAACTACTCATTGTAAAAACAAATAGACACAATGCAGCTGGGCTGCTAGATCATAATTCTTCTTCTTCAACTACTTTGCTGTCTGTTTCTTCTGTCGGAGTGGGATATAAATTGCCACCATTCCCTTTCTTGGTTAAAAGTTAAGGGGAAATATACTCCATGCAGAACCAAGTGGTTCTAAGGCAGTATAATAAAAGAGGGTAACTAACACATATTTATTATTTTTCTTTAAACTTTGTAAAATGGCAGACTTTGAGATGACTTAAGGATGCGAGTGCCTTTCTGTGTGTCTAGAACAATGATGTAGTAGTCTCTGAGATAGCATGCAATGTGGCAGTTGCTATGGTAACAAGATGTTTCTCATTGAAGAGCAGTTAAAATGATGATGTATAAATAACATATGTATAGTATATTGTCTTTGAGTGAATGAACTTTCCCCTTGGACCATATGAATGTGTTTTCTTCCTTTTAGAAACTCTTGTCTATTTTTGATGTGCATATGTATCTAATAGACTAGTGATCAAACTGCCCTCTTTGAAGCTACTCAGGGTCTAGCTCTGTGGTGAAAGACGAAAAGGCACCTCAATAGTGTGTGTGTGAGTGTGTGTGTGTGTGTGTGTGTGTGTGTGTGTGTGTGTGTGTGCGCGCGCACGCACACTTGTATTAGAAAAAGCTGATATATTGGATATCCACTTCACCATGAAATCTTATAATCCAGTTATCTTGTGAATTGGTAGGTGGTATATTAAGTTAGGCAACTGGTTATTTGTATAAAGAGAATATAGATATCAGCAGGTAAACTAGAAGTCTATTGGATGAACAGTAGAAACTCCAGACCTCTGCCTTTCCATCCTCATTTTTAAGTAGAGATAACGACAGCTTAATTGTCAGAAAGAATAGGCAATTGCATCAATGTATCAAACACAGATGGCATTGCTGTACAAATGTAAACCACTGTTCTTACAAACTATTATGTAAATGATAGTTAGCAATACCAAAAATTGGAAATCATTTGTGCTACCTAGTTTTAAAATGATGGTCATTCAGCCAGGTGGTGGTGGTGCAGGCCTTTAATCCCAGACCTGGGGAGGCAGAGGCAGGTGGTTTTATGTGAGTTTGTGGCCAGCCTGGTCTACAAAACAAATTCCAGGATATCCAGGACTATTACACAGAAAAGCCCTATCTTGAAAAAACAATAAAATAAAATAAAATGATTAACATTCATTTCATGGCCAACTAACCAAGGCTTCTTAGCTGGGAATTACTGATTGAACTTTCAGATTTTAATATGAGAATATGGGAGCCTCATAAATGTGAATTGGAAGTCTGCATTTGATGACAATATTCTCAATGCTTTTCATTAAAATGACCAAGATCAGGGATATAAATTATATATGTATACATGTACATATGCATATAAAATATAATTTGTGTTCATTATATATGTAACATGTATTTATTGTGATGCTCATGTGTACATACATGAAGTACATTTTACATGTAGATACATATTGTCTCCAAAACACTTAGCTATATAAATCTATACTGTATATATATATATATATATATATACTGTAAAGTTACTTTAAGTTTTATTTATCTCCATATAGATATACACACATATACTTTATTCTTTATCTAACAAACAAAGAAAGAGCCAGACAAGAATTATGTGAGAACAAGACCTCTGGGAGGGACTTGTTTAGTACAGGATTCTATCAAATTCTGGAAATTTGTTCTTCTGTTGTGATTCTTACATAGAATGGAAGGATGAAGCAGAAATAAAATGAAACATGAAAAATACAATAGAAAATTCCACAGTGCATTTGGGATCGGCAAAGAACTGTAGACTTCGTGTACAAGTAAATAAGGAACAAGAGCTGAGCTAAGAGATTGGAACAAGCAACAAGAATTCAAAAAGTGAGTAGATTTGAAAATAGGCAGATGAATTCTAGAAATAAACACTCTGTGATAAGAATATGACTTAGGGGTTGGGGATTTAGCTCAGTGGTAGAGCGCTTGCCTAGCAAGCGCAAGGCCCTGGGTTAGGTCCTCAGCTCTGGCAAAAATAAATAAATAAATAAATAAATTAAATTTAAAAAAGAATATGGCTTCATTTCTTTGCTTTTTGGGAAGTCTAAAACACAAAATAAGGTACTAACAATAGGTAGCAGTAATACATATAAAGAAATAAAATGAGAAAATGCTCATTAATGATTTGATAATCAAGGAGATTCTAGAGATGCCTATGCACTAATTATTAAATAAAATAAAAATGATAAGGTGATCATTATAAAATCAATAAAAACATTGAAGTGTATTCAATAGTAACTATGTTAGACAATATTTTTTAGTAAAGATGTTCCATTTTAATAACTTAAAGTGTAAGAATGTCTAGGAATAGGCATTCAAATGCATACTAGTAAAAGACAAACTGCTGTGGAATAATCCTCCTGAATACTGTAAAAATTTGTCGCTCAAATTGGTTTAATAAAATGCTGATTGGCCAGTAGCCAGGCAGGAAGTATAGGTGGGGTGACCAAACTAAGGATTATTAAGGAAGGAGAAGGGAGAGTTAGGAGTTGTCAGCCAGATGCAGAGGGTGCAGGAAATGAATATGCCATGCTAAAATAAAGGTACTACTATGTGATGGAGTGTAAATAAAGATTATGGGGTTAACTTAAAATGTAAGAGCTAGTTATTAAATAAGCCTGAGCTATTGCCTAATCATTTATAATTCATGTAAGCCTCTGTATGTTTATTTGAGAATTGGCCAGTGGGAGAGAAATATTCAATTTCAATAAACTTTTCCTAAGTTCAGTATATGGCCAATCAAAACTACATGAATTTGTATGGAATTAGACAAGCTGAATGTTCATTTGCAGGATGGTTTGGAAGGGAGTAGGTCCAGGGCAGCATTTGCTTCAATATGCAAGGCTACAAGTACATTCTTCAGTAGCACAAAATATAGGTAAATAAAAAAGAACGTTCAAGTGAGACCAAATATAAATAATAATTATTTTTGGAAAATAGACATTTCTGGGAAATAACAATAAAGCTAGAGAGAAGAGCTAGTTTTCATGATTGAACACAAGGCTAAGCCATTAAGACAATGTACTGACACTGTGCTAAATAAATATTTGAGTGGAGCAAGAGAGAGAGCTCTGAGCAGAACTGTGTGTTCATGGGATCTTGATTTATGACTATGCAGAACATTATAGAACAGAATAATAAGAATGTGTTTTTTAATTTACTTTTTAATAAATTATCCAGAGACAATTGGTTACTCATAAAAAAAGAAATTGGATCCATAAGTCATATATTCACAAAAATCAATTCTAGGTAAATTAAAGACTTGAAAGTGAATAGCAAACTATAAAAATGTTAAAAGACAAACTAGAAAACATATTTATCAAACATACAATATATAGAGCATTAATACTGACAAGTCATTAAGAAAAAGACAAATAACCCTTGGAAATTTAGGGCAGTAGAAGGAACAGGTATTTTCAAGAAGAGAAAGCAGAGCCAGTTCTTAATTATACGAAAGAAAATTTTCCACCTGGCTAGGATTCACGGAAGTTCAAATCTAAATTTTATAATATATATATATTACATATGTATGAGACTAGGAAACAAATTGAAAATTGTGCAACACCAATACTGGATAGGATGTGTCTTAGCAGGAATCTTCATCATCCTTGGGTTGTATAATTGATACAACCATTTGCTCTCAGTTGGTTATTACCAATTCAAACTGAACATCTGCATTTCCCTATAACCAGTAAACACTCAGTTATGTGCCTTAGAAAAAAACATGTTAGGGATTACTTTATTCCTAAATTCAGCATAGCATTTTTTTTTTCTGATTGTTTGTCTTAGTGTGTATGGGTGTTTTGCCTACGTGTATGTCTGTGACATGGATGCCTGGTACCTGCAGGGGCAAGAAGAGGGTACTGGATCCCCTGGAACTGGAGTTACAAATTGCTATAAACTGCTATGTGGATACTGGGAAGCAAGTCTAACTCTTCTGGAAGAACAGCAAGTACCCTTAACTGCTCAGCCACTTCTCCAGCTTCCCACTGTTGTACTGTTTACAAAAATCTATATAGCAAAAGTATCTATAAAAAATAAAGTGTATGTATGCATATATGTACTTGTAATAAAACAGAACATTTATGTGCTAGTAAAAAATTAAATTTTGGCTACATATACCAATGTGCATGAAATCTAGAGAGAAGTTTAAACCTTAGGTTACAAGCAACAATATAATTATATTTATATATGTCTCACTCCAAAAGAAGGAAATACTAAATTGTTAAGTGTTTAAAACATATGCAATAAATCTGAAAGTAAGAAGAATAGGATGATTTTAATAATATCCAGAAAAGTAAACTTGGCAGAGGTTTGGGGAGTTCTATGTTACTAGCAATGCTCTGTTGCTTCTGACTGTTTGAAGGCTAAATGGAAATTTGTTTTGTTATTTCCTATGTTATAGCACATAGGTTTTATATAGTGTCATATATAGGATACATTTAAAATGAAAGTATGCTATTCATTGATTACTTTACTTCCACATTAAATTAACAGATAGGCACATTATCTTCCATGCCATGGTTGTTAAATTGAATCAACAAGGTCTACTACATCTAAAAACTAAATGTGTGCTGTAAGTTGTAGATAAACAGAATAGAAATAATACAGTCCCAATACTTTGCCTGATAGGTTTATGTATAGGAAAAGGATAGTCAAACTGATCCAGTTCTTGGTTCAAGGAAGATTTCTTATATATGAGACAACTCAGCTAACATGGGACTTCCAAGAGAAGGTGTGAGTCAATAGAACAGTCGCTGTAAATGCATTTTGGTGTTTCAAATGTATTCTAGCAAGAGAAGGACTCTTAAAGAACTGAATGAAGTAGATGGTTGCCTGTTACTTGCCATAGGATTATCTAAGGCCTGTAGAAGTAAAAGACCTAAACATTAGATTCTAGGGCCTAACGAGGTAGGTAAGAGAGAGAATAGGCAGATGGTAGTCCCCTTTTCAAGCAATTGTACCGCTGTTGACCCATCAGCAAACAAGAAGCTATTGCAGGGAATAAAATATTCTTCAACTCATTTTTAGCTTGATATTATACCAACAAAATGTTTCTAGTAAATGCCAAGTTGATCAGGCAGGAAACATGTTTTAAATTAAAACTGGTTAAATGTCATGAAAAGATGAAAGGATTTTAAAGATTCCATTCTATCCCTATCTCATCAGAGAAGGAAAGGAGTTTCTCAATAAAATACAGGAAATTGTATGAAAGATAAACAAGAGCTGGAATTTCCAAAGCAGGGTAAAATAAAGCAGAAATTGGTTCACAAAGAAGGCAACGTATTAAAGTAGAAAATGTTAGAAACCAGCAAACTACAACACATCTAGTTGAAAATGCAGTGACTTGAACTCTTTGAAATCCTAATGCAGATTGGATGCCAAGGGACCTGAGAAATGCTTAGTCTTTCTAGAAAAAAAGAGTAAAGGGTGAAGAATATTGGTCTTCAAAGAGTTAGACAATAGACAATTGATCTGCAGAAGAGGGACAATTTCTTCAATGTGTCCATCTTGAACAGTTCCAGAGAGAAACATTTTGGAATAACAAGAACTTTCTTACCATCAGGATGCCAAACATCAAATGAGTTTCTATCATGTGAGGTGGCTATCACAAGGACTTCCTCCCTAGCAGATAGAGAGCAAGTAGGAAGAGATGATGGACTGAGGACACTAGATAAAATAAATATCACAAGTTCTTCAATACCGGAGATTTCTTTAGCTTGTTTTCTCTATATGCATGAGTTTCTTCCTTCATTTTTATGGTGTCAATTCATAATTGTAACATTATGTAATTAAAATGTAAATGAAATAATTTATGAAGTAAATGAATTATTATATATGGAATTTTATAGAAATGGAGATTAAATGCAAACATGGGTTTCTCTTAAATTATATAGGATGTATTACCCAAATAATAAAATGAGGTAAGATACCAAAATCATGTTAATAAAAGCCATGTTTTTAAAGATTTATATAGTTTAGACTTACTTTTTTAGACTTACTTTATTTTATGGGCGTAACTATTTTGCTTACGATTATGTATGCGTACCATATGTGTGCCTGGAAACTGTGAGGATGAGAAGAAGAAATTGGATCCCATGGAACTAGAGTTATAGATGGTTGTGAACAGCCATGTGGATGCTGGGAACCAAACTGTAGTCCCTTGCAAAAACTAATGCCCTTAGCCATGGAGCCATCCTCTTGGCCCTAAGATCTATTTATTTATGTGTTTGTGTATTTCTACATGTACGTGCATGTCTGTTCACACACAAATGCTGGATGAGGGTATCAAACCTCTTAGAGCTCTTACTTCTTGTCTGGGTTCTGGAATATGAACTCCAGTCCTCATGATAGTGTAGCAAGTTCTCTAAACCACTTAGCCATCTCTCCAGCCTCAACAGCATGTGATATTCCTGAACTAAGTTACTATAAAGCCTGTAGAGTAACTACAGTCAATGCTACCAGACCCAGGAAGGTGGCTGGATGACTAGAATCCCCCTTAGGCTTAGCAATAGCTTCCCACAGGGCAAGTCTGTCATGTGATGATGTACAAATCTGTAATTCATGGTTGTAGAAGAGAAATATTCCAAATTAACCTGCCTTGGTTTAGACCCCTTTCAAGTGATACAATGTAAAGACCATAGTGGCTGCCACAACAAATTACATTAGGAGAGCCTTGAGTCTCTAGATATCTTTGTGTAGTTCAAGAAGTCAGCAACTAAAAGAATGTACAAATTGAGCACATCACAGTGAGATCGTGACCTACACCCCATCTGCCCTGAAGCCAAATGTGTTTGTGTTTTCCTTGACAATAGTAAAAAATCATTTGGCTCATTCATGCCCTGAGTGAACACAATGGAATGAGAGTTATCAATGGCTTAGAGGTCCAGAGAATAAGGCACTCTCTCTCTGCCTCCCTTTCTTTTTTCTTCAGATTAAGCGGTGTTGATTTATATTTTATCTGTAATTTCAGGAAAAAGTGTTTGACTGGTGCCCTCTCCTAACACATGTCTTTGAAAAACATCTGGTAGTATCATACTTATAACACCATATATCAGCACAACTCTAAATTCTCTGAGAATTGAGCTGGCAACTGTGTTTCTCATCTCTCAGTACCAGTTCCAGCACTATACCTTTTTATTCAGGCTTGGTTCAGAACACACAATATATGTACTTTGTACTATGCCTGCTATTGTGCCTAATAATGCCAATAAATGCAACCTGAAACATCTCTCCTCAGACAGGAGAATGTTGTATATATACAAAAAAATCAATGAAATAATTCCTAATGGTAGTCTTCTATACTTGTCTACAGGAGCCTAACATAATTGTCATCAGAGAGGCTCTATCCAGCAATTGGTAGGAGAAGATGCAGAGACCCACAGCCAAACAATAAGTGGAGCTTGGGAAACTCCATGGAAAAGAAGTGTAGGAACCAGAGGGCTTGAGAACACCACAAGAACATGGCCCAGAGAATCAACTAAGAGGGTTCAATGGAGCTCACCAAGACCGGAGTGGCAGTCACAGAGCATGTATGGGTCTGAGCTAGGTCCTCTGCATGTGTGTTATAATTGTGTCACTAGGTGTTCTTGTGGGACTCTTAACAGTGGGAAGGGGTGTCTCAGACTCTTTTGCCTGCTCTTGGGACACTTTTCCTCCTACTGGATTACCTCATCCTACCTTGATATGATGGTTTGTGTCTAGTCTTATGGTAATTTGTCATGGCATGTTTAGTTTACATCCCTGGGAGGCCTGCTCTTTTCTGAAAGGAAATAGAGAAGGAGTGGATCTGGGAGAGAGGGGAGGTCAGGGGAGGGGGTGGATGGGGAAGAGAGGAAGAAGGAAGAAACTGTAGTTTAATGTAATATATGTGAGAATAATATATAGATAGATAGATAGATAGATAGATAGATACACATATATAATAAAGAAATATACAAGAAAAAAGAAAGAAAGAAAGGAAGGAAGGAAGGAAGGAAGGAAGGAAGGAAGGAAGGAAGGAAGAATGAAAGAAAGAAAGAAAGAAAGAAAGAAAGAAAGAAAGAAAGAAAGAAAGAAAGAAAGAAAGGAGAAAGTTATTCTGTCATTCCTCATCATATAAGTTGCAAATCTGCATATTTGGGGGTCATATTGGATTTAATGGTCAAGCACATTGATCTCATTGGTATGTGCATTTTTAAAAAAATAAGTAAATTGTATCCTCACTGTGTGTGTGTGTGTGTGTGTGTGTGTGTGTGTGTGTATGTATGTATGTATGTTCATTTATACATGCAGAGACCTGAGGATAACAGAGTGTCCTGCTCTATCATTTTCTGGCTTGTCTGTTTGAGACAGTTTATCACTGAATTAAAGTTAGCAATTCCACATAATCTAGCTGCCCAGTGAATTCTCAGGATTCTTCCATCTCTGCTCCCTTATACTGGAATTACAGACATGTATAGCCATGCGTGACTTTTACTTGGGTCCTGGGAATCTTAACTCAGTCCCTCATGTTTGCACAACAAACACTCTTACTTACTAATCTGTCTCCCCAGCTTCTCTCATCAATGGTAAAATTATTTGTGCACAAAATTTCTGTTTACAATTGTTTATGATTTCTTGGTAATGCTTGATTTGTGTACCTATTTTATATACCTATATTGCTGTGGATATTGCTCTGTGTAAATACAGTGGCCAGGCAGGAAGTATAGGCGGGACAAGAGAGAAGAGAATTCTGGGAAGTAGAAGGCTGGGGAGAGACACCGCCAGCTGCCGCCATGAGAAGCAACATGTAAAGACACTGGTAAGCCACAAGCCATGTGGCAAAGTATAGACTAACAGAAATGGGTTAATTTAAGATAGAAGAAGCAGATAACAAGAAGCCTGCCACGGCCATACAGTTTCTAAACAATGTAAGTTTCTGTGTGCTTTCTTGGTTGGGTCTGAGCGACTGTGGGACTGGCGGGTGAGAGAGATTTGTCCTGACTGGGCCAGGCAGGAAAACTCCAACTACACTATATACTCAAGATCATGGAAATCTTTCTGGTCAAGAAGGGGTTGCATATTTTTAAAAGTATAAAAAGCATTGCACTAGAAGCACTGCTGCTTGGATGAATGGATAAACAAAGAGAATGAAAACAATCACAGTGCTATACATAATCTTAGAGAAAGAAACAATAAGCATCACCAAGATATACCTTTGGAATATTTCTTTCTAATGTCTTGTTCATTTATCATATATAAATAATTATGATAATATATGTATTGCTGCTATTCTGCATAGCTGGAAAACATCAGTAAGTAGAAGATAAGAGAATAGACAAGAGAAGCAGAAATACATAACCTGAGATTGTTACTATAAACATGATTATTACAATAGAAACAAAAGAATCAAATTCAGAGCAGCATAAAGAAATGCAGAGAACACAGGCCAAGAAGTAGCAGGCTGTAATAATTTACAAGGTGATCTCACATGGCTTCATGGAAAACTGGAATAAAAGCAACAACCTGAAGGTGATCATCGAATTGACCATGCCAAATACCTGGTGGAGAAGAAGAGTAAACAGAAGATGCACTTTGTGCAAAGCCAGAAACACAGGTGCCTCCAGGAGCAAAAGAGAGGCTCATGTTTCTAGGTCTGCCTGAACCAGGATCAGATGTTAGAAGATAGAATCAACTCATTCTAGCTGGTGGGCTTTACTGAACACCATAGGCTGTCTATCTGGAGGCTAAGGGCTCCAAATGGAGATCTGTTAGGTCAGTTTCTTGGGAGAGATTGTGTCCTGTCTAGGGGTCTGTCCTCCCTCTCTGTGCTCAAGTACCCTTTCCTCATGGGTGCATGGACACCCAGAGACATCTTTCTCCATCTCTTTTCCTCTTCTACAAATGCTAGTGCTGAAGAGAGCCTCAGCCTTTATTTACCTCTGAAAAAGTCTACTTCCAAAAGGCAGTCACATAAGAGGCTTGGTTTTCAATGCAAATTTGTGGAATGCATTTCATAACGGGGATCAAGAAGGTAGAAGAGATCACACAGGGCCTTAGAGATCACTGGAAATAGCTTGCCGGGTTATCTTTGGAATTCTTTGCAAAAACAGAGTTTTGCAATCCTGTGTTACATCAAGGCATAGATTTTTCTTTCCATTATTTTCTTGATTTGTCAATTAGAGTTGAAATGGTTTGAGACCAAAGCTAAGAAGGTACTTAACTTGAGCCTCCAATGTCAACTTTGAATACTGGTTTTGAATATAATTGGAATAATTTGCCAGAATTTATTAATTGAATTCAATATCACAAACCTTGGAATTAAATTTTCCTTAATTTAACATGCAAATCTATGCAGAAACATGCAAAACACTGTTCATAAAGCAACTGAAACATACCTTCAGGCTTTACTATGGGGGTCAAAGCAGGAAGATGGGATGCAAGGAAGATAAATTTTTCAAAGAGAGTTTTTGCTTGACCTAGTAGAGGAAGATGTATATTGGATGCAAGTTGGTAAACTGGCTAGTTAAGCCAAACATAGAATAAAGCAGATCTCAATTTAATTACACAAATTCCTACTGTGTACTTCTAAAGTATACTAATGAGTTAATAGCTAATGTGTAAAGATATCTAATTGACACTATGCATAAACTATTCTGCACATATATGCCAGGGATTTTTGGCAGAGAACACTTACATTTAACCAGAAATTAGACTTCCCAATAGAAAAAACTAATTTAATCTTTGTTTAATGTCATCAAGAAAAAATGAGTGCAGCATTTGGAAGTAGTTGGAGTTTATGTATTGGACTTATCAAGACAGAGTTAATTGTTACATTTCTACAATGTGTATTATTTCAAGCTTCTACTAATAACAAAGATATTGTTACCCTTATTATTGGAGACTCAGACTGCTGTACTCTAAAACCAAATCTCATTAATGTCACATTTAGCATTCCACCCAGTGCAGAGCTAGAACATATACAAGGGACATAGGACAGTCCTTTGTGTATGGATTCAGATAGGATCTTTAAGGTCAGCCATGTAGCCTTTTCTTTGCACAGTTGAAGAAAGGAGTTCAACCGGGAGGGATCATCCAGTGCAATGGGAAATCAAAATTTGTTCTTAAACAGATACAATGGTTTCATCCCTAGATATCATTCATCATTCAGCTTCAAATCTAGTCAAACAAACAAATTGGTTGTTTTTTGAAATTGATTTCTGTAGCATAGAGCTAACTCTGAAATAAACTCTTTGCCCTAAGTTTTTCTGGTTGAGTGCAGCAGATTCAAACCTGCATAACAGTAGCCATTCCCCTAGGATGCACAGACTGTACCTATTTCTGCATGCTAGTTAGGCCTGAACACTATTTCCATGGCATATATTTTTAGATATACATAAGAAAAGCTCTATGACTTTGTATCCTGTTTTGAAAACTCTCCCAAATCATGCTCAGGGTCACAGGAGAAAGATAACAAAATTTAAAAAAATAATTAGCATCTATGTACAAACTTCTCCAAAAGCAGGATTTTGTATATGACAGATCTGTGCTGACTGTGATTATCAAGATAATATCTAAAGAAAAACAGGACTACAATGATCTCTGTTATGACCATATGCACCTAGGGTCATTGTTCTATTGCAATCAGCCCTGATGGTCACAGTTATATGATCTGCTTTAAACTGCTGTGAGTTATAACCCAGAAGTAAAGCAGCAAAGCTGACCCAACAAAGAGATATAAAATTAGCAATGGGCCAGAGATAACTTTATGCCAGTTGCTAAGGGCAACGTACAACTGATGGATAATGTAATAACACACATTAAGCCATACTTACACTAAATAAGTTCACAACATCATTAATATCTGTAACAGCAGGGGCACCATGCTGACTGAGGTAAGCATACGTGTTGATGATGACTATACCTTTGGGGAAGACCTAGCCACGTAATGACCTGCTAGGATGCATAAAGGAGGAGGGAAAGGACACTGCAGTCAGCAGCATTTGCCATGGCTTTTAACAAACAGCCCCTCTATCTCTGTCCCTTCTCCTCTGCTCCTGGTGGACTTCACCAGTGCTTTCTACATATGCCTACTTCTGTGCTCTTACTGATAGATTCTCAGGTCAGGAAGTCTTAGTTTCTAGTAGGAACTAAACACTCATCCCCACAAAAGACCAAGTCTTTAGTTCACCTATTCTTGGTTTTACTTCCCTCTCATTCTGTTTTGTTCTCAGAAATGTATTTTTTTTAAAAAAGAGCTTCATTAACAAATCTTTACATATCTGCTTTACATTGTAATGGGGGATAGTAAATGAGGAATTGTGTATACAATGTGTACACATGAAAGCTATCTTCAGAAAAAAAAAGTTGGCTACCAGGAGCCCTTGTGGGAATTCAGCATCTGTGTTCCCTGGTTCCCAGCAGCAGGGCTAACTAAGTACTTACTCCATACACACACACAGCAGGCCAGCTCCGAAGCTGCTCTCTCTCCCTTTGATATCTTTACAACTATTTCCTTAAGGAAGATCTGATAAGAATGTGGGAAATGATGCTAAGCAGTCAGAGGCATTCTAACTTAGACCTTCATCAAAAAGGGGTGGGGCCCAAACAGACATTTAGATCTCATGGCAGGCAGATTCTACAGTAGGGAGCAAAGTCAGTCTGAGTATGAGCTACTATAGTCTCCTTCGTTGAAGCTCTCTATCATGTAGCAGTTCAGTATTTTGCAGAGCTGAATCAACATATATGATACTGGGGAATTCTTAAGGGTCTTCAGCATCACAGAGTAAAGCCACTCTTTGTGTTTGAAAATGGTGTAGCTTCATGGACTCTGGCCTGTCAGCTGGGGAACATGCATGGGATCTAACTGGATCCTCTGAATGTGGGTGACAGTTACGTGGCTAGTTCTGTTTGGGGAGCTCCTGACAGTGGGACTAGGACTTATTCCAGCCAAGTGCATGAAGTAGCTTTTTGGAACACACTCCCTAGGGTAGAATACCCTTGGAATGGGGGCAGGGGCTTGGTCCTGCCTCAACCTAGTATGCCAGACTTTGTTTTCCCCCAAGGAGGCCTTACCTTCTCTGAGTGGATGGAGAGTGGGATCGGGGGAGATGGAGGATGAGAGAAGGGGAGAAAGGGGGGAACCAGGATTGGTATGTAAAATGAAAAAAAAAACTTTTTTAAAGTAATTTTTTTAAAAATTTGAAAAAGAAAATGTAGTAGCTTGTCCAAAGTCAGACAACAGAGATTGTTTGGTTACAGGCTCCTACAGTGATCTTGCTAAGCAATAACCTTCCAAGTCTTACTTTAAGATACACAGAATACCATTTGCTCTGGGTTCAAGTTTTCTGCATTGGAATCACTCTTCCAACATCCAGGGTGCTCTCTTGTTGGGTAAATCATTTATCATTCTCTATCTTCTTTTTTTTCTCATCTGCAAAACAGAGTGAATAAAATAATCAAATTCACTGAGCCAATAGAATGGCCACAAATGTTTAATGCAGCAATAAATGTGAAGAACTTATGACAGCTTAGCAGATGATGAACGATGAACGTCTCATAGATTTTATGCTGTTCTTTAGGGAGTGGCAGTAGTCACCAGGTGAGGCCAGCCCTAAAGGAGTGCATTCCTAATTGTCCCTTCTTCTCTCTTGCAACGCCCCTATCTCCCTCTTTATCTCTATTGCCATTGCTCTCCTGCAGGAATGTAAACTTCACTAAAGCTGAGATGTAGTTCTGTTCACTGTAGTAAATACAATAACTGATGTAATGCCAGGCCTACAGTATGTCCTTGAGAAATGCTTCAAAAAAATAAATGCATGCTGGACGTGAACTCTATACTGTCTCCAGTAAAAGAAATTTCTATGACTCTCAAAATGCTTAATAGTGGAGAAGAGCCTGACCAGGTATAGACACACTTCTTGAGGAATGATCTGGATATGCAGCCTTTTTTCCTTTTTGCATTTTGCTTTCCCAAGCTATTCTTGAGGAATTTATGGATTCTTTCATTTCCACTCTGATATACAAAGGCTGTGGCTGACTCCCCTTTACAATTCCCAAGGACCTGGTCCCCAAACTGCGCTGTGCTCTGTGCATGCGGAGAGGAACTGTAAAGTCCCTTCATGACAGCCCAAAGACCCGTAATTGCTCATCTGGAGAAGTAATGGTTGTAAGGCACTAAATGAAAATCTTTGTTTGAAGACCAGCATTCAAACCTCAAGTTTATGGTTAGCCATGTCTTTCACTCAACCTCAATTTCCCACTCTTTACAAAGATAATTTCCAAACCCTATTTTGTTGCAGCTGCCCTAGGTGCTATAACATGCATATATAAGAAACACAGATAACAAATTGCTTGATCCAGTGGAATTTTATTGGTATTTTCTGAAGTCTGTGGTCCTTCACCACTTTTATCTATTATAATTTAGAGGAACTTCATTGCAGTATCCCCAAAGAATATGGCTTCCAACGTGGCCTTAGCTTAGACTTCTGGTTAGCATAGCTATAAGTAATGCCCACATTAGCAAGCACAAAGAAGTAAGAAGAAACATCACTAAGAGAATCTTCCAGACACACTTTCATGCCCAGATGGAACTGAGGCCTGAAATTTTCTCTCATTGAACACTCATATTGAACATTAACAGCCTAAGGCTGCATATCCATATCATTCCTCAAGAAGTGTGTCTATACCTGGTCAGGTTCCTCTCCACTATTAAGCTTTCCTATTTCCCTCTGGACCAAATAAACCACAACAGTCGTCAAAAAATAGGTCACCTTGTTGTTTCTCTGTCCTATGCACTTAAAGCATAGTAAAGCAATGATATCACCCATCCACTTAAGAATAAATAATGTGGATGGAGAATGAATAGGTACTGTAGAAATGCTGCCACACAGTAGAAATCATTTTGATCTATGGAAGATTATAATGAGACCATCTATTATATCAGTTTGTCCACTGATTCGCTTAATATTAACAAGAACTCCACTGTAAATTACCTTAGTGCCCATTTTATAAATCTCCATCTCAGTACTATTCAGAGTCCTGCACCTCACTTGCCTTCCAGTACCACTCACATCTTTAATCAGTCTGTTAATATAGGCGCCTCAGACTTTTAGCTTCAGCCAATTACTTATAAGAAAGTTGGTGGACTGCCTTACTTAAGACTGAATAATAGTGTCGGGGCTGATAATTTAAATCTAAAGCTTCTTAAGCCAGCTGCTTCATTAAGAGGTAAGCGTGTAACTGATATTTCTAACTTAGCACTCTTTTCTGGAGATCTTCTATCAGTTGGAATATATGCCAGAGTAATACCCTCATAAAGGGAAAAATACAGTGGACCAGAAACAAGGTAGGGAAGAAAGAAAAGACATGGGTCTGGGGTTATTTTCCACAATCCAGGTGAATTGTTGGTTATCACACAATGCTAAGCCTAAATTCACATGCTTCAGAAAAGGAGGGATTAAGAGGCTGTATAAAGGATATGAGGGCTATGTGAACCCAGATTCATAGAGTAGAGGGAGAAATGGATGAGAACAGGGCACTTCTGAAGACAGATAAGAAGTCAGAACATACTTCTGAATATGAAGTCATTACTTGCTTTTGATAACTCATATTAAAGATAGACTGGGGAACATCATTATGCTGTGAGTCTAACACAAGGCTAGACATCATAGGCAGTCCAGATGGAGATCAAACAATTCATGAATAGGAGATGGGATGCATTAATGTTCTGGAGAGACACACAGTAACAGAATACATGTGTTCCTATTCAGAGAATAGAAGGTACAGTGTGGTCAGGGCTTAAAGGTTTTTGCTTACATACTGGCAAAAGGGTTTTTCACCATGTTTAATTGGTTGCTTGGGACACAGTTTCTGGTACATTGTAAGAATTAGCATTTATTAAATGAAACAGCTGGATCATTAGTTAGAACGGACTCAAAGGCTCTGAATACACCAAACAAATCTATTTAAAAAGCTGCTAAACAACTTCCCTCTGTGTCAGAAATTTTATATTGTTCCTTCATTTCTTGAATTCCCACATTCATTGCAATGATGATCTAAACTTTATCGTAATGTTGAATACTTCCTGTTTGTCCCTGTCACAAAGGATGTGAATAAAACTGGAAAATTGTATTTTTGTTAGGTTTCCATTCATTCTAACAGTTGTTAATACTACTCAATGGACCTAATAGTATTTTAATATTTATTAAGTATAGAAGTAAATTTTATTGCAGCAATGTCTTGTGAAATGAGGATTATGGTTTACAGTTAGTACATATCTCATACAGAATACAACTTATTGGTAAAATGTTAGTGAAATCATTAATAATCTGATTCTTTTGTTTGCTTTAAAATTGTATGTGCTGAGAAAAAAATGTCCTATAAATAAATAGATGTGACTTGAAGGAGTTTTGTCATGGCAACATCAATCAACTCTTTGAACATTTTCTGAGGTACATGTCAAAAATTACATCGTGGTCTATTATTATTTTAATGATCAGTCAGCTGACAACTCAATTAGGTCTTTCTTTGATTTTTTTGAGTACAATGAATGATTCAATAGATGCTTGTTATTCAGTCTTCAGAATCTCTGACTTTCTCTGTTTCAGGAAAGCACTTACTCCTGTGCACTAAAATTTCTTAGGCCAGTTCTTGCATGCAGAGACACTTTACTTGATCTAACAATTGGAAAAACTAAAAAAAAAAATTAAAAAAATCTTCTCATGTTGTCAGAGCCAGGCATGGTGGCATATACCTGTAATAACAGCACAAAGGATGCAAAGATCCCTGGAGTTTGCTGGTCAGTCAATCTAGCTAATGAAAGGACTGCTGGCTTAGTGAGAGACCCTGTCTCAAAACACAACATGGACAGTGATTAAGGAAAACATCCAGGATTCACCTCTGGCTTCCACATACATGGACACATACATACATACATACACATGTGTGCGCGCGCGCACACACACACACACACACACACACACACACACATGAATGAATGGATGGCTAACAAACAAATAAATACAACCTCTTGCCAAGACTATACAGCAGAAAAAAAGGAAAATCATACTTCTCTGATAACTTCAATTCAGCTTGGAACTGTAACTAGGCTATAACCACAAAAGTGTGTTATTGTAGGCATTTTTGTAATAATGCATCAAGTTGACATAAAACTAACCAACACAACACCAGAGCTTTGTGCCAAGGAAGATACAAAGCAGAATCTCAGATGTTTGGAATCAGTGCCTGAGATGTGTCCCATTCAGTGTGCTATTGACTCTTGGACTAATGTTCAGGTGAGGTTACAAATGTATGACTCAACCAGTGCCACACTTGAACCTGACCATTTCCCGAGAGCTTCTGGAGCAGATCGTTGTCATCTGAGTTGGAGGGACCTTAAAATAGATATCTATATATCTATTTATATATATCTATATATCTATATATTTATATAAAGTGAGCAATTTAGTGTGGTGGACGCAGCCATTCAAGATTGCAAGATTTTGTAGTCTGGCTAAAGGATTTTAACATCCTTTGTGAGTCTCTGAGTCTGAAATCAATGAGTAGCATAGAGAATTGGGAGAGATGCCTAGCAAATTTCTTGCAAAGTCACCCAAGAATGATTGGTAGTGTCATTGTCAGTGATAACAGCATAATATCCAAAGAACATAAGGAATCAAGATCATGAAACACTGATTTTTCTTTGTAATTAGCAATAATACTTGAAGCTACACAATTGTTTTCATTTGCTATGAATGACATCATGTTTTGTGGGCTATTATAAGTTTGCAGCCAGGTTTTATTAAACGTGAAGAGTGACTATGTCAATTAGATTTATTCTTCATGGTTCAAACCAAATTATCTTTGGTTTTCTATTGCTAACAAAGGACTATAAGCTTTAGTGGCTCACAACAATGTGAATTGATTATTTTTGTAGCTTTGATGAGTCTAGAGTCTATCTGTGGGTTAGCTGCATCCTCCCAGGGTCTCTTAGATTGCACTTAGCATGTCAGTGCTGCTATGACCTTACCTTCAGCTTGAGGCTCTGTTTCAATGTTGCAGATGTAATTCATTCATTGTTTGTACAATTGTGGGCCCCTCCTTCTTGCTAGCTCTCTACTAAAACTGCCTGCACTTCCTAGAGGCTACCCTCTTTCCAACAAACTCCGAGGGTCAGTAGGAAAAAATATTGACGAGATCACTTGATTGGGTCAAGCCCACACACATTAATTTAATCTTTGATTCACTCAAAAATGAACCCAGTTGTGGGTATGGTGTATCATCAGTCACTGACAGTACATTCAGAGAAGAGGAGAAAGGACATGAATCGGCCTAGCCATTTGTAGGGTCATTTAGATTCCACCGCCCTACAGTGTGTGTGTGTGTGTGTGTGTGTGTGTGTGTGTGTGTGTGTGTGTGTGCTCCCCATGAGCAGATGTAGGTGCACATGTGTTCTGCCTGTGGAGAAAGACCTCTGGTATCATATTCAGGCATTATATAATTTTTCTTTTGAGTCAGGTCTCTTGCTGTCATGGAGTTCATTTAGTAGGCTAGGTTGGATCCCAGTGAGCCTAGGGAATCCACCAGTCTCTGCCATCACAGCCCTAAAGTGACAAGCATGCCACTATGGATGGCTTTTTGGCAAGGAGGATCCTGGGCATGGAACTCCCTTCTTGCTTACATAGGAAGTACTCAACAACTGTGCCATCTCCACAGCTCCTCTACCTGACATGCTCTTATGAATTGATTTTGCATATCATGTTCCTCAGTATTTATAAGAATAATAGTAAATATCTCAGAAGACCAGACACTTTAAGTAGTTTTTAGACTTGATATGTACCACAGTAACCAATAAATTATGACTTTATGTACTTAATATAAAATTTTAGATAATTTTAAGCATCATATGACATCTGAATATATTAATGCAAAAATAAAACTGATAAACAATTGGTATATAGTAGATGAAACCAATCATGTGAAATTGAATGCAAAATTTTAGTGATTTATTTCCATTTTCCTCCATAATCGAATAAATTCTGTATGACTTTTAATATATGTAATCTAAACTGAAATATCCTTTATATTATTAAGAATGCAGAAGTGGCTACCACATGGTCTTCTTTGGTTGTATGCCTATTTATCTAAGGCAAATGATAAATATGCATATGGAATTTCAAAGAATAAGAAAAGAAAATGTGTGACCTGGAGGGCTAAGTCCTTAAAAATATGATACATACAGTGCTAATACGGGCCTTGATTTGTATGAATGCATGCATTTTTGTCCTATCACTTATAAAATGTATAAAATGAAAAAAAAAAGAGTGAAAATGGTACTTTACCATGAGCTTAAAAAATAATTGTTTTGCATTGCAGTGTCTTTTATGGCCCCGTAGTCTGTTCAAATAGCACTTGCCAAAATGAATGCCATTTTTAATGACTCTACCTATGGAATAAACACAACAACACTCATCTTCTAGCTTAGACACTTTGCTGATCCATTGTTGTCCATTTTAAAACAGCAGTGCATAAATCCAAAGCTTTACAAAGGCATCTTCATGAGAAAGGCAGACTAGTGACTCTAATTTCTTCAATAAAAGTGGTCTTCTACTGTTTCCATACAAGCAGGAGACTATGATTCGTAGTGATGTTGGAAGTGAATACAAGAGTCTGATGTAGCCCAGAACTGCCAAGTCATTCATTTCAGTGTTCTGGAATGATGTGGTTTCTGCATGTATTTTATGGAATACTTTAAGCTGGTATAGTGCACTGAAACTACTCATGAACTATAGATGAAAGGTTATGTAAAAGTGTGCTACTGTAACCATTGCTGAAATGCTACCTTCTTGCTCTAAATTAGTGATATTCAAACACTTTTCTTCAGTAACTTCTTAACTGAAAGGAAGCCACATTTTTGAATGTATCTTTTTTTACCCCTTTAAACTAAGTGTTCCTTTCTAATACAAAACAGTACTCAGTGATCCATGCAGATTTCCATTTATAATATTAATAGAAGACATGTTCCATGCTAATCCATCTCATTAATATTAAAGAAAGGACTCTGATACTGGTGAGCTCTTAATCATTCGCAATTAGCACCTAACTGTTAATTCTATGGAGGGCTCTTAGAGAAAGAAGCAGAAGTAGTTCCCATTTGCTAAATGTTAGTTATTTAACTTAGAGTATTTAATTCTGAGTAGCTAGACAAGTTTAATTGGTCGGTGAAAAATAAAACAGTCACTAACTGAGAATAACCACACATAGACATTTTGAAAATGCCCACGGCCTGACCATCTGGCTCATTTACCATGTGGGGTTCTGTGTCCTTCTAGGCCAGTCGATTAGGCATCAATGCAGAGGTGAGCCAACGTCCAGTTCAGGCAACCTCAACACATATCCCCAAATGCAATTAGCAGAATGGGCAGGTTGTCTGGTTCGGCTCCAACTGGAGCAGCTTGATTTCTCAATGTCAACTCAACCTGAAAAGGGGGAGCGGCTGCAATGTTCCTGCCATAAGGCAGGAACATTCCACGAACCAAAATAAATCTTTTATGCCAAGGATTTTGAGCTAAACCCAACTTCACTGGATGGTGTGGTCCCTCCACTTTCAGTATGCCTTTAGTCTGCCATGCAATACCCCTCTCTCCCAGCTCTAAACTCTGCCTCTTCTGTGCCAGGTCTTTCTATTATTCCTGTTTTGGAAACTTCTGCAGGAATCCAAGGTGCTGAAAGATTCTGTTCTAAGACCCTGAAGGGGGATTGCCCACAAATTAGATACACTTGAACGAAGGAGACTTCTATCTGGTTGCCCTGTCTCATTGACCTAATTCTTAGAGCTGCTTCCAGCGCCATTGTTTTTGGAAGAAAAGCTGAGATTGGCAGAAGCCCTTACCAAGCAGCAGGACTCTGTGAAATGAGCTGAAGAGAGACCTGTCCATCTCTTCTGTTCATGTCATTTACTCAATTAGTAATGATAGAGTGCCCCCAGGACACACCACACCAAATGTTGACTGAGACAACCTTTAACATCCGTTCCCCTGCCAAGTTTAGCAAATTAACCAGATTTAACTAAGCACAATTTTGACAGTTTCTAATTAATGGAATGAGGCTTTTTTTTTTTTAAAGAAAAAAATCTATCTCTTTCTAAAATTATGAAGAAATTTCCTTCTGCTGTCCCACTGTGCTCTGCTTCTCATTTCGTAAGTGCTGTTAGCTCTTGTGTGCTTTACTGCTCTGGTAACTGTCCTCTTCCTTCTCTTCAATGTGCCATTCCCTAGGAGCTTGACTTGACTTCTATTCACATTTGATAACAAGCCCATCTGCTACCTTTGCCAAATGTTAGACTTACTTCATAGCAGCTCTCCAGATGTGTGCGGGCACTGCAGCTGTGTAGCCTTCCATTTGCCATGAAGGAGAATCTGGTTTCAGCCTTCTGCCTTTCAATATGCCCTAATCCTCCCCAGCTGTATTTAAGTGCCTTACCCTTTAAGGATTTGGATGAAACAACATGGATAAGGCAACAAAAGTCAGCCCGTTAGATGCACACCAGCCATAAGGTTCCCTCCTGGCAGAGAACTAACCAGAAACTGTATTCCGTGTAAGGTTTGCTGGAGAACTAAATACATACACAAAAGATAAAGTAGTTAGTAGCTGATGTTTCAATCTCTGGATATAGTAAATCATAAGGACCAAGGTTGAAAGTTCCCGAATCCACTGGAAACACCCTTGGGAACTGATTCATCTTAAGGACATACCAGGAGAACTCTTGAGAAATCCCATGGTTCAGATCAGTGGTAGAGCAGATTCCATTTTGTCTCTGTAATCTGCTTGTGAGTTGCCTAAGCTAACATACTGAAACAGACTAGAGCAGTTTCTTCACCTCTGAATTAGGATCATAATGACTATTGTGTTCTGTGAGGGTTGTCTACATGAAGGATCTGGTAACCCTGTGTGTGCCTAGCATACCAGGAACCCAAACTGATTATTGAAGGTCAAAACTGCAATGATTTTATGTCACCATTTAGACAACTATCTTCCATTTTGGTATTTTCTTTGACAACTAGTAAGCCTGACAGCCTTTTTCTCAAACAATATTTGAGAACCAAAAGATAGGGAAGAATTGAGTTTTAACTTCCCTCATCCAGTGACATACACAGAAAAAAAAAATGGTAACAAAGACGTAAATAAAAATACAAAAAACAACAACAACAAAAACCATCACTAAGGTCATTAAGTAAGAAACTTGGTTGGATGTGCTAAATTAAGATAAGTACTGCCATGATCTTTAAAGAGACCTAGGGGTCAGGGTTTATGGGAGTGTTGGAGAGAGGAAATGATCTAATCATAATTTTAAATTTTTAGAAATCATTATTAAAAAATTTAAACACACACACAAACAAAATTCTTATTGTCAGGAAACCAGGATCCGAACCACAACATGAGACAATTTAGTCAATTTCTGATGTATCTATTATCTCTCAAAAGATTGACCACCTCATAATTCACTCAGTATGTTTCATGCTTAATGCTTGTCAATTTGACTAGATTTAGAATTACTGCAAAAACTCAAGTTTTGTCTATGAGGGTATTTCCAGAGATGTTTAACTGAGGACAAAAGACCCCAACATGACTGTAGGTGGCAGTGCCTCTAGGCTTAGTTCTTAGATTGACACAAGCGAGTGAGCACCATCTTCAGCTCTTCTTGCAGGAGCTGCCTCATGCTACTGCTGCCACAGCCACAGCTGAAGCTACTCTCAGCACTCTGCCCTCCCCACTGTGACTGACTGTGCCCTTCAAACTGTGAGCTGAAATATTTCCTTCTAGGCATACGTCAATTTTCTCAGCTCTTTTGTCACAGTGAAGATAAAAACATGACTAATACAAAAATACATTTCTTGTATAGAAAAATGCCTAGAAGTAGGACACCTTTTTTTCTTCCTAACATTTTTGATTAACAAAATGGCAATAAATATAGGTTGTAGAAGTCAAAGTTCATATTCTAACCCGACTAAAATTATCTATGCCATCTAAGCAAATTATGTACCTGTCCTAAGGTTTAGTTTCTTAATCTACAAAATGGGGAACTAATTCCTGTGTTGTAATGGTTATTGAAAAGAACAATAATTTTCTTAAATGCCCAGCTACCTTTTTGAAGTGTAATGTCATTAGCTAAAGGACAACTATAATCAATATTCATAATAGCTCTATTAGTTTTCTAGTGTAGTATAAAAAAGCCTCAACTTTAGCACCTTAAACTAACCCCAACAGGCTGTATAGGTCAGAAGTCCAGGAATGAAGCAGATTTCTTTGCTAAAGTGCAAGTATGAGATGAGCTGAGTTCTCATATGGATCTCCTATCCACTTCCCAGATCATGGATGGTTTGTGAAAGAATTCAATTCCTTTCTGCTATAGGGCTTGGGTGTCCGTACCTTGTTAGCCCTAATTCGAAGCTACTCTTAGGCCCTCACCACTACCCACATTGAGCTACCGTTGAATACTTAGCTTAGCATTCACAAATCCTTGAGTTTGAACCCCACTCAAAAATAGAGAAGCAAATGAGTATTCACATTCCCACACAGAACATCCTCCACCTTTGTAGGTGGCAATGGACAGATTCAATCTTTGCATTGAATCCTCCTTACACCATTCCTGTAAAAACAGGCTTAGATTTGATTCAATAATATAGGTTCCACTGGATTTGACTAAGTACAGGCATCATTTCCTTTTTGTATTTCACTGACTTGGGAACTTAATCATATCTGTAAAACCTTCTAGATTAATATTCAAGAGAGTAACAGGAAAAGACATGCTTCCATCAGGGATGAAGACTCTCTGGGGATTTCTGACAATTTTGCCTCCCACTATCATCTTGAGATGAATATCCATATTTCTATCTTTGTAGAAACTGTGACTCCAGGGATGTAGTCCTTTTGTCCAAGATCATTCAGGTAAAAATGTTTCTAATCAGATTGTATTTGGGGAATATCTGGCAATACTTTAAATCTGACTTAATAGCATAAATGTGGAGGTGTCTATAGACCTTCTTACTGGCCCAGGTTAAAATTTTGTTACTACAGGAGATGAAGACAGCTGCTGAAGAGTAGAGACATTCTCCATGAAAATCTTGCCTGGTTTATGTTGAATCATTCACTGGGAATCTAACCTGCTGTGTCATGATTAGTTCTTTGCAGCTTCCATATCTGAAACTATCCATTCATAAAAAGCTTTCTGTTTAGGACAACACTTCTCAGATTCACAGATACTGACATAGGGACTTTCCTGCTCATGACAAGGTGTTTAACACCATCACTAGCCTCTATTTATTTATGTTCACAGTTCCTAAACCTTCTGCCTTCAAGCTAACAAAAATTTCTTCTAGGATGGACCTTCATCTCTTCCAATCCTAGGATGGACCTCAGTCTCCTCCAGTCCTAGGATGGACCTCCAGTTCCTCCAGTCCTAGGATGGACTTCCAGCTCCTCCATCCTAGGATGGACCTCAGTCTCCTCCTGTTCTAGGATGAACCTCTAGCTCCTCCATCCTAGGATAGACCTCAGTCTCCCCCAGTCAATATCCCCTACTTTAGATAAAAGATTCTGGTCTTCCCTCACCTCTTCCTCCTTCTCTACTGGCTTGAAAACAGAGAGTGATTTCTACTACCAACACAGCCATCAGAGACCAAATTTTGGTAGTTTGATACTGTGAATACTGAGCCTATTTCCTGACCACAGGCCTGGAATACTTCCACTTACATGTTCAGTATGAGATATAAAATGCATTCCCATCTTTCTTCTCTCGCCACACCATATTGCCTGCTCCTCTACTATAGCAAATGTAGTTTTATCCTAACACTTTTGCAGAGTTGGTAGGTTTTACACACACTGCCTGTTTCCTCTTTGTTATACAGCACGTTCTCCTTGTGATGTAGCCTGTCCCCAAAGGAACAGTACTCACATTGAAAAGTAGTGCTTGATTCTTCAGTAAATACATATTTTGTTTGACGCTGTTCTAACAACCCAAATGGAGGTTTCTGTTGTAAACATTTGTTTCACAAGCAAACAACCAAAACGAAATGTTTCTTTTCATTGTTACAGGGCAATATCCATTTGCCTCCATGCCATTAGGGACTGCCTAACAGCTTTTGTAAATATTTCTACAGGCAGCTGGACACTCCAGACCCGTTCTCACCCATTTCCCAGGGGTTTCTTAATGCTCAGGCACTCCTCGGGGGGATCCATGACCTGTTTGATAGAAATAGGTGAATGCCAACACTATCCTGCACCTACGGCAGTTAAGGCTGGTATGCCTGCATGTATGAGTGTGTGTGTGTGTGTGTGTGTGTGTGTGTGTGTGTGTGTGTGTGAAGGAGAGAAAGAGAGAGAGAGAGAGTAGGTGTATTTGAATATGTCTGCATATCATTGTCTCATTCAGTCTAGAGGTTGTTAGGTGTATTCCTCTGTAGTTTTCTGACTTTATTTTTGGAAAGAAAGTCTCCTATTTAAAGTGGAGATCTCTAATTTGGCTAGACAGGCTGGTCAGCAAGTCCTAGATATCTTCCTGTCTCTGCCTCCCAAATGCATAAATTGCAAGCTTGTACCACTACCTATCTTGGTTGATTGTTTGATTGTTTGATTGGTTGGTTGGTTGGTTGGTTTACACAGGTGCTAAATTGAACTAGGGTCTTTTCACTTTCCCAGCAAGTACTTTGATAACCTAAAGACACTGCTTTTAGTAAGCAATATCTTAATGAGGAAATTAGCCCAAATATATGGGGGAGGGATGTATGTGTTGTGTTCATATGTGGCCTCCTTGGAAGAACTGTGTCACTGTGGGGTGGGCTTTTAGATCCCTTTTCTAAAGCTTCACTCAGTGTGAATGTCAGTCAATTTCCTGTTGCCTGAAAGATATAAGACTCTCAGTTCTTCCCGCACCATGTATACATGCATGCCACCATGCTCTCCTCATGAAGATAATGGACTGAATCTATGAAACTGTAAGCCAACCTCCTCAATTAAATGTTTTCTTTATAATAGTTACTGTGGTCATGGTGTCTCTTCACAACAATAAAACCCAAACAAAGACAGACTTTGGTATCGGGGATTTGGATATTGCTGTGATAGTCCTAACTATGTTTTTGTTTGGAGTAATATGACTTTGGTACTTTGGATTAAGAAATCAGTGGAATGCTTTAAGCACTGCTTAATGGGGCATACTAGTATGAGCATTGAAGATAATGGTGCTGATGATTTGAAATGTCAGGAGCTGGCTCAAGAGGTTTCAGAGAAGAATTTTAATTTGCTGCCTAGAAGTCACTTTTGTGATATTTTTGTGAAGGAAGTGGCTGCCTTTTGCCCTTGTCTCAAGAGTCTGCCTGAGGCTAAAGTGAAGAGTTTTAGATTAATTCCATTGGCAGACAAAATTTCAAAACAGCCTAGTATAGACTCTATTGTGTGGATATTAGTGGTAACTCTAGTGAAGATACACAATTAAAAGAAGCAAGTTGAGCAAGGAAAAATATTTGAGGGGAACCAGAAAATGGAATGGAGCTAAATCCTCTATTAAAGGAGATAAATGGATAAGAAGTGTAATAAATGGAATGATGACCTCAGGTCAAGATCCCACCCAACTAAGTTTCCAACTTGTAAAAAGGAACTAAAGAAAACTTAGAGCTGGGTGTGGTGGGGCACACCTTTAATCCCAGCACTGGGAAGGCAGAGACTGAAGGATATCTGAGTTTGATGTTAGTCTGGACTACAGAGCAAGTTTCAGAACCCCTAAGATTAGGCAGTCAAAGACAGAAAGCTGGTGAAGATGTAATTGAACAAGGGGAGCATTTTTCAGCCCCAGCAATCAGCAGAACTTGGCAGCTTTGGCCACATGATTCCAGGTTAATAGTTAAGGATAGAAGACACAGGTTATGGAATTTGTTTCCACACCTAAAGAAAACCTGAGGCCAGGCATGTGTCAAGGTGTCCCTGAATAGAAGCCTAGTAGAGAGGTCATTGTGTGAAGCTGTGAAGTCTGTATTGCCTTGAAGAACCCAAGATGGTAAATATGCCAGAGTCATGGGATACCTGCCAGAGAGAGGAATTTACAGGGAGTAGAACCAGCCCAAGACAAAGAAGTATGTTGCAGTCAACAAAGTTGAATGGAGTTAGAGATGTGGAGAGCATTTTGACATTAAACATGGAGATGCAGAGTTTGGAGTTTGCCCAGGTAGTTTTTGGTCTTGTTTTGGTCCAGTATTCCCTTTCTATACTCCCTTCTCCGTGTTTTCAAATGGTAATGTATATCTTATGCCATTAGATACTGGAAGTATGTGATCTGTTCTTTTATTTTGATTTTAAAAAACAATTACAATTAAGAAATTGCCATGCATCTCAGAAAAGACTTTGGACTTTGAAATGAGTTTGAGACTGTAATAGACTATGGAAACTTTTGAAGCTGGACTGAATGCATTCTTGTATTATGGTATGGATATAAACCTTTGGGGGCCAGGGACTGGAATGTAGTGGGTTGAAAGAAAATGGCCCCAAGAAGGAATAACGCTATTAGTGGGTTGGAGGAAGTGTGTCACTGTGGGGGTGAACTTTGAGGTCTCTTTTGCTTAAGCTGTCAGTCAACTCACTGTTGCTTGCAAGATGTAGGACTGTCAACTCTTCTGGCACCATGTCTGCCTGCATACTTCCATTCTCCACACCATGATGATAATGGACTGAAGCTCTGAAACTGTAAGCAAGCCCCCTCAGTTAAATGTTTTTCTTTATAAGAGTTGCTGTGGTCATGGTATCTCTTCATAGCAATTAAAAAACCAAACTAAGATACTTCACCTACTCAGAGATACTGATAAATTATCCACATAGAAGTTTTTGTTTATTTGTTTTTTAACAATGGTAAAGTACAGTGAGTTATCAACACTCAGATTTTTCTAAGCAGACTTGATAAACAGTTATTTCCTGAAGGCATCATGAATCCTCAAAGTACAGACACAGATGAAAGGAATATGTTCTTCACTAGCCCTTGCTATAGTATACCCAAACACCAGAAAACCCAATTAGCAAGATCATAACTTCCTTCTTTAAAAATGTGTGTTAGATAGTATATGAATACACATTAACAGTCATTTTATCTCTTACCAAAACTGGAAAAAATCAGAAACTTAGAAAACCCTGAATTAATAATAAAGAACATTTGTTTGGCATTTTTTGTAAGCCAGACTTTGATTTTGTCACTTAAATTTCATAGATTAATGAGAGTTATAGATGACTCATAGGTGGTAGATGGTAGGTAACAGATACAATATTACACTTAGTTGATTAAAAAACAGAGGGAGGGAGGGACAGAGAGAAAGAGAGAGAGAAACTTTAAAGATATATGGCTAGCAAATGGTCAAACTGGGTTTCAAAGCCAAATAATTAGAATAGACTACAACATAAGAACATAAGTGCTGGAATTAAAGACATGCACCACCACCTCCTGCTAGGATAAGAGTTTTTTGTTTTGTTTTGCTTTAATTTTTTTTTTTTTTTTTTTTTTTTTGTTTTTTGAGACAGGGTTTCTCTGTGTAGCTTTGCGCCTTTCCTGGAACTCACTTGGTAGCTCAGGCTGGCCTCGAACTCATAGAGATCCACCTGGCTCTGCCTCCCGAGTGCTGGGATAAAAGGCGTGCACCACCACAGTCCGGCTTGCTTTAATTTTTAAATTTAATTTATTCATTTATTTTACATCCCAACCACAGCCTCCCCTCCCCCCCTCTCACTCCCTCCTCCCCTTCATCTCCTCTCAGTCCACCCTACCTCTGTATTCTCTCAGAAAGGGGCAGATTTCCCATGGGCATCAGCAAAGCATGGCATATCAAACTGCTATAAGACCAAGCACCTATCCCCATATTCAGGCTGGGTAAGTCAATCCAGCAAGAGAAATATGTTCCCACAGTTAGTCAAAGCACCAGGGACAGCCCCTGCTCCTGTTGCCAGGAGTCCTACAAATAGACCAAGCTACACAACTATAACATATGCAAAAGGCCTAGGTCAGTCCCATGCAGACACCCTTTTGGTTCAGACTCTGTGAGTTCCCATGAGCCAGGCTGTTTCTTTGGGTTTTCCTCCAATGTCCCTAATTCCCCTGGCTCCTATAATCCTTCCTCCCTCTCCTAAACAGGACTCTCCCAGCTCAACCCAATGTCTGGCAATGGGTCTCTGAACCTGCCTCCATTAGTCACTGGATGAAGGCTCTCCAATGACAACCTGAGTAGTTACCAATCCAATCACAGGGATGGCCAACTCAGGCTATGCATGGGGAAGAGTTATTATTTGGCTAAAGAAAAAGGATACAACACAATAAAGCCAAGAAGTGAGTCCTGTAGAGTCAACTCCTGGGAGTGGCTCCATAGCTTCTGAACCTTGCCATTATGGTTAGTGGAGAGTCTACATGGTAGAAGGAAAGTGTAATAAGTTATTCCATAACTGTATTCCAATATATATTTACTTGTGGCACTTTTAGTGTCTCTGTGTAAATGGCCATTTTCTGTCCCATCATGGTAGCTGCCTCCAAATTACTATATAGAGACTTATTATATTTATAAATGCTTGGCTAATAGCTCAGGCTTTTTACTAACCAGCTCTTATATTTTCAATTAACCCATATTTCTCATTTCCACTCCCCCATGTAGCAGTACCTTTATTAGCATGGCACATTCATCCCCTGTTCCCTCTGTGTCTGCTGGCAACTCCTCTGACTCAGACCCCTTCTTCACAGCATCCTTAGTTTGGTTGCTGTACTTACACTTCCTGCCTGGCTAATGGCCAGTCAGCATTTTATTAAATCAATTTAAGTGACAAATCTTTACAGTGTACAAGAGGATTATGCCACAGCACCTCTGGATACCTGGTTCTTCATTGTCCTCAAATCCACCATGACCAGAGAGACATGGGCTGGGTGTGAGTACCACTTGCATCTCTCTGCTCTTAACTAGCTCTTACAATAAGAGATCACTTAGTCTCTTCTGAGTGGCTCTAAGGGCCTCTCTGATGGTTTCACTGACATATATATTCGGCCCTCAGCTTCTGATTGTGCAACTTCCAATCTGTTTTCCAACTCTGCTGTATCTCAGAAGTGATTATTATTAATATAAAATGCTGTTAAAAAATTAGTCAGAGAGAAGGCTCCTGTGAGGCCATCAAATTCAGTGGTTAGTGTATGTCAGGTACCAACACATTGCCTTGCACTCCTCTTGCATTTTGCATAGCTGACTCCTGCAGCCTTATAAGTATTTAATTGATGCTAGATTAGAATCCGTTTACTATGGAGTTTTTAAACCTTCTGCCAGTTTTTACTGTTATCAGTTAGGTTCTGAAACCTTTCCTCTAATCACGACTCTTTCTATTTTCTTGGAAGAAGGACTTTTGAAACAATGATATCCCCTTTGAATGAGGTTTAGGCTGCATGCTTTTTCATTGGCAGGACTGTAGTATGGGGAGAAAGGGAGTCAGACGTGACAGGCAATAAGCCATGATTTAAATCACTGCTTGCTCTCAAGCTCTTTCAACAACCTTTATATCTCTGCAACTCTTATTTAGTGACAGTCTCAAAATCACCCCCTTTTCATCTTTATCACAATGGATGTGATCTCCAAATGTATTTCTGCAAAGGAGAAAAAAATTAACACACTCAGACCTAGGGAAGATGTTCAATTATTTTGATTGTGTTTCTTGAATGAACACATTATTTCTTAATGGGCCTACCATTCCAGGTAGTTCAAAGGAAAAGAATAAAACATCATAAATGCAGACAGCAAACGTGAGTCTTCTCCTCCTGGTGGCTCTGCTGGAAAGGTGATAGACTTTAAAACACTGCTATTGTTTAGCTCAGCTTTGAAAATTAGGAGAAAAAAATATTTCCATTCTAACAGTCCCTCGGACAATCTCTCCAGGAATCTTTCATAGCAGAAGGGGAGGTGTGGCAGGACAAGACCAAAGTCAAGCAGGTCTCCTCCATGAAAACTGTGATGTGAACTGAGCATCACAAAAAGAAGGGCAGCAGGGAGCAGGGAACACAGGCTACCTTTGCGCTCCCAAGCTTTCCCCTCCTACTCCAAAAGAGCAGTGCCTGAGTCTTAGGCAGCTTGTAAAAGCATGCATTACCAGACTGGATAAAAGAGGCACTTTGGGATACAAATTGGGGGATTTTTATCCAAATTACCTCTTAAGAGATATCTACCATTTAAAAGATCATTGTCTTTGTATTTAAGACTAAATGAACTACCACTTACAAATAAAACACTATGTGGCATGTTGTAAACCTGTTAGCACATGTATGTAAGCAAAACATATGATCTATTGTCTCTCTGAGCTCAATGACTTTAAACATGTATTTTAACATTTCTTACAGTCTGGAGTGCTTATTGCTTGTTACATCCAGGTTGGCTCATTGAGACATCAAAATAACATATGTAACTGCCAGTTTGGGGGGTGAAGGAGGGGTAGAAATTCTGGACGGTTTATAAATGTAGTTCTAAAGCCAAATAACAAGTCCCTTTGTACTCTGACACAGTTGTGGGTAACAAGAGGCTTCATTTTCCCAAAGAAGAAAATAATTTTGAATGTGTTTTACTGCTTTATGGCATGCTTGGGCAGTCTCACAGTTTGTAAGACTTTCCATCTAATGACCATCCATGACCAAATACAAGCTTTACATTCTTTCTTTCCTTTGGCTTTTTTCCTGCCTTTTTCTGTGTTTCATGTTTCATGCTAGAGATTAATCACAAAAACCATGAGTGCTAGGCCAGACTCTACCCCTGAACTATATTCTGAATCTTAAGTTTTGCATCATGTAGAGGTACAGAGTGACCATGGGAAGAACTTGGGACTTTGCTCAAACTCTTTTACAAGAATGATATTAGACTGGACAGTGGTAGCACACTCCTTTAATGCCAGCACTCGGGAGGCAGAAGCAGGTGGATCTCTGAGTTCCAGTCCAGCCTGGGCTACAGAGTGAGTTCCAGGATGGTCAGGAATGCACAGACAGACCCTGTCTCAAACAAACAAACAAAGAATGATTTAGGATACACAAAAGAAACAGAGACATGGAGAAGCAAAAAAGATCAGGTGCGCTCACGTGCGCGTGCACACACACATACACACACACACACACACACACACATACTGAAACTGCAAGAAATTACTGCAATCTGCTGCCACTTTGAACATGAATTTGCCATCGGCTCACTGAGAGTTTCATTCATAACTCAAACTTTTCTAAGTCTGTTAAGTTTTATTGTGTCATTAGAAACCCCCTTTTTCTTCAAAAATATAGTTCAAAGGCATGGGATTTTAAACTCCAAAAATGATATTACATTAGACTACAATATTTAATCATTACATTTGCACAAAAGATGCCATTGTAAATAAAATAGGCTGTTTGTCTCTTTCACACAAAATAGTATCACAGTGGAAAATACACTTGCTGAGACAACTGTTTCCTCAACACATAAACTTTCAGAGTTGCTCCTGAAATGACCACTGCCCACACAGTGGGAAGAAAGAGCGCCAGAGCTCATGACAAAATAGCTGTGGAACTGCACACATCATGTCTACATCTGAACATACATATGTTCAGAAAGGCCAAACTTAGCTAGAAAA
The DNA here is from genome assembly GCF_903995425.1 of Onychomys torridus. NCBI lineage: Eukaryota > Metazoa > Chordata > Mammalia > Rodentia > Cricetidae > Onychomys > Onychomys torridus. The sequence goes on from NC_050448.1 coordinate 123,244,640, forward strand.
CAGTCCATATATTCTACTATTAAATACAAAAGGGTGGATAGATGTAGAAGGGTCTGTTCATAATGACAGTAGCCTCCATAACTATGTGACTCCCACCAGCCTAGTCTCCTTCACAAGGACTATTGTGACAATGATTGATAGTGGAAATTTCCATGTCTGTTGTGGAAGGTGACCAGCACATATTTTGTTACTAAAAATTGCTATAATTATGAAGCCAGCACCTTCTGCTTCCTATTTCTATAGAAGTGCTATGACCTCAGAACTGTGCAATAATACAGCAACAACATCAGAATAGTTTATTAAATTGCACCCTGCTAAGTTTATATGTTATACTGAGTTCATGAAATTTCTCAATGAAATATATTAATGTCTTCACACTTGGGAGGGAGAAGCAATGGGGATGTTATTATGATTTCAGTATGAAATGTTTCCCATAGACTTGTGTATTTGGACTTCTGGAACATTGCAAAACTGTCTGAGGAGGTTGTAGAATTGTTGGAACATGGTATCTTCCTGGCAATCAGAGGCACCACTATGAGCTGGCCTTGAAGGTGACATCTATTTCTGATTATGAATCAGTTTTCTGCTTCCTGATCCTCCAAGATGTGAGCAAGCCTTGAGGTTCTCCTGTCATGCCTTCTATACCTCTGAAACTGAACCCAAACAAGTTGTCCTGTCTTAAGTTGCCCCCCCCCCACACACACTTGGGTAATTTTTCATTGCAAAGAGAAAAGTAGTTAATACAGAGGGAACTGAGATTGGGCCAACTTCATCACATTTATGAACTTTCTATCCCTATGGTTGCATAACCTTCCAATAAACCCATCTATAATTGAAAAAAAATAAAAAAAACCTGATTCACTAATTGTTTATTTTAGTTTCTAGGAAACTTGATATGCCCTGATTTTATGAATTTATAGGCAAGTGTGCTAAGTTTTTCTTGTTTATTATCTGTGTTATTTTCCTTCACTCTGATTTATTTCAAGAGTTATATATTTTTATATTTCACCTGTAGGAATAGTGTGTGCATGTAAACACAAATAAGTGTTGAGGTCAGTACCATTGTGTGACACTCCAAGGCTCTGCTACCTCCATTCATTCTATAAGGAATGGTATCACACACATAGTTTTCACTTCAAGTGAAAGTGCCCTTAACTTCTAAAATGATAGGAAATGTGTTAATGAGTTTGCTCCCTTACAAAACAAGACATGAATGTGAAGCTGTGAATTGGTGAGTTGATAACTTATTTATGGCTCAGAACATCTGTTTACCTTGTGCTTCCTCAGGAGAAGGTAGGGTTCACATGCTGCACTGTATTTCCAGTTCATTTGCAGACTGAAACTTCTGCTTAAGAGAAGGAAGTAAAAATAAATGCCCATAGCAACTCTACCTGTGTTTAACTGTTGAAAGAGATGAATCACAAATGTGTGGCTCACAATGCAGATTTTAATACCTTTATGAGAGAAGAAGTACCTATACCTATGGCCAAAATAAACCTCGACTGACCCTATGGGTCTTTGCCATGGGTGAAACCAACTGGGACTTTTGGAATGGTAGGTAATCAATTTAGTCTTACTAAATACAGTTCACATATTAAATTATGCAAAATACAAGAACCCTTGAGTCGAAGTTGAGGTAGAATGGAGACCTCAAGGCACTCCAGCTGTTAAGCGATAGAGAGCTGGGTAGAGTATGCTATGGGGATGCAATTCTTAGCTGAATTGCTTTGAATAATTCTCCTTGCTTAGAAGCAAATGATGATACATGCTGCTAAACTCCAAAGAAGAAAAATAGTTTAATGATTTAGATTACGAACATCAGTATTAAAAAAAGAGAAGAAAAAAAAAACCTGAAATGTAAAGCCCCTCCAGTCGATAACAGGACAGTTTTGTAAACCACTTAAGGCTGTGATAAAATCCTACTTGACTGGCCCACGAGCAGATGTGACAAGTTGAATTTATTTCCTCTCTTACCAGGAAGCTTTGCAGGAAACTCTTAACATATGGTGCTTTTCGCTTCCATCTAGAGCTATAAATGTTATTGGAAAAGGACGTTCCCAAGAGCAGTGAGTTTCTGACGTCTCTGCCAAATGGAGTCCAAATGATCCTTCTGTGGTTCTGAATTCCCCAAGTTCTTAGGAGTTGGCAACCCAGGTCTCTGATCTAAACACAACTCACTAATTTAATTATTTTATTATAGATTTGTGGAAGCTCTTTCAGACTAGTGACTTAGCATCTGTATTGTATCTAGCCATACAGGAAACACAAGTTAGAATGGTGTAAATATTTTGTTTCTTAACTGCTTTCATTTGAAAACTTGGACACCACTTCACACAGAAACCAGGCACCACAAATCGAGCACAAAAGAATGTGAAATTGAGATAAGTCAAATTTGCAGAAACTTTTCTCATCCAGGGAGTTTTTTATGTTGTTTCTGGGTTGAATGTAGATATGGCATCTAACACTGTATGATGAGGGGTGTTGAGTAATCATACAGAATAGAAATGTTGCTGGTAAAAGCTATTAACTATCTTATGTATAGTTCAGAAGACATCACTGACAGCTGAATATGTAGGGTACATCCTTGCTTAATGCCCCTCTGAAGCACTTCCTCTTAATCAAGTAAAAAGACAAAATTGATGCTTTGAACATGAGAAATGAGCTCCTACCTGAGCAGCAGCTTTCTCTTACAAACCCACATAGTGCATTACTGAGTGAAAATATCTAGCATGTAAGTGTAAATCTAGAAACAACTTATCACAATTATATAAACATATCACAAGTTTGATATTATAGTAGAAACATTTTCACAATCATATAAACATATCACAAGTTTTATATTATAGTGGAAACACTTTGAAATTTTAATTGTAATTTAACAGCTATAGTAGGAAAACAAAATGTCACCTGAGTATTTGAACCCAAAGTAGTTCTTAGGACAAAAAAGGGAATAAACAAATCATATTATACCAAAAGCTTTGTATTTTAAAACATCCTCTTAAAAAAAAAAAAGAAAGAAACCCAAAACCAACCAGCAATACAAAACCCTTTAAGGGTAAGTTTTGAAATTTTGGGGGTTAATTTTTAGTATTTAATAATTCATAATACCCTACTGTTATTAGTAATGCTCACTTAGAATCAACACCTCTACTTTTTGAGGGTTACTATTGCTGTGATGAAACACCATGACCCAAAGCAGCTTAGGGAGGAAAGGGTTTATATCACTAATGGTTCCATATCATCACCAAGAGCAGTAAGGGCAGGAACTCAAGCAGAGCGGGAACCTGGAGGCAGGAGCTGATGCAGAGGCCAGAGAGGTGCTCCTTACTGGCTTGCTTCTCAGGATTTACTCAGCCTGCTTGTATATAGAACCCAGGATCACCAGCACAAGGGTGGCCCCATGGATCACTAATGAAGAAAATGCTCCCACAAGCTTGCCTACAGCCCAATCTTATGGAAGTAGTTTCTCAATTGAGGCTCCCTCCTCTGATGACTCTAGTTTGTGTCAAGTTAACACAAAACTATTCAGGGTATCTACTTAAATACTAATATTCATTCCCTTTCCTTTCAATGTAATATATCATCAAGCTCAATTTTCCCTTGTGTTGTAATTGTTTACATTGTCAACTTGATGGGATCTAGGATTTGCCTTGGGGACAAACCTGCAGGCATGTCTATTAGAAGATTTACAGACTGGCTTCACTGAGGTCTGAAAACCCACCCTCAATGTGGGTGGCACCTTTCCACGGGCCATCTACTTTTTAATAATGTCCTGAACAATATAAAATAGAGAAAGTAAGCAGAGGCCAGCTTTCCCCTCTCTCTCTTTGCTTCCTCACTAGGGATGTGATGTGACCAGAGGCCTCTAGGTCCTGCTGTCATGGCTGACTGCACTTCTTCTTAAAGCCTAGATGAAGCCTCCCTCCTTTAAGTTTTTTTGTTTTTTTGTTTTTGTTTTTTGTTTTTTTTTTTTTTTTGGTCTGGTACATTGTCATACCAACAAGAAAATCAACTAACACAACAGTTAAATAGATTTCCTCAGCACAGAACTTATCAATAATCTCATAGAATGTTACCCTTTTCTATTTCTAATCACTCTTTGTAAGAGACTACACTTTTAATTTCAATTATTCTAAACATTAAAACTGGTTTTAGAGAGACAAGTCCCCTATATCAATGCCAAAGAAAAAAGGCAAAGTTAAATGTGTCATATCTAGCTTCTTGCATGTGCTAAAAAGCAGATAAATGCCTACACTAAAGCTGGAATGTTCATATAAGCATCGGATTTCATTATTAATATAAAATTAGCATAAAATGATGCTGTAGTTTATTTTCTCAAATATTAATTATTCAAGACTGCTTTCTTTAAAGCCGAATGGGTATTTTCTTGACAGCTCTACCAAGATAACTTCCTCATTTTATCTTATATTCTAGTATTTGGTATTGGTTCTAAAACTAATTACAGGTTCTCAAAACACCAGAAGAAAAGTGGCTTCAAATATTTGGTGGTTTGATATTCATCATGCCATGATTAAATAATCAAAAATAATTTGATGGTTGACTGAAATTATTATGTGTCCAAAACCTACATTTTAACTCATATAATTTTCTATTAAAAAGAAGGAGCAGACTATAAAATTGAATGTTGTTGCAATCAGCTTTTACAAACTAGATATTTTCTAGACCAACAACCATTTTAGAACTAAGAAGAAGTTTGGGGGGACTCTAACAAAAAGCCTCAATTTTGTAGATGAGGCAAATGAGTTAAGAACAGATTTTTTTTTCAGACCTCAAGGACTGATATTATATCAGGAGATAAATTTAAATCATGAGAGTTTGGGCTGATTTATACAGGCAGGTGCCCTAAATGAACCAAACTTTTAAGATCTACAGTCCTTGCCCCTTGACTCCTAAGGAGTTACTCACTTCCCTTGTCACAATTGCTGAGTGAGAACTAAATATCATTGGGATTTTTTATAAAGAAGGCAAAGATTAACAGGCCCAGAAAAGCAACACCAATTTCCACTTTTTTATGATAAGCAGTTTACTTACTGTAATTCAAAAGGAGAACCTGCTCATTCACAGGCAAATACAGTCAGTCAATCCAGGAAAACACACACAGTAGTAGTAGTAGTAGTAATACAAAAGAAGAAACAGGAACCTCACTAAAGAATGTAATTGCTATTTTTTCTTGGGCATAAACAAGTTTTCGTCAAGCCAATGAAAGTTCCTAAACTTGCCAAAACATCAAATTTTCCATAAAATGAACGAGCGAATAGAATCTGCTCATCACACATGTGACTCTACATGTGAATGTTTTTCTTCCTTCTATTTCCTTTAGCCTTCCCCCACACTTCATTCATGGTAGTCCTTCTAGCAGGCATTTCCAACTTCCTGATATTACAGCAGGACATTGTCTTCTGCAAAGCTCACAGCAGTGAATCATACCATCCAGTCACCCTGCTTAAAAAAATAAATCTCATGATGTTTAAAGTTAGTTTATGATTCTGCGTTGGGTCACATTCATAGCTATCCCAGTCTACACACAGCCCATACATGCAGGCTGAACATACATACTTACCCTTATGGAAATGAATGCTTTAGATAGTGAAATGGGTCAACAGTGACTTTACAACATAAGATGTCTACTTAACTTACAGTTTTTTGCCTCCTTCCTTTCTATTGATGCATAATTGACAACTGAACTTAAAAATAAAGTTCAAAAAAGAAAAAAATTATCTTCAGCAGCTAAAGCAGGAAAGAGTTGATGTGAACATGCTGCTCCCTAAGGATGGATATTTTATCCACACCTCACTGTGGCCTGGACATGTTGACTTATTATCAATGTTTCTTGGTGCCTGTATTCTGGTATTCTCTGCTTATCCAGGACAAGAGGAGATGTAGAAAGTCATTTGTGTGAAGTTGCTTCTTTGATGCAACTATTATTCATGTCACTTAACATACAAGGATGACTTTTCAAGCCTTTTAGATACTGAGAGTTAAAACAAACCTCAGGACACAACCCTAGTACATCCTTCACTATCAGCCCATCATGCCTGAGAATACCACAACCTGACTTTACAGTCACTACATAGCCTGAACTGAACAGTCAAAGGAGTGATCAAATCCTGCATAATATGAAGGGAACTCTTAAAACTTGATAACACCTAGAGAGGTGGGGTTTGTAGAGTGCTTCCTGCCATGTGTTCCTTCTCTAAGTTGAGGTGTGCTTTTCTGTTGTATGATCTAAGCATCAGTGAAGTCAGTGACATCACATATAAATGCATTCTTTTAATTCTTATTTTCTCTACATTCAACATCAGGAAGATAAAGCTTGTATACTCAAATATACATGTTACAAATTGATGCTGCATCTCTTTATCAAGTACAAACTGACAATTATATTTGCAAAACTTAAGAGTATCATTAAACAATACATAGGAATAAGCCAGATGTGTAAATGAGCACATGTCCACATTAAGAAAACAACTGGAACATTTTAAGTGAAAGCTTCAACCTAGACCCAAGGCAACAGTGTGAAGAAACCCTTGCCATGCAGTTAGAGAACTGCCTAGGGTTCTCTCTTCTACGGTGCTATGTTTTGTGGGTCTCAGGTAGCCTAATCAGTTCTATTCACTGTCATCTTGATAGGATCAAAAATCACTTATGAGACAAACTTCTGGGTATGTCTGCCAACAAGTTTCTAGAACGGGTTAATTAAAATGGGAAAACCCTCTCTAAGAGTGAGTAGGTAGATGTGACATTTTATGGGTCAGAATCTGGACTGAGATAAAAGGAGAAAAAGCAAAGCACAAAGCCAGCACTCACTGCTTTCTGTTCCTAACAATGGGTGCATTATGATTGGCTGCTTCATGCTCAGGCCACCATGATGGGCTGTACCTTTGAAGTAAGCCTTTTCCTCCACAGGCAGCTTTTGTCTAGTGTTTCATCACTCCATCTCAGCAATGAGTAAAGAAATGAACACAAGAAAGTGACTAAACTGCTCTACCTACACTTGAAGCATCTCTAAAGCAAAGTGGCTTGCTCTACTGTAAGGACTAAGAGATTTTTTTTTTGAGACAGGGTATTATTGTGTAGCCTTAGTTGTCCTAGAACACCTGCCTCTGCCTCCCAGCTGCTGGGATTAAAGGCATCCACCACCACTGCCTAGCAGGAAGTCTTATTATATGAAAATTTGTTTATAAAAATAGTCTTATAATTCATTTAACTCGTGTAAATTCTAAAAATAATGGCGCACTTAATTGCTTGTACAAAATCTGGTTTAAAAACAATAGCCCATGTTTGTCCTTCTGAGTCTGGGTTACCTCACTCAGGATGATTTTTTGCATTTGCCTGCAAACCTCATGATATCATTGTTTTTCTCTGCTGATTAGTACTCCATTGTATATATGTACCATATTTCCTTTATCCATTCTTCAGTTGAAGGGCATCTAGGTTGTTTCCAGGTTCTGGCTATTACAAACAATGTTGATACAAACATAGCAGAGCAAATACCCTTATGGTATGATTGATCATTCCTTGGGTATATACCCAAGAGTGCTACAGCTGGGTCTTGGGTGAGATGAATTCCCAATTTTCTAAGGAAGCACCATATTGATTTCCAAAGTGGCTGTACAAGCTTGCATTCCCACCAGCAGTGGAGGAGAGTTCCCCTTGCTCCACATCCTCTCCAGCATAAGCTGTCTTCTGTGTTTTTGATCTTAGCCATTCTGACAGGTGTAAGGTGGTATCTCAGAGTCGTTTTGATTTGCATTTCCCGGATAATTAGGGATGTTGAGCAATTCCTTAAATGTCTTTCAGCCATTTAAACTTCCTCTGTTGAGAATTCTCTGTTTAGTTCTATAGCCCATTTCTTAATTGGACTGGTGGGCATTTTGATGTCTAATTTCTTAAACATGGTATGTACTCACTGATAGGAGGATACTAGATGTAAAAAAAAGATGACTAGACTGCTACACAACTCCAGGGAGGCTACCTAGAAAACAGGACCCTAGGAAAGACACAGGGATCACCCAATGACAGAGAAATGAATGAGATCTACAGGAACAACCTGGACGACAGTGGGAGTAATGAAGGGCAAGGTTTGAGGGAAAGAAAGCTTAGGGGAGCAGCAGATCCCAGCTGGATCAAGAACAGAAAGGGAGAACAAGGAATAACAGACCATGAAAAATGAAGACCACATGAGAACAGGAAGAGGCAGAGTGCTGGAGTGCTGGACAGGTCCCCAGAAATCCACAATGATACATCTTCTGTAGACTGCTGGCAATGGTTGAGAGAAAGCCTGATCTGACCTAGTCTGGTGATCAGATGGCCAAATACCCTAACAGTCGTGCTGGAACTCTCATCCAATAACTGATGGAAGTGGATGCAGAGATCCTCAGCCAGGCCCCAGGTGGAGCTCCAGGTGTCCAATTGTCAAGAAAGAGGAGGGAGTGTGAGAGCGTGAATTGTTGAGCCCAAGATTGGAAAAAGCACAGGGACAAATAGCCAAACGAAGGGAAGCACATGAATTATGAACCAAAGGCTGTGGAGCCCCCAGCTGGATCAGGACCTCTGGATAAGTGAGGCAATTGAATAGCTTGAACTGTTTGGGAGGCACCCAGGCTGTGGGACCGGGACCTGTCCTTAGTGCATGAGCTGGCTGTTTGGAACCTTGGGCTTACACAGGGACACTTTGCTCAGCCTGGAAGGAGGGGATTGGACCTGCCTGTACTGAATCCACCAGGTTTAAATGAATCCCCAGGGGAGTCTTGGCCCTGGAGGATGTGGGAATGGAGAGGACTGGATGGGGGAAAGGTGGGGGGGGGGGCGGGAGGGGGGAGGACAGGGGAACCCATGGCTGATGTAAAATTTTAAAATTACAAAAGAAAAAAAAGAGATAATTAAAAAAAAAAACCAGCAACAACAAAACAAAAACAAAAAACAAACAAACAAATCACACAGTAGGCTTTGGGTAAGGTCAACCTTATCCCAAATCTTCAATTCTAGTATTATCACATTGTGGATTTCCCTTCCAGTCCAGTTTGAATACAAATTGCAACAGACTTTGCACACAAATGCCTATCATTAGAAGTCTCTCATGTCTCCACTTCTAATGAAATCTGTTTCTCAGCCTCATTATTACTCTCCATCCCTTGATAGCACGCTCCTGTCGCAGATCATCAGTCCCTCTTCTGGCTTCATTTGCTTGCCTAAGCAGCCTTGACGTTAGGGTCAGTCATTTTATTAGATTGTCACACTCTCTTGCCCAAGAGCTGCCATTCTAATCCCCAAGAACTGGTAAGTACAGTCATCTGCCTTCTTGCCTTCCAGTCCCAGGCTGCCAGACACTGCCGGAGAAAGTCATATAGACACGTTGCCTGCTTCCACTCAGTTTTGAGTTCCCTGCAGCTTGACAGAACTTGTTCTTGAGGGTGTTTTACAGCCTTTGGTCTTCTCCTAAATGTCATACTATTCCTTCCCACCTTGGTTTTAATGGGACACATTCGTCCAGGCCCTAAAGAAAGCTCAGTGTTTGATTCTTCCCCTATCTAAAATCTCAGCATTCACTTCTGGTAACCTCTCACTTCTCTCTCTCTCTCTCTCTCTCTCTCTCTCTCTCTCTCTCTCTCTCTCTCTCTCTCTCTCTCCCTCTCCCTCTCTCCGTCTCTCCCTCTGTCTTGCTAAACCTTTCCCATGAGTCCTTAGCCATTTTATCCTGCAACTTTGCTTGCATACCTTCCTTAGTGAGTCACTCCGGGCACTCATTGTGCCTTGTTTTGTCCTTGACCTTTCTTGAAGAGTGGCTGCACCAGTTGATTCTGCCTCCTTGCCACCTACTCCCTCAGTGTCTTTGGCTGTCTCTTCCAAACATGAGTGACGATGCGTTTAGCTTGTTCCTTTCTGTTCCTTGTAAGGAGACAGAAACTTATAACCCTGCAGTGAGTTAGTCCCCTCTGGGTGCCCTCCAGAAGCACCCTCCTCTGATGTCTGCTTCCTTTCAGTGGTAGCCATTCTTACACAAATCCAAGCAAGGTTCAGAGTCCATAGTGAGTCTGCTTTCTACATCTCCTCTGCTCCTCCTGACCAGTAGTTGACTCTTCCTGCCATTTCCATTTGTACAATTTCTCTCACATTTGTGTTCTATCTGAAATTACCTTCCAAAATGACTGAAACAGATTAATATAATTTTCCCCGAACTGCTTCTCTTTCAATTTTTTTTCACCTAAAAATGCATATGTGCTCTGGGATTTTCAAGTCCTTCAGTGTTCCTTAATTTACCTTTTATCCTTAGATTTTCTCACCCTTATCCCATCATAAAGAAGCCCATGCTCTTCTCTTTGTAAAGCCTGAGATTACCAGCCACTTGCCTGAACCTGCAGTGGGTAGGAAGAAGATGAGGGAGGGGGGCAAATCCCAAACGGCTGTTTCCCTCCAGAGAAATATTGCCAACACCCATGATATCTGAATAAAGAAAGGAAAATGCAGGTACAAAGGGTCTCAGAGTCAGAAAGCTCTTCAAGCTGTGTATGCACAGAACACATGCTATTCTTTTTGTGGAATATACTTTTTTGGTATATATATGGGACTTAGCTTTATCTATATAATAAAATTCAGTGTTGAATAAAACACAATAATAAGGACAGGCTTAAACATTGCACAGATGAGGAGGCAGGAGCATGCACAACTGAGCAATGTGTTCACCAGAAGGAAAAACAAGTTAAATAGATACTATGCAGGAAGTTTTGGTCAAGTGATGGGAGAATGGCTCAGTGGGCAAAGGCTGCTTTCACCAAGTCTGATGATGTGAGTTTGATGCCTGCGATCCAAATATTGGAATCGACAAGTTGTCTTCAGACCTACAGGCATGCACACACACATACACACACACACACACACACACACACACACACACACACACACACACACATATACACACATAAACATGCTCCCACATATGACATACACACAAAACAAATTATATAAAATGTCAGACAGAATTTACAAATTTCTTCCTTGAATGCCCTTTCTCCTAAAGAGCTTCAAAATGTGTGTCATCCACAAAGCCCTGTGACCTCCAGGGCTCTAAAGTCATATTCTATGAGAATCTCACATTTCCCCTCACTTACAAGTGTGCTTTAGCTAAGACAGTTTGAGGGGTATTTGGAATTATGTATTTACATGTGAATTTAGAATATGATAGGTTTCCAAACACCCTTAAATGAACCTAAGAAAGCAACCAATAAGATGGCAGCAATCGAGTGAAAAAAATTACTTACAGGTGGCATAACAGCATCCATTCTCAATTTATACACACATACACACACACACACACACACACACACACACACACACAAACACACACACACACACACACACACACACACACACACACACACACACACACACACACACTGTCTTGGGTTATCCAAGTGCTGTGCTTCAGTACTCGAAGGCAGGTTTGAGGGTCAAATCAAGCAGACTTTGGTACTGATTCTCACTTTGCTATTTCCTAGCTGTGTGACCTGGGCATGAATCCAGATCTCTATGAATTCCAGTTTCCCCACTTGAAGAATGGCCATAAGAACTACCTAGCAGAAATGTGGTATGGATAAGAAGGAATATATTTGACTAACACAACTTGGAAGACATTGCACAAATTTAACAAATGCCTGTTCCTACCCATAAAGTGTACAATGAACTGCAGCTTCCAATTCTCCATCAAAGTGAACCTCATAAATATTCGACATTGCTACCACTGAGGTCTTCATATCCACAGTAGAGTCCTTAATGATCCCAAGGAAACAGGAAAGGTGACACATTTGGGCAATTTGAATTTCCATTGTTAATGACTTTGTACAATTTAGTAGATATGTGTAGCACTGAACCATGGCTTTAGCTATCTCAATAAAGGAACTAACCTCCATTTAACATCTTTCAATATATGAAAACCTGGCTTTACCTTCAATTTCAGGTACTGTTATCCAAGGGGAATTCTCTAATAACTCATTTGTTTGTTTGTCTTGACGATATTTTTAGCTTTTATTAGTGTATATGTTACATACATTAATAAGACAATGTGATGTTTCCATTGCACTGAGCACTGTTTTCATACAACCATCTGTTTGTTTATCTTCACAACAGCCTTCATATCACTCCCCACCCCTAGTAAACATGATTCTATTTGGAAGTTGACTGCTTTGATTTCCACATGAGAGAGAACATGTGGTATTCTTATTTCTGTGCCTAGCTTATTTCATTTAACATAATAGCCTAATTACATTTATTTGGCTGTAAATGAGAAGGTTTCATTTTTCTCATGGCTCAATAACACTCAATTGTGTATATATGCCACATTTTCTCTGTCCATTCCTCTATGAGCATCTAGGTTGATTCAATATCTTCACTATTGTAAATAGGTCCACAATAAACAAAAATGTGCAGGTATTTCTTATTATGGGCTGACTTTAGTTCATTTGGATATATACTCAGGAATAAAATATCTGGATAATAGGGTACCTAAATTTTTGGTTTTGGTTTGTTTTAAGAACTTCATGTGATGGCTCTTCTTGGTTGTCAATGTGATTGTAGCTGGAATTAACTAAAAGCCAAGCAGCTGGGTACACCTCTGAGGGATTGTTTTCTCAATTAAATATTTTGAAGTGGAAAGACCCACTTATGTCCAAACCTTTTGCAATGAAAGGAAAGCTACATCTTCAATCCAGGCCACACTTTCTGGAAGCAGCCTCTATAAAGGACATGGAAGAAGGAAGCTTTCTCCCTCTTTGCCTGCTTGCTCTAGCTGGCTAGTCTATTCCTTCACTGGCATTAGAGCCTAATTCTGAGAATTCTGTAACATACTACAGAGCAGCTGAGATATCCAGCCTCATGGACTGAATAACCACTGGATTGTTGGACCTTCTGTGGATTGGCAGCCATTGTTTGTTTCACTAGCTATTCCACAGCCTATAAACATTCTAATAAATATGTATTATACATATATACATATATATGATAGATTCATTCTGTAAGCTCTACTCCTTTAGAGAACCTTGACTAATACATCCCATAGTGTCTTCCCCAGTACTTTATACTACTGCTCATAGTCCTCCCAGTGTAAGAAGCTCTTTTTCCTTTCATCCTTGGTTACATCTTAGTTACTCTTCTGTTGTTGTGATGAAATACCCTGAGCTATGGTGACTTAGGGGAGAAAGGCTTTGGTTTACATTAGGTTAGGGTACCAAGAGTGAGCATCCACTATGGTGAGGAAGGCCTGGTGACATTAGGAAGAAGGTGGGTGGTCATGTTTTTCCCACACATAGGAAGCAGATAGAACAGGAAGCAGGGCAATGCTACAAACCTTCAAAGCCATTCCCAGAGTAGCCCTTTCTCTAGCAAGGCACCTCTCTAAGGTTCTGTAACCTCCCAAAAATTCACCATCAACTAAGGGCCAATTGTTCAAATGCTTGAGCCTACGGGGAACAGTTTTCTTTCAAGTCACTGTATTTGGGGTTTTGCTGTTGGTATATTTATTAAATATTTTGAGTTCTTTGAATGTTCTAGATATTATGTCAGAAGAAAAGCTAACAAATATTTTCTTCACAATTTGCAGGTTGTCCTTCACTCTTTACTGTTTCCTTTGCAAGGTAAGAGCTTTTCAATTTGATTTAATCCGTTTTTCCACATGTGATAGGAATGGATTCTGACACTTACAGGGCAGACCTTCTCTGGCAGTTAAAAGCTTAGATTCTCTTTTCTGGAAGCAGCCTGTATACAGTTACTGATGCATTCAGGATTCAATGACTTGACCATCCATTCTTAATTTAACACACCTCTAAAATCCACCCTGGCTCTGGAAATTCCCATAGAGTTGGCTTATTATCATTTTTTCTTTTACCTAACCCTGCCATCTTCACTGTCATAGGCACTGTAAATAAAACATCTGCATGTAACACTCCATTTCAGAGCCTGTTTCCAGGGAAACCTGTTCTACCACATTCATTATCATCAAATAAAGGAAATAATTGGCAGAGTGTTTTTACCAAATAACTTGAAAATTAGAAGCTTTCTACTGAAGTTCAAAGTCCAAATTTTATCCATGAAATGTTTTGAATTCCTTCTTATCCAGAGGACTGGGTTTATCTTATTTCAGTCCATTTCTATATTTGCAAAAGGAGAAGAATGTAGAAACCTAGGAATCCAGGAAGCAGGGACCCTATTTGATCGTTATATGTCAAGTTATATAGCCCAGGTCTAGGAAACTGACCTTCTTGACTTGCAAAGTTGCTTGGCTATGTTAGTGATGCTTGTGGTTGGAATGTGTGCCATATTGACCCTGCTGGATTTGCTTGGATCTATCACGAATGCCCGTGGTTGGAATGTGGGTCATATAAGACTGCCGTATGGATTAGTTCATCTTCTGCCACTGATAACACCACAGCACAGCTGTGTGCATTTTAAAGGAAAGAGGTATCTTGAGCACAGGGTTCTGGCTCAAGATCAAGGGGTCTTTTGTCATAATGTAGTTCTTGTTGCAAAGCCCTAAGGTAGCATCAGCCTTCACAAAGTAAGACAAAGCATGCCTGTGTTTTCCCTCTGGTCAGCTCCTTACAAACCTGTCTTGTTTTAGACCATGTAGTTTCCATGCTGATGACTTTACTTAATCCTACTCAGTTCATAGGGACCCCACTCTAAACACCAAAATTGGATTACTCTCCATGTTCTTAATGTGACACAATGAAGACTAACCTGTAATATGGGTTTTAGGGAAAAAATAATTTAAGTGGAAACCATGCATTTTATGCTTGGCTCTTGAACTTTTTCTTCATACACTGTACAATACATCATTACTTCAAAATTCCAAAGTCTTGTCTATAATATTCAAAGCAAACTCTTAGCTATGAACCTATAAAATCAAGACATGTTGTCAACTTCCAATATATACTGATGCAACAGCCACAGTGTGTACTTCCCCTTCTGAAAGGAAAGACTAGGGAAGTAGAGAACAGTACCAGGCCCAGTGCACATCCAAATAAAGCCCAGCCTGTCAGATAGCAACTCCCTGGCTCTCTCTCATCCAGGGTTCTAGGTATTGACACTGGGTATCCTAAATAGACTTGCTGACCAGGGCAGCCACAGCATTGTGGTAGGAGAGTAGGACAGGAGGAGAGCCATCAAGATTTGCAAAGAGGAACCCCAGCCCAACTGAGGGCTATACGTAAAGACAGAGTAGACATGATAGAAAGCAAGGGTTATGTAGATGACACACAAAGAGTCCCAACTGCTGTGTCCCCAAACTACTGAACTTTCAACACTTTGTAACTATCAAATACACTCTTTCTTATATATGTTCTTTTTCTAAATTAACCATTTCTACCACTATCCTCATTTTCTGGTCCAATTACTTGTTCTGAGTCACAGGAATCTGGAACCCAAATATGGTACCCTGATCTATGATCCATGCCTACAACAACGTTCTCATCTTAGGCTATGTGACACTTCCTGTAGCTTTTTCCTATGGAGTATACACATGGTGGGTGTGTCATTGCCTTCTTGGGGCTGCTCTGTAGCCTCATTCCTATAGATCCATAACTACAGCACCCTCAGGGTCTCTCTGTTGGAGCTAGGAGCCTATGGCAACCTTGGTAGTTGAGGATGTTTGCTGCTCTCCTTGAGGAGTCAAGCCTAATTTCCAGTCTCCAACCATCTGTAACTCCCACTCCAAGGGATGTCTATTCCTCTGGCTTCTATAGGCTCCTCGTTCATGTCTTAGACATACACACAAATAATTTGAAATAAAATAAAATTTTAAGTAACTAAAGATAAAATTGTTATGAGAGCCACCCTTACTCCATATTCTTTTTTCTGAGACAAAGTCTCATTATGTCATCCTGTCTGGCCTGGAACTCACTGTGTAGCCCAGGATGGTGTGGAACTCAGAATGATCCATTTGCATCTGCTTGCCAATCACTGGGACTAAAGGTCTGTGTCACTATGCCTGGGTCTTTTGTCTTCTTTCTATGAGAGTATATTAGAAATAAATGATGGGTGTCATTATGACATTTACATATATGTATATTATATACTTGGCTCATATTCATCTGCCCGCTCTCTTGCTTTCTCTTGTCCCCCTTCCATCTCTGCTGATCCCCTTTCTCTTCCTCACTAGTTCCCTTTTTACTTTCAGGCCTTTCTCCTCTCAACTAGTTTCAGTAGAGTTCGCATTCTGCACACAGACAGAACCAGTACATGTATCTGCCCTTCCACAAGCTTCATACTGTCCACTCAAATCATGGTTGGACACTGGCATGTTTCACCAGTGAAAAGGAGGGCAACATCATAAGGCTTCCCTGCCCTGGGTACCCTGTATAACGCACCTATGATCACCACCTGAAACGGTTCTGTTCCAGAGACCTGTGGAGGCTGGAAGAGCTCAGAGGTGATCACAAGGCCCTTCTCTGGTTGCTTGGACAGTTCCCATCTTGTTGCTACAGCTCTTCATTTGCAGCAGTTCTTCCTTAGTGCATTTTCTTCCACTACAGATTTTCTAAATGTTTCTACTACATTTTCTCTTGCTCTTGAAATCAATCAGAAGCACCAAGCCAGCTATGTCTCTATCTTGTTTAGAAATGTCATCTGTCAGATAAACTAGTTCATCACTTTCAGGTTCAATCTTCCATAAAATCTGAGGTCATGAGCACAGTGCATTCGGGCTCCTTGCAATTGTGTAAAAGGACAGACTTTTCTCCCATACACAATCAGATCATTTTCATCTGAGACTAGTTTCCCCGGTCTGCTTGCCACTGAATTCTCCTGTAATTCACAATGGATACAATTCTAGGCCTTTTTAGGTATCTCCTCTAGAGACACTGTTCCAAATGTTCAGGAATAGTTACTACAATGACTCCATTCCTTTGGCACCAATTTCTTCTATTTGTTAATTTTCTATTCAAAATAAAACACCTGAGTCTATGCACATCTAAAAGGAGTTTACATAGCCCACACTTCTATTGGGTCAAATGCATGGCAATGGTTTCTGGTGAGAGTCTCCTGTTGTAACACTGGAATGGCAGAAGCACTTGCAAAAGAAGAAATCACATTGTCAGACAGGAAGATGATGAAGCTGGAGAATGGCCAGTCTTGCCCTTTTAAAACCAATCTCTCCTAAGAACTAACAGTTCCCAGTATACCACTGGAAGCTGTTACTCACTCCCAAAGATATCCCACCAGAGGTGTGTTTTCTATTTGTTTGTTTCTTAATTGGTTTTAAAGTACTTGGACAAGTGTTCTACCACTGAGACACAGCCACAAGTCTTTCCCTTTATTAGTCTGGGACTTCTCACTAAACACCAGCTCTTGAAGGTCCCACTACCTGTAGTCACCATCACAGTGGGGACTAATGAGTCTTCCAACACATGATCTCTTAAGGGATGCACTCAGACCATCTACAGTGATATGAATGTCACCTACTCTGCAACTTGCATCTGATAGTGTCAAAGAAAACTGGAAGCAATCAGTTGTGTGTCATGGACAAGTAGGACATCCAGAAAGTTAATTAACTCATTGTCTTCCTTCTAGCCATTCTCTATCTATGCACACCTGATGAGATTAACTACCTTTCTATTTGTCAAGTGCCCAATCATCTAGAAGCCCGAGTGCAGACAGATGTCACTATTATCAAAGAAATAGTTTAGATGAAAACATTATCAAATCACTTAACTTCCCTCTTACTACTGTTCTTCCTGGGAGAATATACCTCAACAACAACAAAAAAGCTATGTAAGAATAATAATCCAGGGGCTGAAGAGACATCTTGGTAGGCAAAGTACTTGCTGAATAGGCATGACTGTCTGATGTTGAATCCCTGTCAAGTACACAAAAGCTGGCTGTGGTGATATACGTGTCTGTCTCTAACTTCAGCACTGATGAGTAGAAACAGGACAATCTTTTGACTTGCTGGCCAGCAAACCTAAGCAAATCAATGAACTGTAGGCTCAAGGAGAGATCTTGCCTCAAATAATAATGTGAAGGATGACAGAGAAAGACATCTGAAGATAATCTCTAACCTCCACATGTGTACACAAAAGAGCACACGTGCATACATATGCATAACACACACACACACACACACACACACACACACACACACACACACTATACACTACACACTCCAAGAGGAAAAAAACAGTAACAGTCCAGTAATACAGCCAAGAAGGATAAAACATAGCCATTGTCTAAGCAAACAGATCTTTTTTATTTTCAAAAAGCAGGGTGGTGGTGGTACACACCTTTAATCTCAGTGCTCTAGAGGCAGAGGCAGGAGGATCTCTGTGAGTTCTGGGTCAGCCTGGTCTACAAAGCAAGTTCCAGACAGCCAGAGATGTTACACAGAGAAACCCTGACTCACAAAACAAAATTCTTTGTTTCCAGGCATCTTTTATATTGGAAAAAGGAAAATAAAAGAAGGAATTGAAATAACTCTTTGATAGAAGCTAAACAGGTTAATATTTCCTGTGTTGAAAATGGAATCATACTTGCATGGTAGAAGAAGGTGAACTAAGACAGGCACAGTCATCTGAGGGTCCCAGGGGACCCTTTATATTCTAAAGAAGGGGGAATTTGTGGAGGCCCACAGAGACCCCAACTTGTGGCGGGGGTCAGAGAGTCCAAGCTTGTTTTCCCCTGCAAGGCTACATAATAAGATGTTTTGGCCAAAGGCATAGTCACCAGATGTCTTGAGTATTAAGGAGGTCTTTACACTTTGTTTGTACTTTGTACCTTGAACCATGATATCTTTGAAAGGAGGAAGTCTCTTTGTCCCCCTTGATTTGAGTATTTAAAGGCTGTGAGTAAAAAAAACTCGTGTCCATGGCATTGACCCAGAGCCCTTCCAAAGCTATCCTGTGTCTCTGTCTTTTTCTTCATCTACATCTATATTTCATATCTATCATTTCCCAATTCCACCTTCTCCACTTCAGAACCATTCAACAGGTGGAGTGGAATTCAACATCCCCCCTCCACCCAACCCTTCTCACCTCCACCTGTGTGTAACAAGTGGGAGAGCTGGCCTGGGGGTCATGAGAATGGAAGAGCTGGCCTTGTCCCTCACCAAGTGGACCAGTCCAGAGAGTGGGCTCTGATCCTTGCCTGGACAAAACAGAAGAGCTGGCGCTGGTGGTGTGAGTGCAGATGAGCTTGACCTAAGGGTGTGAGAGCAAAACTGGCCCTGCCCCTTGCTGTCTGCTACACCAGATGAACTAGCTAGAGCAGTGCTGGAGAGCACACCTGGTGGTGATGGTGAGGGAAACTGGCAGTGTGACCAACCCAGCTACCTGCCAGGCCCATCCCAACACGTATTTTAATAAGTAACTGTAGATACTACTTTTTGATATGTCAATGCTACATTAATATTTAAATTTTAGTTTTAACATAGAATCCAAAGCCTTACTGGGAATTCTTCATATTTTACTATGTTGAAAATTATTTGGCTTAACATACTTTGAATGTATGTTTTATTCAATGTATACCTTTTAAAATATACATTGATGAATTGTAAAATATTGATATATTTACTAGTACCAATTTCCTAAATACTGACAAATTTTCTTACTTTAAAAATAGAAGAATTCAAGAATACCTCTATCTACCTCAACAGAAAAGTGAAGCTTGGGAATCTGTCCTAATTCTAACTTTTCCTTGAAAGCCTGGGTGGTATTGACTGCCAACAACACTGTATTATTCACTGGAGTGACAGGTTTACCACATTCATTTCTGACAGAAAATCTGCCAAGTATCCAAAGGTGAACAACCAGATTTGTCTGCCAATCACTCTCTTAAACAAAAATGACATTCCAGGGAAAATGACAAGGGTTCTACCCACAGCTCAATTGCTTGAGTACATCTTCACAGGACAACCAGCATGCCAGTACACAGTAAGATGTGACATTTTTTGGTCATACAACATTCTAAAATTAATAGTTTGCACCACTGCATCAGTATTTAGAGTGAAATAAGCATTTAATTTTTGTACCAATCATACCCTTCCCATGAAAAAGACAAAGACCATTGTTAGGGTTTTGTGTCTTGACTTTTATTCCTGCTGGGCCATGAGCTTTCAGTCTCCATCACTTTTTCATCTTTGTCACAAAAATAAGCAAATTAGTAAATATAATCTTTTTACCTGAAAAGTTTTGACCTTGAAAACTGAAAATGTCTCAGCTGCATCCAGGAGGAGGCCAATCACATTTCAAAATCTATTGCACTAGGCCAGTATTGGTCTGAGGGTAAAAAGAATTATCTTGGTAACAATGGGCACTGAGTTTCTTACCTCAACAGGGCCAATGAGGGGGCACAGACTAAAATTCAAACTAATCTTTGTGTTCTAAATCATAGCTGAAAAATTAGTTGAATACAATCCAAGAAAATTAGTTAATGGCCATAAAAATCCCTCTCCACTCCATAGCAGATATGCTACAAAACATTATCTTTGAACCTTATGAAGTATGTCCACCTCTTGAGTACCAGTGGCTAGGTAATTCACCCTGTCTGTTTCAATTTGGCTTGTTCTCTGCCTCTAAGTCAAGTGAATACCCACTACATTGCAGTCTTCTCTACATCTTGAAGAAAAATGATTGCACCAATTCTCTTCACAAAGTTCTGTGTAAAATCTCCACCCCAGTATTTCCTGATATTATACTAATCCAAAAACCTCAGGATAAATTTGTTTCCTTTTTCTCATTAAGCCCAGGTGGAATGGCCCCTCAGCATGTTCATTATAATAGCCAGGCATGTGTTCACAGAGATTATAAGTCACTCTTCAGCCTTCTTGCCTCTTCAGGCTAAGCAATCCTAGATATTAACCTTTCCTCTCAACCTTTGTTTTCCCACTCTTTGATCATTTCTGTTGCTCTGTGCTGGACTCAGTCCAGTTTTGCCACATTGCTCTTAAAGTGTTGAGAATACAACAAAACACCTTCCTTAATAAGGTCTTCAGCCTTGCCAGCAGAGAAGAAATACGATGTGCTGGACCTGAAATGTCATACTCCTCTTAACAGATAAGCATCATAGGTCTTTAAATAACAACCTCGTTTCCCTGACTAGTCTCCAGTCCTGATTCTGCAGGAACTCTGGACTTCCTGCTGCAGCAGTGTTGATGTAGACAACCCCTCTTTAATCTCTGCTGTTCTCTCTGGCCCCTTGACTGTCTCGTCCTCCCCTTGCCCTATTTGTGTTCTTCTGGTTTTCCCTGCCGATTTCCCTAATTTATCAAGCTCACATAGAACTATTCCTGGCCCCTGAGATATAAGCAGTACCAACCACTTAATGTCACTCACACATGTTCCACTTCCATCATGTTAGAAATTCATGTAAAACACTGCTCGATGTGGGGCACATTATTTTGTAGTTACAGAAGAGAGAAGTACAGTAGCTAAAATGGGCTTCCCACAGGAACCTCCTTCCCACTTTTTCAGGATTCAGAGAGCATAGAAGTGCTTTTATGCCAGCCAAAGCAGAAATCGGCACATACTGCTCCTGGGCATTAGAAGCCTTACCTCTGCCCAGGAGGACTGAGCAGCAGTGTAAACGATGCATTGCATGGAGAAAGTAGGCATTAATTCTTTTACAATAAAGCCAATGTGTGCAGCTGGGTTAAAGGCACCAATCTGGACTTCAGGTTCATGGAGGGATCCAGGTTCTTTCTAGCCTGTTTCTCCCCAGTATGCTACAATCTTACCACACCTGCATGGTTCAAGGTACATACAGCTCGTCCAAAAGATGTGGGTATGAAGGTGCATGACCCAGTGTCAGTTTCTTCTTTTTGTTTGAGGATTTCATATGCGAACACACTATAATTAAGCCATTTCTACTCTTCTCTTCTCTCACTTTCTGTATACCCCCCTCAACACCACCCTTAAGTGCAGGTGTTTAGGGCTGAGTGGTAAGGATTGGGGTTCCTGAAAAAAATTTTCAAAAATGAACAAAAACCATGGGTTTTTCCTTTTTTAGCAGCCAGTACTGTCCAAAGCTCTTTATCTATGGACTGGGTCCTGTGATGTTTTCCTCCATTCATATTGGCATGTTGACTGGTATAGTCTATGCAGGTCTTATGCAGGCAACCATATTGTCCATAGCTCATGGAAACCATATCTCAGCCCTGTCCAGAGCACACTATCAAGCAGCAGACAGTCTGGTCCTAGTGGTTTTGCACTCTTTCCACTCCCTCCTCTGTATGGTCCCCAAGCTTCAAGTGTAAGGATTGTGTTACAGATGTTCCTATTGTGTCTGGACAGCCCAATATCTTCACCCCAGCTCAGGAATGACATGGGATACTCACACTTGCATTGCATCTGCAGGAAAACATTATCTACAAAAGTGTCTGGAAAGGACATTCTTATTATTAGAAGATGATGGAAAGATAGATTTCCATGGAGAACTACTGAAGATCTATATCACTGAAGATTTGTACAACTGAAAATCTAGATTAATTTAATAGGTGTCATCTATCCTACTGACTGGTCAAAATGAAAATCATGAAAAAGACCTCTTTCCTCCATAAGTGTTTATTAGCCTTGTCCATGAGAATTGTCTTTATTAAGTTTACACCCTCCTGTATGAATGAGTGAGTCAAATGACACCTGAGGATGACTTGACCTTCCACAACATCTCTGTGCCATTGTGGTCCCACCAACCCTTCACTGTCCTCTCCAACTGACTCCTTAACTCCTTATAACTTGAATTTAAACAAAACCCAAACTGATAACCATGTAATGCAATTACTTCCCATTGGTACAAATGTGAGGAGGAGCCAGATAATTTGTGTCTTGTGGATCAGCTTTTATGACACGTTTCCTCAACCCAGGGCTCAGGCATCTCGGGACATGCATTACTGTAAGAGATTCTTATGTCATTTTTGCTTGAATAGCTGTAAGTGATGTTCTATAGCATGGTCAGTGACTTCTGTCATGCTCATCTCACAGAGGACAGAGGCCAACATGGAAGAGGTAATTTATGCTCAAATAACTAAGAGCATTATTGAACATGGTTAGGATTTTATTATGTTCACATAAAAATTGTTTAAAAGTTTTAATATTTTTGTCTCTCTAAACTTTTAGAGTATCTAGGAATTAAGTCTTAGTTAATTCCCATTACCACAAACAAAACTACAAATCACATTTAAATAACTTGACTACAGATATACACAAAGCCAAAGACCAGAAAACTGAACTCCCTGGGCTGTAAAGATGGTTCAGGGATTAAGAGTTTGTACTGTCTTGTAGTGGATCCGAATTTCAATCTCAGCGTAGAGGATTCAGAGATACTCAAAGGCAGATATTGTTAAAACTCCAGCACAAATGGTACCATACACATCTGGCCTCCACAGGCACCT
The DNA here is from genome assembly GCF_903995425.1 of Onychomys torridus. Classification (NCBI taxonomy): domain Eukaryota; kingdom Metazoa; phylum Chordata; class Mammalia; order Rodentia; family Cricetidae; genus Onychomys; species Onychomys torridus. The sequence goes on from NC_050448.1 coordinate 123,268,026, forward strand.
GCACTCAGGTGCATGTCACGTACTCAAACACAAACATTTACATATAATTAAAATAAAATAATAAATCATTTCAAAAAAGGAAAAAGAAAAAGAAATCAAGACTCCACCATCCTTGCATTTGATGTAGCAAGTGAAAAGATTCTGATTATGTTTTCTTTCTTGTCAAAGCTTACATCACCAATGACAGTGCACCCCAGTCAGGGCATATTTATTAGGTACAACTGGCCACAAAAATCCAATGAATTATTCCTCACATTCTTGAAGGGTTCCATTGACTTATTTTCCCATAGTACTGAGGACTGAGAGTAGATCACCACATATGTAAGTGCCAGGCCACTGAACTATAGCCACAGCTTAAAAACAAAACAAAACATAAAGACAGGGTTTCACTAAATCTACCAAGCTGGTGCTGAGCTTATACTGCTTTTGCCTCATCATCCAATTAGCTCAGATGGCAAGTCTCTGTCAGTAGGCCCAGTCACCATTTGGGCTTTAAACAGAGGCATAGTTGGTCTAATGTTATCAGTTTCCAGATATTCCCAGTTCCTTGATGGTGAACTAGGTCCTGCAAATGCACTCGGTGTGCTGTCTGCCATTTAAGAAGAAGTAGGGCCTTCCTTACTAGAGGCCTAAAGGAGCAATCTGGTCTTTGCTTTTTCTCTTTCATTATGAAAAAATTATAATCCCTCTGTTATTTCTTATGCCTAATAAGATCAGAAAATGCAGATAAGGGGTTAAAATGCATAATAATCTGTTAGTGTTACTCTAAAATGAGTGAGTACTAACAATTAAAAACAAACATCTCTTCAAGTTAGTTATTCTGCATCCCATCCTGCTCACAATGCCCAGAACCCTTTTGTAGAAGGAATGAAAAAAATAATGAGACTTGAAATAAGATTCTGAGAAAGTGATGACTGGTTTTCATTACAGAAAACAAGCATGTTATTGACATTGACAAAATCAGAATAACCATGTATTCCCATGGGAAATATGACCCAACCAGGGACCAAGCTTCAACTGATCAACCAGAACTGTCTCCTGGTTCAGACCACACTTTGAACCATGGCTCTGCTGTTACTGAGAATGGATTCTCCAATATCTAGAAATACCTCCTGCCTATTGTTTGAACTGTATCACCAAGAAATGAAGGTACATGATTCCTTTCTTATGCTAATTATAGAAATAGGTAACTCATTTATTTACCCACACACTCCCATATTGATTCATGTTTTGTCTCCTCTCGTCTTCTTAAGTGTTATGTCAGGGCTGAAGATGCTTCAACGGATAAAACACTTGCTGTTGAAGTATGGGCACAGGTGTTCTGAGCCCCAGAGACCAAGTTAAAGCCCAGTGGGTATGGTGGCGTGCCCATAATGGAGCTGTCAATTCTCCTAGGGCCTAGGGCACGTAAGTTACATAGACTAGTAGAATGTCTAATCTCTAGGTTCAATTAGACACTCTGCCTCAGTAAACAGTGTAGAATGATCCAGAAAGATATTTATGCCCATGCACATGTGAACATGCATACACATGTGCACAAACCACACACCAATACCTATGTCCTTCCAAAGTGGTAAGTTACATGTGTAGTGCAGTGGCTTCTTGCTCACAGTGGCTATAACAAATTCCAGTGCTTTCCCTATCTTTCCACCTGACTGGTATTTCCCAATTATCCACTAACTCGTTGATTCGGAGACACAAGAAGAAAGCCTTCTGAGTTAGTCAGCTCATGCTTCTGTTTTACTCAAGAAAAACTTATCAAGGGAGACAAGGACCCCTAAATGCAGCAGATATTTGATGCTAGTACTAAGCTTATATTGTTGCCGTAGCAACCTGGTCATTAAGGATATTTCAGCTTTTTCTATTAACCTCTATTTTCAGAGGTTTATAACTTCTTGATAAAAATTACCTCCAGGCTAAAATCTGGCATATATGATCTTAGACGTGCCAGGTGTCAGTGAATATATACATATATAGTATCCATTTCCTCCAAGACCTGGTGAATTTCCAAATGAATTATCTCATTTCTCACAGGGTACAGATCCATTACATTTTCTGTGAACTTGATTAGCTTTAGAAGTTGCTCATGACCACATAACCGAAAGAATTTATCAAATCTCATGTTTGCTCCTCTTTCCTTCTTTCACCTTCTCTGGGAGGTATGGTCACACTGGTATTTTCTAGAAAATTGTAAAATACACCTGCCTGGCTTGTGACCAGTTTTAACCTTATGTAAGCAGACTGACTCAGTTACACTGTTTGCCTGGAGTTTATATCTTACTTTCTTCAGAGCATTGGGAAGAAAGATTAAAAGTAGAGAGTATCAAGGATAGGGTCAGGGGCATTACAACAGTCAGGAGCTTAGTTCTGAACTCATCCTTCCAATATCTCAGGCTTACCGGGGCCACCTCTTCCATGATCCCAGGAAGAGACCTGAAATTCACCAAGAGCTACAAGCCAACCCTGACTTCTCATTGTCATTTAAAATTGGGCAGCAGAAATTTCAAAATGTTTTCTTTGTTTTGTATGAGGTGAATTTTCAATATCCTCCTCCCTACTATTTTAAAAATCAATATAAACCCATAGAAAAGCTGAGGAGTAATAGGCAAACATCTACTTAGCTCCTGTGCTAACTGAGCATTGACTAAGCAATTTGAGAGTTGTCAACATTGCTTAACTTGAGATCTGAATATTTGCATGACTGACCCCTGAACATAAGTATAATTTCCTATGTAGCCACACAGTGGTCACATTTAGGCTGTTTAAGATTAATACCAATATTTAAAGTGATTCATAAGCAAGTGTTCTCAGTTGTTCCACTAATATGCTTGTTTTTAGCTTCATGTACAATTTAATCCAGTGAAAGATCATGCATTCAGCAGATTATAGTGTCCTTCAGAACAGACTCTTCCTCTAATCCAACCTCACCTTTCCTAGCTATCACACTTTATTTAAACCACTTCCTCCCATGACATATAATTCTATGGACCACATCTATATACATAGCTATGCAAAGGTTTTGTTTGTTTGTTGTTTTTGCTTTCAAAGAGAGAAATTCCTGGAAGTAAGATTGAGAAGCCAGAAAGGTATAAACTTAATTCCAGTTTGCTGGTCCTGTGAAGGTCTCTACTCATTGGCCTGGCCACCACTAGTGTTTGTGAGGGATACTTTTCACATTCCTACCATAAATAGTCCTTATAGTTCTTAAACCTTTACTGCACACTTTGGACTAGAGAGATATTGGGAAACTTAATGTCTAGAACCCTCTTTGGTTCACTTATTGATGAATTACTTCTTCAGTTTACCTTTCTTGAAGAATTTTTATACCTACCTTGTGAATTTGTGGAAGCTTTTTGTATTATAAATATGAATTTCTTCCTTTGCTCCTTTTTTCTGTGTTAGGTTTTTTAAGAATCATGTTTTTCTCTGTAAATGTTCTTTGTGGAGTCATTCATCATTAGAAAGAGTGTCAGTGTGTGTGTGTGTGTGTGTGTGTGTGTGTGTGTGTGTGTGTGTGTTGTGTGTGTATGCAGTTCACTAGTGTCTTTCTTTTTATTTCTCACCTCTTTGTATCCTATACAGGAAGTAATGACTCCTATCATTGTGATTTATATGTAATCTAGTTTATATAGCAAACAATAGTTTGCAAAAATATTTTCAGGGCCTTTGTGTAGTTTTAATTTATGATGTGTCATACAGAACTTAATTTTATTATCTTTTGGTTGACTATCAATTTAACATTTTTTTAAACAGGACAATATATTATGCTGTCTCTTTTCTTCACACTGAATAGGAACACTGCTTTAATTGCATTAGAGTTTCATGTATGTTAATATTGATTTTTCAGTCTTTTTTACTGACCTATTTATTTCTTTATTTGCCTATAACATGGTGACTTGAATATATCTTCCATTTCAAGGATTTATTGATTGTCACTATTGTCTGTATTCAATTACTTCCATTGGTTAGGTTACAGAGGTAGGATGTTTTCTGCTAGCAAGATGACTCAGTGGGTAAAGGCATCTGCTGCCATGCCTCAGGACATAAGCTTGATTCCTGGAACTGATAGAGATCTTGTATTTTATAATTGTTGCACTTATAAAAGAATATTTTTATTCTATCAGGTAAATAATAATTGGTCTGTTCAAATGAAGATTGCTCTTAAGTGTCTCTGTAGAGAATGTTCTTTCATGGGTCTGGCAATGTTGCAAGTAAGAAGTCTGATGCCAGGTGGATAATTTTTTCTTTGTTACAGATTTATACTTCCTATCCAGAAGTATGTGCTATGTTATTCTTATTTTTAGAATGCAAAAAGTCTACTTGTGTATAAGCACACATGGTTCATGACCAGACACACAGTGAACCTTTTCGATCTACAAGCTCAGTTTGTTTATCAACTTTGAAGTTTTTTTTCAGTGATTTATTTTTTGACCATCATTATTTGTTTTTATTATTCTGGAGCATCAATTAATCTGCTGTTACTTTTCTTGGATCAGTATCCCTGTCTCACATCTCACTGTAGGTAGCAATGTAAAGCCCAGCACATTCAAGATGTAAGTGATAAGGCATATCTGCTGAAGAAAGCTTCAGGTACTGAGTAGACACAGTTTGAAAGAAGTCATATGTGCTATAGGCTATAGAGCCTAAGGGATGGGGTCGCCCAAGCCTGCTGGAACTCACCCCGTGATACTGCAAGGTCCATATATGCAATATAGAGCTGTAAGGTTGAATGTCTGTATATCAAGAATACCTTGATGGGTACATTATTGCTTTACTTCATCGTTCCTGGCTATCATCCAAGTTTCCCTTTGAAATGGGCATGCTTGCTGTGGGGCCTTACATATTGTAATAAATGACTTTCTTTTCACAGGATCTCACAGTTAAGATTATTCTCAGAAGAGTCTTTGGACTTTGGAGCAGTAGTAGACATTTGAGGAGATTCCAGAGATTGAACTAAAAAGTGAATTTTGCATTATGAGACAGCCATGAGGCTTTGGGCCTCTTTATTTTTCTTTATTTGCTACAGAATGCTACAGATTAAACGTGAAATGTATTCCACAGACTCGTGTTTATAGTACTTGTTTTCCAGTTGGTGGTATAGCTTGAGGGAGAAAGGGATTGTATGATATAGACCAGTCACTAGGGACAGGTTTTGGTTGGCTATACCTCATCTCCTGATTCATGCCCTTGTCTCCTTTCTGTACACCAGGATGTAAACAATTATTGCTTATGCTGTTTCTGCCATGGATGAAGCTCCTCCACTATGCCTGACTCCCCTGTGATGGACTGAAACCCTCTGAAGCCATGAATCAAAATAAAACCTTCCTCCCTTCAGCTGTTTGGTCAAGTATGTTGTCATAGCAACACAAAAGTCACTCTGCTGGGTTCTCTAGTATGGCTGTCCAGACACTGGCTTAGGAATTCCCAAATTGTAAACATTATAAGAGTTAATACTTTTGGAATTATAATGGATTCTACAAGAGACAGAGAAATTCAGATATATGCTTGCTTTTTTAAGATTTATTTTTAGTTTTTAATTACAGGTGTATATTTTCTGTGTGTGTGTGTGGGGGGGGTACATATGCATGACCGGAGTTGCCTACAGAGGCCAGAAAGGTTATTGGGTACTTCTGGAACTGGTGTCCAGGTGCTTGTAACCCTGATGTAGTACCCAGAACTAAATGCAGGTCCTCTACAAGAGTAACTCTCAACTGCTGAGCCATCTCTCTGGTCCTTTAGTTGATTTTCCTATAATAACATCCTCTTTTAATTCTAATGATGTTTACTTTAAATTGAAAATGCTTACTTTGATAATTGGAATCAGCTGACTTTGTTTTCTATTTTACCTGTGAATGTAAGGATTTTTTGAGTTTTTTCTAACTTATTCCTTACCTTCTCACACTTGTTTCTCAGTTGGGATTTTGAACTTTGAAACTTTCTCTTCCTCTTTTCTTATTGAGAATAAAAACTGTCTCTAAAATTTTAATCATAACAACAAATACTAAATTTGATCTCAATATGTTTAAATTATATTTTCAACCACAATATTCTCTTTATAATTTGATTCTCATTTTATTCAATTTGAAGTAGATTAGGAAGTTTAATAGTTTACAAAGAACACAACTGGATGGAATAGTTTAAAGCCATTGTACAACAAGGCATTCCTTTCTTTTGCCATTACTGTTTTTTAAAAGTTTCCTCTGACATAGAAACATTGCATCCTACAGGGAAGCTCCTTAATCTGGAAAATAAACAACTCAAAATAACTTCAGGAAGTCCCTGAAACCCACCAGATTCTCTAGGCGCCTCCATGCTAGAGAAAGTAATAAAAAGTGGGAGTTTTTCCTCAAAATGAACAGAGCTGCAAAGATGACTCCCAGACCAGATCAGCTGTCAGGAAGAGGCAGAACTCAGCAGAGCAGCCTGAAAGAGGTTTAGACTAACAAAGGCACCTGGAAAAGACACTCTCCAACATGTTGAGCTGCCTGCAGGCTGTGCAGTGTATTTCAGGTTTCTAGCTTTTGTAAGCTGTCACCCATGCTGGGATGGGCTTTGGTGATTCAGCTGTCTTTGAGTCATTTCTGCTCCTGTAAGTAACCCCTCACCCATACTCCTGTAAGTATCCCCAATAAAACTAAAAGTTGGATTTTAGTGGTATCTGTACTTTGTTCTGTCTGTGTTTCTGATCTGGGGAGAGCAGACATGTGTATTGCATCTCCCTAGGAAACATTTTATTTTACACAGTTATAAATAGATGATAATTTTTTAAAAACATAATTCTTTGGGGGCTCATGAGATGACTCAGTGGGAAAGGTTACTTGTTGCCTGTCAAGTTTGATGGGCACTGTGGAATGTGAGTGCACACACACATAAATAAATGCAAAACAAATAGAAAAAAAGAGAAGGGCTGAAATATTCTTTAGGATGTTGTAGCATTATCTCCATTTTATTTTATGCTTTTGAGTTCTACCAATATAAAATAATGCCTGGATTTCTCTTTTTTTTTTTTTTTCCATACAGATGTTGTTGGTTTGATCCCTAGATGCTTATACAATTCTATTTGAAGTTTCTACCTCTCTTGGCCGTGTGTGTGTGTGTGTGTGTGTGTGTGTGTGTGTGTGTGTGTGTGTGTTTCTTTGTTACTGAAGATTATATTTGAGATTTTATGCACATTAGGATTAAGAATTAGACTACTCAGTTTCAACTCAACTGCAATCTCTGAATATGGTTTCAGTTTTTAGCTTGGCTGAAGCATAATAAATACTCTCACTATGAAGAACCTTTTATAGATTTGAGAATAATTTTTCTCTTTTTTCTTTTTTTTAATCTTTCCTGCTACTTCTTCTTAAATGTTTACTGCTCATAAATGGAACCTTAAAAATACTACTTTTATGCATTTATCCATTTTCTTCCTAATCTTTTTACTTTTAAGTTATTTTGAAAAATTTTGTAAAATTCTGTTCACAGCACTTATTTTTTGATCAAGAGTCTATAGGAAGCAAGTTCACTTATCACAACAGTGAGTTCTTCCTGATGGTTTCCTTAGTCTGTTCATTTTAAGTTTCTTAGTGGGTTCTCTTCACATACTATGACATGGATGTAATACATTTTATTACTTCACAGTCAGAAAAGAATAATGAAATTAGCAAGTATCACTTATTAATTCCTTATCCGATCTGAAATGTGTGGAGTTTATAACATGTAATGGTACCTGGAGACACTCTCTCCTCACTGCAGCCAGGGTAGAGAATCTAACACTAATAGCTCTAGAAGAAAGGTTTCAAGTACACACAGAGAGTCAGTATTGGTCAGTAAGGCCATTCTCCAAGAATTCCCTTGGACATTTAAACCTGTGTTTTATTGTGTTTATACCCACCCTAAAGAGAAGGCTATTTTACAGATGATAAGAAGCACTGTCCTGTATGGCAGGGACTTATGAGTGGTGTATTTTCAGTTTCAACGTTTTCTTATTGAGTGCATACCAAGTAACAATAGTAGAGCAAACTGCTAATAGTAGAAAGAGCAGAACATCACCAAATGGGTCACGTGCAACATCTGTCAGATGAGATACAGTAAGCTGGCTGAGAGAACAAACAGTAGTGACACCATCAAATTGAACATTTGACACACCCAACAGAAATTAGTGAGCAAATCTCACTGAAATAGTCAGGCTGTGGTTCTGAACTCAGGGATTTCTGGGCAGAGCACATAGGTTCCTTCATGACTTCTTGTTCCCACAGCAGAGCCTTTGATGTCCCGAGGACAAATAGCACTGACCTGTTTTGGAAACAGTTTTCCTTCCAACAGAGGACATTTGAAATGAACAGGCTGAAGCATGGGGAGAGGAGTCTTTCCTTGCTCCCAAAGTCTCCTTTCAATAACAACAAAAATCACATGACAACCTACTATTCTAATTTATATTAGGAGAACTAAAGTGTTGGGCAGCAGGTGTATAGTTGGCTGTACCAGGGTCCAAATTTGAGGCAGACACCAAAACTTCTGTACTCTTCAGATGAACCTAACTGAAATATAACCAATTATAAACATCCTTCTAAAATTTGACTAAGCCCCTGGGGATTTAGCTCAGTGGTAGAGCGCTTGCCTAGCAAGCACAAGGCCCTGGGTTCGGTCCTCAGCTCCGACCAAAATAAATAAATAAATAAATAAATAAATAAATAAATAAATAAATAAATAAATAAAAAATACACTGTCTCATGTTGGGGGTGACCCCCCAAACATAAAAAAAATAAAATAAAATTTGACTAAGACTAAAGTGTATATTTAATACAAAAGGATACTAAACATTTTCATATCTAAGTTACTTTCTGCAGTATATCTGGTATCTATTTTATGTTTTAGTGTATGAAACTTGGCGCTCTAAGTGCCACTTTGAATTTTTCTATATGCCAGATCTTTAGCATACTAAAAGAAATCATATTCAGGTGTCCCTAACCTTTTGAAATTGCAAAAAATGCTATCATCTACAGATTAATGATCAAGAACCACACAGCTGAGTCACCACCCACAATAATTAAACTATTGTGAACTTTTTTGAAGGTTAGCAGTTTTGTGATGGGTGCATTCACGTGGTTTTGAACCATGATGGATGCTAGCAACCTATAGGTTTAGAAGTTCTAAAGAAGAATTAAAAACTATATTCCAAGTTAATAGACAGCATCTTCTAGTCAGTAAGCATTAGTGAAGAAATCCCAGAAGATCATTTGCAGCTATCTTCCTTTCATGGGAAAGGTGCTGTGTCTACCGTCCTTCAGATGCGTCAAGTTCCTATATTAGTTTCCTTTTGGTCCATTTGATAACTAGCTATCTTGAGCAAGTTGTTTAATCGTTAAGGGTCTCAGCATTGTCATTTGTCAAATGAAGATAACATTTGCCCCAGTGAGTTATACTAATAAACAGCACTATTATGGCTGAATTTTAACTCATTCACTTGCTGATACATTTTTAAAGCCCATCCCGTGTGTTTCCTATGCGCTATTTGTGCATTTACAGAGTGACTTAAGGTTGAAATGGTAACAGTGTCCCTGCAGTAGTAGAATCATATGCCCAAGGAAACCTTCTTCCTCAGCAGAAAGGAATCAGGAAATTTTCTAAGGTCTGAATGTTTCCTCCAAGTTCCTGTGTTGGAAACCGCATCCCCAGCACGGCAGGGGGCAAAGAAGGGTGATTTGATCATGATGGTTCTGCTTTCCAAAATGAGTTTACCTGCTCCTGTAGAGGGTGGGTTTACAATAAAACTAAGGCGAGCCCTCCCTGCAAGCTTCACCTTTGCCCTCTCTTGCCCTTTTGCTTTTCCTGTGAGATGATACAATGAGAAGACTCTCAGGAGATGCCAGCACCATGCTTTTGAAACTCCCAGCATGCAGAACTAGGAACAGAAGGAATATCTGCTCTTTAGAAATGACCCAGTCTTGAGTTTCCTGGTATAGCTTCAGAAAACACATAAAGAATATTAGAAATGGTGTGACTAACGATTGCCTTGGTAGTAGTTACTGTCACATATGTAAACAATCCTCAAATTTGCTTTGATTTAAGGATTTATTTAAAGTGACCTTACTGTGAACTTAAATAGTTCTATATTTAGCCTCATTCTAAGAAAGTGTTCATCAGAAAATGACATATTAGAACTATAAGAAAATACTCACTCTGTGACCCATGTATAACCCAGAAAATTGATACAAACATCCATATGTAAAAGAGTATTTTAATATTTTTTCACAGTCTTTTCCTCTACTAACATGATATAAAATATTTTCATAAAAATTTCACAACCACTTTTTTATTCTATTTTCAAAGAATTTCCCTCTGCTTCCCATCCCCTTTCCTTAAAGGTAAATTGAAAAAAGAAGTTTCGATATTGAAACCGTATGCAATTAACTTTTCAAAGGAATGGTTTCCATCTGTCCATAGGTGTGTGAGCTGCCCGGATTTGGTGAGTTTGAGGCTGACAGGGGTGAGGAGTCACTCTTGTTCTCTAAATTCTCCACAAATAAGCTAAAGCAGTTGCTGTGATCTGCCCCTGCTACTTCCTCCCTTCATGTGCTGAAATCTTAATCCTGGGGCAATGGCAGTAACAGCAGGAGCCTTGGGGTAGGGGTTAGGTCATGGGGCTGGGGAATGCTGTTATGAATGCTGTTAGGGGCTTTATAAAATAATCCCATGGGAGTGCCATTTGTGAACCAGGACTTGGGTCCTCAGCACACACTCCAAATATGCATGCAGTTAGATTTGAATGACCTAGCCTTCAGAACTTTGAGAAACACTTATGCACACACACACACACACACACACACACACACACACACACACACACACGTATACTACCCAGTTAATGAAGCATTTCTAATGGTCTGAGAGAAAGCAACAGGAAAAAATGGTATTATGGAATGAGATCGTTGCTTTAGCAAGCATCCCATAACGTAAGAGCAGTTTGGAAACTCGGTTAAGACATAGACATAGGGAAAGGTTTCATAGTGTGATGAAAAGCATACCTTTCCATGGTCAAACCATGGAGGGAAAATCTAGCATGAGCCCCCAAAAATATAGAGGGAGATGCACGGAATCAATCATCTTAGAGACTATCCCAGTGCTCATGAAAAGAATGTGGGTAGGAACATGGACAGTAAAAGCCATTCTGGCTAGGAACACATTCCTGGGAACTGGAAAAAGGTTCCATCATAAAGTGTCATTGACCTTGACTGCAGTGTTCCTGTGTTCCAGCATTTCTCGGAGTATCAACTTTGAGAGTGATAAATTAGGATATCTGCATGAAGATATTTCTAAAAAGGTGCTAATGATAAGGCACAGGTCTCTCCTGAATGTTTATAGTAAAATACAGAAAAACAGAGAAACACTAAAAGACAGAGTTCTTAATCAGAGTACAGCAGAAATTCTTAGCTTAATTGTTCAAAAAAAAAAAAATGAGAAAGTGTATCGGGTAGTGAACACCAAGTGTGTGGTCAGCCAGCTATCTAGTGTTGAGAGTAGTAAACTGGACCAGCTGCTCCTCAGAAACATACTGCAAAATGACCAGACACATTCTCAGGGATGCTCAACGTTGCCACATGAATTGCACCCAGTCTGCCAGGACTTGACAGATGTTGGAGCGTTGGCTGCCCTATACCCCAGAGTGCTCTGCACACAGTGCTCTGTTAGGGTGCTCCTGCATTGCTTCAGGCAGAGCTCCAATAAGCTCTAGAGTGGGAGAAGAAAATTCTCCCAGCAAGTAGAGGTTATGCACAGGCTGCCTCTGGCTGGAGGCTTTAGGAAGGTTCCCTGATGAGCCACAGAATCTACCCAGAAAACCACCTGGGGACTGGTTTAGTTTTCAGAATAAAAGATTAACAAAAATGCGCTTCGGTCCAAAAGGGCTGTAGCTACGTGACCACTGAATAAAGATTCTACAGAGGTGGGTCCAAGACCCAAAACTGCCTTAGGAGACAGAGCTGCCCAGTGACACCAAGGCAACACCACTCACCATTTCACTTAGCTTGGAAGGCAAGGCCTCTGCTTTGGCACGGTCACACACCAGAGAACTGAGTCAATAAATGGGGTTCTGCCTTTGGACTTGATCCAAGCCTCTTCCTTCATTTCTACTTGTGTGCTGGGAATGTCAGTTATGCCCATCTGTGTGTACAAGCACATAGGATTTCACATTTTTTGCAGCTGGAGACCAACTTATCCAGAAGAAATGATGGCTGATTTAGAAGGTTTTTAGATTCAACTTTAACCTTTACATGTGTTTGATGCTGAATCATATAAAAAATTGGAGATTTTAATAGTGGAATACATATGAAAATGACATAAATTTGAGAGAGTTGGACCAAAAGTAACATGGTCTAAATGTTTGTGGTCCACATAAAAATGTGTATGATTGTGTATATTTTAGTTATTTATTCATGTATAATTCATACCCCACCTGCCTCAAAACTGTGTATTACAACAAACAAAAAGTCACAGTCGAGTAAACTTGATTAGCATTGAAGGCCAATAATAAGCTATGTTAATGAACAGTGCATAGTATTTCCTTCCTCTTCAGGTTGCCTGATGCCTCAAGTACTAGTAACCTTCATTCCATCCCAGATGACCCAGGGCCAGGGTTATGTATATTGACCTTCAAGGAAGTCACAGTGGGAGGTAGGGTCTTTTGTGAGGTGACAAGATTTTGGGGAAGAAGCCTAAATATGTAATATTTATATGTTTAGAAAAATAAGCTTTTAGCTACTGAAATTGCCTGAGAACATGATAAAAAGTTGGCAGTGTGCAGCCTTGTAGGAGTCCCTCACCAGAAGCAGATTGATACAGCTAATTGTTTATGGACTTCTTTACCTCCATAACTGATAGACTAATTTCAGTTCTTTCCAAACCATGAAACTGATGGCATTTTGTTGCTGAAATCCAAATACAGTGGGATACCATGTGGTGCTTAGGGGATATGCACAATACCATCATGTTTTAATAATTGTTTATTTTAATGTATAATAGCAAAATATATCTCTATCTATCTATTCATCTATCTATCTATCCATCCATCCATCCATCCATCTATCTATCTATCTATCTATCTATCTATCTATCTATCTATCTGCAAGGGTGTGTGCTTGTGTGTGTAGGTACAGGCTTGCCACAGTGTACACATGGTCACACTAAGATAATAGGTTTTCTGTACCCCATAATAGGTTTCTCCACCGACGCAGTAAGTCAAAGCAAGCTGAATCAAAAAGTAAAATACCGGGTTTATTCTGAGCAAAGCAGCTCCTGGATGATGCCTCCAGCCCCCAGTGATTGAGGCAAGGAAAGGAGTAGGAAAATAATCACATGGCTCATCTAAGGTCAGACGCTTAAATACTTTGTAGTCAGTGTGTGGGGGGCGGGTGAGGGGGGGTGAGGGGGGTGATGACAAACGCCTACTACAAACTGGGCATGTGCCCAATTACAGTATGCTTTTAGGCGGGATCTTAGGAACCCTTGCTGGCAATTTCAGGGAAGGAACTCCCAGGGTCAAGAATGTGGAACTGGCTTTTTGGCAGTTGGAAATTGTCTGAGAGGGCAGGGTTTGGAGTGAGAGAGAAAAGTAGGGGCTTTCATAGGAGTGAGCTGGAAGTCCCAGCCAAACATTAAGGACTTCTCAAGAGTCTGTTCTTTCCTTGGACCTTGTTTTGAGACAGGGTTTCTCTTGTGTTTTCTTGCTATTGCGCTGCATACTCCAGGTTAACTGACTGTCACTTCTGGGCCATTTTCCTGCCTCTACCTGCTATCCATCCAGTTCCTGGAGGCACTGGGGTTGCATTACACCATATCTCGCTTTTCACGTGGCTTTGAAAATCAAACTCTCTGACCTATCTTCCCAGCCCATAGCTAGCATGTTTAAACCATGATTTCATGGATGTTAAGGATCCACTTGAAAGGATAATGGCACTGCTTGTTCCGCGAAAGAGTCATGAGAGCCATGGTTACCAGAGTTAGAATGGGCTTTATTAGAAAGAAGAGAGGATAGGACAGAGAAGCCAGGCCTGGCAGGAAGAGACATAGGGAGAGAGAGAGAGAAAGGGAGGGAGGGAAGGAGGGAAGAAGGGAGGGAGGGAGAGAGAGAGGGAGGGAAGGAGGGAGGGAGGAAGACCAGGGAAACATGGTGCCGTCTTATAAAGGCCAGGATGCATCATCTATGTATGCACACAGGCCCACATCTGAGCGTCTACATGACTGTAACTATGGGACATGTGTCAGGCAGGACGTAGGACCCTGAAATGGCTAGGCTAAGTGTCAGAGCCAGGCATGTAGGACCATGGGGTGTGGTTGGAATTCCTATTACCATATACATTTTTCTTATGGAACATAACAAAATGAGACAGTCAACACTACTAGACAAATACTAACATTAGCATGAAAATTTGCATGCTTGCTCTGTGTTTGACTGGATTTTGAGATTGTACCTTACTGACATAGGGAAGAAAGCCTGTCACAGGACAATAAAAGACCAAAAAGCACATGAGGCAGGTGTGAGTCACATCTAGAGTCTTGTTCTTTACACTTTGGTAATCCAAAAGATTTTCTAAGATCATGTCAGCTCTTCTTCTTGTATTGGTGATGATGTGAGGCACAGTGATGAAAGCAGATACATTTCTGCATTTTCAGAGTCCATCTGTTTCTACCATCCCAGAAGGTGGGCTGGAACACATTCAATAGCCCCTCTGGCATAAGCACCCCTTCAGTTGTGTGATCATGGCAAAATAAGCAAGATCATTTGTTATCAATATTGTCAATGTGTGAGCAGGGACTATGCCCATTCTTCATGTTAAAGATAACTGAAGACATTGAGTGCTTATAATTTTGACTACAGTAAACAATCTATAAATTGTCTGAATCATGATCATCATGGGATGGGATAGGAGAAACTCCTGAGCAACTAAATTTTTTATAGAAACTGAATAATTGAAACCTCTCTCTCTGACTATTCTCCTGGGTGGTGACTGAGTTTATCACCGTGGGCTCATCAGACCTGGAGTAAAACATTTAGAAGTTCCAATTCTTCAGAGACAAACATTTTGGTTACTTATTTATGTATAATTCATACCCCACCTGGCTCAAAACATGTGTTACAACAAAGAAAAATTCACAGTAATGTATACTTGATTGGGACAATGACTGGTGTGTAGTATTTCCTTTCCCTTTATATTGACTGATGACTAAAGACTACTCCAGGTTATTCCTATCCAGGTGCCCCCAGTCCCAGGAAGGATAGAACAAAACACTTAGGAGTTAAAAATAGCATCAAAAAAGCCTTTCAGGATCCAATTAATCCAGTTCTATTTCTATATAAATAACACTCAACAGTTCTAAGCATTCAATTTCTTCCTATTACAAACCATTTATAGATAAGTGTGTTAGGAATACAAAGGGTTAAGGGAGAAAATACTTTTGTGGAGGAGGTGGGTATGTGTAGGAATGATACATGTGTTTATGCAAGACATCAGAAGTGCCCTTATCAAGTTGTCTGATTTCTAACTGTAGAACAACCTAGTTAGAAAGATAAAATGAGACACAGCTGTTCCCGGTTTGTTTGTTTTTTTTTGTGAGCTGAGGCTCGAACTCAGCGCCTTATGCTTGCTCTACCACTGAGCTAAATCCCCAACCCTGTTCCGGTTTTAAAAGACATGAGCTTAGGTTCTTAATTCTTATCACTCAATGTAGAAATCCATCTCTCTTCTATCTTTTTAGAAAAATCTTTGTTTAATAATGCTTACTAAATTAGTCCTCCATAGGCTTGGCTTTATTCCATCCAGCCAGTTTCCATGCTTTGTGTGTGTGATTGCGTGTGCGTGTGCGTGTGCGTGTGTGTGTGCGCGTATTTTATTGTTGTTTTCCCCCCACTTCCTTAAAATATCTGGCAGTCTCTGATTTGAAATGTTAATTAGATGGGCCTGGCCTCAGGTTACAGTTTGTATCTCTTTTTACATGCAAAGGGTATGCTAAGTAGGCTACTTAGCATCTAGGGGCCAAGAGAGAGGCTTTCAGAGACACCGAAGTCTCGGCAGATCTCAGGCCTGCTCTCCAACTCTTAAGGTAAGACAGGTGGCTGAAATGAGTTCTCTTTCACACAGGAGCAAGGATGGTTAATGTTTGGCCACCTTTTCCTTTTCTAATCTAGCAATATTAAGTTTGTACGCAGCTACCCTAGATATAAAATTATTTAATTAGATGGTTCATAAAGTCCAGATACTCAAACAATCCCCTTTACTGATTTCAAACAGTCAAATGATGTTGAATATGTTTGAAATTAGGATGAGAGTCTCAAGACATTAGGGAGTTTTCAGTTGGATATTTACTTCAAGTCTTTTGGCAACCTTGAAACCTAGAGATGTTATCAGTAATACCCTGAAATTCGGTTGCCTATGTTTCTGTGTACTTTGTGTTATGTTAGTTCAAGTGGGGAGTGGCTGGGAATAGTGTGTATGGGGCTGTAAATGCACTTAATACACAGCCCTACTGGCAAGCAAGATTTAGAAAGGCAAAATCTACATTTGAAAGCAAGGGCATCCTAGATGTTAACTTTAAATCTCGTAAGATGTGGCACAAAGAAATTAATATTGTTGTAGGAAAGTATTCTAAATTAGCCTCCAGAGACAGAAATTGCAAAATAAATGCAAAAGTTATACCTTTAATTACTGCTGTGGAACCTTTGAGATTTTGAAACGTCTATTTGTAGAAATAACACTGGAAACTCTTCTCAGACTCTTTTGATTATAATGTTGGAGTAGGTTTCATTATTCTCATACTTGAGATGCTTAAAGGTTTCCCTTTTATTCACATGAACGTATTTCGTCTGGAGTGGATATTCATTCAACCCCGCACAAAGGTATTGAGTAAGGAACATCTTCTCCCGGGAGTCTCAGCTCTCCTTTTCTTTTCCTCACAGAAAGACGGTCTTTCTTTCAAGCAGGAGTTCATTGTGTTGCACTTGAGGCCTCCACACAGCCATAGACACCATGTGATGAGAAGGATGCACACTTCAGCCTCTTCCTGCTTTAGAACTGACTAGTTAGGCTAAGCAAAGTCAGGAAGCATAAAACCTTTGAATGGGTTGAACAATTGGTATATGGGGGCAATATATTAATAGAATAAACAATACTAAAAAAAAGCAGTAAGAAACTTATACTTTAAAGGGTTATTGCTAAGAATTATCTGAAAAAAAATGAATAAATAACTGGATGAGAGGTTTGTGTGTGCCTGGTGGATGGGGGTTCCCAAAGAGGGATAGAAAGGAACAGGCTGCTCATAATAATATCAACAGTGTGAATGGATCATAGTGATCCATTTAGAACACAGCTCAGAAAGAGTCATATAGTTCAAATAAGGAATTTTAGCTTACAACCAGAGAGAAGATACTCACTTTCAGTGATTAATTTCTTAAAAGAACAAAGTGGAGCAATTAAGCATTGAAGGTGATGGCTTGTGACTCCTGAAGAAATGACAAAGTAATTCTGACTGAGGTGTAGAATTCTTTTCTCTGAGTGTCTTTTTCAAAAACATTTCTTTCTTGTTGCAGTATCTGATAAATACCTAGTTTCGTGTAGCTAGCATGATTTTTTGATTTACTTTCTGGCTACTGCTGATAAGGGAGTGTGATACTTGAGACGGAGAAAATAAAACTGTGTAGAATTTGACTCTTCACTACTAAAGGGCTTTTATTTTTCTTTCTCTTTTTCTTCCTTCCTTCTTTCCTTCCTCCTTCCCTGTTTTTCTTTTCTTTCTTTCTTTCCTTCTTTCTTTCCATCTTTCTTTCTTTCTTTCTTTCTTTCTTTCTTTCTCTCTCTCTCTCTTTCTTTCTGTTTTTTTAGTCAGTCTCTACAAATGTTGTATAATTTAAAGAACAGTTATAAATAATATATGAATTTTATAGGCACGGTTCTTAAATTTATTCTCCATTTCATTCACTTACAAAGACATCATCTCTACTTTGCAAAATTTCAGTGCTCAACTCAGTAATTCTTGACTAATAGAACAATAAAAGCAGTTAAGACGGTTGTCATCAAAATGTATATCAATACATCATCATCACATTGCTTTGGAAGGTTTAGATAATCCTCATTCTGAACTAGGCCACATTTCCAGAATGCCTGAGTTGAATTTTCCTTTCATGGTTTTCTATAACTCCTTAGGTTATGACTTCGCCAGTCATTGATAATGATAATACAGCTAGGCCATTCCTCTTCATATGAAAATATTTAAATAAAGTTTCTTGGAGCACAAATGAGATGCAGCATATTTACATTTTTATTTGATGAAGCCTATTCCTGCTATCTTTGTTCTTAATTTGGTCTCAAAAGAATTAGCACTAAGAGGAAAAACAGTCTGTAAATATGTATGAAATCAAATATAGAGGGTAAGCGAAAAGGTACTGACTGCCAATGGAGCTTAGCTGCAGGAGGCAAAGTTTTTACCATAGTTTTCTTCTTGGCTGAAAACAGTGACTTGCTTCTAGATTATTTAATCCTCAAAACGCACATCAGAGTTTCCCATCAGGTGGCACATGTCCTTATAGGCGGTTGAATGTCAAAGATCTAGCTTAAAGATTTTTGAAAAATGTAAAAACATAATAGAGCCCAGATAATAACACTGCAGCTAGAGCTCCTGCTCTGTCCCTTCCAGCAAAGTAGCAGGCGTCACGGGCTGTGGCTAATCTCTGTGGCAAGGGGAACAGCACATTCTGCAGCCTGGGAGTGTGTGACATCTGTCCAACTTCGAGAAATGAGATGCTTAAGCTGGGTTCCAGACCAATATTAGCTTGCTAGCTCTCTCAATTCCACTCCACACCTGTGGCTCAGGAGAACTCAGGCCCATGAATTCGGTCCTGCTCTCATGTCCAATTAGGCAGTGGAACAACATATGCAAAAATATGTAAGAGGCATTTTCTGTCCTTCTGTACAAAGCAAAAAGCAGCCTTCAGCACTAGCTCTCCCCTGTTAGGCCTCATTTTTCAATCCTTGGCAAGGACAAATTACTTGTAATGATTACATCAACTCCTTTAAATGATTATATCATTGTGAATTTAGTTTAAAAACCCTTTAACACATTTATTTTGTGCTTCAGATGCTGGCTTTGTGTTCGTGAGACAGTGAAGCATATGGGAAGAGACAAAAGCTCCGAGATTAGTTGGAGCAGTCATACTCTGGGGACTTGAGGCTTTTCAAAGGTCACATGCTAGGTGTAATAGAAACTGCCTGAAATACTCTCGTAGGGGGGTTCCAGATTGGATTCATTTATAGGAAGATGTTTAGGTGAGTAAGAGCTAAGCTTTCATCTTTCTTATTGGAAGATGTTACAAGAGGTTAACCCATAGTCAACATACCTATCCCATCATACCATCATCATGATCCAATATCTATCCACTCATTAGCATGATCCAATATCTTCCCACTTCTTACATTGGAATTTCTAGGTGTTTGTTTATATTTGAAAGATCTCTCTGATTTGTACTTTGCCCATAGAATTGTCCTTCCTAGACTTTTTCATATAGGAAAAAAAGGACAATCAGAATCACTGAAGAATGCCAGCTGCCAAGTACCTCCCCTCTTAATTAAGCAACACCAAATCCCTCCCTATAATCTGCCCAGCAACAAGGCGCTCCCAGGCTCCTCTGGGGAGAGATCATTATAGGGTATTAATTCAGGACTCCTAGTGATCTGGGACACTGCATCACCACACAACGGTGGTATTAAATACATTATTTAAATGTATAAGCATTTGGGGATGCGTTTTGGCATAAACACGCTACATTAAATAAAATTTTGTTTGATGAATAGAATTGTGTGGGAGAAATGGGCCATGGTGCTCCACGCGCATTTTAAGCATCCTCCAAATTTTGGACAGCCGTCATTTTCCTGCCTGGCTTTGCTCTTTTGTCTGCCTCGTTGCATTCTAAGCCTTATCTGGAAAGAAGAAGGGCATGGAATGGTTTTGAGGACTCGATGTTTGGAGTGCTATAAAAAAAAAAAAATACGGAGCAAATGTGTCTCCCAGATGTTGTGTTCTTTCTCCCTGGAAATGCTGTCACATGAAAGATAGAGAAAGAATGGTCAGGAGGCCCTGTTGACTACAGGCACTAATATTCTCACAGGGGTGGCTATTTGCATCTCTGCCCAGCTGGAAAATGTTGTCTGTTGTGGTAACACAGCTTCCTCACTTGTAAGAAATGCTTGTCTCTGTT
This sequence comes from Onychomys torridus, assembly GCF_903995425.1. Taxonomy (NCBI): domain Eukaryota; kingdom Metazoa; phylum Chordata; class Mammalia; order Rodentia; family Cricetidae; genus Onychomys; species Onychomys torridus. The sequence goes on from NC_050448.1 coordinate 123,288,250, forward strand.
GGAGGGCTCAGGAAGATATTCTTCGCACAAAATCCCCTTACAGAGCCGCCAATCCCTCTGGGGCCTCCCCTGCCCAGATCTGGTCGTTCTGAACTCTTACGGGTTCCTCCTTGGTGTGTGTGATTGGGACCCGTATTAATGGCTGTGACCGTGACTTTTCTCTTTGGGGATTTGGCCTTTTTTCATTTGGTTGGAGTCTCAGACTGAGCTTTGTCACAGAGAATTATCCTGTGGCAGTGGGTTGGGGAGATAAGTCTTTGTTGCGACATAAAACACATACAGGCCAAAGTGTGAAAAATCGAAATGACAAGGGTGCCTGGGTGTTGTTTCTTACTTTCGGTCAAATGTTCAGACACAGGAAGTAAGGTATATACCCTGGCTCCTTGGCGTGCTGAAGCGAACCTGCTTTCAGTGTTCCCCGATGTAGGACTACATGGTAAAACCAGGTGCCTGTGACACACTTCCCACTGGCCTTCCCTTTCGGAAAGGTCTAAGGGACCCATTGCCTGTTTGAATTTGCTCTGGTAGGGAAGAGAGATGTGAGTGTATAGGAAACAGGACTCAGCACTCTAGGGGAGTTGGTACAGCTGTTGTGTCAATGATTTTTGTGCTCCTGTTCAGTAGGCTAGAAATAGTTCAGCATCCTGGGGTCCTCTGAACAAGGGGTGTGATGCCTGTATCTTACTGTTAATATCTGATCAAACGTTTTGTTTTTCTATGACACAGACATTATTCTGATTTAATTTAAATCAGACTTTGACATCTTCAAGCTTTGGGTTTAATATTTTTGAAGTACACATGAAATGAAGTCTGATAAACACTAAAAAGTATCTCCCCTACCCCTAAAACCCACCAACTGTTAAAAAGCAGTCTCAATTGCTCACATTAGAGATAATCACTTAGTACTTATATCTGCATGGCACAGAGGGGTTTGTTTAGAAAGAAGAACTCCTTAGTAATGTCCTTTGCCTTCCAGACACACTGGAGAGATATGCGGTTGAATTATTTTTACTTTCTTCTTAATTGTAACTTAAATCCTGTTCATGTGGGTCCAGCATTCTTGCAATGATGTGTACCAATGTTACTAAGTGTTGTGGATGTTACAGACTCTTGTTTGTTTTAGTCTGTGGTGACAAACATTTTTAATAAATAAGGTTAATTTGTAGTGACTAATTCTCCTGTAAAAGCTGGAATTTTTAAATATGAAAACAAAGTGTAGCTATGTTTAAGTAAAACTCAAAACTAAAAAGCACAAAATTACATACATTCAAACTGTCTTTTCTAATAATGCAAATAACCAGGTTGTACGTGACACTAAAAAATTAAATAAATACATAAACTATTTAGCAAAAAGTTGTATAACTACAGCCACAAGAATAAGTATTATTGGGGAATAAATATAATTGTAAACCATCTCATGAAAATAAAATATTCTAAATATAATATTTTTTTTCTTTTGTAGAACCCATACTCCAGTGATTTTCATAGTTAACCCCCCCCCTTTTTTTTTCTGAAACTGCTAATGTGAGTCTGGGAGTGTAAACTAAGTTAGGGAAGAACACAGGATTCAATGAGTAAGAGAAAATAACTTCTAACATGAGTTTTCTCCTCTTCCATGTTGAGAGATTGGACGGAAGCTCTAACTGCTTCTCTAGTTCTCACATTCTTTCACTCCATCTTGTCAGCTGTCTTCCTAGTGTGAGGATTCCTCATATGTTAGCAGCATAGGTAGCTCCTTAATGATACAACTAATAAAAGACATTTATTTTGTTACCAAATAAGTTCAGATTGGTCCAAAATAGAAAGCTTTATACCAATTAAATTTTATGTTAAAGATAAATAAGAAATCTGTGGGTTTTAGGCATTCCCATTAGTTTGATTTTATGACATGATATCTGTTTTACAATATGCTAAGTCATTAACGAAGTAACTTTTTTGGCCTTTAAGTTATACATGCTAACCAAGTAAAAGCAAGTCCTCATTAGATGCCCTTTAACATTCTCCAAATAAGCCCTTTTGTTTTCTATTTTTAAATATACTCATTACCAAGATATGTATTTAGCATTTTGTTTTTATTGGTAGATAGTTCAAACATCAAAAACAGATGAATTGAAAGAAATCAGAGAATAAAAAGACTCTTGTTCTTAATCAAACAATACTTTAAAATGGAAAATTTGTATTGCAGTCTCTTTGCCAGGAAAGCAATGTTGTGTATTATCTATGATCCCAGACTCCATATACTCACTGTTTTACTTAAATCATGAAATAAACATTTTATTACATTACCAGGTGAATGAACCTGAATGTAAAGGTTCTCACCTCTCCAGGGTTGTGTAAACAGGGACCCGTGGCCTGCCCTCTTCTCTTGTTGCATTTGCTAAGGTGGAAAACCGTATTTATAACTATCTAGAAGTGAACTGCTTTGGCAGAGGCCTGTGTGAGCTTAGGGACATGGAGGAAGGAGATCTTGTGTCTGCATTTTAATAGTGGGAGTGGGAAAGAGATTTTTTGTTGTTGTTGTTTTTTAATTTTGTCTTCTGACTCAAATACATCCTTCCCAGAGAAAATTGAGCCCACTGTTAGTTGGAAGCCACCCTCACAATACGATTTGCTCCATTTCTAAATATATGGACAATACTGAAAAATATAGGTAACTCAGACTGGCGTGGATGCCCTGAGTGCACCTCATTCCTGACCGTTCAAGCATGGACTGGGCTGCTTCTTCCAATGCAGCAGCGTTTTCCAGCTCCGTGTTTACCAGCCCCAAATAGGTTAGACTTCAATAGCCCTGAAGTTATGTCAGAAAAAAGAATCTGAAGAAGTCCACCCTGACGTAAACTGAGAAGGTTAAAACCCTTCTTCTTTCCTTACTTCACTTTGCTGTTGCATTTCTGTGAATCTGCTGGGAGAATTGCAAGGCTTTGTTCCATAAACCAAAAGCCATTTAAACAATGTGTGTGTGTGTGTGTGTGTGTGTGTGTGTGTGTGTGTGTGTGTTCTTTATGTTTATTGTTTGAAGAGTCCTATGGCGCTTTTCTGAATTTTTTTTTTTTTATAATTACCCCAAATCAAATTTAAAGTGATAATTGCTTGTTGGGACTACCACTTTTGTTATTTTGAGATTTTTTTTTTGTGTGTGTGATTCCAATGTTTTCTTGCTTCAGGATATTGAAGTTAAGCAAAAAAAATAAACATTAAATCCTACATATTTTCAATTGGTTATATCTTCCTTCTAGTTCCATAGATAAATGAATTGGGGTTGGGGTCTTTGTTTCTTAAACAGTGTAAATTACTCTTTAGTTTCTCCTCTGTTCAGTGATTTTATAAAGTCACATGAAGACTTACCCCTAGGAATAACATCACTGCAAAGGGTTAGGTTCACATGACTGCAGAATGCAGTTAGAGAGCCAGTTAGAGGCTGACACCATTGGACAGAAGGTTCACACCCTAACTCACACACTTTCCCGACAGTTACAAGAGACTGAGTCCGAGAGGTGCACCCTTCCTTAAAAATAATGGGGGATGAAATACCATCTTTTGGACGGGTCTCAGAATTGTTATTGTCTCATCCTTCATGCATGATGAAACTAAACATGTTCAATAAAAATATGTAATATAAACATTAGGGCTTATGCAAAATATCCTTGAAATATGGCCAGGTCTCTAAAATGGTAGTGTATGTTTTTTATTTCAAACCATATCCTGAATGAAATACAGAGGTATCTGGATAGAGCCCTCCCTCACCCTGAAAGCAGTCAGCATCTTGTTTCCTCTCTGACTCGTTTACTTGGATATCAATAGATTCACGTCTCTGTGTTACATGTTTCTGACTGCCTACCATTGTTTAGCACTACACAGGAAGTACAGGCATGGCATGGGAGCTTATCAGAGGTGGGTTTGCAGGAAAGATGATGCTCGTAGTGTGGAAAGGAGAGCTGATAACACACAGTTCAGTTTAAGCTTTAAGCCATCTGTTTCAGATGAAACACTCTCTCCCTCTCCCTCTCCCTCTCTCTCCCTCTCCCTCCCCCCCCCCCCCCCTCTCAAAAGCAACCGGCAAGTGCTAACTACTCAGTTTGGTTCTTAAAAAGAGAAAGAGAGGAAAGAAATGACAAACAAGGAAACTGTAACTAGAAAGAGTACTGAGCCTCTGTGAGACTTCAAAAGGCCCAGCTGGTCTGAGGATGCACAGGCCCCTGAGACCGAGGGATAAAAACTATAAACGTGCCCTCTAATGTCTTTCTCCTGACCTCATGCCAAGGTTAAGATTGAAGAGTTTTCTTATGACTTTGAAACAGAGTTAAGGTGAAACAATTTGATGCAGACAGATAAGGGGCCTGGACCTTTCCTTTCCTCCAGGGTAGAGCTCCTGAGAGGTGGCCGCTCGCACCTTCCTGCTGTACTCCCACCTGTGTCCTGAGTTTGGGTTGTTACTATTGTACAGGGGTCTCTAACTTCTGTCACCATATATTCTGAACACCAACAGGCTGTGGTGCTGGGGGCTGGATCAGACAGGTGTTTAGGTGTAGCTGATTCTTTGTCAGAGTGGTCCTGGCCTCTATCATTACCCAAAATAAGGTGCTAGGGAAATAGTAGCAGAGCTGAGAGAGGCAGCTGTTAACTGCCTATAAAGGATGTTCGGTGATGCTGTGTGAGGCTGGCTGTGCCCTGCACACCACACAAAGTCACACTTTAGTTCATTCAAGATGCTGTTGTCAAAAGTGGCATGCAATTTATGAGCAGCAATTTTAAGCTTCTATTCTAAGCTGTATTCATTAGTATGTTTTTTTTTCCTTTCTGTGATATCTTTGTTCTCTTCTGAAACAGTAAAGCATAACCATTTATTTCAATCTCAAGAGAAGGATATTTTAATGCTGTGCATTTTTGAAGTGTAAATATTATTTTAGATCCCTTTAAAAGTATGCCCCTTAAAAAAGAATATAAACAGTGATCTTAAACTTTGACTTTGACAGCAGGCTTGTTGGCCTGAGTGGCCTTTCTTCTTGTCTGCAGTCCCTCATAAAGATGTGACTTGCCAGAGCACCACTGTAAGTATTCCTATGGAAGTCTGCCTAGTTCATCATTTTCTTTTTCAGTAAACACTTTACATATTCTATTTATAATTAAGTCTTTACAACATCAACATTTGCAAGTTATTAGACTAAAAAATAGTGTATATTTCTTATCTGATTTTAAGAGAGGCACTAAGAATGGGTACATGTAGAGGAGTGTGTGTACAAGACTACAATGGCTTTGATTTCAACCACCAGTTTTTAATAAGTGACTAAAGTGAGATCCTTCACAGAAAGTGAGCAAACTTCTATATGGAGATAGAAAAGGAAATCCATCTTAAGGAAAAAACAAACTTGCTTTGACAATGCATCTTCCACAGGACTAAGCCAAGAGCACCATACTGAGGAAGTGCTGAGCAGCCATGCAAGGTTTGTGCTGCAGACAGGCACCGCTGCTCTGCCTGGGAGCCCAATGGAGCCCTTCCTCACAGAGCCTCACAATGATCTCTTTAAACCTGAGCAAGGTACTTTCAGGGTTTGAGAGTTTTCAATGAAATCAGAAAACTGCCTACACACATTCTCTGAGCTCATGGCTTTTCTGACAAAGGTTTAAGTCAAAGAGGAAAGGTATCCAACATTTCCTAAATGGAAGGACACGCAACAAGAAAGAAAGAGGCACAAAGAAAGCCAAATGGTTATGTGGGTGAAACCAAAGAAGGCTGACCTGAAGAAAAAAATAATGACAACATAAAAGAAAAAGAGGAAAATCTGGTTCACACCCAATCGCTTTTTGAGAGTCAAATCCACTGAGAGAAACACAAGGCCTATCCTGAATGATTACCCCTGAATTACAGAAGGCTTTGTTTTAAACTAAGAGCTGTTGGACTCACAGAAGATCTGCATATGACATGGCCAGACTGTGATGAACCGGAGACTTAATTGCATTGGTGGGTCAGTTGCAGAGATCCTTTGGGTCAGGCTCCTGGAGTCTGGATGGGGATATTACACTGAGTTTGCCTCTAGCATGTGGGTTCCCAGACACCCAAGAATGCTTGTTCTTGCCCTTGTAATTTCTTAATGTTCCAGAACAAAACATTTACCAGGTATGGTACTGATAGGAAGAGTAGGAAAGAGGGGAAACTGAGGAATGGGAAAGGTTCGTCCACGGTTACCTTGTTAAAGTAAGTTTTTGACAATAATTAAAAAGAAAAATTCGATGTGAATCAATGGGCATACTTTGGAAAATTATCATGTTACTTAATTAGATCTTTCTTTCTTTCTTTTTTTTTAATCTTTTTTTTCTACCAGGAAAGGCTGGATTCAGAATTGCTCATCTGCAATTTTGAACAGACATTTTGCCTCTTCAATTTAGATTTTCTGTTCTTTGGTGTGAGAGCACGAAATTGCTCAGTCATAAAAATGATTTGTTTAGCACAAGTTCATTTTGTATTGTTTGTGGTTTTATTCCACTAAATATAAAATAGATTTGAAGTCCAAGAAACGCTATTTATATAAAAATAATTACCAAGTTCGAAGTGAGAAAGCCGAAGACAAAGGATGCTGACAGCGATTCTGGCCGGAGAATGCCTGGCAGTTGATTTTGTTGCGGGCTTTTGACAACTGCTGCTCTGTGCTTCTCCATTCGGTCCCGCCAGTTTGTTGCAGCTCTGTATACTGAAGGCGACGGGAGCGTGTCAAGGCCTTGTCATCTCTGGTCAGAAAAGTAGTTCGTCAGGAGAGTTTTCAATGATAAAAGCATCAGTAACTCATCAGAATGTTATTTCTTTTTGACAAAAGAGCCAAGTGTCTGTCAAATATCTGGGCTTTCCTTTGCTTTCCCCGAGGAACCTGGAGGCTGGCCTGAATAGCCACAGACTCCAGAAACCTCGTGTGTAAAATATCTGTATTGATTCCTGTAGACTCTTGTTATGTGTGACATTCAATTGTATAAGCCAACATGATTTTGCCGGTTTGTTAGTTTGTGTGGAGCAGAATGAACAGCGTCGATTAGCGGGCCGCATGTTCTGAGCGGGGAATGGAAGCCTTCGCGGAAACCTGTGGAAACACAACACAGAATAATCCAGCCAGAGTCAGCCCATGCTCACTCCAGAGCCCGCTAAATGGTTAACTATTGACGTATTGGTTAGATGTTTAAAATCTTTTTCTGATCTAAAAACCTGCATTCTTATGTTCATAAACAAATACATCAGTTGCTTAAGGGTTCTGTGGAATCTGAATGCAAATAGCGCGTTGTAATGACACCCCAGAGACTGACATTGTAGTCCATTTCTTGAGAACACATCATGGCAAACTTGGTTTTTGCTACTGGTTTCCTTAGTAACTGGAACAACATATTGTTGAGGATATAAAATAATATCCTGTTCAGCCACTGAGCATCTTGAACTAAAATGTAATTGATTGTGCATGAGGTACAAGATTATTGTGTCCTCTGCACTTTGGTGAGATATAGCAGCTGAAATGAATGTGGTTGGAAATTGTTTTTATTTTTGTTTTTCAAATCAGCCATTTTACTTCTAATCATCTCATTGCAAAAGCACTAAAATTCCTAGCAGTGTGGAATGTTCTGTCTTCAAGAGCAGGAGATTATTAAATAGAATTGTGCAGCTGGTGCACAATTTCTCAGCATACGTGAATAATGTTATTTATCTTGCATGTGGGAAGTGTACAACATGAAATTATATATTTCAGTGGCATAGTCACTTATTTCCCAGACTTACATAGAATTTAGTACACATCCATGTAGCCTTTGGAACTGTGCAAATAGAAGCATGCCTGGTACTCTGTGTATTCTTAATTTGGAAATCGGGACAAAGACTCTGAAAATTCTATTTTAATTCTGTTTCTGCAGCTGGTCTACTATACTGCTGTGGGCAAATTATTAGTTCTCTAGTGTCTCAATATCCTTATCTATAAAATGGGAATAATAACACCCTCCTCACAAGGGTGTTATATGGATAATTACTTGATGAGTGCAAGGAGCCTTGAAGATAGAATATGCTAAATCTTATGATTGTTTTAAACTACGTATGCAGCAGTATGGTACAGGCATAAAATTAGAGAGTGGTTTAATGAGCTTAGAAAATTGGAGGCCTCTGGTTTAGGATAAGAGTGTCTGGAGACCAAGCAAAGCTTTGTCTATTTTACTGTTCCTGCAAATAGCATTTCCTAGAATTGTATGGTAAGAGCTGGATTGCTCAGCAATTGATTTTGATGCTATTCTTTCTAGAAATACTGGGTTCCCAAGGAGGTGATAATGTTATGTTACAGGCGTCCATGCTCTAGTGAACTTCATGCTCCCCCAATTCATTGGAAAATTGATCTCCTTCCAAACAGATCTGTGGAGGAATTAGGGTCTGGATGGAGATTTTTCCAGATGAGACTATTGCCTCCCAGAATATCTTGTTAACATCTCTACCAGCAGAGGGTCCATCTCTCCTCACACCAGTGAGGGATTCCTTTTATGGGAAGTAATTTTGCCAGGAAAAACACCCCAGCTATTAGGCATGCTGAATTAATTTCTTCACTTATACAACAAGTATTGAAGATATGTTATGAGCTAGCTACTATTTGAAGCCTTTAGAGCAGTGTTTCTCAACCTGCAGGTCATGACTCTCATGGGGGTCACATAACAGATATCCTGCATATCAGATATTTATATTAAATTCTTAACAGTAGCAAAATTGCAGTTATGAAATAGCAATGTAATAATTTATGGTTGGGGGTCACCACAACACGAGGAACTGTATTAAAACGTTGTAGCATTAGGAAGGTTGAGAATCACTGTACTAGAGTTACAATGAAATGTTAAAATGTGGTGCTAGTCCCCAAGCTTTTTCCCAATGGGTCAGGGAAGGGTGCCACATGTACTTTACACCAGAAGAGTGTGTTGCAGGTGAGTTTCATGTACAAAGAACTCTAGTTGTTCCAGGGGTATTTGAAATAAATAAATTGAGGAGTAATTGCACTTGAGCTGGGCCTCATGTACAGGAAGGATTTCACAGATAATCAGGAGGAAAAGGATGGTGGAAAAGACTCAGTATACAATTACTTTGAGAGGGAAAAGGACCAGAAGTTAGATCTCAAGCAATATAACCTGTCCAGAGCATTCAGTATGTGGCAGAGTGCACTAGGAGATAATCACAGAACACAACTCTTAAGCAGCATCGCTTCTGTGTAAAAGTAACATGCTATTAATCAACCACTGTCAGTTCTTTGCCCCCCCCTCCACTACACACAGACATATCTGATGATGCATATTGCATTATTGTTTGTTGAATATGAGTTAAACAACCAGAAAGAGGCAAAACTAATGGCCATAAGCTTCTCCAACAGGCAGCAAAAGGCTACAGAGAGTGTCTCCCCCAAACCTGAAGAACAGAAATGCTGTTAGGAAATGGCTGCACATGTCACAGAGCGGGTTGAAGTGTTATAAACCAGGGCAGTACTAACTTGGCAGAAAAATGGTAGCATAGTTTAGACAAGATGCCAGGAGAGAGGCAGTGGTGCACGAGTGCACGTAGAAAGAACTGAGTAGCCAGAGAACTGGAAATACGGAGAAATAGATGGAGAAGACAAGTGACTCATAGCTGAGTCTGGGATAGCCTCAGGTCATTTAAGAGTGTGTTCTCTAGCTCTGGAAACCAGAGATTAAATTTGGTGAAAAAAAATCTATATGGAGGCTTGATTTTCTTGTATATGTCATGTGTGGTGAAATGTGTGTATGTACACTTGTGTGTATGCATGTGTGTGAATGTGGAGGCCAGAATACTATTTTTGGAGATGATCTTTCTCACTGACTCAGTAGCTCACAGATTGGCTAGACTGGCCAGTGTACCTCAGGGTTATAGCTGCCTTGCCAGGGCTGGGATTGAAGAATTACAGTGCTGCACTTGGCTTTTGTGTGGGTACTGGTGATGCCAAATCAGGTCCCTGTGGGTATGTGGCAGGTACTTCACTGACTTAGACATCTCCTTTGCCCCATGATATACTTTCCAAGGTTGGCTATATAGAGTTAAGACTTAGGAAACATGGGATCTTTGAAGGAGGGAGTCTAAAGAGGAGAGAGGAAAGACCTCAGACTCGCAGTTAAGAGATGGGATGAGAGACAGAACCAAATGAGAGAGACTGGAAGTTAATTTTTGGTGAAAAGAGAAACAACAAGGTATATAAGTTTCAGAGGCATTCAAAGAGTATAGCTGAAATTACAAGTAGAGGAAGACTCACAGAACCATTGAATTTGATTAATGTTCACTGTTGGTTTTTAAGGGTTTCATTGGACCCATTAGTACCAGAGTGTGGTGTTAAGAGAATAGGGCATGAATAAAGAGTTTTTGAAGAAGTGAATGTAATCACTGTAAACCTTTCCATTTATAGGTGGATAGTGGCAAGTGTAGAGAAATAGGAACACAGTCTGAGGAAGCACCTAAAAGAGAAAACTGTAAGCTTATCACTGTTATGGTTGCTGCCTGAGATGGTCCACCACTCAAAACCACTGCCAATATGGCAATGTCTAACTGTATAGAATCCTGTAATAATAGCTTTAAATTCACGATTTCCATTTCTGATGGATAAAACCTCTTTCATAGTACCTTGGTGTCCTTGTTCAGTATATATACTGCTAAAAAAATGCCTAGTTCTGACTCCATAGCTAATAATTATATTCTCACCAAATGCTAAAGTAATTTAAAAGTTTAAATACCAAAGCTGCTAATGAATTATATCTACCCTTAAGCACTGAAAAATGATGAGACATTCTTACATTAATTTCTAGACAGGTACTATATATTTAAAGTATACATTTTGCTTACACATTCATATGTGGTATATTTTCATGCTTTTGGTGATAGGGTCCCCATGAGTATACTATGGTTTCTGCTTATCAAAGGATAGGTGTAAATTTTGTATTGGAAGGTGGAGACAGTGTCTATGTCTGGAGCAAAGGTACAAATATAAGTTAGCCACTTCCCTGTAATATTACCCACTGGTTGTATGTGTATTATTTGGCAATTGTAATGTTACCCTGAGTGAGGGACATCTCAGGGCAGCAGTATAAAAATGGTCATCTTCTTAAGGCTGTTGCTATGCATAAAGCATGAGCTTTTTCAATTTCTGGTCCTCAGGTGTATTCAAACTCTCTAAAATGAGGCAGACCATCTTATCAGCTTCCAAATAAGATAAACACTTCCCAGGTGTTATGCATACATTAGTAACATTCAAATAATCAAACCATTTACCTGTATCAGAAAATACACGGAGACTCTAACTTGGAAGTCTGAAGTTTTATCATCTAATCAATAACTATGGATCTAGTATCCATAAGAACTAGGGATGATGAGCATGGCATCACTGAATGATGAACCAAACAAATGAACTTTGCCTCCTACTACCTTAAAAGGAGGAATTAATGGCACCCATTTAGAAGTGAGGAAAATGCAAGTCAGTAGAGTACATATCCATGACAGGTTAGAGCGTTCTCCGGTTAGGACATGTTGAACCCATGTCTGGATGCACAGGAGTGCTTTTTCACCAATCACATAATACATCAAAGTTTTATTTTCTTTTTTATCGAAGAGCCAACATAGTAATTTGAGTTTATATTTTACACATCTTTATTACATATTTAAATTTTAGACAATATCTAATAAGATACATTAAATAGCTCAGTCAAAATAGTCCCTATGTTAGACCTTCCCAAAGCAGAAAGGACACAATTGTGTTATAGTAGTTCAAAATTGAAATAATACTTTGTTTTATTTTTGGGACAGGATATTACTATATAGCTCTGCCTAGTCTGGAACTTATGTACATCAAAATGGCCTCAAGGTGCACCTGACTGTCTCCCAAGTGCTATGCTTAAAGTTAAAGGTATGTGCAACTACACTCGGAAATAATATTTCCATAAAAAATTTCTTCCCTCTCAAAAAATTCTTTCTGGATTGTGTGTGTGCGTGTGCGTGTGCATGTGCGTGTGCGTGTGCGTGTGTGTGTGTGTGTGTGTGTGTGTGTGTGTGTGTTCATAGTTGGAAATAACATTGCTAAACAATTTGATAGCTTTAAATTAATTTTTTATACTAAATTCCATGTATTTGTGTTAAACATATTTCCAACAGTTAGTATCTTGATAGAGAAGAGGGATGAGAAAAAGGCAGTGTCCTTCAGAGAAGAAATGATCAGAGGCGCAGAAGTCAGATCCATCCATCCTAACTCCCTTGCCCAGTTCTTACTTGATGGGTGTTTGTGCCAAATGGCTTTCCAATTTCTTTGTGTTTTCTGGAAACTTGACTCACTGTAGTAGGTTGGGAAGTCTGTTACATGTCTTAATTGACTCAGTGAACTCAATGCTCTTAGCACAGTGTTTCTTGCATAGTGACAACCCTCTGGGAGATTCCCTGAATAACTATCTCAGTAACTGCCACAATTCTTTAAGTTCTCATGGTTTAGAGTACCTTTGCTATGAACTGGTAGCTCTGAAGCAGCAGTCTGGACCTTTCACACTATTTCTAAGTGGAACAGAGGCATGCCACCTTGGTCAAGATGGTGCCTGGCTTATAATAATAGTAAATGTCACTAACTTACCGTGAGCATGTAAGCAAGGTGAGTGGTTGGAAGGAGAAGGAAGAATCAGAATTTTTGTCTCTTATTCCCATGCCATTACTGACTTGCTAGGGAAGGATAAATACATCACAAATAAATAACTAAACAGATCACTAAACCTTTCTTCATCTCAGTCCCAGCACAGTGAGAGCCAAAGCCTTTGCTTTTTGAGGGCTTTGAAATCATTGACTCAAAGAGTGGCAAAGCTTATTAAGTTCCCAGTGTCTCAGCCTTTCTCATGTGTGCTCTGAGTGTTTGCTTTTCATTTGGGAAATGAAATAGTTCCTTAACACTGATATGTGGTAACTGTAGAAATTAGTGAAACTTGCCAGTCTCTCAGATAAAATCAGAGGGCAAATGAGTCGGGCAGTTAATTATGTGAAAGAATAGATTAGGAGAAAGGACAGCTTCGGAAGTCTCCTGATTGTTGTCCCAAGTCCAGGGTGACAACTTGGGAAGGTAAAAGAGAGGGTGGGGTTACAGAGATAAAAGGAGCCAGGTTCCTGCTTCCCAGCCCACTGGCTTCCTGCATTCTGCTATGATTTCTAAGGATTTGCATCCGGCTTGCTTGCAAGACCTGCAACTTCATCCTGCAGGGTCAAGCTTCTCTGCTTTGTAAATTTTAGGCCATTGCCATTCCTTGATTTGTCTTTATTTATGAAATTTGCTTAAAAAGTCATTTTCTTTGCTAGTCATATTCTTCTCTGTCATCTGAAAATTTATCCTTGAAAGTACAAACACACATCCCCTTGTATATGTACAAAGATACTATGAACATACTCATAATTTTGTTTGTGTGGGCGATGGGAAGTAGAACAAATCATCCTGTTATTAGTCACTTGCTATTCTTATTCTCCTAGTTTTCAAATGATGAACATAGTGAGTCACTAAAGCATTATTGAAATGATGAAACATTACTATTGTTTTGCTTCTGTGTATAAGGCAGACAAAGAAGAGTTATGGTTTGTTGGTCAAATGAGATCTGATATACATCTTATAAATCTTTTTGTTTGTTTGTTTGTTTGTTTTTCGAGACAGGGTTTCTCTGTGTAGCTTTGCACCTTTCCTGGAACTCACTCTGTAGCCCAGGCTGGCCTCGAACTCACAGAGATCCACCTGCCTCTGCCTCCCCGAATGCTGGGATTAAAGGCATGTGTCACCACTGCCCGGCATTAATCTTTTATTCAATGTGTTTTGTCAAAAGTCAGTATTATGTTGGTGTAAAGCATGAAGTACAGCACGCAAAGTCTTTATAAACTTGCCTCATTCAAAGTGCTTTATGACACATTTTAATAGATCACTTTTTTTTTTTTTTTTAAATTTGGGGTTGTATTTTCATGTGAATGTGAATAGGCCTTTTCCTTAAAATTTGTGAACTCCAAGCTTATTTTTACATATGCATGTACAAAATGGGTACGGATAACAATGTGTGTGTGTCTTCAGCTTCTGCTGTAGTGGAACTTGTCAGATAACAATTCTTCAAGTAACTACCATAAACACATCAACAAACCACAGACCTGGTAATACACGTGCAAGTACTGTCCTTGTGTTAATATTCTTTGAAGGAAATCTTAGAGTGCTCATGAATTTAAATACTTCTCATCTAAGCCATGTAAATATAACGATTAACAATCTGTTGTATTCACAATTCAGGACATGAGATTTAGTATTTTCCTAATTACATGGACGCGTGGGGGAGGATGCGACTACTAAAGAAGATTAAGCCATTTGTGTTTGTTCGTTGCTGCTTTATAGCATTAACTCACAAACGCAGTCCCACTGCATTGAAGACTGAGGAATTTGATTAGGAGAGCTGTGGAGCCGGCCAATCTTGGCTTGAGATAGCAGACTCCATTAACTGTCTACCAGCAGTGATGTAGCTGTATCATCTTCCCACAGCCTTTCTATTGATAGGAACATTTGAAATCTGATGAAAATTACTGTTTAATAATCAAGACTTGGAAAAAGCCCCCCTGGCAGATGCACTCCCCCACTTCACTTCTGAGAAAGAGAAAAGAAAGCGAACTTTGAGAAACTGAAAATGTTTTTTTCTTTTACAAACATGTGAGCCAGGTGGTGGTGACACATGTTTTTAAACCTAGCACTCAGGAGGGAGATGCAGGTGTAGTTCTGTGAGTTTGAGGCCACCCTGAGCAAGTTACATGACAGCCAGGGCTACACAGAGAAACCCTGGCTCAGACAACGCAAAACAAAACAAAATTAAAAAACCTAAATATGTTAGCAAAGGAGGGAATCAAGTTTCATTTCTTCTGGTATTCATTTGCTTTGTTTTGCTTCATAGTTCCCGTGAACAGTTAGTCTTTATTTTGTGTGCCAGCTTATGGTTGAAGATAGGGGGTGCTCACGGTGGCGGAAGGTCTCACTTAACTGTGGCTCTGCACCTCACCGTTCTGTGCAATGCACACAGGAGGCATAGTTGTCCCATAGTACATAAGCAGGAGTCTGGCTAATATTTTAAGTACATTTTTTAGCTTTTATTAAGTGTCTGTGGTGTGTGTGCCTGCCAAGGCTCATAATACATGGAAGGAAGTCAGAGGGAAACTTGCAGAAGTCTGTTGTTTCCTCAGAAGTCTCGGGGAACGAATTCAGGTCATCATCAGGTTTAACAGCAAGTACCTTTCTCTGATGAGCCTCTGGCTCCTCTATTACACAGAGTTAAGCATGAGGTTTCAATATAGTTTTCTTCTTCTCGTGTGTGCATACCCATGCACTTGTAGCACACTGACGTTGCTCTTAGGAATTGTCTTAGATTGTTCTGCCAGCTTATGCTCTTGTGACAGATACTTCTAGACAAACCCAGAGCTCATTGTCTCCCTAAACAGCTTGCTCCTGGGTCCCTCTGCTCCTCCATCTGATTCAGGAATTACAGGGAGGCTGCTGTGCCCTCTTGGCATTGAGGCATTGATGCAGATGCTGTTGACACAAAGCACTTCAACCACTGAACCCCTCAGTTACAAAAGAGTTAAAGATTCAATTATATATATATGTTATGTGTCCAAATGTTTTGCCTGAATGAATGTATGAGCAGCACACGCATGGTGCGCATGGAACTCAGATGGTATCAGATTCCTTGAAACTGGATCTATGGATGATTGTGAGACATCATGTGAGTGCTGAGAACCCAACCCAGATCATGTGAGAGCAGCAGCTGAGCCATCTCCCTAGCCCTCAGATTCATTTATGATGAATCCAATACATCCCCACAATGGAAGCCCTTTGTTGACTAAGAAAAAAAATATTTTACATACATAGGAGAGATTTAAAGCTTTCTAAAACAGGACATATTGTGTGGAGTCACTTGGGTAAGTTCAGTACCAAATCAACCAGGCCTTATTTGCAGGTTTGAAGAAACAGAAATTTATTAATTTTAGATGTTCACATTCTCCGACTCAAGTGAGCTTCCCAGAGAGTTTTTCTAGGATTTCAGTGTTGCATTCCTGAGAGCTGACAGTTCAGTGCACAGAAGGAGTCTCTTAAATGGCCCTCTACTTTTCCCTGAGGCAAAATTTGCAGTGAGCATATGTAGCAGTCTGTACTTACTGTGAGGATCCCAAGTGGTGTCACCAGGTTCTTACAGCCTCACACTACATTTTGCAGGCCTGAATAAGGTGGAGCAGATTCCTAGTTACCCTAATTAGATCTTCACTGTGGGCCTCTTTGTTACTGTTTCAAGGAAAGGCGCTGTCCTGGGAGCATGCTGGGAACTATGCTAAAGGTTTGGTATGCTCTCTCCTCGGCACCTGAACTTCTGAGAATCCCCTGTATAAATGAAGAAATGAAGGGCCAGAGAAACAGCAGTTCAGAACGCAGGGTGATGAAGGGAGAAGAGAGTAAATGCTGCGATTCCAGTGAGCCGTACCCAGGGAGCTCCTCTGAGGAACTGAGACCGGTGAACTAACACATTCGGAGCTTGCAGGGGGTTCTATTACCATGCCTCCTGCAGCTGGGCAATGTACATTCTACACTTTGAAAAGAAGCGTGGTAACCCAGGTTTAGATGAAAGATTTGAATCGCAACCTTGAGTTTGTAGAGAGAAAATCTTACCCCGATTGTTTCTTCTAAGTCCCATTTTTCTTATTTCTGATTGTGTTTGCAGGTAAAGTGGTGCACATCTAGAAATGATCAGAACTAGTAAATAACCCCATATTCCTCAAGAAGTCTTATCAGAGGCTATCTCTTCCTCCAACTTAGTCATTATATGTAACTGTTCATTCCCTGCAAAGCCCCCTTATTTCCAAAAGTTGATGTTAAGTTGGTAGAGGGCAAGGCAAATGCATACAGATCCTTTTATAAAAGTTTGACTAGAAACAGGGTAGTTTTCATCCTTAATCTATGAAGGATGCCATTTGTCTAGGTGTGTATTTTGCCACTAATTATCATCATTCTTCTTATTATTAATTATTATATTACATTATATTATATAGTATTTTTTTTATTAGAACAGTCTCACTGGGCATTTCAGGCTAGCATCCAACTAGAAATCTTCCTGCTTTATTGTCCTATGTAGCTATGAATCAAGTACACTACAACCTAATTTTTTTATGTCATTGTATGTCCTTTTTATAGTGAGTACTGGGTACCCAAATGTAGGATAACCTTTGATTCAGCTACATCTTGGTATGTTTATTACATTTGTTATCTAGTGACTACATTTTAACCTAAAACAGGAAAGAGAAGAGATCATCCTTAGTATTTCCCAGATAACAGTCATTTTAATAGGTCTGTGACTCAAATAAACATTAAATAAAAATATAGTTAGGGCCTAAAGGTCATTCATTCCTCAGATGGCAACTGTACTTTCAAAAAAGTGAGATTGTATTTTTCAGTTACTCCTTGATCAAATAAAGTTATCCTCTGTAATAGAAAACTCTTTCAACTTGTCAGTTTATAGGTTATTTTCAAATTGGCTGTCAGTCATATATATCCAGCTCAGAGGATCAGGGAGCTTATCCTTTTCACTATCTTTCTTAAGAATTTATTATGTATTGTACATTGATAAAATTGGTGAATTGTGTGAGTGAGATTAGTCTCAACATGTGTACACATGTGTCAGATTCCAAACTGGTCAGAGTTTGTAACCAAACATTTCTTCCAGATTTTGAGAATGTAAATAATTCTATGTTTGGTGTGTTATGAGTTCACATTAACCCACTGTCTATCCAGGGAATTCTTCAAAATTGAAGGTGAGAAGAGGTTATAGTATGAGATTTACAATTTCCCATTATACATACAATATAATGGTTGAAATTATTTAAATATCAGGAATGTATTTCTCATTATTTTATTCATCATTAACAATAAAAATGTGTACAAAATTGAAATTTATGGGCATTTAAATTTTCCACAGTAATTAATTCTTATACAAGATTATAAAGAGGATTTCTGACGAGTAGCAACACTTTTTACAATAAACACATGCATGGGAAAATTTTGACAAATAAAATGTTAATTATGAAATTTGGTTGTAATAGCTGCAAGTTAATTATTGTGACATGAAATGGATATCAGCAGGCGCTGGGAAATTGATGTCAGGTGAATGTGGAAACTCCCTAGGATGCGCTCAATCCCAGATGAAGTGATTGGAAAAGCAAAAAAGCTCTTGTGATGTGTGCACACATCCCCCGACAAAGCCCAAATAATTCCAAAAGTTGATATTAAGTCAGTGGGGGAAAATCCACGCCGATCCTTTTACAGAAGTGATTAGAAACAGCCTGTTTCCCATCTTTAACACACAAACAATGGCATTTGTCTGGGAGGATATTTTGCCACTATTCATTAAAGGGTCCACTGAGCCTTGCATCCACCACCTTCCTCATCCTGCAATTGTTTCATGTCCCAGGATACAAAGTGTAATTTGTTCTTTTTTTTTTTTTTTAATTGTCTTCTCTTTATATGAAAGGAGAAGCATGTGGCTTTTAGATTCCTTTGTTTCATTACATAGCAAATTAGGAAGGCTTCCACTAGCCTGGATTTGACATTTCATTAATTCTGGGACGAGCAATGAGAGAGAGAGGGATGCCAAAATGCCTTGCAAAGCTGCATCTCTTGCTTCCTCTTCCTCCTTTCCACATTAGGTGAGGAGGAGCCCGAAATCTCCATTGATTGAAGCTGAAGATTTCCTAGCCAGTGTTCTCCTCAAAAGCTGTGCTGGTTTACTGTCAGTTTTTCTTCCTGTACTTATAATTCCAGGAGACAAATGGTCAAAGCATTTGCAACAATTGCCTTTATATTCAGAATTAAGGATCTAGGAATTGAAGAAAAGGCTCAGAGGTTGAGAGCAGGTACATACTGCTCTTGCAGAGGGCTGGAGTTCTTTCTGTTCCCAGCACCCAAGTCAGGCAGCTTACAACTCCAGCTCCAGGGGACTCAATGCCTCTGGCCTCCAAGGACACCTCTCCTCACATGTAAAGTCTCTGCTTGTTGTATGCATAACAAAAAATAAATAAGTAAAGAAATCTTTAAAAAAAAAAAAAGAATTGAGGGTTCCAAATGGACACAAGTAGAACATTCTGTCTCCCTACTGATTTGACTTGGCAAGTACACTATACAGTAAGTATACCTGATGTCCAGGTAGGTACATTAGCCTCTTTCGTCTTTGATAATGCTGCATGAAGAATGTCAAATGCAACTCTAGTAGTAACTAGAATTGAAGAAAATGTGTCTCCAACATACCGCTTTTCCTATAAAAAAGATAAACCATTGAAGGCATGTTTATCATTATTCCAATTCCTTCAAGCTATCTCTTGTGATATCACCAATACATTTACCCCTATCAGTTCTTAGCCCTCAGTGAACTTAGCTTGCTTTTAATTTTTACACCCATCCCCTTTATAGATGGTGTACTTTGAAATAGTACTACGTCAGGCTGCTATTAACTAGAAAATGAGTTGATTGAGGACTATTTTGAAAGCATTAATTTTATGTGAATGTATATTCATGCACCATGTATAAAAGCCCACAGAGGCCTAGAAAGGCATTGGGTTGCCTGGCACTAGAGTTACAGTAGGTTTTAAGGCACCATGTAAGTCCTGGGAACTGAACATGGGTCCCCTGTAAGAGCAGCAAGTGCTCTTAATGATTGAGCAATTGCTTCAGCCCTCGTTGACTGAATCTTACAAGCTGTCCACTACTTCACAGCTGCCCTTGC
Source organism: Onychomys torridus (assembly GCF_903995425.1). Taxonomy (NCBI): domain Eukaryota; kingdom Metazoa; phylum Chordata; class Mammalia; order Rodentia; family Cricetidae; genus Onychomys; species Onychomys torridus. Next base: position 123,308,044 of record NC_050448.1, read on the forward strand.
TCACTTCTCAACTCCTATTACAACACCCAGCGATTGTACCACATTATTTTGTATTGTTTTATTTTGAATGCTGTTAGATTCCCATAGATGGTGATAACAGGTATTTCACTGTGGGTGCATAGTGGTATATTGTTACACCTTGATGATATAGTAGGTAGTGGTTTCTCATAAATGAAGCTGATCTTGAGAGTCTGCAAATTATTTCCCTAGAACCCAGGACTTTTCTAAGGAACAGAGCACATGTTCACACATACAACTGTATATAGTTGAATCAGCTCCCATTTTCACTCATGTCCTTATGCTACCCAGAAGATTCCATAATAATCTGTCATCCTTTTCCTCACATGCTCCTCTCCTTAGGAAAACAGATCCTTTATTACAGCTGCTAGTATTCTGTGAGTTAGCACCATCCGCCACCATTTACAAAGCCCTACTTTGCCTAGAGCTTGTCGGTTTTCTACATAACTGTGTCTGCTTTTGAAAAGAAACATTTTTTGTTATCTAGTGTATTAACTTGTATGTTCATGTTACAGGTATTTAGTCTACAAATTTCAAATTTTAACTGCAGATAATGAAACTCATCATAATATGAAATAAATCTACTGAAATGAATATGGCTCGTTCCAACACATAATAGAACTTCACTTGCCCAGTCCATTTGGTGGAATGAAGTACAATAAGCAACATTTTCAGGTTATAAAGGCCTATTTATGTTCCCATTTTTGATAGCTTCACTTTCATTAGAAAAGGCTCCTAAACGTATGGAATATTTTCACATCATAACAAAATAGAGCCAATGCAATTTAATATATCCTTAATGACTTTAGGGTCTTTATCATAAAAACCAATTGATCCACTCACTCTCTGTTTCCCTTAGGACTTCTGACCTCTGTGCTCTTCTAGAAAATACCACAGAGAGGTGAGATTGCATTCTGATTTTGAGGTTAGTATTGCTGTTTTTCTTTGTTAGCATACAGTTTTTACTTTGTTAACATCACAGTTTTAGAAAGAGTAAATATTTCATGAATGACTTAGAATTGAAGATCACCCTGGGAGTCCCCTTCCCAGAGACCTTTGAGTCACTGTTTCGTCATCAGCTTCTGAATCATTTCAGTCAGGATCCTCTCTGCGTTTGTGCTATTCAGAGGCATAGCATGGGGTTGGGGAGGGGTGCTCATGTCCTGTACTGAAGGACTGGCTAGAAAGGCTTTCCAGCATGGGACAAAAGTGGCATCTGTGTCATCTGTCTGCAAGCTTGTTTGGCATTAGTGAAAAGGAATCAATACCTTGGAAGTTCTAGGGGATGGCTTCCATTTCAGTAAGCCCTGACAGCATAGTCCTGGGGCCATAGCTCTGTGTTCTCCAGGTATTGGGCATTTCAGGGCTGACTGGGCAGCATGTAGAAGGTCAAAGGCAAACTGACTACCTTCCCTTAGGTGTGAAGGAAACAACCCATGCTCACTGCCTCTACAAGCCACTGGATGTCCTGGAAATGGCTACAACAGATACACTTTCTGCATTTCAGTTAAGGAGGACGAACATCAAGGTCACTTTCTGCATTTGAACGGAAGAAAAAAAATAAACACCTCTATAAAATATGGATAAAGTGTCAATCAAAGCTTTTTTCCTTTTCCTGTGCATCCTATGGTAATACCAGTTAAATTGCTCAGTTGCCTTTTATTTTTAAACACAACTAGACCTGGTCATTTCCCCCCTTCTTTTTCTTTTCCCCCAACCCCAACTTTAACAAAGACAGAGCCTTCAAACTCTTTTCATAGCCATGCTTGGAAATCCTGCCAGGTTAAAAAAAAATGTTATTGAAAACCTTTCTCCCCTTATAGGCTCGTTTTGACAGGAAATCTTTGAGAGGCAGCGGCAGTGAGGTGCCCAGAGATTTCATCTCTCTTCTTTTGCTTTAGGAAATGCTGAGCACAAGGCTTCCTATTAGGCAAATAGAAAGAGCAGCAAATCCCCGCGAACAATCATCTTCCCCGGCGCCTGAGCTGACAGCCCTCTGTGCCCTAGACTGCCAGACAGAGCTGGGACTGAGGATTCTATCACAAAGATGCATGTGAAAATTTGTGACAGTGTCTTACAGAAAATATTATTTTGTCTCTGTTTACAGATTATCTGGCACTATAAATTTTGCAAGGGCTAATCAGAATAAAATCTATGGTCCCGGGAAGGCATTCTTTGCAGGGTCTCTGCTTCTGTTCTGTGCAGTTTTGACATGGACTTCCTGTCTGGTTCCTTTCCCCGTCACTGTGTATGACTGGTTAAATTTCATGCGCCATTAGCAGCTACACTGGAATATCCGATAAGAGGAGGGTGTTGTGTTCGGAGGTTTTTATTTGTTTTAATGGGCAAAAGTCAAGTTTAAGTTTCAAACAACTTATCAAAACCCCAAATGTCGGCTAGTGGAAGTATTGTGGAAAGTATAAGCAGATACGCTTTAAAAAATAATTAGGATTGTAAAATATGAATAAAACTCATAGTGGGAATTTTAAAGAATCTCATGACTTTAGGCATACTTGTTTATGTTAGTTTATATTTTTTCAAAAAAATGCTAAAATTAGAAGTGTAAGTTTGTGAACAAATTTTAACAAAAATGTGATAGAAAGCAGAATATATCCTATACTATGTGTGAAATTAATCATACTGTAGATCTAAATATAGATTAAACAGCCCATGTCCCGTGAAGCAGAAGCAAGGCAAAGGCAGATACAGTATCTCTAACAGCCCCAAGTAGCAGAACTGGTTATATCTGTGAAGAGAAAACAATTCTAAAAAGGATGGCCTCCCCCACTTTTTTCTTAACAGTGTATTAAATTTAATTTCTATAATCTAGGCTTCTAGCTTTGCCATTAGCATTGAGCCACAGTAATCAGAACAATAGATGCAGGGAGATTAAGTACAGGATCTAAAGGCGAGGTATGCCAAGGGCATCCGGGTGCTTCTCAGTCCTCCCTGGGATGAGCCCTGGCACCAAGCAGTTGCATGGCAATATTCTTCAAAGTTGAAAACACAAAGTTGCACTTCAATTATAGAAATTGTTTAGCAAGTTTTGATGTGGGGATGTCCAGCTTCCTCTTGATCTTCCCGTCCTGTATCTAGGGTCACTGTCTTAATGTAAATGTTTTCATTATCATGGTTAGTCCTGTGGAATCAACTAAATACTTCCTATGGTACAATAGCCTGAATATATCACCATTAATTAATTAGTTGCTATAAATAGATTGAAGATAAATGGATATTTATTTTTCCTTTTCAGCATTCCTTTTCCCCTAGCACCACTTTTGGTGCTTTGTTTTGTTGCTGATTTTTTTCCGTGTGTGTGTGTGTGTGTGTGTGTGTGTGTGTGTGTGTGTGTGTGTGTGTGTGTGAGTTCAGGTCCTACCTCTCTTCCCCAGGTAGTCTTGTGAGGCAGTGGGAACCCTGATCTGCCCACCTGCAGAGGCTAGCTTTCAGACTGTTTAAGTCAATCAGAACACGCTGTATCTCTCTTAGTTTAGGAATGGGTCTGTGTGTGGACAGGCTTATTGGACAAATAAAGTATGAGGGTAGATTTGGGGGGAATTTCTTAAAGTGCTCCAAGGAATGAGTAACTCTGATGATTTTATTAACCCAATTCTAATTACTACTTTTGCTTTGCAAATCTCTCCAGTCAACTGGCGAGATATTTTTCAATGTACTATTATTTAAGTATTTTAATAGTTAAGTCCATGCTTAAATCATTTAAAAAATAATAAATCACTAAAGTACTTCAAAAATTACATGTAGAATGTTCCAACAGGAAGGCTCAGTGTCCAGGGTCACAGGTGACTTTGGTGCACTATATGCAGATATTAAAATATCATACTGTGCCTTTGTAGGTGACAAATAAAAATATTTTAAAAATCATATTTGGAAAATCTAAACGACAGCAAATCATCAATTGTAATAAAGGTTGTTAAATTTCCTGACATAAACTGTATTAGCAATGAACTTAGTTTAAGAAGTGACTGCGGCAGTTTGATTGGCAGTTTGATTGTTTTTATTTTCTCTCTTGTTTAGTATGTGTTAGCATAACATTAGTAGGGGACATCTAAAAGATAATATCCCATCATAAGAAACAGAACATGTAGACAGCCAGGAAATCGTTTGAATTTTCAGTATGTAGTAAGTAACGGCTGTGGAGGTCTGCTGCACATGTTGCCCGTGGGTAACATGGCTTCCAGGGAACCTGGCTCCCTAGTGCCCTTTCCCTGTAGAGAAGGTTGCCTGTCAGACAGTCAGCAGGAGGTCAGGCAGGGTCTGAGGTAGAGCATAAAAACAAACGGGTGTTTATATCTTCCTCCACAACTCTCTTCCTCTCCTCCCACCCCCCACTACACAAACTTCCTAGAGAAAATGAGCCATGCACCATAGCTGCTCAACCAGAAACTGAAGCATTGAGGACCTGCAACATGGCAGATGTTCACACGGCACTGGACTATACTAGCAGAAAGACAGAAAGATCTCACCAATGTGGAGAACGTTTTACGTCTGCCTCAGTAATAGACTTACACACACACACACACACACACACACACACACACACACACACCTCTACAGAACAACTTGTATAAGTCAGCCGTCTTTTCACTACAGGAGTTTTGAGGACTGAACTTAAGTTATCAGGGCCAAGTACGTGTTTATTGAATTGAAGAACTCATTTGTCATTTGAAGAAAATGTACAAAGAGAGAGATGTAAATGAAAACAAGTAAAAATGAAAAAAAAAATTGACCCAACAGAAATAGAATTTTCGCCTGTTAAAATTCTCTCAGAAAGGAAATTTTTGAAAAATCCAGAGTAAGCTAAAAATATCACGCTATTAGATATGCACATGAGATAATATGAAGGAGACACAAGGTAAAAAGGAGTGAGAAATCAAAATTATGACTACCAATTTTCAAAAAAAATAAACTTGTTAAATTATAGCAAAGAAAATAATGCAATAATGTTATAAAAGTTAAAAAAGTGAAAAATTATAGATATTATTATTCGACCTGGTAAGTCCTGTTTCCAATATTAAGAATGCCAGAAATTGATGAAAAATAAAATAGAAGTTTAGTCTCTATATAAATATTTGATGAAATTTTTCCCACATGGAAATAACCCATAGTTTCAGAGAATGTTGGCCAAGTGAGAGTGGAACTTTGCAATAAATAATTAGTAAGTACAAATTAAATATTTTATATATCATTATAAAATTTTAGAACACTCAAAATACAGAAACCTCAACAATTTCAGAAAGAAAGATAGAAAGGAAGAGAAAGAGATGTCCAGAGGAAGAGAAGATAGAGAAAACTTATTTAAAACAAAAGGCAAAACAATTATTGATATCAGACAATATTATCTATATGAATTACTGTAATTTAAATTTATAGGTAAAATAACCTTGGTCTAGAAAGTTTACATTGAACCAAAGCAACATTTCATAAATTAGACCAGAATAGAGACCTTAGATGCTGTTGTGACTGTGCACTGTTTTTAGGGGGTGCTGCAGCATCCTTAAAGGTAAATAAAGAACAAAGATCTAAATCGCACACTTATGGAGGCTGTCCTGGGACAATAAATATTTAGTAGTAGACTATGACCAGAATGAGGAGACTTTCAACATGAAGATGTCCATGCTGAATCAAGTGGTGGGGAAAGTGCCGGTGTGCAGCCACGGCCACCAGCCAGCTTCTGGTACCATAACAAAACGCCTGTGGTGATGGACTCAAAGCCAGAGAAGTTGCCTCATGGTTCACAGCGTTTGGCAGTTTCCAGTCCATGATAGTCTCTTTCTTTTGCCTCTGATGAGGACTACGTTGCTTACCTTATCAGCCAGGGAATGAAGAAGAGATCAGGGCATCATAATTCCCTTAGGTACTTTTCTCATGTCATCTAAGAACCACCCATGAGGCCAGATCTCTTGCATCTCTAGCACCTTTTCCTAAGTGCCACTGTGGGGGTGGGGGACCAAACCTTTAGCACATGGGTTTTGAGTGGTATCCAAAAATCCAAACTACAGTAGACATGAGGAGGAACTACTAAGAAAATGAAAATTTTGGGTGGGGATAGCAATTTTACATTGGATTAGAAAAATCCAGGCTGCCTTGTAGGCTGAAGTTTCTTGGTCCTGACCAGGCAGCAGCCATTTTTCATAAAATAATCACACAGAGGCTTAACATTAATTACAAACTGTTGGGTCTAGGGCTCAGGCTTATTGCTAGCTACCTCTTACATCTTAAACTAACTTATTTCTATTAATCTATATTTTGTCACATAGCCATGGCATTACAGCTCTGCTGGTATCTTGTTTCTCAGGAGGCAGCTTGCAGCATCTCCTTGGACTCTGCTTTTCTTCTCCCTTGGATTTCCTACCTGGTTATATCCTGTGTTGCCGTAGGTCAAAACAGCTTCTTTATTCACCAATAGTAGCAACACATATTCACAGCTTACAAAACAACCATCCCACAACACTGCCTTTCTATAATGAAGAGTGTTTTCTATCGCACTCAGCATGGAACAGTTTTTAATACTGAAAAATGGTCTTTAAATCCTTCATAACCAGGCAGCTTTCAGTCCCCATCTCTAGTGGCTAACACTAATCTGTCCCTCCTAACAGGTGCTCCCTGAGAACCCACAGGCTACTCTAAACAGAGAAGCTAGTAGGCTAACTGCAGATCTTCACCTATCCATGCTCCCTTCCAATTCCCATCCTCCAGTCTCACCCCTAGCTCTGCAACAGAACACCTGCTGAGCCACCCCTGCCCCATCTCCAGTGGATCACACAGGTTTCCCCCTCCAAACTTCCCTCCCTCCCCTTGTTGCCTCATCCCATCCCCAACTACAGCAGGCCTTCCAGGCTAACACATAGGCCACCACAACCAGTAGTCTAACCGAAGATCTTCACCTCTTCCCGCAACCCCCAAGTCCAGTCCTCTAGTCTCATCCCCAGTTCTGTGTAGGAGCTTTGTTGTAGACTCTCCTCACTCTCTGCCTCATTCCCTGGGGACTAACTAGGCAGATCCTGGTGGAACACCCTGCCATACTCCTGTGAACCCCCTTGCCTCTGCCCCCAGCCCATTCTCATTCCTAAGTATCAGCTCCCAATATCCTGAAATACGTTTTACCTGCAATCAGGCAAAGTTTATCTATCAGGACCATAGGTAAACTTCCTACATGATGTCTCCACTCTCCTCAGAGCCAGAGAGGAAACAAACAGGGAACAAAGCATGCACCCTACAAGGACAAGATCTGATATCAGCACCTAGAACTACAATTTCTCCAGTCTCAGATGCCTAGACAATAGTGTAAAAACACAATCAATAACAGCCATGGCAATATGTCTCTACTAGAGCCCAGCAACCCTACCACAGCAGGCCCCGAACATTCCAACATAGCTGAAGCACAAGAAAAAGACCTTAAAACAGCCTTTATGAATATGATAGAGGTCCTTAAACCTCAGCTGAGGGAAATCTGGAAGTGAAACATTTCAGAACACAGAGGCAAGAGTCAGCAACAGAATATAAGAGACAGAAGAGGGACTCTCAGGCATTGAGGACAGGATAGAAGGAATGGATACCTCAGTCAAAGAAAATGTTCAATTTAAAAAAAGTTCCTGGCACAAAACATCCAGGAAAACAAATAAACAAATAAGAATAACAGGAGTAGAAGAAGGACAAACACAGGGCAAAGCACAGAGGATATGAAAATATTGTCAACAAAGTCTTAGAAGAAAATTTCCCCAACCCTGAGAAGGAGATCCCTATCAAGATATCAGAAGCATAAAAATCACCAAATAGAGTAGACCAGAAAAGAAAGACCCCTCAGCACATAACAATCAGAACACTAAACATACAGAACAATGAAATATTAAAATCTGTAAAGGAAAAAGAAAAAAAAAAACCAAACAAGTAACATATAAAGGCAGACTTACTAAAATTACATCTGACTTCTCAGTGGAGACTTTAAAAGCCAGAAGGGCCTGACAGATCTCCTGTAGACTCCAAGAGACCACAGATACCAACCCAGACTGCTATACCCAGCGAAACTTTCAATCACCGTAGATGGAGAAAATTAGACAATACATAATGAAACCAAATTGAAGCAACATCTCTGTTTAAATGCAACCATACAGAAGTTGTTAGAAGGAAAATTCCTGTAACACAAATTGCTAAATGGTCTTAATTAAAAAAAAAAAAAACAAAAACAAAAAAACCCAAAAACCCTGGAGCCAGATATTGGAGTGAAAGCTGAAAGATCAGAGGACTAGAACTAGCCAGCCACAAGTTCTTACCACTAGGAAATCCTCAGCCCAAGAGAGCTATTTCCTGTATGCTAGTGCCTTATTTACCTTTCTGTGCCCTGACATCTTACTTCCTTCTAGTGGGTAGCCATTCCAGCCTTGGTCTGGAAGTTCCAACCACCATTGAGGCTTCGGTAATGGTTACACCTACAAGGCGGGGCTGAGAGAGGACACTGAAGACCTAGGATCCAAAGGAGGAGGATCTCTTGGTGCCTGGACCCTGGATGCTGGAGGTAGACTGAGCAGAGTTCTCCAGAGAACACTGCCAGACTGCGTCATACCTTTGCCAGACCCTACAACCTATCCCTTCATTTGTAAGTTACCCCACAAAATAAACCTCCCTTTATCTACATGGAGTGGCCTTAATATCTCAACCAATATCTGGCACCCAATGTGGGGCAAATTCCAAAGGCCTGGGTGGCTTCCACCCTCAGCCTCCTCCACTGCTGGCAGGTACCTAAGCCCACCTGCAAAGTTCCATATAACCAGGGAACACCTACACAGTTCCATTCCCAAAAAAGGGAGCAGCTAGTCTGGTCTCAGTTCCCCAGCTTAGCCCCAGACCAGCGAAAACCACTGTGACTGAGGCGTTCCCACTCCTCCCTGAGTGCTGGCCCCCGCCATCTCAGCAACTCCTACATCACTTCCTCTTTCTGCCAGCTCTATCATTTTTTGTCTGTACAGACCTAATCAGAAGAGATAGGGACGGACACTCCATACTCATCAAAGAAAAATTCTACCAAGAGGACATTGCAATTCTTTATATCACTGCACCAAACCCAAGTTTGTGAAAGAAATACTACTGCAGCTGAAATCACATATTGAATTCACATAGTGATGGTGGGAGACTTCACTACCCCACTCTCACCAATAGACAGGTCATCCAGATGAAAACTAAACAGAGAAATACTGGAGCTAACAGACATAAACCAAATAAACCTAACAGATATTTACAGAACATTTTACCCAAACACAAAAGAATGTACTTTCTTCTCAACATCTCATGGAACTTCCTCCAGAACCAACCACATACATGGATATAAAGCAAGTCTCAACATATACAAGAAATGAAATAACTCCCAGTAGCCTATATGACTACCACAGATAAAAGATGTATATCATCCACAACAAATATAGCTGGAAGCTTACAAACTCAAGGTGAACAGCTATCTACTGAATGAAAAATGGGTCCAGACAGAAATGAAGGACTTTCTAGAATTGAATGAAATGCACAACATGCCCACCCTCAATTATGGGACACAGTGAATGAAGGTGGTTCCAGAAAGTAAGTTCATCGGACTAAGTGCCTACATTTGAAAATCGGAGAGATCTCATACTAACAACAGCATGACTGGAAGCTCTAGAAAAGGAAGAAATTTTGCCCAGAAGGACTGGATGGCAAGAAATCATCAAACTCAGGACTGCAAGCAATATTATAGAAACAAACAAACAAACAACAACATACAAAGATTCAGTGAAACAAAGAGTTGGTTCTTTGAGAAAATTAGTAAGATTGACAAACCTTCATCCAAATTAAGTGAAAGTCAAAGAGAAGATCCAAATTAACAAAATCAGAACAGAAAAGGGGGACATAAACAGATACTGAGGCAATCCAGAAAATCATAAGGGCATATTTTAAAAACTTATACACTACAAAATTGGAACAACTAAAATAAATGGATAATTTATCATTAGGTATTACTTACGAAAGTTAAATCAAGAACTGAGAAGCAATTTAAACAGAACTATAATCCCTAGTGAGAAAGAAGTAATTATTAAAACTCTCCTAGCCAAAAAGTAAAAAAAAGGTTCAAGGCCATATGGTTTTAGCACAGAATTCTACCAACACAGAATTCTAACTCAAATTATTTCACAAAATAGAAAGAGAAGGAACATTGTTTATTTTGTTTTATGTGGCCACAGTTAAAGACCCAGCAAAGAAATAAAATTTCGACCAGTTTCTCTTATGAACATAGATGTGAAAATTCTCAATAAAATACTTGCAAACAATCCCAGATCACATCTAAAAGACCATCTATTATGATCAAATAGACTTCATGCCAGAGATTCAGGGAATGGTTCAACTCTATGCTGATTTCCAACTTTAACATTTAATCTATGAGCAAAATTTAAAAAAACAAAAACAAAAACAAAAACAAGTGAGGTTTGTCCATTAAAAGTCAAAATTATTAACCTTAAAAAATGTTTATAAAAATTATAAGTACAAAAAGAACTAAAGGGAAATCTAGGGCTCAACAAAATGCTTAATATTGGAAGTCAGATATTCTCCCTTGCTGATCCCACCAAGAAAATGATCAAGTTATAGATTTAGGGTGTTATGAAACTAGACTGCACACAGACAACCTAAGTTCTTATGTCTTGATAGGAATGTGGTTGATAATGTTTTAAATTAAACAAATCATCATCAGTGAGTTATGTAAAAATCAGCAAATGACTAGAAGATTTATATTTTGAAAACTAATGAAAACAAAATGACTGTAAGAAGTTGCTTCTGTCAGAAGGAGTGGGGAGGCAGGATTTCTTCCTACTTAAGTCTTGGCCTGCTTTAAGCATATATACAACAGCATGCACATGTATAGTTGGATACTCCTGTGTATTAGCCCAATGGGATGAGTTTGCTGTTGTAAACAGGAATTTTGACGAAGTTTCTGTTTTGATTTTCTGCACAAGTTGCCCTTTGCCAGATGCCACCACTTGAAGTTTGCAGTTGCTATGAAGTTGAGGCCACAACTCAAAACTAAATCTATGTGAACAATAGTAGTGACAGTTGGGTCTCTGGTATAGGGAATAGACAGAGTCTGAGTGGGAAAATTTGAAGTTTCATAGAGGTAGACTGCACCATCAATGATATGTGAGTTGATCATAGCCACACATGCTCAATGACAATGTGACACAGTGTTCTGAGAATGTCAGGTGCTCTCACAGCTCAGTTAGTAGGAACTCAGTGAAAAGTGCTACAAGGGGAGTTTAGCTCTACCTCCCTGGTACCCTAATCATAACAGCCTGGATTTGCAGTCCCAGCTGTTTGTAGGGGTTTGAGTTGGATGTGGTGGAGAGGTGGGACTTTGAATGGTCTGTCCTTTGCTAGACAGGATTCTCACCCATTGCTGAAGATGAAATGGGAGGCAGAGGCAGAAATAGCAGTCCTGATGGCTACACCAGTCGTGTGCTACAAGGACATTCAAGTACAGCTAAATGGCAACAGAGTAGAGTAAAGCTAGATGCCATTGCTAAGAGTGGGAGGCAGGGTATGTGCAGACCAGTCGATGGGATACCATTTCTTCACACACACAGCTTAATTGTCCTGCTTGTAGTTTTCCCTTTGATAGAATATAAAATAAAGTTTTCCAAGATGTCAATAATCCAGCAAATAAATCACCCACATAACACTAGACAGGCAGAGACTCAGACAGTTATACCTCTAGCCATACTCCTTTTCCTCATTACCTTTCCTCTTGGAGTCCAGTAGCTTTTCCTCAGAGACTGCTTCAGATGTTCCATCTCCAACATGACCAGTACCAGTCACTTGAAGTTAGCATAGGAGCTGCAGAGATGACTTAGTGGTTAAGAACACTTGCTACTCTTCCAGAGGACCTATTTGGTTCCCAGAACACAGGTCAGTAGCTTACACGCATCTGTAATAGTTCCAGGGAATATGCTATCCTCTTCTGAGCCATTCATGTACCTGAAAACAAATATATTCACACTGACACATACATAGACAAATTAAAAATAAATCTTTAAATATAACCTAGATCATATCACAAGTGCAAATAGTAACACAAGAAAATAAGGAAATATTTAATTATAATCTTTTATTACAGAAATACAAATGGAACCATCTTTTATTTAAAAAAAAAAAAAAGCAAATTTTGAAGGTGGTATCTCAAACTCTTGGGATACTCAATGACAATGTGACACAGCGTTCACCTTTCCATTCACCTCTGCTCCCTTCCTTCTGGGATTCTTGTGTTTGTACTTTCCTCTGACAAGCTCATGCTTGCTCTTCTACACCAACTGTCTCGTGGAATCCCAGGTGTTCTGTGTCACATGAGCTTGCAAGGCTGATTCACGGTACCTATCTCAGTAAACTTGCTGTTTCTCTAGGTCCTGTAAGACTTCCACATTGTAAAGGGCCAACACTTTCTCTTGTGTGTTTGCCACCAAATCCCCAGGTATCTGTATTTGTGCCTGCCGTTTACTAGGTGCACAAAATAAATTCTTATTGAGCAATCAATTAGCATAAAAATTCAGTTTAAAGGTGAAAGCGTTTACCTTCAAAATGCAAGGTTATTTTTATTACTAGGTAATACAAAGCAGTTAGCTTTTTACAAGCCAACTTCTCCTGTGATACTTGTCTTTGTTTATTGCTATTGTCCTTTGTCTACTGACAACTGAGGCCCAAGGTCTGAGGATTGTATTTCCCAAAAGCCCTTGCGAGCAGAATCACGGGTTCATATCTGTTGGGTCAAGTCTGGAGAATGACTAAGAGAGGTGTGCTTTTGCCTTTGAATGGGGGTGTTTATTTGGCATGTTGCAAGCAAAAGTGAAGAACTGATGACCCAGCAGCTAGATCAAGGCAGCAAGAAAGAACAGAATGATGAGTCAGATGATCACAACATCCAGCAACTCCAGTTGGCCAAGCAAACTGCACTGCTTCCTGACCTGCACAGAGCTGTGGGCAGGGCAGGGCCTCCTGGATGAGCTTTGTGCTTCCATTCCCACCTCAGGAATCTTGATGCCATGGGATAACCAAGAGTAGCTTCTTTGGGGCATGGCTTCTCCTTCCGTTTTCAAGAGCATGGTGTTTGGATTCTTGGGCTGGTTTGCCATTTTTCTTTGTCCCTGTGACAGGGTTAGGGGGCAAGGAAGACATAGGACAAGGGTTTCTGGACTTGACATAAATATGGTTGTCTGAGACAAGGAGGGTCTCCTCACTTCTGGAGTTTGCTTTCAACATGCTTAAACAGCACATGACAACTAACCAATACAACATACATCACATACCTCAGAGGAGAACCGTGATACCCAAGATACTCAGGCAGAAGCCAAAGCCAGAGCCCCCAAGAGCTCTTCTGACATCAGAGGATGGACTCAGTCTCTTACAAGTGGGATCACACAACAGCCTTCATGCATCTAGTTTTAAGTTTTGCATCTCTTTTCTGTGTTGCCACTGGTAAGTTTATGAGACTCCTGCAGCTCCCACCTCCTTTTATTAGACAGAGTCTCACATATCCAAACTAAACCGTGGATGTCATGGATAAGGATAAGGATAACTTAACCCCTCCTCTGCTTTAGAAATATTGTTTAAAAGAGGAAATAACGTCCAGAGCATTGGTATGTCCCCAATTCTTTGCATCAAACCCCCCAGCCATGTATCTGGAGAAGTTTATGATTCCTAAACCAACAAACTATCATACTTTGTCATATTAAGACCAAACCACAAACTCTAATGTATTCTAATTTCATATACAAAGTGGTAAAGTTGTACATGAATGCAAAGCAAGGAAAAATAGCATCAATTAAATTTAAAACAGTTATGACTATAATTTTGAATTTGAAATTTCTAAATTTAAAATTTTAAATATTTGAATGAATTTGATGATGTGTTGCTACTACTTGGTCAGATACCAAAAATATTTTCCTGCAATTAGCAAATGTTAATAAATACATGTTTCCTCTGCAGATTTTTCTTAACAAATGAATTCAAAATCATAGCTGTATCTAAAACAATTCAGACTATTTTAACCATTAAAGATATATCAAAATAACATGAGTTTCTAAATATCAAATAGCAAATGTTTAGTTATTTTATTCAACAACTTCTTTCAAAATATGTTAACATGCAATAGGTAAGAAATACATAAAATATGTATTTCAAAGGTTGGTAGCTAGAATAGAAGTTGCTGCAAGAACAGAAAGGCAGCTATGCTGAGAATGTATTCATTATCTATACATGAAAGCTGAATTTTCCTAGCTTAGGACACAAGCACACAGTTTGTGTGAAAGGCCTTTTCATAACTGTACACTTGTGACTTCTGTTCACTGTGTGTCACAGGATAGTAGAAAGCTGGAACCTGAGAAAGAAATCAAAAACTGTTGCTTTGAAATATTTCTGCTAAGTATGCTGTGTTCATCTGAAATATTTGTTCCCAGGGAGGATGCCACTTGCCCCTGTAGTGCCTATGCATGTCTTTGATGGCTGTAAAACCTTTAGCCCTTCGAAGCTAGTGAATTGAAAGAAAACCTATGCACTGAGTTGACTGAGTCACCTGACTCCTCAAATCCTCATTCCTTTATAAAGTAAAATATGAAAATGAAGTAACAATCTTGAAAATAACTTCCCAATCGTAGTATATGTACAGACCAAGTTGACAATGTTAAAACACCTACTTTCTGCATGGTACCTATTTGTATACTTGGAACTCACCGTTGGCTTGCTTGTTGATGTATCCCATGAGGACAGAAAGTAAAATGGGAAGAGAAAAATCAAGGTCCATTTTAAATTTTCCACAGGTATAATTCTGGAAGGTTAGTGATGCAGGATGAAGGCAGGGCTGAGGAAACGTCAGCTCTTGAACTAGACGCAGCAAGCCTTTCTTGGTTGGTCTCTCTATTCTAGGTACTAAGACAGTTATGAAATGAACTGGAAGGTAGCATGGCTTAGAATCACAAATGTTTGCAGCAGTTGTTGGAGAAGTGGTGTCCAGGAATTCACACAAATCAGCATAAGCAAGCCAAGAGTGGCCACCAAGGTTGGATTTCCCTTCCTGCTATAGCTCTGTCTTGAAATACGACCTGCCAGCTTGATGCACAGAACACGAATATCATTGTGTGTAAAGTACAGCCAGGGAATAATGTGAGCCTTGAAATATTTCTGACTTAGTGATAATCACTGTGGTTAAGTCTTCCCCAAAATTACGGGGTTGGAATTGACCTGCTCTGTAAATGGGTTGAGACAAAGCTCTGCCCAAATAAGTAAACAAATGAATAAACGGCCTCACTGAATGTCTTGCTTGTTGTTGGATTCCTTTGACACTCAAGACAACATTACTGGTCTGCTCTGGAGGATGCAATTAATAAGATGTTCTCTCCAGAACCAGGGCTCATCTTCACCAGCACCAGCTGTTTCATACCTTGACATGAGCATTCCCAGGGTCTAGACCATTTTTTTTTTGTCAGTCAGTAGGCTTTTGCTAAACTTGCCCAGATGGGTAAAACAAATGTGCAATGACAAGGGACACCATTCTCCAATAACATGGTCCAAACGGGGCTCACAGGTGAATCCAGACAGCACAAGGAAGAAAAAAGAAAAACAAGTGTTCCATGGTCCTCACCAGATGGAAATGCTGGCTTTATTAAAGTTGAACCAGCTTCTTGCCTGTACAACTTCTCTTATGCAAAACAGTTTCAAGAGGGGATGATAAAATGTTAGGTTCCAATTTGCAAAATGTCTGTGTTACAGAAAAAACGCCAAAACAGCATACGCAACAAGCTACAGTCAAAATGCATTTAACCATCTTGATTTCCGATACTCTTTCTAAGCAACTAGTTCAAATGTTGCTTGTAGCTTAGCCAGTAGCAATCCTGTTTTCTGTTGCCACATTTAAACACTGGAAGCAAACAAATCAAAATGCTGGTATCTTTTTATCCCTTACAGATGTCCTTGCTCCCTGGTAAAGAAACCATTGGAATGTTGCCATTTTAATTAGGCTTAGCTACAAAAAAGCCTTAATCTGCCATTGAGATGTATATTTGCCTGTTTTATTAAAGCTTAGTGGATGGGGAAAGGTAGTTTTCCATTGCAGGAATTATGTAATAGTACAGATAAACCTCTTCCAAGAGAGTTTTACAATTTAGAGCAAATTTGAAGCATAATTGATGATTTCAAAACTCTTGCCAAAATAATGAACAATTTTATGTTATTTTTAATAACTAGATTTTTTTCTATCATTATTGAAGTGATTATTCCTTGGAATAGTTTTAGTTAGTATAGTGTTTGATAATAAAAGAACCTCCAAGTCAAATAACAAATACTTTGTTAGAATAAATAAATACCCTTAGGTCTTAAAGAGGCTTCAAATTGTGATGTTATAAACCTGCCATTATAATGTACCTCTGACTTTCATTCTGAGTAAATGATTGTGAGAACTTTGAAAATTATAGATTTTTTCTCTTGTAAATTGTTAAAGAATTAATTGTGTATATCTTTGGTCCAAATGATTCTGAGTTTATAGAACTGTTTTGGCATTAATATTTGTTTTAACGTAATACATTTCTAAAGATAAAAGACCATGAAAGTGGAGGTGTATCATAAATAGGGCTCCAAAGCTGGGCATGGTGCCATACATCTTTAATCCCAGCAGCCTGGAGGCAGAGGCAGGTGGATCTCACATTTGATAATAGCCTGGTCTACAGAGCTAGTCCCAAGCTAACTAAAGCTACATACTGAGACCCTGTCTCAAAACACTCAAACAAACAGAGATGCATTAGAGATTTAAAACAAGGAAGCCCACTGCTTAGTTTGAAGGTCTGATGAATTTGTGTATTAGTGTATATTTTATAGAATGATGTGCTCAGAGATCAGTCCAACCCTTGATATCTTAGAAATTGCATGGAGGGGCTGAAGAAATGGCTAAGTGGTTAAAAGTGCTGATTGTCCTTGCTGAAGATCCAAGCTGAGTTCCCAGTACCCATGTTAGGCAACTCATAATGCCTTGTAACACCAGTCCAGGAGGTCAGATGCCCTCTTCTGGCCTCCTTAGGCATTTGTTCATGCATCTGCCTGCACATAATTTAAAAAAATGTAATGATAAAATTAACAAATGACATGCAGGAATAGGAAGGGACAAGGAGCAGGAGCTAGCTACGCAATGGAAGTTGAACCCTATCTGCCCATTATAGCTGTTTGACCTTGGAAAAGCCTCGAACCTCCATACCTCAGTTTCCTCACACAAAAAAAGTAAAAATATCATTGGCAACTTGAAGCTTTGGAGACTAGATGAGCCAACATTCAGGAAGGGCTTCAGATAATGCCCCACACGTAGTTACCATTAAACAGACTGGCTTTGTCTCCACAAATGTAAAATTTATTTCACATTGTCTCATTTCACCTTAAACATTTTGGGTCAGTTCCTTTCTCTTAACTGTTGTGGTTGCCTTTGGCTGTTATCACCGAAAGTGTCCAAAAGAATGAGGGCAAGATTGAGTCACGAGTCAGAGACGGGGCTGTGTACGGCTTTAAACTGTGAGTCATGGGATGCCTGATCTCCAGCAAAGGTGACACAAGAATACTACATTCAATTTTTCAACATTTACAACTCTGTGGCTAATCTTTCTTCTAGAATATTATTAGATGAAACCATCAGGGGGCCAGTGATGCCTCTCACGAACATAATTTTTCTTACTAATGCATCTATGACAGGTATCTGAATTGAAAAAAAATGCTATTCACCTAGTGCCTCTCCCACCCTACCTGTACTTAAGAGAATATACTTCGGACACTTATTGTCTTTCCCTTATTCATTATACACTATGTTTAAAAAACATTTTTCCTGAAAATTGTAAAATGAGTCATCTACTTGAGATTCCAGTTGTTACTGAAGTGACACACTGCTGGGGCCGCTTAAAGCCCTACAGTGATGGTCCCTGAAGGCGCAAGGCCGGGATTTCCTCGTTCTTGTCCTTACCCATACTTCCTGGTGCCTTCATTCCCAAGTATTATGCACTATGCTCTATTAACCTATTGAAGTCTGAAGATGAGGCAGGGTAGAAAGACTCAAGACAATTAAAGGGTGTAGATGGCGAGAGGACCCCTCACTCCAGAGCTGATTAAAATCTCTTATCAGATGAGAGAAGAGGATGCTAGCTAGCAAAATCCTCATTTTTTTTCTGGGAATATTACCTCCCTGGAGACAATATTCCTTTTACATAGATATCTCAAGTAAGAATGTTAAAACAATATTGAACCTTACTTAGGGCTTTACCATATATAACTTTTGACTTGCCCTGCTACCCCCAATCCCCACTCCCAGCTATAAATCTGCATGTTTTAAAGAATTTTACAAATTAGATAGTAAACTTAGTCTATTATCAAAACATGTAATGAAAATTTCTTGGGCATTTGGGGTCTATGGTTTTGTCAGTCTATATTCCTGTTTAGGAAACCTTAGAAATCATCCTATGATTTTATATACCAAAAATAAAATAAGATAAAATAACATTTAAAAAGAAAAAAATTTTTTTCTTTACCAACTTCATATAAAGTAACTTCAGAAGCTACCAAAGTGGCACAGATGGCATTTATGAAGACACTTACAGGCAATTTCCCAGAAGCCCACACGTGGTATGTACTTTCTGAGCACCTCTCTACAAATGCCAGTGCTCATGTTTGACTCTGCATTAAAAACTGGTAAACTCCAGCTCTGCTGTCTGAAATGCTTTGTTAGCGAAGCCAATGATAACGGGTCTCCTGGGGTGATGCTCTTTGAAAGGACTCCTCTGGCTGCTGCAGGTGGCCCATGGAGCTGTCTCCAGCTCCTGCAGACCAAGACAGGTCCTACTCAAGCATTGTCTCTCATCATCTCTTGTTACACAGCTCTCTTCATGCTTGCAGTAAGTATGTGTAGCAGAATCTTCCCACCTTTCCCATAGTAACTTGTCAACCAGACACAAGACATTGTGCTCCCCACTCACAGATTATTGGCTCAAGTGAGACCAGTGATAACATGTGTCCTAAGGAATCTGGAGGGGAATCTGTCTGTGACTGAACGTTTTCAGTAAGAACTCCAGGCTGACACTGATTCTTCTGTGTAGAGAGAATTTAAGTCAAAGTCAGCACTGTGGAAAAGCAGACTGAGACTGCCAGGCGGGAAAAAAGCAGGTTGGGTGTAAGATCATTATTTTAAATGTGGGCTTTTTGAGAACACAGTCTGATGGTAACTAGGGATGAAGAAGGCAGGAAGGGAGGGAAAAAAAGGCAAGAGAATTTCAAGGAAAATAGATGTTTTTGAAGTTGTATGCTTACTTTGACTATTTTTAAAAAATCCAAATTGTACTAACTCTAAAGCAAATATAACCATTTGGTCATAAATTGGTAATAGAAGCTAAGAGTATATATTAATAAAAATGAAACTTCTTAAAAATTATATTGAGAATTTTATTACAGGCCAAAACAACTCACACCAGATTCTGCCAATTCTATATTCACAATGTCTATCTTTCCCTCTCTGTCTTTCTCCTCCTAATTCTTTTCTCCAAAGAAAGTAATAGGAAGCAGAAAGAGTAAGAACACTGTGTATATGGGCTTTTTATAGAAATAGCAGCCAGCAAGTGAAGTCAGTCTTTTTTAATGGCTGGAACTTGGCCTCTTGCTGGGGCAGATAGCATGCAAAGAGGGGTGGAAATGTCATTTGTAAAAGGTCTGCTTCACAAGAGCAACATATTATATGTAGCAGGTGCCTAGTAGAATAAACTGCATCTGGTAAGGTAAAGCATGCACTCACATCCCTGCCTTTGTGCAATGGCAGAATGGCATTTGGGGAGTACTCACTAAATCAAGATAAGTAAGATCACCATACTGGAGCTCAGTCCTATATTTGACAGTATCACACTAATTTCATTACAACACAGCATATGCCTTAAATATTTACTCTAACGAGGTGACCCATTCTCAGCAATGAGTGAAAGTTTTCTAAAGCCAAGGCTCACACAGTAAAATCCCAGCCATGTGACGTACTTTCCCTCCCTGCCTGTGACAATCCTCGTGGTAGCTCTTGGAAAGATCATCTTTTTATGATTAGAACAGAGGGTGCAGTGTCTTGCTGACTAAATTGCTCTCTCTGATGTCTGATGTACCCACCCACCATGTCAGACTCTCTAGTACTAATATGTAGGTCCCTTTAAAGCAGTAGGTTACACATCAAACTTCAGGTTTGAAGCTCTGGAAGATTCTCAAGGATGACAGGTTAAAATCTCCCCAGGTCCAACACAACCTTTCATTCTTCCAGAAGGGATAAATCAGCTGGCACGTACTTCACTGTATTGGGGTGTTTCAGATGGGAACTTATAAACTTGGACTCCTTTGCTTTGTAATGACATTAAAGGTCTCATGGGGTATTTGATCTAAGGGCTGGAGACCGTCCTTAAACCTTGAGCCATTTTTGCTTATCTTGAAGTCTGTGTGATGGAAAGTTTAGACATTGGCAGGATAGTCAGGTTCTGATCACCCATATTGAATTATGAAAAATAAATTATTTATGAAGCACTAGCAGAATTAACATTGTCTACAGCTATCAATTACACTGTATGCTTGTCCCAGTTTCTTCTCTTATAATGACAGAGAAGGACTTTATATGCTTGTCAGTTTCATAACATGGCATGGTTGACCTGGTGTCTTGGCTTTTGGTTTGTATTTTTATTTTGTCTTTGTATGTGTTTGTGTTTGTGTGTGTGTGTGTGTGTGTGTGTGTGTGTGTGTGTGTGTGTGTGTACATGTGCATGTGTGCCTGTAGAGGCCAGTGGACTGAGTAAGTTAACTCTCCAACCTCAGTGCCTTGTTTTTAATAAGTCCTGGCCTACTGGTAGAAGATTCAATTTTAGCAACATGATGTGTCACATATTGAAGCCTTTGCTGATGTCTTTGTGCTAAAGACCCCAAAGACTTTTTGAAGACTTTAATAAAGTTACTCCCATTGCCCTGGGCCTAAAGGAGTCAGCCTGGATTACCCCCTGCCCTGTACTATATTATAAACATTCATCTTTGGATTTCAATTTCTGTTTTCTTTGTGCTTTTCTTTTGTATGTTATTGCTTTGAACTGCTGCTTCCTCCATTGTTCATGATGAGTTGATCTATCTTTCTGGCAAGAGAATAAACAGGGAGGAAAGTGGAGGTGCAGGAGGAGAAGGTGTGAGGATGGATAAGGGGGACAGGTGCTCAAAATCAGCATTGACATGTCACTGTGGGTGATCTGAGATTGGAGTTCACTGCAGAAATCACTGAGCAGCTATTTGTTCAAGAGAAAGCTTTATTCAAGGGTTTATTTTCATTTAATTGTAAATCAAGATCCTGTGGGATCATTATTCCGAACATGTTCACATCCTACTCACAAATCCCCATATGGAAGTTGTCCTCTTGTAAATGGTCAAAGAATTATGGGAA
The DNA here is from genome assembly GCF_903995425.1 of Onychomys torridus. Classification (NCBI taxonomy): domain Eukaryota; kingdom Metazoa; phylum Chordata; class Mammalia; order Rodentia; family Cricetidae; genus Onychomys; species Onychomys torridus. The sequence goes on from NC_050448.1 coordinate 123,329,543, forward strand.
AGTACTGAAACAAAACAATTTTTTTAAATAATCAAATATATATGAACTTATCTGTGCAAACTCATTGCTTATATTAAAGCTTGTACACCCAGTCCTTAAAATACCAAAATATTTCCTTCTAAGGTCCTTTACAGACCTGAGGTAGGTTTTCTGTTCTGTTCATTTCCTTTATAGTACTCACAGACTTATGGAACATCACCCTTTTCCACACACATCATCATAATTAATTTCATAAGCTCCTTGCAGCCTGAGAATTTAATTTTTTTTTCTTGGAAGTTAATAGCTCTGTAATAGAACAGGTACAGGAAGTTCCTGTGAATGGAAATGCCACATTTTTATGCACCTGAATGAATCTCCGTTTCTGTGTGCAGTGTGACCTGTGTTTTCTGCCAGAACTCTTAATGTCATCTCATTCATCATTCTGATTCCTTTGGGACCTTTGTCTATCTTTCCCCAAACTCATTCACTGATAAAGCATAATTATATTTCCCTCCTTCCGGGCCTTTTTGAAAAACAGTATAGTTAAGAACCCCAAATCCTTGTTCAATTTGAATGTTGGCTTCTAAATTATGGAGCAATGTAAAGTTTCAGAGTGCTACAATAACTGTCACACAGGTCGGTGTATGTGTACACACTCCTATGTGACAGACCTTTGTGTCTTAGGAGCCTTGATCAATGCCAGACACACACATAGCAAAAGTTTGTTAAATAAATTGAATCACCTCTCAATTCCTATGAGGTTCTGTATAAAGACTGGACTAGTTGAAAATTTTACATATCGAAAATTAAATGTTAGCAATTAATTTGAGGAATCACAACAAAGCGTGCAAAAGATTCTGATACATAGTCCCTCACACTGGCCTATTTTTGTGTCCTTTGATTTCATCATCTCTAGATGGTTACTTTATCACAGGAACCTTACATGCATGCACTTCACACATAAAGGTTGAGTCTCACAATATAAAAATTTACACTAAGAATTCATGCATTTGCTTTTTTAAAACTAATTAATATGACCATGGTCTTCATATTTTCAAGGGAGAAACTCTAGGCTAAGAAAATATAAAGTCATTAAACTAAAGTAGAATAATTAGGAAGAAATAATGATTATAAGTGAATTGTCAAGTTCTAATTGCCTTTAGGGAAAGCTATGAGGATCACCAAGTATAACCCAATCCTGCATTTATCTTCAGTAAGATAATGTTTCCCATCTCATGCTTTAAGGAATGGAGAAACAAACATACATTGAGAATGCAAATTTTAAATACTGTGAAAATATTATATATAGTTCTAAGCACCATAGCAATAGCATCTCGAAATACATATTTATTCAACTCTTCCAAATCATTATTAGACAAGGGTAAGTCCTTTATCTAATTAAAATATTTTTTTACATATTATACAGTCAAGATTCCATTTTATAAACTTCAACGTCCTGTAAAACCTGGTTCCCCCAACCTGTCTTCTAACATTTCTGCCATTCTGCAATCTAGGCACATAGACACTAAGTTTGTTCAGCCTTATTTAGAAGACTCTTCGTTTGGTTATCATTTATCTCACTAATGTATCTTTTCCCACTGTTTCTATCTTAAACCATTTCTATTCTGTTAAGATTCATCTCACATGTGACTCCCTTAACTGCTTTTCATCCAGAAGTTTTTGAATATCCCACTCTTTTCCACATGGTAAGACACTGGTCACACCAGAAGCTCTCCATAACTGCTTGAACTGAATCCTAAACTTTGAAAGGAAAGATTTAGGAATACGACCTATAGCTGAGTAACTGAGAACACTAAGCTATGTGCGAATAAGAAGCAGTGGGTTTTTACTACAGATGCAGGAACCATGTGGGTAAATGCCAAGAAGTGGAGGAACACCTGCTCAGAGGAAACACCATGGGCAGAATGCTTGAGAGCAATTAAAGATGGTGGTGATGTCAGATTTGGATGGAGTCTAGAGATGTTATGCTAAAAAGATAACACAAGCTGGGCGGCGGTGGCTCACGCCTTTAATCCCAGCACTCAGGAGGCAGAGGCAGGTGGATCTCTGTGAGTTCGAGGCCAGCCTGGGCTACAGAGTTGAGTTCCAGGAAAGGCACAAGCTACACAGAGAAACACTGTTTCAAAAAACCAAAAGAAAAAAAAATCACAAAAAGGTAACACAAGTAGGCAATCTCAGATTCCTACCATATGCTCCTGGAAATCATTCCTACATTGACTGGGTGTCACCTCCAGTTGTGGGAAACCCACTCTTTGCTTAAGGGCTTTCCTAGACCATATTTCCTTCTTTGTCTCTGTGCATAGAAGGGGAATAATGAGTATGGGCTCTTAAGACAGGGGTGCAAGAGAACTCATACAACACTCTGGGAATGCCATTCAAGACCATTGCCTGGTGGGTACTGAGGAAAATCCCTGCTTGCTCAAGCTTGAGGTGAAAAAATTCAGTCTCACTTATAGTCAACACAGTCTAGGTGTTGTCAAGTCAGGTGGAGCTTGTAATTCTTAGTATCTTATTTTTAATTGGGCCCTCTGCCTTTTCTGTAAGCTCTTCTCCACCTATCTACCATAGTGCTTTCTGACTTAACTGTCCCAAATAAACTAGCTAGACTTGAACCTGCTTTGAAAGGACACAATGGAAAGTACAGATACTGACAATCATTCAGGGAAGCAAATTCTTAGAATGTGATTCAAGTATTGGCTTTTTTGCTTGCTGTATGGAAAAAAATGTCTGTTTGCCATTGATGAATGGACTGGTGAGACTATCAGGCTTGTGATTGTCCAGAATTAGCAAGACTGACTTGTGCTAAAATGGGTTTCAGAGCTGCAGTGGAATAGATCCTATCAAAGTTATAGAGAAATCAGTTTTCTGTAATAACCATCAAGGCTGTGAAGAAAGACAATGACAAGCTCCAGTCAATGAGAGTATCAGCGTAAGCATGGCCTGGAAAACACACGAAGTCCAGTTTTTTTTTTTTTTCTCTAGAGTTAGGAGGACACTTTAAATGACAGCCAGGATCTTATTGCAAAAATAGAACACGGACACGGGGTGAATTAAATTTGAATTCACAACCCTCCTAAAGTTCCTGAAGACTTGAGTCAGTCCAATTGGAAATCTTAAACCCTTATATCTTTGCATTGGCATGTATGTCTTGCCAGCTGTAGAGAAATAGCGTCCTCTCTCCTAGAGGCCATTCTTCAGCTGCTCTTGACACGATTGCTTTGCAAGATGATGCTCAGGTTCACTCCAGATCCACCATATGCCTGACCTTTAGATTGATTGGCAAAGACAAGCCTAGCCTTTCCCCACTGGAAAAGAGCAACCCATGCTATTGAAACAGGACTTTTGCATTAAAAAGGGCTAATACTCTCAATGGTACTGAAAAAAATATGTGTGATGATGATCTTAGGAGTTCTGGGCTAATGGGTGGATTGTAAAGCCGGACAAGGGAGATATATTGATATGGAGGCCAGTTTCTGTTATTCTGCATTTAATGTCCTGGCGAGGACCACTGGAGCCGGTGCTAATGTATTGCTTGGATAGTTCCTTGAAGTTTGGAGAAAAATGATGGCTTATAATAAAAGGTGGATATGCCTGGGTTGTTTTGGCAAAGTGTCATGGAAAGAATTTTAAAAGGTTCTAAGAGAACTGCTGCATCATTCCATGGCTTGAGTCCTAGGAGCCTGACTAGGGGCCATGAGGTAATGAAGAAAAGAGACACAATGGGGTAGTTTCAATGAGAATGTCCTTCATTGGTTCATATATTTGAACACTTGGTCCCCCGTTGGTAGACCTTTTTCGGGTGAGTTAGGAAGGGTGGTCTTTGTTGGACGAGGTGTGTACCAGGCTTTTTCTTTTGGGCCACTAACCATCTCCCAAATCATGACCCAGAGACTTCTTATTAGTTTTGAATGCTCGGCCTTAGCTTAGCTCTTTTCTGGCTAACTCTTTTAATTTAACCTGTTTCTCTTTATCTATCATTTGCTTCGGTGTTTTTTTTTTTTTTTTTTTTTTTTTTTTTTACCTGTTCTTACTATCTTGCTGTGTCTATGTTTGGCTGGCTGGTGGCTGCCTGACTTCTGGCCCCAGGTGTCTCCCTTGTTCTCTCCTCCTTCTCTAGTTCTTTTTTTCTTTCTCTGGAGACTAGATTTCTCCCCTCCTGTTTATCCTCTCTGCCTGCCAGCCTTGCCTGTCCTTTCTTCTGCCTAGGTATTGGCTGTTCAGCTTTTTACTAGACCAATCAGGTGCTTTAAGCAGGGAAGGTGAAACAAATGCAACACATCTTTACATAATTAAACAAATGCAGCACGAAGAAGTGTAACACACCCTTACATTGCTAAACAAATGCAGCAGAAACAAATGTAACACACCTCTACACAGATAAAGTAATATTCCATAGCATAAACAAATATAACAACACATCTTTGCCCAGTTAACATAATGTTCTACAACAGAGGCGTGTCATGAAGTGTCCTCTGAAGTTTCAAAAGTCCATTCCATTCCTAGTTAGTTCTCTCTCTCTCTGCCTTGTTGATTAGATGTGAGCCCTGGACTATGGCTGAAGCACTCTGTCTGCCTGCTGCTGCTGTGCTCCCCAACATGATAGTCATGGACTGTAACCCTCTGAAAGTATGAGCCCCCAAATGAAATGCATTCTTCTTCTAAGTTGCCTTGGTCATGATGTTTATTCATGACAGTACAAACATAACTAAGACATGCATGGACACAGAAAAGTTGGAATTGGGTTGTCTGAACTCTCTGATGGAGAAGCTACAGTACTCTAGAAGTTCAGTTTCTTAATACATATGATTGAATAGGGTTATTGCATACAGTTGAACAAGGAGGCAACTTTCGCTAATCTCAGTAGGAAGTCTCTGTAGATGAGAGTCTCCAGGCTGTATCCATCCAGGGGCAGAGAGCTATATTGGACATTTTCTTCACACAGTATCAAGATCCACCCATGGATCAGAAGAAGGCTGTGCCATTTACCAGAGCCTAGACTGGAGCCTAGCCTTTCCATTTCCCATGAGTCTAAGGCATTGGGGTCCTTGACTATGGTTGTTGTAGAATACTATTTTAAGGTGTGTTACTTTTGTTTATGTTCTGGAATATTTGTTTAATGATGCAAAGAAATGTTACATTTGTTTGATTAAATAAAATTCACCTGCAGTCAGGAAGCTGAGTCAGCAACTAGCTGACAGGAAGTAGTAGGGAGGAGCTAGGTGAAGAAAGGTTTTTAAGGAGGGCGAGGAGATGCACAAGGGCTTTTTTGGGAAGACACCAAGGAGGGAGGTGAGCCCCTTGCTATTCAGCCTCTCTGAGCAGCAGAAATACGCCTCAATCTTTGCATCTTGAGTTCTTTAGAGGGACAGAGATTTAGTTCAGTTTCCTTCCTAGCTTTGAAAGAGTTAAGAGCCTGAGGGAATTCCCTTGACTCCTAACCTCTGCAGCAGAGTTGCAGTTGCTGATTAGGACAGCTGTGGCTTAAAAGGCAGCAACAATTAACTAACAGGACAACAAATGGCCACGCCTGTGCCCATGTCAAACAACACACATTCACTTAGGACACCACTCACTTTCCTACAAAGACTTATGCAAGAATGGGTTTAGTGTATCAAATCTAAGAATCCACGAGCCAATTATGCTCCTTGGAACATGTCAAAGTATACCCTCTTCATTTACAGGACAGGAATATCCACTGTGTCTTCCTTTGTAAACATTACCCATCACCCTCTCCCTCCAGAACTCATTGCTAGTTTTTAGACATAAAGTCCATATGCACAGTGGAGATGAAATTAAATTAGTTTTATCTACTCTTCTATACCAGGCTCAAGAGCTTTGCTCATAGTTAACCTTTGAATGAAAGATAAATTTATTTACTTTTTATCCAAACAACTTTATGTTGTTCTTGAGTAGACTGAATTCCAATTTTTATTTTAAACCTGGTTTATTTAACGCTGTATAGGGGTTATTGGGAAGTTAACAATATCTTGGGTGAGTCCATCCTGAGTAATCCAATGATCTTTTTCTTTTCTTTTTGTAAAGTAGGGATCTCTCTTGTCTATTTTGTCAGTTTTAATTGAAAATGGGGCTTCAGTACAGAAAAAGAATACATCCTGGGAAAGCTGAACTACTATTGCTTTTTTGTCATTTTAATTTTTTATCAATTAATTAACTTTCCCCAGCCCAATCACAGTTTCCTTTCCTTCCTTCCTTTCCTCCCAGTCCCTTTCCCATGCCCCCACTCCTATCCACTCCCTCTCTCTTCCCTTCAGGAAAATGCAGTTCTTCCATGTTTATCAGCCAGCCACGGGATATCAATTTGCAGCATGACTAGACACCTCCTCTCTTATTAAGACTAGATTAGGCAGGAAGGGGTCCGAAGAACAGGTAACAGAGTCAGAGACAGTCCCCACTCCCTTTGCCAGTCAGTAATCCCACAAGAAGTCCAAGCCACAGAACTGCACCACATGTGCAGAGGGCCCAGATCAGTGCCATGCAAATTCTCTGGTTGGCAGCGCAGTCTCTGTGAGTACCCATGATCCCAGGTCAGTTGACTGTGTTTTCCTGTGGCATCCTTGGTTCTCTGGCTCCCATAATCCTTCTTCCCCTCTTCCACAGGATTTCCTGAGGTCCACCTACTGTTTGGCTGTTCGTCTGCATCTGTTTCCATCAGTTGCTGGGTAAAGCCTTTCTGATGACAATTAGGTTAGGAACCAATGTATGAGTACAGCAGAATATCATTAGGAATCATTTCATTGACTTTTTCCTCTTTTTATTTTTTTGCCTGTCACGTTTGTTTCTATCCTAGGTCTCTGAGCTATTTCTTTAAAATATTCATTTACCAATAATATTTATATTTGTGTGGAGCTGGTATTTTAAGCCACTTTTAACTCCAGGAATTCATATGTCAGTTTTATTTTTTCCCCAAAAGAAAAAGGGTCTGAAGGAAAAAAAATCTGGAAGATGGATTTTCTTGGCAATATATTTATTAAAACATATTACAAATGACTCATGACAGGACAAACTTCGAATATCAATTTAGTATCAGACTCTTCTCCTTAGTCTGTTAATGCAAAGAAACTAAAGTCAAGACAGTGTTGGAGTTAGGTGTGGTGGCACTCAATTGCAATCTGAGCTCTTAGAATCCTACCAGGGCAGAGGCCAAGGTGAGTTTTAGGCCAGACTAGGGTGCATTGTAAGGTCCTGATTCATAATAATAATAATAATAATAATAATAATAATAATAATAATAATTACAGAAGATAGAAATGGAAATGGAATAAAGGAAGTGTGTGTGTGTGTGTGTGAGAGAGAGAGAGAGAGAGAGAGAGAGAGAGAGAGAGAGAGAGAGAGAGAGAGAGAGAGAGAGAGAGAGAGAGAGAGAGAGAGAGAGAGAGACTAATCTAGGACAGGGACAGGGTTGTTTCTTGTGTGGGGTATTTACCAACCCCACAGCTCCCCAGAGTTTTCTTGAGTGTGAGCAGCAGGAAATTAGATAGAAGGATTTAGATTGTGGAGATGAACAGATAGAAAATACAGGACAGCCTCGAGAGGGCCTGGAATCTTTTCCAAAGGGCCCTGTCTCTGCCCCAGGGTATTTATAGAGATGCCAAGTGGGTGGAGCAAAAGACCTCTTCCCCCAGCACAGCCAAGTGCAGACCATTTCAGACACCTGCACTCAGGCCCATGGGCCTAATCATTCTCTATTCGGACCTGCTGGGTAAAGCCATGAGGAACCTGAAAGCGGGCTCCAACAATCTTGTACAAAACAACAACCTGTATGAGATTTCCACTGAGAAGAAAGGTTTGCCTTTTTTTGTTGTTGTTGCTATCTTTGCATTTTCAGCTGTAATTTCTAGGATGTGAGTTGCCCTGAATATATTGATAGAGCCTTCTTGGCTGGAATATAAAGAAATCTAGATGACAAATGAGGACAATACCGCCTACTCGAGCAGAAGCTGGGAAACTGAGGTAGCTGTCCAGTCCTTGGGATACACAGAGCAGGGAAGAGAGGTGGAGAAATTCCCCCTCTGACTCTTATTACTGGCTTAAGTGAATCTGGGCAGGTCACTTAACCTCTCCCCCATCCTCTGTGTTCCCTCCACTGATGACTCTGGCAGTGAATTTCCTTGCAGTAATGTGACAATTACCAGATTAATGACTATTAAAATCCCTAAAGATTTAGTGGAAGAAAATGCTTACTAAAACAGTGAATGGGAAGAAAACAGAATGCAAAGAGCTTCCAGCCACAACTAGAGAAAATGTTAAAGGTTACTTTGTGAGGAGGGGTATCCTCATGTAACTGATGCTGCTGTCTTTCTAACCAGGAGCTTGCACTGAGTGTGGCATGTGGTTCCTGAGACTTGTACAGCAGCGTGGTGAAGCTGCCTTCTAGGAAGCCGTCAATAGCATTTATGTCTCTTCCTTCTCCCAGGGAGATGCCTTCTTTTCATAGAGATTAGGAAAAACAAGACAAAACCAAAAAAGTAGGCCTTTGCAAAGGTAGACGGTTAAGTCACTCCCCTCCCTCCAGAGTGAATGTCCTCCCCAGTCCCTTCCCTTCTGTCTGGATGGTTATATCTCCATCCTTCCCTGTAGTTCAAAGGCAGAGAGGGAGCATAATGGGATATGGCTGAAGGGCTATAATCCTAAGAATTCCAAAACTTTTCATCGAAGAGCCATTTCTAAAGAGAGCTTTTATCCATTGGCAATTTCAGCTGAGAGCTATTCAGTTTGACTCAGAAGGCACCACATAAAGGCTTTGAAATGCCTTGGTCTGCTGCAGCCCCTCTGCAAGGGCAGAGACAGGGACTCTTTGTGGCTTTCTCAGCCCATTTGTGATAGCATTGATGTGAAAAAGGAGCAGATTAGAGATGGACCGGGAGAATGGGGAGGCCTTTGCCTAGGCCAGATCTATCAGACCAGTTAATCCCTCCATTAGCACATAGGAAGAGGTCTCGATATTATTAGTCACTTAGCTAGGAAGGGATATAATGTTGAGTTGGGAACTTATGTTCATCCAGGATGGCTGCTGGACAGAGTGAGAGGAGATAATGCTTTGTGAGTCTGGGGCTAAGCGTGAAACCATCAGGTAACACACACACACACACACACACACACACACACACACACACACACACTCCCATCTTTCATCAGCTTCTTCCACACTTAAGGGAACAATGAGTTCCTCTTGCATGGAAGAACCTTAAGGTGTGTGCAGAGGTTCAGTATTTGTTTTTAGCTCTCATCCCCACCCCTGCCTGCTTGGTAAACCCTGGCTTTGCTGCCAGCGGTGCTTTGCAATAACTGAGGAAGCTTCTTAGCAGTTTTTCCCATTAAAGAAAGAAAATGTTAATCTACTGAAGTAAGTTTTAGAAGTATCCTTCTCATACTTAGTGAGTCATACACGTTGTCGTCGCCTTAGGAGGCGGTAGTGGTAATTTATTTCTACATCCTTGTAAGCCCACTGGGTTTCACAATGAGAACTCCTGAGTGCTCAGAAAAAAAGGGAACTAAGGCTGTCCTGTGAGAGTTGTATGACTTGAAAACAACACTTAGCAGAATGTTTTCTAGTTCCATGGGAACACAGCAGACTATGGCTTAATTAGTGAAACTCGAAATCCACAGTGAGCATGTATTACCCAACAGGAATAGTTATGGTAAAAGTTGGCTTCCTGGGGTCCAACTGGCCCACACCATTGCCACCTGGGAGAAAAAACAGAAATCCAGAGGCTTGGAGAGCATCCTCAAGACTTAACTCCTCCCTGCTCTGATCTTACAAGTTAGTGAGTAGCCTTTGGTCTAATCACACCTCTTGTTAATTACTTGCTGAAGAGCATTGGCCCTCACAAGGGGCCATCCTGGCTGGTGCCGAGTTACAGGAACTAAAGTACCTTGCTTATCAAGCAATGGCTTATGTTTTCTATCCACTCACCACTCACTGATTTACAAGGAGCTAGCTTCTAGGAGTCCTGCTTCATGTTTACTTATGGAATTTTCTTACCTATTAGGTGAAGGCTCCTGGGCATGTGGCAGCAGCATGTGAGGACTGTTGCTACACATTCTAACTACTGGAACCTGTGCTTCTCCATTTTAATTTCAGTGACTCCTACTCTAGATTTGGCAAGGAAACCTAAAAATTAATAGAACCCTTATGTTTCTTTTACATATGAATGTAAAATTCAGTTTGGGTTGGTTTTAGTTGACAGTCTAGGATATGCATTAGTGTGATCTGATTACTCTCTTCTCACACATATCCCCTCTTGCCTCCTCTTGGCCTTATCAAGCCCTACTCACCCTACAGTCCCTTTCCCAGATTCATGATGTTTGTTTTTTGTTTTGTGACCCATTTAGTTTGACTACAGAGACCTGTGTCACCACTGGATTGGGGTTCTCCTTTGAACCTAACAGGGTCTCAGGTGGGAACACAGCTGAAGGTAATGTCTACACTAAAGGAACAGACCAACAGTGAGAGTTAGGGTCATCTGAGCCCTTTCTGCGTCCATGTCTACCTTGGTCTTCACAAGGAAAGGCCTGTCAATAGTGCCACAATAGTCTTCTCCTATAGTATATGAAGGCTTTCTTTAGAATCTGTTTTCCAGTCATGCTAGCAGCAATGACATCTGAACTTTCTTTCAGTTCAAACTTTTGAGGAGCAACCAAGCACATTTAGAGTGGGAAATCAGGATGATGATAGAAAAGAATTTCAGTTAGTGGCTGTCCTGTCAAAATGCATTTCTTTTTCTTTCTTTCTTTCTTTCTTTCTTTCTTTCTTTCTTTCTTTCTTTCTTTCTTTTTTTTCTTGGTTTTTTGAGACAGGGTTTCTCTGTGTAGCTTTGCACCTTTCCTGGAACTCACTTGGTAGGCCAGGCTGCCCTTGAACTCACAGAGATCCACCTGGCTCTGCCTCCCAGTGCTGGGATTAAAGGCATGCGCCACCACCGCCTGGTGAAAATGCATTTCTCTTAGTTGTGTATTTAATATTTCTCTTCACATGATCATGATGTGGTAATAACTTGGTGGTGGTTAGAGAGTCACTGGCCTCTAAGTCAAGCTGTCACAGTCCCGGTGGCTTATTAGGAAGTATAAACACGAGACAACAATTCTCAAGATAATCCATCATGAGGATTTGCAGATGTGGTAGGTTCTGTGAAAAAAAACAAAAACAAAAACAAAATAATAATAAAAAAAAAAAACCCTAAGACATTATATTGAATACCTGGGAGCTGGTCAGGAAGACAGTCTAACAGGTTTTCATTTACACTAAACCCTAAAGTATAAAAGGAAGAAACCGAAGAAGCAAAGCCAGAGAGAGAAGAATGGCCAGGTACTTTGAGGTGAAAACCAGAATAGTACCTTTCAAGCACACACACGCAAAGGGAGAATAGGCAGAGGGAAAGGTTGGTGCAAAGGCTGTGATGTGAAGTGGGAATGGGGTGCTGAGAGATGGTGAAATGCCTTAAGTATGGCTTCAGTAATACAGAGAGCCAAGGAAAGGTGTTGGGATTTCAGGGTGTGTGACACAGTCATGCAGGTCCTGCAGGAGTCTATAGACTCCTATTTTGAGCAAACTGGGATTTTCAAAGGTTCTGAGCTTAGGAAGGTCCATGGCTCCATTCACATTTGAAGAGCTCATTCTGACTTTTGTGTAGAGGAAAAGGAAGCCAGAAGTGGGGTGCTCCAAGGAGACCAATCCAGAGATTATCTGTTATCTTTATCCTGAAAGTAATGTGGATATTTTTAAGACAATGATAGTCTTCTTTAAAATACTATGACATTACTATTAGCCTCAGTTTAGCTCTTAATTTCTAATATCGAAGTCTTGGTGAAATTAAGCACTCTCCTACCCTAAGTCACTATAGTAATAATCACTGCTAAACTTCACTTTGATTTCTTTTTCTTGGTTTTGTTTGTTTGTTTGTTTGTTTGTTTTGTTTCTTTCAACCTGTAGCCATTTGGCCGGAATGGATTCCCCAGCTCTATTTTAGTGTTAGAATAAACTGGACTAATTTTGGCTGTAATTATTCTCCTAGAACAAAATCCAAGCCACTTGGCCTAAGTTTTCCCAGTCTCAAGAAATATCTTGAATCCCTGGGGCCCCTGGTGTAACAGGAGTGTACAACTCGGAAGTACAGGCAGACTTTGGCTCTCGGCACCTCTCAGAACTGGCAACAATTCCAACAACACTCTTTTGGGATTGCTCGCTCCTCTAGATTCCAATAATTGTGATTTTGGCTAATGGAAATAATTGTGCTTTGGCTGAGGGATCTATCTGTGATATAGATCCCTCCAATAGCTTCCTTGAGCTGGGTGATAGCAAGTGCTATGTCTTTTCTATTTCTGACTTTTAACACTGCTCTGATCAAATACCAAAAGTAAATTGAGGAAAAAGGTGTTTTTTTTGTTTTTTATTTGTTTGTTTGTTTTTGTTTTTGCTTTTTATAATCTTGGCTCATACTTAGAGGGATTATAGTCCCTTATGGTGGGGAGGTCATCTCTATACACAATCATCAGGAAATTCCCATTGCAGACACATTTCTATGTGCCCTTCCTTGTTGTAGCTTGGAGCTTATAGGCCTGGTTTGACCTACTCCTCTCCTGACCTACACACTTGCATAGCAACACTTCTTCAATACATCAACATTCTTAAATATTTTCAGACAGAAAAATAGCCAAGTATATAAATTAATATCTCAATAATGTGGCAGTTCAAAAATAAAAGGATCTATCTAGACTATTGCCAGGGAAGCAGGTAGGCTAACTGCAGTACTTCACTCTCTCTCTGTTTCTACAAATCCACTCCCCCAGATTCATCCACAGATCTGCAGTATAACATCTGCTGTAGTCTCCCCCAACCCTCCCACTCTGACCCCATCTCCAGTTGATCCCACAGATCTTACCCCCTCACCTGCCTCCTCTGACTCATTGATGTATCCCAGCCCACAACTCCACCAGGAACACCCTGGGAACCATAGGCCACCCCTGCCAGAGAAACAGTAGGATGGATACAGCTCTTCATCTCCTGCTTTGATCCTCAGGATCCAGTCCCCAGCCTCATTCCCAGCTCTGCAGTAAAACCCTGCTGCAGCCTCCTTCTTACCCTGCATCCATCTCCAGTGGGTCATGGGTATCTTCCCTCCCAACTTCCTACCCCCCGCCCCCCCCCCCACATTGCTTTGACACAGCCCTTCCGCTCCAGCACATGCTCCCTGGGAACCCACAGGACACTGTGACCAGGAGCATGCAAGCTAACCCCAGATCTTCACATCTCCCTCCATTTCTCCAAGTCCAACCCCAAAGTCTCATCCCCAGCTCTGCAGGAGACTTTCTGCTGTGGATTCTCCTTGCTTTATACCCCTATTCCCAAGGGACTAAACAGATCCTTGTGGAAAACCTGCATTCCTCCTTCCTATGGCTCCTAGAGGACCCACCTGGCCCATCTTCATCCCTATAGGTCAGCTCTAAATACATAGAAACACATTTTGTCTGGAAACACCAGTGGCCACATCTATCAGGAACCCAGAACTATTTCTGACAAGGTGACACATAGTCACCATACTCTCCTAAGAACCAAAGGGGAATCAGAAAACAAGGAACAAACACCTACCCTGCTAAGACAAAACTAGGTATCAGAACCTAGAATTATAATCTTTCCAGACCCAGATGCCTTGTCATCAGAAAAAAAAAACAAAAAATAAAAAATAAAACCACAAAAAGTGCACCAAATTAATGATAGATAGATAGGTAGATGGATAGTTGGATGGATGGATGGATGGATGGATGGATGGATGGATAGATAGACAGATAGATCAATAAATAGATAGACAGACAGATAGAATATTTCTTCCTGAACACATGGCCTACTTTGGGATATAGTTGATATACCAAATATCACTGGATTGGAAAAACTTTTGTGTCCATATCCCTTCTTCTGGGATTTTTTTCTGGGTTAACTTGTACGTGTCATGTGTGTATTGTCATAGTCTCTGTGACTGTGTGCATCCTTCCTGTTGTACCTGGATGACACTATTGCCTTAGCACGACCAAGCGCTTCTGATCCTTACAATCTTTCTACCTCTTCCCAGATCCCAGAGCCTTGAGAGGAGGGGTCCATATAGACGTCACACTTAGAGCTGTATGCGTCAAAGCCTCCCATCCACAGCACAGTTTCCGGTTGTAGTTCTTTGTGTCAGTTATAAACTTCTGCAGAACAAGCCTGTCTGATGAGGAATGAGCGAGGCCCAGGTCTGTGGGTATTGTAGCTGGTCATTTTGAGTCATTTTACTGGTATCTCTCTTTAGTGAAATAACAAGAGTAGCATCAACCCCACTGCCGGCGCCCCGTCCAGTCCTATGTTTGCAGCCACTTTTAACAGTGTTAGGTATGGCTGGTTGTCTCTGTACTTTTTCCTATCATGATCTCGAGATCCCTTGCTCACAGATCCCAGGGATCTCTGCATCTGTCTCCATCAGTCACTGATGAATGCTCCATGATGACAGTCAGGGTATCCAGCCATCCAATCACCAGAGTGTGCCAGGTCAGGCACCCTCAGGACCATTGCCAGTAGTCTATAGTGGAGTCATCACAGTGGATTCCTGGGACACCCCCCCCCCAGAACTCTGCTTCTCCCTATTCCCATGGGGTCTTCATTTATTATGGTATCTCTTTCCTTGCTCTCCCACTCTGTTCCTGTTCCAGCTTGAACCTCCTGTTCCCCTAAGCTCTCATCCCCCATCCCTTGCCCTCCAGTACTCTCCCCTCACCCCCAGTTTGCTCATGTATATCTCATCCATTTCTCCATCATTGGGTAATCAATGCATCCTTCCCAGGGTCCTCCTTACTAGCTAGCCTCCCTGGAGCTGTGGGTTGCAGTCATGGACCAATAACTGAGGAGCCCCATGGTACTATACTGGGCCCTCTGAATAGGAGAGACAGTTGTTTGGCTTGAACTGTTTAGGGAGGGCCCAGGCAGTGGGATCAGAACCTGTCCAAAGTGCATAAGCTGGCTTTTTGTAACCTAGTGCCTATGGTGAGACACTTTGCACAGCCTTGGTGCAGGAAGGAGGGGCTTGGACCTGCCTCAGCTGAATGTACTAGGCTCTGCTGACTCCCTATGGGAGACCTTGCCTTGAAGGAAGTGGGAATGGGGGGTGAGTTGGGGGTTAAGGCTGGGGGGCAGGAGGAGGGAGGACAGGGGAATCTGTGGTTGGTATATAAAATGAACAGAAAATCTCATAATAAAAAAAAATTATTTAAAAAAAAACAAAACAGTATTAGGTATGGGTTCCTGAGCCGGGCGGTGGTGGTGCACGCCTTTAATCCCAGCACTTGGGAGGCACAGACAGGCGGATCTCTGTGAGTTTGAGGCCAGTCTGGGCTACCAAGTGAGTTCCAGGAAAGGCACAAAGCTACACAGAGAAACCCTGTTTTGAAAAAACCATAAAGGTATGGGTTCCATCTCATGCAGTGAGTCTTAAATCCCACCCAAAAAGTGGTTGGTTATTTTCATAACATTTGTACCATCACAGTATTAGTATATCTTGCAGGCAAGTTACTGTTGTAGGTCTCAGGGTTTTAGCTATGTGATATTGATGATATGATTAACTTTCTCCCCTGATAGTGAGCAAAGCAACTTTTAGCACCATGAATGCTTATGGGTAGGGCTGAAGCTCAGAGTTGAGCACTGGTTTGATGTTTTTCCATGCTGGATGACATATGACAGTCATGTGTTTAGCAATAGAGGCTTACAGTCAGGTTGTGGAGGGTACCAAATTGCCTTGACTATAGTCTCTGATGTTTGTAAGTGTTTTTTGAGACTCCTTTAGCCCATGAGTCAATAATATGTAACCTGCTTACTTGCAGTGGAGATTATGTTTGTCTGCATAAGATGTTTAGTTGGGCATTATTTCCCCCATTATATTGACTCCATTTAAATTCCTTTGATATAAGCATATATTCAGAAAACATCCACAGTAGTAGGTTCCCATCGCTTTTCAAAAGGTCTTTAGTGTTCATACAGCCCTTATGAATATCACTATGGATGTTCCTCAAGAAACTGAAACTCAAACTGTCAAGAGATCCAAATATATCACTCTCAGGAATATACCCAATGGATGCTACAATATATTACAGAGATACTAGCTCATCTGTGTTCATTGTTGCCCTGCTTATAAGAGCCCAGACTGATACTTGTTGGCAGCATTCTATTGTTAGTTGGTTTAAAAATATGCAAACTCCAAGTGTTCTTCGGTTTGATGATTGGTTATGATGATTATTTCGGGGAAAAAAGATTGAAAAGCCGAAAGGTTTGTTGTTTGGAATTTTTTGTTTTCATGCTTTTTAAAAATATATTTCACCTTGCTGATTTTGAGTGGCTACTAAATAGTTATTAGAAAGTTGCACCATAGAATCTCATAAGGTATCCTGCCAGGGAAGCGGGTATGTTAATTGCAGTACTTTCCCTCTCCTAGGCTTCTCCATACCCAATCCCCCAGTTTAATCCACAATTCTGCAGTAGAATACCTGCAGCAGCCTCCCTCTACCTCCACCCTCACCATGATTCCATCTCCTGTAAACCCAATAGAGTTCCACTCCTCACCTCCCTCTTCCAACTCATTGATGTACCCAGTCCCCAACTCAACCAGGAACTCCTTGGAACCCATTGACCACTGCTGCCTGTGAAGCAGGTAGGAAGAAACAGATCTTCACCTCTGCCTCTGATCCTCCAGATCCTGTTTCCTAGTTTCATCTACAGATATGCAATCAACATCTGCTGTAGCCACACTGTGACCCCTGCACCCCATAATCATCTCCAGTAGATCCCACAGCTTTTCCTCCCTCATATCCTTCCTCTGACTCATTGACTTGTCCCAGTCCAAAAATCCACTAGGAACTTTCAAGGAGCACATAGGCCACTCCTGTCAGTGAAGCAGGTAGGATCCTTGACATCCAATTCCCCAGTTTCTACAGATCTCGAGTACAACACCTGGTGCAGTCTCTCTCTACCCCCAATACCTTTCTCACATCTCCAGTAGCTCACACAGATCTCCATACCTCACCTCTAATTTGTGACTCATTGATTTGTCCCAGCCCCCAAATCTACCAGGAACTCCCTTTGAACCCAGAGGCCACTCCTGCTATTGATGCAGATAGGCTGCCTACAAATCTTCAACTCTACCTCTGGTCCTCAAGATTGACCCCTGGTTTCATTCACATCTCTGAAGCAGAATATCTGCAGCAGAGACCGTCTACCCCATCATGCTACTCCCTTCTCCAGTAGACCCCACAGATCATTACCCCTCAACTCCCTCCTCAAACTCACTCATTTTTCATAGGCCCCAAGTTCAACAGGAATGCCCTGGGAGCTTACAGGACTCTTATGCCAGTGAAGCACATAGGATGAAGACAGACATTAACCTCTATCTCAGATCCAATTCCCCAGTTCTGTACAAAGATCTTCAGTGTAACACCTGCTGCAGCCATCCTCTACCCCACCACCCTGCTCCCATCTCCAGTAGATCACACAGATCTTTCCCCATCATCTCCCTCCTCCAACTCATTGATTTGTCTCAGCCCCCAAATTGACCAGGAACTCCCTGGGAAGCCATAGGCCATCCCTGCCATTGATGTAGACAGGCTGCCAGAAGATCTTCACCTCTACTGCTGACCCCCTGGAGATCTGCTCCCCCAGTTTCTTCCACAGATCTGCAATAGAACATTTGCTGTTGAGTCTCACTATCCCGCACATCCAACTCACATCTGCACTCTTTAACTATGTCCTCCAAATCATTGATTTGTCCTAGCCCACAAATCTACCAATAACTCCCTGGGAACCCATAGGTGACTCATGCTGGTGCAGCATGTAGAATGAATACAGCTATAAACCTCTAACTGTGCTCCTTGAGATCCAATCCCCCAGTATCATACATAGATCTGCAGCAGAACATCAGCTACAGCCTCTCTCCCCAACCCTTCTTCAGTATATCCCACAGATCTCCCCCCATCACCTCCCTCCTCCAATTCAGGGATTTGTCCCATCCCTCAAATATACAGGAACTTCTTGGGAACCATAGGCCATTCATGCTATTATGCTATTAAGCAAATAGGATAAATACATATATATATTCACCTCTAACTGGTCCTGGAGATTTGGTCCCCCAGTTTCATCTACAGATCTACAGTAAGTTATCTGCCCCTCTACCCCCTAAACCACTCTGCCATCTCTAATAGACAGCAGAGATCTTTACCCCTCAGCTACCTCCTACAAATCATTGATTTGTCCCAGTCCATAAACCACCATGTTTCCTTGGGAACCCATAGGCCATTGCTGGGGTTGAAGCAGATAGCCTGCCTACAGATCTTCACCTTACCTCTGGGCCTTGAGGTCGAGATCCAGTCCCTAAGTTTCATCCATAGATCTGCAGTCCAACATCTTCTGCTAAGGACCTCTAGGCCCATATCCTGCTCCCATATCCAGTAGATCTCACAGATCTTCAGCCCTCAACTTCTTCCTCTAATTCATTGATATATCCCAGCCCCCAAATCCACTAGGAACTCTTAGGAAACCCATAGGCCACTCCTGCCAGTTAAGGAGAGAGGCTACCTGCAGATCTTCACCTCTACTTCTGATCCTCCAGATCCATTGCCCCTGTTTCATTCACAAACCTGCCCTAGTTCATATGCTGCCTTCTCCCTTCAACCTCCCCAACCCTGTCTCATCTCTAGCAGATCCCACTGATCTTCTCCCTTCACCTCCCTCCTCCAACTCATTGATTATTACTTTATAATAACTATTTAGTAGCTACTCAAAATCAGCAAGATTTTGAGGGAACCAGGTTGACTAATCTCCAAACTTCACCTCTCCCACAGTCTCCAAATTCAATCCCCCTGTATCATATTCAGATCTGCAGCAGAGCACATGCTGTAGCACCCTCTACCTCCACCCTCATCCCATCCCAACTGAGTACATCTGTCAGATTTTCATCCCTCACATCCATCCTCTGACTCACTGATTTCTCCCAGGCCCTGCATCCCTGGGAAGCCATAGGCCTTTCCTGCCTCCATCTCCAGTGGATAACAGACATCTTCCCCTCCAAACTTCCTTCCTCCACTCATTGTGTTGACCCAGCCCTTAAACTCCAGCAGTTGCTCCCTGGAATTCCATCGGTCTCTGTGACCAGTGTTTATGCAGGCTAACTGTAAATCTTCACATCTTCCTCCATTCCTGTAAGTCCAATCCTAGAGTCTCATTCCCAGTTTACTAGCAGACTATCTGCTGAGACCACCCTTTCCCTCTAACCTTATCTCTAGTGGACTATAAAAATGTTCCTGTCTTCACCTCCTTTCCCCCACTCTTTGCTTTTTCTCACCCTCTAACTCCAGTAGGCAACCAGTTGAACATAGAGAGGCCTTTCTAGCCAGAAAAGCAGGATATTATAGTGCTTCACTGCTCACTCCATTCCCTCACGTCTGACCTCCCAGTCACATCTCCAGTTATTTAGCAGAACGTCTGCTATGGCTGCTCCTATCTGTCCTCATTCCCAGAGCACTAAGGTGACCCTGGAAGAACATCCTGCTTCCCTCCATCCTGCAGACTCCCCAAACCCTTCCCCAGCTGTTTCTATTCCTAAGTATCAGCTTCCTAATGTCCCCCAAACACATTTTGCCTGGAATCCCCATGGCCACAGCTACCAGAGCTCCTGATAAAGTTCCTACCAGGCAACACACAGATACCAAAATCTCCTAAAAATCAGAGAGATGGCATCGGGTACCTAGGAACAAGATACCCATCAATTGAAGAGAAGACCAGACATCAGCTCATAGATTTACAATATCTCAAATCCAGATGCCTAGATACCATTGTAAAAATACAATAGCAGTCTGGACAGTATATCCCACCAGCAACCCTAGCACAACTTGCCCTGAGTATTTCAACATATTTAAAGCACAAGAAAAAGACATTAAAATGTTCTTCATGTATACAATGGATTATGGTAAAGAGGAAACAAATAAATCCAATGGAAAAAATCTATGAAAACAAAAACAGACAGCAGAAGAAAATGAATATACTTTTTAAACTTAAAAGTGGAAATAATAATCAATATAGAAAATACAACTGAAGGTGAACTGGAAATGAAAAATTTAGGAACTAGAACAAGAAACACAGAGGCAAGCTTCACCTACAGAAAGCAATATATGGAAGAGAAAATCTCAGGCACTGAAGATGCATTCATAAAATAAATGGATGCATTGGTCAAACAAAATGTTAAATCTAAGAAACTTGTGGCAGAAAACATGCAGGAGATCTGGCCCACTGTGAAAAGATGAAATCTAAGAATGATAGGAATATAGAGGTAGGAGAAGAAACCCAGGCCAAAGGCTCAGAAAATGTTGCCAACAAAATCTTAGAAGATAATTTCCTTAACCTAAAGAAGCAGGTGCCTATAAAGGTACAAGAAGTATACAGAACACTAAATAGACTGGACCAGAAGAGAAAGTCTGCTCAACAGATAATAATGAAAACACTAAATATACAGAACAAAGAATATTAAAAGCTGCAAAGGAAAAAGAATAAGTAACATATAAAGGCAGGCCTATTAGAATTACATGTGACTTCTCAATGGAGACTCTAAAACAGAAAGTCCTATACAGATATAAGACAGAGTCTAAGAAATCATAGACACCACCCCAGCCTTCTATACCTAGCCAAACTTTCACCAGAGATGGAGCAAATAACACATTCCATGATAAAACTAAATTTAATCAATATCTGTTTACAAATCCAGCACTACAGAAGGTGCTAGAAGGAAAACTCCAGCTTAAAGGGTTAACCACATGCAAAAACAAACAAAAACAGACACAGACACACACTGCCACCACTACCACCAATGACAACAACAACAACAGAAAAAAAAACAGGACTTAACAAACACTTGTCATTACTACTTCTCAAAAACTGGTCTTAATTCTCCAATAATTAGACTCAGAGTAACAAAATGGATGCAAAACCATGATCTGTCCTTTTGTTGCAATCAAGAAATACACCTTAACAACAAGGGTAGACATCATCTCAGGGTAAAGGTTGAAAAAAGCTATTCTAAGCAAATAGGCCTAAGAAGCAAGCTAGTGTAGCCATTTTAATATCTAACAAAATAGACTTCATACCAAAACTAATCAAAAGAGATAGGGAAGATACTCCATACTCATCTAATGAAAACCCCATCAAGAAGACATTGCAATTCTTAACATCCATAGCCCAAAAGAAGGGCATCCGAATCTGTAAAAGAAATAGTAGCATAAGTCACATATTGACATTCACATAGTGATGGTGGGAGACTTCACTACCTCACTCTCACCGATAGACAGGTCATCCAGAAAAAATCGAACAGAAATGTTGCAGCCAATTGAAGTTATAAATGAAATGAAGCTAACAAATATTTACAGAACATTTCATTCAAACATTAAGAAATATGCCTTCTCAGCACCTCATGAAATAATGATTCTCAACCTTCTTAATGCTTTTAGCACTTAATACAGCTCCTCATGGTGTGGTGTTCCCCAACTATAAAATATTTTTGTTGCTACTTTATAACTGTAATTAAGCTACTGTTATGAATTGTAATGTAAATATCTGATATGCAGAGAGTCTTATGTGACCCCTGTACAAGCATCTTTAGACCCCCAAAGTTGTTTTGACCCACAGGTTGAGCACTGTTATCACAGAACTTTCTCCAAAATTGACCATGTACATGGTCCCAAAGCAACTCATAACAGATACAAGAAAACTAAAATAACACCCTGCATCCTATGTGATCACCACTGACTAAAGATAGATAACAGCAGCAACAATAACACAAGCTCATAGAAACTGAACAACTGTCTACTAAATAAAAAAATGAGTCAAGAAAGAAATCCAAGACTTTCTAGAATTGAATAAAAATGAATACACAACATAGCTTTACCTATGAGACACAATGAGGGTGTTTCTCAGAGGCAGGTAGATAGGATTAAGTGCCTACATTAAAAAAATGGAAATATCACATGCTAGCAACTTAACAGCACATCTGGAAATTCTAGAACAAATAGGGGAAATCACACCCAAAAAGAATAGTTGGCAAGAATTATCAAACTCAGGGCTGAAATCAATAATATCAAAAATCAAACAAAAAAGTACAAAGAATCAATGAAACAAAGAGTTAGAATTTTGAGAAAATAAAATTTACAAACTTTCATCCAAGTTAAGTAAAAGGCAGAGGGAAAAGATCCAAATTGACAAAATTAGAAATGAAAAGGTGAACATAACAACAGACATTGAGGAGATAGAGAACCATAAGGGCACACTTTAAAAACCTGTACTCCACAAATTTGGAAACTATATAAGAAATAGGTAATTTCTCAATACATACCTCTTAATCAAAGTTAAATCGAGATCAGAAAAGCAATTTCAGCAGAACTATAATGCTTACTGAAATGGAAGCAGTCACTAAAAGTCTCTAATCAAGAAAAGCCCATTGACAGAGGACTTTTATCACAAAATTCTAATTGAATTTCAAAGAAGAGTTAACGTCAATACTTGTCAAATTATTCCACAAAATAGAAACAACAACAACAACAACAACAACAAAAAATTGCCCAGAATAGCTAAAACTAGATACACAAAAAGTGATAAATAAGAAAGTGGGAAATAGCCTTGAACTTACTTGCACAAGAAAAGATTTTTCAGAACAGAGCACCATTAGCACAGGCACAAAGATGAACAATTAATAAATGTGAACTCATGAAACTGGAAAGCTTCTGTAAGGCAAAATACACCATCATTTGGGAAAGCATCAGCCTATAGATTAAGAAAGTATTTTTTTTACCAACTCCAAGTCTAATAGAGAGCTAATGTCCAAAATATATAAAGAATTCAAGCAACGATGTATCAAGAAAACAAATAACCCAATTAAAAATGGGGAACAGATATAAACAGAATTCTCAATACGTGAAACTCAAATGGCTGAGAAACACTCAAATGTTCAACATGTTTAGTCATCAGGGCATTGCAAATCAAAATCAAACCTACTTTGAGATTTCATCTGAAACCTGTCAGAATGGCTAAGATCAACAGAACAAGTGACAGCTCATATTGGTGAAGATATAGAGTAAGAAGGACACTCATCCCTTTGTTGGTGGGAGTATAAACTTCTACAGACACTATGAAAATCAGTGTGTCAAGTCCTCCGGGAGATAAATATCAATCTACCTTAAGATCCAGATGTACCACTCTTGGGCATATACCCAAAGGATATTCATCCTACTATTTGTTCACTGATACTCAATTCATAATACCAGAAATTGGAAACAACCTAGATGTCCCTCAATATAAGAATGGATAAAGAAAATGTACATTTTCACAATTCAGTATTACTCGGCTATTTTTTAAAAAAATTGACACCATGAAATTTTCAGGCAAATGGATGCAACTAGAAAAAAAATCATCCTGAATGAGGTAACCCAGACCCAGAAGGACAAATATGGTATGTATCGGTTTCTATGTGACTATCAGCTTTGAAGTCACTGATAAGCAAGCTACAATCCGTAGAATCACAGAGAATAGGTGTAGAGTAACTGACTACCAGGTATGGATAGAAGTCATTAGGAAAGGGGAATAGAACAGGTAGTTATAGATGGATGGGGGATGCTGGGATCAGGGAGTTAAGTAGGAAGGGGTAGGGGAGAGTAGATTGAATGAGGGAATATGGGGAAATGCAGCTAAAATTACGGGGTCATATGAGTGTAGTAAGGAAACCTAATAGAGTACAAACTTCCTAAAATATACACATTTATGAAGGTGATTTAAATCTAATTGCAAATAATTCTCTTGTCACCAAATGAAGCTTTCAGTATAAGGATTGGGTTACATTTAACTGAGTTTTTGGCCACAGGGGTCTCATGGGAATCCACAAACTACCCACACTGTTGCCAAGACAAGGGATTATTCTCCATAAATAGGCAGCAAGGCCACATTGCTGAAGACAACCCCCAACAACTCATTGAACTTAGAGAAGTTGAGTTTGACTTACATAGAGCCTTCACCCCTGTGTGCTAGGTAGGGTCTTTGGTACAGGAAGGTATTTTACATGCTACCAAAAGGGAAACAAACTAGCAATCCAGCTACAACCCCTTTGACCTACAATGGTGTCCTGCCTGCAAGATACACTATGGGAATGGTCACACAACGTTTGTAGAGATAACTAACCAATGGTTTATTTATTTGAGACCTACTTAGTGAGAGGGAACCCATACCCAATGCTGCCTGGGTGACCAAGAATCAGAGATATCAAGAATTAGGTAACCCAATGACCTATGGTAACCAAATACTATTTACTGGTCTAAAGAGAAGAAAACAACACAGTGATAAAATGACTCTCAATGGTATTATGCTATATTCATAGATCAGTACCTTATTCAGCCATCATCAGAGAAGCTTTCTCCTGCAGCAGATGGGAACAAATACAGAGACCCATAGGCAGACATTACACAGAGAATGAAAGATTTGAAACACTCAGCCCTGAATGGGATGTTTCCATCAAATCCTTCCCATTAGAGTTCCAGGAACCTCTTCAGAAGAGAAGACAGAAAGAGTGTAAGAGATGCATGGGAGGGAGGACACCAGGAACACAAAGACTTTTCCATCAGCATGAAAGTAAAGCTCATACAAACTCACAGGGACTGCAGCAGCATGCACCAGGCTGTACTATGTCCTCTGCATATATGTTATGGCTTCCAATTGAGTTTTTAAATGGGATCCCTGCATGAACAAATGAGTGGGTCTCTGATTCTTATGCTTTCTCTTGGGCTGTTTTTCTTGTGTTGTCCTGTCCAACTTCGATTAAATGGTTTTTGTTTAACTTACTATAGTTTATTTTGTTACTATTATACTTTTATTATTATCTCTTAGAAGCCTGTTTTTTTTTAATGAGAAATAGAAAAGGAGTGGATCTGGATGGAAAGAGATTTAGGGAGGAACGGGGAGGAGTACAGTGAGGGCAAACTGTAATCAGGATACATTATGTAAGGAGAAAAAAATCTATTTTCAATAAAAGGAAAAAAATGAAGCTTGGCAGGTTGGCATTGAAGAATGTGTAAACACCTACTCTGCATTTAACTACAGTACTGTTGTGGAAACAGTATTTTGCACATCACACTCCACTTTATTATGTTTATTTTATTTGTGTGCATGTGTATTACAGACCTCTTACTGAAGGCAGAGAATTGCATGCAAGAGTCTGTTCTCTATATCAGGTGGTTCCTGGGGTCTAACTCAAATAGTCAAGCCCACCATCAACCACCTTTACCCTCTCAACTATCTTATAAACTCTTGCTCATTCTTTCAACAAATTTTAAGTGAATCTGTATTGTGTATTAATCTTTGTGACCAATATTATAGTGCTGACCATAGACATAGTCCTGGACCTTGTGGAACATAGAGTTTAATCGCTGAGAGTCATGGGATAGATATATAAAAAATTAAAACAAAATTCTGTGTAATGATGGACCTCATTATGCTATTAGAGAGTGCACAATGGGACTTGAGACCTATTTTTGTATTGAGGAATAAATGGAGATGGGAAGGCCTTGAACACTTTAGGCATGTTGGGAAAGAGTGACATGGAAAATTAGAACCATGTAATCTGGGGAAGAGAAAATAAGGTATAGTATTGTTTTATAAATGTAAATGTGCTATAACAGAAAGTACGTATCTAAAGGTTGAAAGTATAGAGTTTTCAAAAACTAGACAAAATGAAAATAATCAGATTAATTCACAAGAGAAAATAATTTTATTAAAAAAACAAACAAACCTGTGTTCTTGAGCTAGTAAAAAGCACCCATCTTAATCCCACTGATGATCTTTTTCAAGTTAGGTTAAATCATGCTTCTGTGTTCCTCTTTCCTTTTTCTCAGCTTAGAGTTGTATTTTCTTAAGTTTTACCAATAGGCAGAGAGTCATTGAGGAAGGCAACATTGCCTTTCAAGTATTCATTTTCTTCTAACTCCATACACACACAGTATCTAGTAAAACATTGTAGCCTGTTTCTTACTACTCTATTTCTGCCATGGTTTGGACATAAAATAAAACTAAATGTTCACATGTTATAGTTCGTTGCCTGGCTGGTGGTAATAATAGATAGGTAACTGTCTGACCCTGCTCCCCCTTGTCTGCCATGTGGTGCCATGGGTGAGAGAAAGATGCTCTCCCCTCTCACCTGTTACACCTGCAGCAGGTGAGAGAGCTGGTCAGATGAGAGAACTTGCCTTGTTCCTCACCAGCTGCAGGACACAGGAGAGCAGGCCCTGCACCCTACCTGGGCAGCACACTAGAGCTAACCCTCTTGTCACGGGTGCAGGTAAGGCAACCCTAAGGGCTTGAGATCAAGAGAGCTGACCCTGTTTGCCCCCACCCCCTTACAACAATCAAGAGAGAGGGCCCAGCACCTTTCCTGGGCAAAACAGTAGGGCTGGCCTTAGTGGTGTGAGTGTGGGTTAGCGGGATCTGTGGACCTGAGAGCAGAAATGGCTCCTTTCCTTGCTGCAGGCTACATGGGGTAAGCTAGCTGAGGCAGTGGTGGAGAGCTCATTATGGTAGTGAAGATGAGGAAAGGCTGGCAAGCTGACCAACCCAGCTACCAACCAGGCCCAGAACCAGAGCTATGTGTTGGCCCACCCCAACATTCATATCATCTATGAACTGTTGGAGCATGTGAAGGGGACGAACCTACAGATCCAAAACTGTAGAATCTCTGGGACATAGTACAACAGGATATCTAAAAGGAGCCTCAGTCAGAGCTCATCATAGGTGGTGTGGCAGAAGCCAGAGGCCTCAAACCAGGCTAACCACTTGTGACAATGAACATTTGAAAGTGAAGATGTATGGACTGAAGGGTAAACAGTGTGACTCAGTGGGCCACACTTCAGCTTCTATAGCAAAATTCTCTCTCTCTCTCTCTCTCTCTCTCTCTCTCTCTCTCTCTGTCTCTTTCTCTCTCTCTTTTGTTGTTTGTTTTGTTTTTGGATTTTCCTTAAATTTGCTTTTGTTTTGGGGGGAGGTTGCAGGGGCAGAGGGCTGATGCAAGGGGAAAGAGAAGTAAGTGGGATCAGAATGCATGAGGTGAGATCCACAAAGAATCAATAAGTTGATATAAAAATAGATAATTAGATCA
The DNA here is from genome assembly GCF_903995425.1 of Onychomys torridus. NCBI lineage: Eukaryota > Metazoa > Chordata > Mammalia > Rodentia > Cricetidae > Onychomys > Onychomys torridus. The sequence goes on from NC_050448.1 coordinate 123,356,743, forward strand.
TGAGGGTGGTAATGGTAACAGTGGATAAACCCATAATGAGCTCATGGATGAATGAGCTCTTTTGAAAGCATGCCTTTTTCTCTAGACTCCTGCTGTGTTTGCTTCCTGGCCATCATGAGGTAAGTGGCTTCCTTCACCAGATGCATCTGCACCTGTGTAGCAGGAATCTTAAAATGTCTTATTAATAAAATCAAATCTGAGCCAGGTATTGGGGTGAATGCTGGAAAATCAGAGAAGTAGAACAAGCCACAGCTACCTCACCTCGCCAGTTCCTCAGCTGATCCTGTTTCCTCAGACTGGAAGCCTCTGAGTCCTCATCCAGAATGGGTCTCAGCTGAACTGCTGCTCAACAGCCTGAAAGTTTAACCAGCCAAAATGCTTCTAGATTCTGGTCCTCACGCCTTATATACCGTTCTGTTTTCTACCATCACTCCCTGGGATTAAAGGTGTGTGTTACCTCGTCTGGCTGTTTCCAATGTGGCCTTGAACTTGCAGATATCCAGAATGATTTCTGTCTCTGAAATGCTAGGATTAAAGGCATGAGTGCCACCATTTTCTAACCTCTGTATCTAGTGACTGTCTGTTCTCTGACCTCAGATAAATTTATTAGGGCACACAATATTTTGGGTGAACACAATACCACACACCAGGGTGTTGTCCCTCACCACAGGGTCATAAGAATGGGCTGATACCTCTGAAAGCTAAAATGAACCCTCCCTGCCTTAAATTGTTTATCTCAGAGAGAGAAGTGACCCATGCTACAGCTGTGCATTCAAAGAAAATTTACTCATATTCCTGTCTTGTTTTGGTGATTCTTGATAGTGGATTTCTGAGCCTCAGCATAAAAAATTGATAGTTACAATTATTTATTTTATGCTCCCCCTTTATTCACTTTCCTTTCAGCAACTGAAAGAGCATTTTGGACACTGAAAGAAAGAATATTTTTACATATAAATGTGAGAACCCTCATCTCTAATTTGAGCACAGTGTGCAGGAAAATGAGCAACGTGGGAAGTAGCCACATTCAGGAATTTCACCCCTCTATTTGATACTTTAAGATTTTTACCCAATGCTTTCTAATTTGTTTTTTCTCTTCTTTCCCATATTTATTTTTCTGTTTTAGTGTTTGTTTGCTTAGTTTTGAGACAGGGTCTTATGTAGACTTGGCTGGCCTTGAACTTTGCTCTGTAGTAGAAGTTGGCCTTAGACTCCAAATCCCAACCTCCTCTATCAGAGCCACCACCCTCTGGATCAAACCCTGTGTTTTTAAAGTTTCACACATCCAGGTAACTCTCTCCTTTCATAGGTAATAACTACTGGGTCTGATGAGGCCATCTTTGAAGAAATAAAAATGAAAGGAGCAGAAACTGAGGTAACACTGTGCTGAGTCCCAGGAGCTGGAGGCTGTTAGATTTCAGGCCAGGGAAATCCCCAAGCACAGAGCTAGTGGGACAGAGAACTTAGGACTTCAGGGAAGGGTTTCCTCTCCTCCTAGAAAAGCCACATTAACCTTCCTAAGACTCCACTTTGATCTTGTAAGCCTGCCCTTGAAGAAGAATGACCTTGCCAGGCAAACAATAGCAGCAGCTAGTGTGAGGGATCAGAAACTTCTCTTAACAATCAGATTCATAACCTAGTTTGGAGGCAATAGGAAAGTGTTTCCATTCCTGGAAAAAGGCATCACTAATGTTGATGGAGAAGGACTTTGCTGTCTCCTTCCTGTGCAAGGAGCTGTTTTCTTTTTCTTTACTCTTGGAATAATTCACCCCCTTCCCGCTTCCTTTCTGATTTCCTTCAGTTATTCTTTCCCTCCAAAATCTGCTGTAAGAGGCTGCCACCTGGCATGTCCTGAGAGTGCAGCAGCTTGGAACGCTGGAAGGCTACATGTATTGAGGGTGCAGACCCTAGACCACCTTGTCCTTCGATCTGTGGATGCAGATGGAAAGGCATTCATGTCATCAGACCTGCAGTAGGAAGAATCAGTGCTTTGCTCAGTTCACATCCAGTGGTTGAAATCCTAAGTTGAAGATGAAATTCTGACTATTAATTACGTGAACATGTACACTGCTGTGGAGTTCTTCAATGTTACAGTCATTTGATTTAACCTGGAAAATATTGGATGCAGTGGTTTTTTTTTTTTTTTAAATCTCTTCCCCCACCCCCTTTTGTGTGTGTGTGTGTGTGTGTGTGTGTGTGTGTGTGTGTGTGTGTGTGTGTGTGTTAGACAGGGATATAGGGATGGCATTTCCTTGTTACAATCCATATGTGGAGGTCAGGAGATAACTTGTGGCAGTCACTGGACTAAGGGCATGGGGCTTGAGTATAGGTACTTCATCTGTTGGACCATGTCACTAGTCCTGTGTTTAATAGTTAGACTTCTCTTGCTTCAATTTAAATTTTGGCCTCTTTTTTTTTTTTTTTTTTTTTTTTTTTTGAGGGGGCTGTTGTTTTGAGACAGGGTTTTCTGTGCAGCTCTGTCTATCCTGGAACTCACTCTGTGGTCTGTAGTCCATATCTCTGTAGTAAAAGTCAGAGACCCACCTGCCTCTGCCTCCCCAGTGCTGGAATTATAGTTTGCTCCACCATTGCCTTTCGATTTAATTTTTAATCCTTCCTTTTTCATCTTTAAAGTATTTTGACTATACTCACCCCTTCCCCACACTTTCAATGCTCTTCTTTCCTTCTCATCCAACTAACTGTGTCTGTCTTCTTCTTTTTTTAAACCTGTCAAGTCCAATTTGTGCTACCCATAAACTCTGTGGTATTTACTGGTGGACACACAGGGGCTGTACTCTTAAAGAACAGCGAATCTCTGTCTCCCTGCAGCTATCAGTTGTCAATATGTCCTTAGTTAGCAGTGAGATGTGATGCTCACCTCCCCTCTTCATGTTAATTGTTTTCTAGTTTGAGTTGTTTAGGTCTTGTACATCAGTTATCCATATGTATTCCCAATATGTACATTATATGTGTTATTTATGCATCAGAAATACATGCGGGTCATTTCTTATGATGGATTCCTTTGGCCTTCCACACTGCTCCTCTTCCCGTGTAAAGCCAGCCCTGTGATTTCAATAAGAATTTCTCCTGGAGCTCATATCATGCCCCAGGGGAGACTTTGCCTTGGAGGAGGTGAGAATGGGGAGTGGATTTGGGGGGAATGTTAGGGGGTGAGATGAGGAAGGACAGGGGAATCCGTGACTGATATGTACAATTAAATTAATTATAAAATAAAAATATTTATTAAAAAAAAGAATTTCTCTTTGCCTCCCTTTCTCCTTCATGTCAGTGCCTGGCTTCTGTTCAGCCTTGACTTTCTAAGAGTCATTGTGGTGATGAGCCTGGCACATGCTGTGGTCATCCAAGAAAAGGGTATCTCAGTTCAGACAGTGGCCCATCAGATTGGCCTGCAGTCTCATCTGTGGGCAGTTTCTTGTGGAAGGGCACAGCTCACTGTTGTTGGTGCTCTTCTTGGGCAGGTAGTCCAGAAATACGTAAGAAAGATAACTGAACAAGCCAAGGGACAGAGACAGGTATGCAGTGTCCCTCCATGGTCTCTGTTTCTGTTTACAGCTTCAGCTTCCTGCCCTGATTTCCTTTAGTAATGGGCTGTGATGATAATATGTAAGCTGAATAAATTCTTCACTCTCCAAGTTGCTTTTGGTCATAGCTTAGCAAGAGAAAGCAAAGTAAGATAGTCATGCATGTGGGTTGGCAGCTTTTGATGTCTGTTTTCATTGTGGGTGTTCAAAGAGTTTCATAGCATCTCCAGACTATCAGTGTCAGCATCAAATGAAGTATCTAGAAATGCAAACACCTGATGTTTGCCATGCAGAGGTGAAATCTATGGACTATATTTAGCTTGTTGAACCTCAGTATCCTCATAGGATGTGACTTTGAAACGTATATGTTTTAAGTTGAAGAGCATTTGAAGGACCTTGTGGTCTATCACTGGCCTTTTATCTTCTTTCTCTGAGTTCCAGAGAAAACAGAATTTCCTCTTCTTGAAGGTGGATCATGAAAGTGGGAATATTATTTTATTTTCTCTGTCTCTTTATGAATGAGTTGAACATGACATAATTTCTTGAGATTTTGTGTGGTAGAAGGCCATGATATCCTCTTTCCAGAGAGGTCTTGCTCCTTGCCTAGAGGAAGGATGCTTTAGAGAATCTGAGAGAGTCTCCTGAGGCTTTTCTGGTATTCTTTCCCCCTCTCTCACTCCTGTTAGACCCTTTATACCAATGTATTTCTACCTAGCTGCCATGTGTCAATGACTCTATTCATAAATTAGAAAGCCACCCTTAGGCCTCTGGGACTTAATATTCGCAGGCTTTGTGTCAGGTAGATACATCATTCATTGTAGGGGTGCCAGCCATAGGAGACACTGCAGCCCACACCCTTCCACATGATTCTAATAGTCACTAACTTTTACAACTGTTACTAAGTGCTACTCTATTCCTTGCTACATTGTGACAAATTTATTTTGGGGATGCTGATAGGCATCCTGGCTGCTTTTAATTTAAGGCTAACATAAAGACTTTGATTGTTCTAGCACGTGCTATTTGGTGATGAAGAAAATGTCTGGCTTTTGAGCATTTGTCAAGGAGTCTAATTTCTGTGTCCTAGGATAAATTTTGTGTTGGACAATGCCATAGATGTCTCCATTCAGCTTCCAAATGATTACACTAATCTGTATTCCCCAGCAGGAGATGAGATTTACAGGTTCTTAAAATCCTCCTCAATCTCCAAACACACTTACTATTCACCTTATTTTTTTTTGACATTCTGGTGTCAGTTAGTGGCATTCAATATTTGTTTCTCTAGTGGCCAGTGGCATTTCACACCTCTTCTATCTGTGTGTCTTCATCAAAGCATAGATTCTACCTTTCTTCTTTCTTTGGAGTGTTCTACCTTTATCTCACTGACTTTCAGGTACAGGAGTTTGTTAAATATATCATAAATAGCTCTCCCTATTTTGTGGGATATCTGGTAATTATACTCTGAAAACAAGCATTCTCAAATACAGACTGAAAACATGTCTTTTAACATATTTTTGGACATAACTTCATGTTTTCTGGTTGTTCACTCACCTTCATTTTCAATGATACTTTATTGCACGGGGTAGCCCATTTTCATTTCACTGTGTGTAAATTTGCCTTGATACTAGTAAAACCATGTGAAAGTATTTGTGGCAGGTAAATATCCGACAACAATGTCCACAGAAGCCAATGTTTTGAGTGTATGTCCCTATGTCTTCTAAATGTCACAGTCTCTATGCCATCCAAATAACTGGCTCCTGGGTGTCTTCAGTAACAAATTCTGATGGCCAAGGGGGTAAAACAAACACCTGGAGGGAGGAAGAATGATGTAACAAAGAACTGTAGCTACTGTTTGGTTATTTAGATGAGAATCCATCCAGATTTTGATCCCAAGACATTCATGAAAATAAGCTCCAAAGTTAAATGCAAAAATTCTAACCATGAGGAAATAGAAGATAATGTTTGTGAATAATTTTTGACATCTTTATGGTAAAGAAAATCTAAGTTGGAAGATATGCAGATTGAACTATGTAGTAATTAAAAACTTTGAACTTCTAAAAATAAACTGAATTAAGCAGTAAAAAATGAAACTAAACTAAATATTAAATATTTAAGACATACATCTGAATTAATACTTTGAGTATGTAAAGAACATGAACAGCCAAGAATGTGGTTACAGACTCAGTTAAGTAAAGTACCAAAAGAGAGACACAGAGAGGAGGGGGATAAGGGAGGGGCAGGAGAGGGAGAGGAAGAGAGGGTTGAGAAAGGGAGGGGAGAGGGACGGGAAGAAGGAAGAGGTGGGCAGTAGGAAGGAGAATAAAATTAAGAGAGATTAACAACTGTCTATTAATTTAAAAGAGATATTTGTTTATTTTTATTTTGCATGTATGGCAGTTTTCCCAGCACATATGTGTGTGCATCACATGCATACTGTGCCGACGAAGGCTGAGGAGGGCATTGAATCCCCTGGATCTGTAGTTACAGACAGTTGTGAGCCACCACATGGGTGCTGAGAACTGAACCAAGGTCCTCCGGAAGAGCAACAAGTGTTCTTAACCACTGAGTCAGCTCTCCAGCCCTAGTTTTATTGTTGCTTAAAAGAAAAGAAAAAAGGGGAAAAAAACCCTCACAGTTAAAGACATAATGTAATTTTGAAAAATATACTTTCAATACTGCAGAAGATTTATGATCAAAGTTAGTGTGAATTAAGGAGAAAAAAAAAAGCCTTCCTTGAGGTTTCTATCATAGTGAGACATAAACTAATGGGAGGTGGGGTAGCAAGCCCTTTCTCTTAAAGAAATGAGCTTGGAGCTGTCTGATCACAGCCCAGAAACAGTAGTTTCATAAGATGTATGTTGGGGAACAGAATTGCAAAGTCTAGTGACAATTTAGGGGTGTCATTAATTAGAACTGGAAGTGGGTGGAGAGATGAGGACCCACTCTCTCGTAGTTCAAAAACATCATTCATTGTGTTGAACACAATCTAGGAGTCCTGGCAAGAGTGAAGCTGACACAGATGAATACAGGGTATTCCTGCCTTCAAGGAACTGAGACTACTTAGTTGATCATTTGAATAAAATAGTGTTGAAATGATTATATAGAGTTGGCCTCTTGAATAGGATTTTATTAAATTTGCCCAGAGCACTTCTACCCAGGCCCTTGCAAATGCAAGCTGTTTCTGCTTCGTGTGTGTGTGTGTGTGTGTGTGTGTGTATGTGTGTGTGTGTGTGTGTGTGTGTGTGTGTGTGTGTGTGTGTTCTAATTCAAATAAAAAACAAAAGTTGATAATGATACCCCTGATTCAATAGCAAGAATGAAATATAATTAGTTATATCGTAAACATGACACACTACAAAAGGGGCATTTTCCAAAGATTTGGAGCAAAAATTTTATAAAATAATCATTCAGGCTCTTAGAGAGTTAATCTGCAAGCTGTACATCTCTGAACCCACTCAAGGTTCTGCAGTACTGCCATGTTAGAGCTGGGTTTCCTTTGCACATATAGGATGGAAGCCTTCCAAAGAGCTCTTCACTCCACTGCCTTTGGAAGGACAGACCAAAATACCAAGGAAGGAGAAATAGGACATGTTTAATTTTTGCAGCACACCAATTTCCATAAGGACAGTCACTTCAGGAAAAGTCAGAAGTGAGGATGTACACACAGTACTGAAGACATGAAAAGGAAATGTGTTGTTTCTGTAAACCATTACCATAATTTCAATTGTTTCTTGCTGGCAGCACGGAGGTCATTTTCTGCAACCTCTGCTTCCCTTTGCAATCTTCTCCTGTAGTTTATTGCCGTTCCTACCTGAGGAGATGTTTCACATTGAGAAGCTTCCTTTTGCTTTTTGCAAAACATAATCTTGGTTTTTGTAAAATGTTATATTTGGGATATATCCACAAGTATTTGTGTGTGTGTGTGTGTGTGTGTGTGTGTGTGTGTAATTAGAAATAGCATTCCTAAATGAGATCCAGAAATATACTCCTTCATTAGAAAGGAAAAAAAAAAAACCCTTTCATGCATCATGTAACTGATGCTTTGGGAAATTCCATGACAAATATTCACCCCATTGTTTTCATAGTAATCATCGCATCGTGAAATTAAAACTGTTTCAATACTAAATGTTTTCTAAAACAATTACCCAGCAATGAAATTACTATATATTTTCTTCTAAAAGTAGGTTGTACGGTAGGTACAGTTACATGAAAAATAGCTGACCTTTTTATTCAGCTCCACAGTTGCCTTCCTTAAATTCAGTCTTTAATTTCTTCCATTGGTTCTTAGAAAACTAAAGGCTGTGCTGAAGGTCCAGGATGTAGGCAGGTGGACAGCATTCCTCTTGATCAAGAACAGACCTGTCCCCTCTCCTTTCCCAGCCTTCTCCTTTTGTGCTTGTGTGCTTCAGAACAGCCTTTCAAAAGACAGTCCCAAATTGCACCGACGTCCCAAATCGCAGGATTAATGTGTCTATGAACAGACCTCTTATGCCTCCAAAATGAACTACTCCTTGCTAATTTCTCTTCAAGACACCAGCTTAATTGCATTTTAAACAAATGGGCTGCTTTGCTGGCCAACTTTTAAATGAGATAACAGCAATGTTCACTCTCCAGCAGTGATGAGTGCCTCGCAGTAGATTCAAAACTCTGTTCAATAGCAGGTTTAATCTCACACCAGCAGATTTACTGCGGAATAAACTGCCACTGAGATCATAATTAGTAAAACAACAACAACAAAAACCCAACCTACTAAATATTATTTTCCAAAGCAGCAGGCAGCATGTTAGCGGAAATTTTCAGCCCTGTTCTTTGTGAGTTTTATTGATTTTATGTATGATATTGGGAATTCATGCTATGATTTAAGATAATGTTCTTTTATTGATCATGTAAGCAGTTGTTTCACTACCCAGTATGAAAATGATGCTCCCCTTCTCAGAGTCTGTGACATATACACCTGGGAGATGACAGTGTGACTCGCTTTTAATGTTTCTTTCATTTCTATTTTCTAAAAGCATATTCACTGTTAGAAAACAACAGCCAAATAAAAAAATGAGAGCTTTAGAAGCTATCATCTCATAATTTTCTTTGTTGCAGCTATCAGTGGCTGATTGTGATTCAATGAAAACTCCATTCAACAAACAGATGTTGCACAGGGCATACTCTGCCTATTGTATCTAAACAAATATTAATGAGGTAATAGGAAAGATTGGAGGGGGGAAGAGGGTTCACTATGTACTTATCATCTCAGACAGAACTCTGTACCCTTCTTACATTCCTGTTTATCTTACACAATAGTAAAATGCATTATAATGGCATGCCAAGGGACTTGCTTTTCATAATTATCTCAAATACATGTGCAAAAATGTGAGCTACATGATTTTAAAGAGGCTCATTTGTAAGCAGAGGTGAACAAAAGCTTTTAAGTTCAAGTGGAGCAAAGTGTGTATGTGTGTCTTTACATACCATGAGCAGATTTCAAAAAAATTTCCTTCTGTTTTGTAATCATATAAATATACACCATGTGAAATGATAACAAAGAAGGGTCACAATTAGCCTCTGTAAATTGGGCTGTTTGCTTTTTCCCAACAGGTATTCAACCAAAGTTGTCTTCAGCAAGAGTGCCAGCGCACCTCCCATCACTCAAACACACAGTAATGGCATGTGAGGCTCGCTTTATTTCCGGCATTAACCTTTTGATAATGAGTGTTATATCAAATGGAATTTGAGGAATCTAATGGTACTGCTGTGCGCTTTATTTTTTTAAGACCCCCAAAGCAAATGCAACCTCAGTGAATCAGACAACATATTCAGAGACAATAGCAATTTTAAGAAAGAATTTAGAAAGTACCAATTTACAAATTAAGCTTTTAACACTGTAGTTTTTCTAGGTGATGATTAAAAATTTACTCATTTTTTTATAAGTTGATTTTTATTAGTAAGGAAAAGAAAAGGGACGAAAGCCCTCAAGCTCTGTCCCCATGTAATTACTCCGGTATTTCTAACTCACAGACCCACTCCGGTATTTCTAACTCACAGACCCACTCCAGTATTTCTAATTCACAGAAGTTTAGAGGTCCATGGTCACAGGAGTTTCCATAATTCACAAAAAAGGAAAGTAACATTGGGGAGCATTATGTGATAAGCTGGGGCACATTTTTCATTTGCTTCATCTATCCTGTGGTGAGTGTTTATTCTTTTATCACATACCTAAGACTTTCCTCAGAAAGCACTCAGCTGCATGAAATTTTAAAGTCTTGGCTCTTAACAACACACTGGAAAACTGTATCCAAAGCATGGCCTCCTCACAGATCTTTTGCAAGATTCTGTTGTTTATCCCTGAAACTTCAGTTTTAGCCTAACCCCTGCATAAACAAGCATTTTCATCAGTAACTTTTGGCCACCTTTGCTGAAGAATAGCAGACCTGTAAATTGTACCCATTTTAAATTGTGTGAGTGTGGGGAAACACCATTTTAATTATGATACAAAAATAATTATCTTGATCCCCAAATTGTCCTCCCATCTCTTTGAACAAATTTTCTTCTCTGTCATTGACATGACATTGATCTGACATGACATTGTCAATATCATGACCCATTTTTCTTGATCTAGGTATAGGAGTATCTAACCTATGGGTCTCAGGATGTCTGTGAACATGGTCTAACACATCTGTAGATGGTGTTGTCATGTTGGACTGTCAAAAGCTGGACACCCCTGGATAGGACTTGGTATAAATGGAAGTACTATTTTACTAATTTGACTTGACAACTGCTTATATAGGATATATGGTATAGAAGACACTGGATGCTAAACAATAGTATAACACTTGCTCCTCATAGCTAATATGAAGTCGGTCCTATTTCTGTAGTGGATAGGTGGTCCCTCTGCTCATAGGTGGTAGACCTGGAATTTTAGCTCATTAATCAATCCAGTCCTGAAGTCATTAAAGCTATGTAGTGTCATATGAAAAAAGGTAACCATAAAGACAACCTTCACTCCTTGCTGCCCACTCTGACAAGCACTTTCTAATACCAGCTTATTTAACTCTCAGAACTCTTTTGAGACAAGAACTTGCTTCTCTTGAGTGCACCAATGAGAAAATGGTGTTGGAGCAAGGCCCAGGAGCTACACAAAACCAGGAACATGAAATACACCTTTTGTGAATCTAGAACCTGGAAGAGTGCCTGGTTTGTGCACAGTGCTCAATGAAACACATGTGCATTCACATATGCATATTTGATCACATAGTACACTATGTTGTATACATATTTCACATATAAGAACGTATGTACTTCTGACAAAAGAATTGGCTTATATTCATGCTGAGTTTCTCAGCATTTCCATTTTAAAAACGAGAAACTAAAAATGGAGGTTCAGAAAGAAAAAAAATACAAGAAAATTTATAAATCACCTAATGGATTAAATACCTATAAATCTGTTCTGTTGGTTTTCAAAGAGATTATTTTCCATCATTTTTTCAACCCTGCTAAATAAGCGCACCCTGTAGCTTGTATGCAATGATCACATATGCCTGCAGAGAAGTGCTTCTTATCACCTTCCCCTTTTAGAAAGGCAGTGGGCAGAGGGGTTGCCCATCCCCATGGATCCTAGCTAAGGAGGATTATTCTGTATGTTGGAATTTAGGTGAAGACTGCAACCTGACATTTGCACATTTGAAAATATCCATTGTGTGGGATATGTTGGAAGTATAGGATGTCACCAGGTGAGGATAAAATGGCATGGATCAAAAATAAAAAGCCAGTCACATTGTGTGCATGCTTCTGTGTGTCAAGAATCTTATATGTGATATTTTATTAACCCCCGCATTCTCACTTCTTAAGATAGGGAAGCAATTCCAGATTTGGAATCAATGAACATGTTATGTTCTCTCTGATTCTGATAAAAGTCTTGAATGGTTATTATTTCTGTTTTCCAGAATAAGAGAACAGGGTTAGCAGAGAAAGAGACTGAGCTTGGGACCCAGAGCCTGGATTTAGGTGGCTCTTGCTCCATCATAGTCTTTCTTTATTGTTTTTGGTACCATCAGACTGTTTCATGTTTGGGATATTGTTCCTGGAAAGGGGACATGGTAGAAAGTGAGCACTCACTGTAGGAGAGCATTACCACATTTCTGCTCCAAATTGTAGTGTTTATACTACTATATTTTGAACCATTTTAAAATTAATACTGTGCGTGTACTCTGGAATCAATCTGCTTATGATTGCACAAGATCCCATGTTGTCTAATGTTAACAGTCTTTAGTTCAAATGGTTGAATCTCCTTTTCCCAGATTGCCCTATCTCTCAGAGTGAGCTGCTGACCCATGATGACAATGAGGCAAATGCAGTGTTTTGACAAAATGTTCCTTTCAATGTGAGGCTCCTTCAATGCATTTTGCTTTAGCTGTAGAATATTTTAAGGTTTTGGCAAAAACATTTAGTTCAGAGCCAAGAACATTGTTTGGCAGGAAAAGGCATTTATTGCCAAGCCCAAGGGCATGAGTTCCAGCTCTGGGACCCACATGGTGGAGGGAGAGAACTGACTCCTGCAAGTTGTCCTCTCCTCCATATGCGTACCCCTCCCAATAATATACATTAAAAACACACTTATCCAAGTAATTGTAAAAATGAATGATTCATATGTCCTACTGCCTTTTAAAACTCATTTTTAAGTAGTGTAAAATTAAAGCTGCATACAAATAATTCATTAGAGGAATTGGTTCCCCACATTCTCTCACAGTTCCATTTTGATCTTTCATCTCGGAAGCAAGGCTTGTCAGTTCTGCATTAATCAGCTGGTGCTCCCCCACTCCTCATCAGTTGGACAGGGCTGTTTTTCAGAATCCATAGTATTGGCTTTTTTTTCTCATTTGTGAAAGCCCTCTATAATTTAAAGACTCCATTTTGTAATGGGAATTTTGATCATAGCAACTTAGAAGTTTCTTGAGAAGAGACATATGATTGTAGGCAAATAACTAATCACAGAAGATCCGATTTTAGCAGCATTCATAGAGACATGATTTTGTTTGTTCTTTATACAAAAAAAAGTAAAAACCAAAACATCAATAAAACATTACTTCTTCATTTCTCCAAATAGTCTCAATAAGAATTTCTAGTTGCCTATCAACTTTTAAGTTTGAAACAAATGGTAAAATTATATTGATGTTTTCAGCTCACTGCCCTATCTCCCTCTCTCCCTTCCTTTTTCCCTCCCTCATCCAACAGTAGCTTACTAACACCAATGCAGTGGATAATGTTATAAATATATAGGTAATCTATCCTGGATACTTTAGTTGAGTGTTATGTTTTATGTGCTGTGAAGCTCCTTTATGTCTGCACCCTGAGAAAGCTGAGCAAGCGTTTGAACCCCCTTTGTTTAAACAGTCCCTGTCAGAAGAGCCTTGGTGGCTGTGGGGCTGCCCCATGAGGCCATAGCTGGTACTTTTGGAAACGCCTCTGCTCAGAGGAACCTCTCATGATGTGCCATTCATTCTCCATTGTTTCCACACTGAGTTCTTCCTGATAATGCAATAGGACTTCTCACCTTGTCAGTTGCATTTGCCTGCAAATCTCCGACCTTGATGCTTATTCCCATGTAGTAGGTGGGGCAACTCTTTATCTTAGCCACAGTAGACAGAAAGCTGTTAAAGAGGAGCCAATCAGCTGGAGGTAGTAAACAGTTACCCTGTTTTGTTTTAGTTATTTAGCTTCAAAAGCAAGTTTCCAAAATTTAGAGACAAGTGTTTTGTTATAATTTATCTCAAACCACAAGCACCTTTCATCACTGAAAATTTCAACAGGGCTCATGAGGATTGAATCTTTTCATTGTCTGTCATAGAATTACAGACTTTTCTTTTTTCTTTTTTTGAATGTATGGACTTTCAATGAAAAAAAAATTTTTTAACAGTGGTGTGGGATAACCTTCAACAATGCTAATTTGACAAAGAAAAAAGTTGATAGAGATAAAATAAAATTCTTAAAAGGGTACAAATATATAGTTGTTCCTGGATGAGCTCTCATAGTTGTATTTGATCTCACTGAAAAAAAAATAGCTATTTAAGATCACTTCTACAAAATGAATATTAGACATTTTATATACATTCTAGATAATTGTGAAAATGGTGTAAGGGCATATGAGTGAGTGCTCATAGCTGAAGTAAAATTTACATTATTATCCCATGTAATCTAATTTAGAAAACTTAAAGCTATTCTTTAAAGATACTGAAAAGATGGCTTAAAATGTAAATTATTGATCATGAGGCCACTGATAATAAAAACAGTAGATATATTTCAATCATGTAAGTGATGTATTTCAGGTGTAGGGGCATCTTTATATATTAATATTTTATATATATTAATGTAAGGCAATATTCCTGCTATTCCAATTTATTTACTTTTTATACACTATGGATAGTTGATTAGCATGTTCCCATTAGAATGCTCTACCATCCAGATATTTCCTACTTCAGTTATATCTGTCCTGCCAGAGAGGCCCAGCCCACATGCCCATCCTGGATGATTAATTCCTCGACTATTCCAGTTGGATGTTGCTTTCCTGCCCTTGGCTATCTAGATCCTTCATAAGGTGGCTCACAAAGCTTTTTATCACAAGTAGCTAAAATATCTAGTTCCATATGGATTACATATACTTTATCATTATACCTTTTAGACTTGAAAACTGCCTGGTGGAGGGTCTCACACACAGTGGACACTCATTGATACATGTGGATAGACAGAATGAGTAAAGATTTGCATAGAGTTAAATTGTGTGCCTTGGAGCCTCTGTTCAACTGTTCAATTGTGGCTTCCTTCTGGCCTCCTGTTTTGAAAAGATGAGTTTTACTGTGAACTGCTTTATGGTGTTAGTGTTATGGAAAGAATTATAGTCAGAGACATTCATTCTCTGATATACCCTAGCTGTGAAAAGGCAGACAATTCACATAAAGGGTGAGTTATTCTTTTCATAATTAAGAACAATAAATAAAAGTTAATGTTAAAACATTCTGAGTGTGTGTCAGGAACTCTTTGAGTACTGGGCTTATCTTCCTGTCTTTAACCCTCCCCAAATCCTACCCTGTTATTGTTACCTCTCTCTGAAACAGTCTAGGTCAGTTCCCAGGTTCAAATAGCTATTAGATGATAAGATGCGGAATTTAAACCCATTTATTTAGACTCCAAATGTGAATTCTACATAGTCAGGGAGTAGGATGAATGCTGTAAGAGTTTAGTGAATATTTTTATTTTTCATTTTATTTTTGCCTAATAATATTTTTTTAAAAAACAGTGAAAACTCAGTTTTCCAGTCATATTTCTTGCCCAGTCATCCAGGCCCTGTCCATGCATGATCCCAGTGTCAGTTTGATGGGTCTTGAAATTTATAATGAACTTTGAATCTAGCTTCAGATTTTCACTTTATCATAATATTTTCATCTTATACAACATTGATGGACTTAAAAATTTAAGGGTATATGATAATATTTTGTGAGAATATAAATGTAAACATTCTAGACTCACATCCTTTCCTTCAAATTCACTTCAAAAAAATCAAATACACTTTAAAATCTATATTCCAGAATAGATAAGAAAAGTTCTTTAAAAATAATTCCCTAACTAAGGTGTAAGTATTAGAATGTCCATCTGGGGAGCATAAAACATTTGGTGATGTACACTCCTGCTTAAGACTTAGACCCAGATCCCCATAAAATATAAGCACGTGCATTTCTGTCTAACCTTTGCTTGATAGTTTCCACTATGGCTCTTTACTCACATTCCTTTGTCATTCTGTCCCTTCCTTGGTCCTTAGTCCTCTGCATCCTCTGGGAAATCTGTGGCAAGTCATCTAGATTTATTATTCTGCTGAGCAATAAACTGTGTTGTCTCCCACAACTGAGAGATGTGTTGTGTTTGGGAAAATGGATAATGAGACACTGTGGTTAGGCATTTAGCTTGACATGGGGTAGGAATGAAAAAGGATGGTCTTTGGATGTGCTGCTTCGTGGGTTTGGTTCATATACTAGAAACAAATTCCTTTCTTTTTCAAAGATCCTGTCTCCTTGCTATGAGAACAGTTTCATGAAGACCCACAGGATGTGCAGGACATGTGGAAATGAAATCTAGAGAGCTGGTGTCGTCTACAAGATCTCTGCTTGGGGGATCAGTGCTCGTGTAAGTGATGCTGGCAACATTAATGTAAATAAATGATATTTTGGATAAATATGGGAATAAAATGGAACAAAAATGATACCAGGGAAGATTGTACTTCAGCTTCTTTTGAGGTTGCAGAAGGATTATCTCTTCTGCAAATTTAAGAGAAGACATGAAATCACATCTGTGTAAATGAGGGTCGGCTGCACATGGACCCAGGCTACATGGGGTCAGAAGAACAGTTACAAGCAGAGTGCCAGGCAAGAGGCTATACAGTGTTGTACTGGAAGGAATGAACCAACGAAAGGTTTTATGGAACAAAGAATAACAAGTAAGATATGTGTCATGTAGAAAAATTGTTCTCTTCTCTCACAGATTTTTACAGTCCACAGCCTAGACTGAAAATTTACTAGTTTAATGGAAATAAGGCTACAGATGGTAGTTTGGCCATCAGCTGATCATGAGAGAGGTAGCAATACTGGAGATTCAGGTGGACTGATGTAAGTAGCTTTGGTCCTTATGACTAGAAGAAGGAAGAATCAGGAAAGACAGAGTGTTAAGACCTCAGCCAGATGTCATTGGATTTGGAGATGGAGGACTGTGGCCACAAAATACAGAAGCTGAAAAAATGTAGCCTTACATTTTATTTTTATCTGAACAGGGTGGACTTCTGATGGCTGCAGCTATAGGGTAACACAACTGTGTTACTAAGTTCCTTTTTGTTAAGCTGTTATAGCAAGAAGAACATTGTTTCTTAAGCTCATACTACAGCCTGGAAATACTATGTATTACTTTTAGAAATATTAATAATCAATACACATATTTAGTTGCCTGCCTATCCTCTTCCTCAAAAGTGTTTTCTACCTGTGCCCACCCACTGCCACCGACAGCTTCTGGATTATGAAGCAATGTAATCCATGTTTGGGTTCCATTTGGATTCATTTATTAATGAAATCAAAACTGAGGCCAGTTATTGGGGTGAATGCTGGAAGATCAGAGAAGCAGAACAAGCCACAGCTATCTCACCTTGCTAGTTCCTCAGGTGATCCTGTTTCCTCAGGCTGGAAGCTTCTGAGTCCTCCTCCACATGAATCTCAGCTGAACTGTGTTGCTCCAAAGCCTGAACACTTAACCAACCATATGCTTAACTAACTACATGCTTTTCTCTCCTAGTTCCTGGTCCTCACGCCTTATATACCTTTCTCTTTCTGCCCCCACTCCCAGGGCTTAAAGGCTGGGTTTCTGGAATTAAAGGTGTGGGTCACCATGCTTAGCTGTTTCTAAAGTGGCCTTGAACTCAGAGATCCACCTGGCTCTGCTTCCCAAGTGCTGGGATTAAAGGTGTGTACCACCACCACTCAACTTCTCTTAGGGCTTACTCTGACCCATTTTCTAGCCACCATTTTTGGCTTTGTTCTAGTGACTGTCTATTCTCTGACCCCAGATATGTTTATTTCAGGAACACACAATATTTCAGGAAACACAATACCCACCACATAAACTACTAAGAACTTTTAAAAAAGTGTTTGTTGAGCTTTCTTTACTTTGCTTTTATTTTATTTTATTTTATTTTATTTTATTCACTGATAAAGAATCTCATTATGTAGGTTAGGCTATCCTGGAATTCAGAGATATCTCTGCCTCTGTCTTCGGATTGCTGAGCTTAAAAGAATGTACCACATGCCCATTTTATTTGGGGGACTTGTTTGCATTACTTATGTGTATGTATGTATGTCTGTCCCATGTGTACAGGTGCCCATGGAGCCTAGAAGAGTGCAGTGGATCCTCTGGAGCCAGGCTCCGGGTTGTGAGCCACATAATGAGGGTAGTAGGAATTGAGCCTGGGTCCTCTGAGAAAACAGCAGTGTCAACTGTTGAGCTATCTCTCCTGTCCCCACTGAACTTTGCTATGAACACCATCCATTAGTTGGACAAGGTCTTTGCTTAGGTTTTCGGTGCCTGGAGTACTTTTACTACTTGACTTAATACAAATACCTTTGCTCCGAACCTCCTGCCACTCTCCTGGAATTAAAAGGTGAAACAGGCCACGTCTGAAACAGCGCCAAGTCCATCATTATAGATTTTACTTGTGCCTTTGCTTTTGACACAGGGTGAGACAGCTGTAGAAAAACTTGTTTGCTTTCTGGAAACAATTCTGTTTAGACTAATTGAACAGAGAGATTGAAATGGTAACTATGATGCATGGAATCCATTAGATACTAAGACGTACCTTGTAAACTGCAGTCCTGGATTTACTGCTATTATGCAGCTCAAATGCTCACAAAATGGCAGAAAATCTTTGCCTCTTTTACAGGGCAAGTGATTTTATTTGAGCATCAGGAATATAATTAGTGGTATTAGAGTTCGGAGTCATTTATCCTTTTAGTGGGATGACCAAAGGTCTTCCACTTCTGCTAATGGACCAAGCTTGCTGGTACCTTGTCCACTAAGGGGGTGTCTGCACAGAGAAGGTCATCAGTCACCATTATCTGCAAGACTGAAACAGAGACAAATGTTTCTCTGTGTTGACAGCACTGTCTTCTCATTGGGAACTAGGTAGGTATAGTCTTAAGAATTATTTGGCCAGGAAGTGCCTGTCAGCTAGCAGAAGGGAGCATAGTGGTGAGGATAGGAGACAGAAATGGACTAGACAGTTTAGGTAAGAGGGTCTTGAAAATGCAGAGTCTCACTCTTTTCTTTGGCCAGAAGCTATAAGTGTCCTTACCAGAAGTGGGCTCTGATTACTTATTTTTCTTCTCCTAGATGGAAAGTTATCTATATTACTATTCATGAAGGTGTGATCAAAACTCCATTTCAGATACTAATAACTTCTGGTGAAAAGCTTTGGAACCAGGTCTCTATGTTCCTCAATTTCAGCTTATCTCCTGAATGACTTTAGGGTCTCAACTCTTGAAGAAGGAATATTACAGAGTTGTGCATGTCATTGAGGCAATCGCAAATCTGGTGAAGCCCATTAAGAGACTGTTTCTTCTGGCCAAAAGAATGGAATCTACCTCTGGCCCTAGTGAACTGATCAGTTCCAAAGATTAAAACTTTACACAATAATGTCTCTCATCTTGAGAGTTAATCCAGCTGGATTGGTCAGGGAACCACCTGGCCAGGAGTCTACCCCTCAGGAAGGCTGATTCACTTAAAGCCATTCTAAGGAGATGGGAGGAATAATTATCTCCCAAATGAGATAATGCACTTATATTCCCAGAAATGCCCTGAACGTAGTTGCTTACAGAGCCCCTGTCATGTAGCTGATAAGTCAGCTTACTTTCTGGGTAACTCAAAAGAGCCTAACTTTACTTTTTGATCTGTTATAGAAGTCTGACCATGCTTTCCCTGATATTCTGGAGTTCCTCGTCTTTCTCTGAAGCTCCCTTCCACCGTGTAGCTGTTTAGGAAAGTCATGATTTTATGTCTTCTGTCTCCCTCCTAGGAGCAATTGCCAAGATTTACAGCTTGACTTCCCTATTGTTCCTCCCTTGAATTCTATAAAATCATTCTTGGTATTCCTTTTTATTCTCTTTTAAAAACTTTTATTAATAAGAATGAGTACTCAAAAGAGTGAGCCCCAAATGTTCCCTGTGAAAGATGGTGACCTCAAAGTTTCCAGTAACCACAGCAATGCCAAGGCAGGCATCTCTGCTGGACTTCCCCATCAGTGATGTGGTCATTGTCTACCGCATGCACTCTAGGGCGGTGCAGTGCACCTGTGTGCCAGTGTGTTCCTTCACCTGGTTATTGTAAGCAATTCTTTCAAGCATTGTTTAAGATCCTGCCTGGAGAATCCCCTGGTTTTAGTGGAGGATTGATATCCCTGAGATTCTTTTCTAGTCATAGGGTTAAAACAGTCTGACAATTCAAAATTTTATATAAGATATACTCCAGCGCTGCCTGGCACCCAAAGCTTACAGTGTGAAGGAAACAAATGTGGTTCTATCGTTTATATTTCTGATAGATATTTCTTCATCATGATAAAAGTAATGTGAAAAAAGCTTAAGTTGCATAAAAATGATAGCACTGATATTATTTTTTTAATTTGGAATTTTTATCTTTAAAAATTTATTAATAAAATGACTTTAGTCCTTTTGTCCTTCCTGGAGACCCTTAAACTAATAATTCTGTGACTGAGTCACACTTTCCCCAAGGTAAGCATATGAGGGAGTTTTCCAGGCCTCCCACCACTCCTGCACTTCTTCAGGACAGTCAAACTTGCTTCTTTGATCGGATTGACAGCACGCCTCAGCTGCTTTCACCAAGTTTCATTTTTGTACTTTGCACCTTATCAAATGTAACTGCAAGTATTGATTATAAAAACTTAAACTTCTATTCCTTCTCCATAGCACAATGGATGGTATTGCCCACAGTGTGGTGCATTGGCTTTGGTGAATCATCTCATCTGAGAGCTCCCTAACAGAATTCAGGATCAGGGAAGTTTAAGGCAATGAATTCTGTCTTTCCAGTAATAAGGTTGTTACATTTCCCCTGTTTCCTCATGTGCTCTGTCACATTGTGTCAACACTTTTGAGAATCAGAGCAAATGTCATTTATACTACTCACATATCAGCCTTTGGTTAGAAATCTTGTATTAGCCATTAAATTTTCACTTTCAGGCTAGAGAGACAGCTCCCCAGTTTAGAACACTGGCTGCTCCTCCAAAAGTCCATGGTTCAAATTCCATGTTCAAAACCATCTGTATCTCTAGTCCTAAGGTAACTAAAACATTTGTCTGGCCTATATATGTACCAGGCATTCAATAGGTGCATAGAAATATATGCAGACAAAACATTCATATACACAAAATACATAAAGTTTAAAATTTTCACTTTATCCTTTAATTTTTAGTGAAATATGAAGATACATTCATTAATCAAATAAATCATAAAATGATATTTTACTATTTGAGAAACTGTAAGAAAAAGATGTATTCCAGTTAAAACAAAATGGAAAAACCAAAATAACTTCAGAGTTCTATTCCAAAGGATAGATAAAGAAGGTTGCAAAGGGAAAATCAGAGCATTTAGTGAGGAATTTGTTCTTTTATATTCTGATATGATGGCAGACAGTCATTAATTTTTCCACTAACGTCCATCTTTCACTTACTCAGTGCAGTCTGTAGCTTTAAGAGTATTCTTCTCATAAGCATCAACAGGCAGTTTCACTGTTTTTACTCATTGCTACCTTATAGTAAATACACACTGCCGTGGAACCACCCAGAAGGCAGCTATAAATTATATTCATGGTGGCATTGAAGGTAAAGTAATTTGAAAGCAAAGGGCAGGAGACAGATAAAAAATGCAATTATGCCAAGAAGAAGGCTTCAACAGAATGGCAAAAGATGGCAGGGATTCCAAATTAAGAGAAGACACAGTCTTTAAGAGAACTCAAACACACTAACCAATATGGCATCTTCTCTCCCAGGAGCATCAAGGTTCGTCTAACTTTCTGGAACCCCAATAGGAACATTACTAGACATATTGTTGGTGATCACAGTGCTCAGAGAATACTCGTGTTTATATATCAAGCAGAGTGTTTTTATTATGGGTTCATACAAGTATGTTATTTAATAATACACACACACACACACACACACACACACACACACACACACACACACACGTAAACCAAACTAGGGTCTACCTTCAGGAGGATAATTCTATTTTTCTGCTTCCATGTAGTCCTTCACATAATCAAGTTAAGACTTCCTTACTTTTCCTTACTTTTCCCATTCCAGCAAACCTTGCTTTCTGCTGCACAGTCATGGAGGGCCATCTGTTGCTACTATTGGGATGATACCTATCACCCAGTTGGCGGAAAGCAGGAACAACCAAGAAAGAGATGGGAAGATGCACTTAACTAAAACAAAACAGCTGACCTTGTGGAGCTCTACTCAGTGGTAGGCTAAGGAACACTTCTGTGGGAACACCTAGCTTTCATTTAAGGCTGAGAAATTTAGCTAATGCACCTTAATAACAATTAACCACAATTATTATTAACATCTAAGTAGAAGCTGATGAAGGACCACTGAACTCCAATGTTGAATTTACACATCTGTATCTGTATAAAATAATGATTATAAATGTTTGTTTAAAAAGGTAAAGAGAAAATGTGAATTTAACAAGAAGTTGTAGATTTTCAACACTGTACATAAACTCATTTGTTACAAATAAATATTTATACTTCTTACCTGTATGATTATTGAACCAATAAATCAGCTTAACAAAGGTTGCATGATACAGACAGTTACATTGTCTATGTGTTGTTTGAGAAGAGGAACAAAGAGAGAGACTCACCAACTACCTCAAAATGTGTTATCTGGAATATTACCAAATAACAGTAAAATGTTTGAGTACTTCATGACATCTGTGTTGCTGTAGTCCACTTCACTTTATGTCCTTTATATGATAGGTGTGTAGATGTGGAAGAAAAAAGCTCATGTTCTATTTCTGTGACACAGCATCTCCCAAAGACGTTGTGGCAACCATTAAAGGAAATCAAGTCATTTTAAAAATGGTTTTGGTTTTGCTTTTATAACTAGTCAGACCTAAATTATATAATCAACTGAACTTATGTTCTACTTCTTTTTAAAGCAGGAATTTTACAATTAAAAATTCATGTGATATCAAGTGAAGTAGAAACCTAGTAATTATATGGGTGGTATTTTCATATGACAGAGTTAAATAAAAAAGAACAAAGTTTACTTTTTCTAAATAAGAATATTAAATTTAAAAACTTTCTAGCTTCTTGGACTTCTATTTAGAGAAAATTTCCTCCAATATTTTTTAACCATGATTTGTCATTTTATTTTTTTCTAGAAAAAAATATAATCTCCACATTATATACAGGGAATTTTTTCCGCTTGTTCCCGTTTTTTATAATAATGTGTGAATATTGGGCTATGCATCTCTTTTTAAATTGCACAGCAGCAAAAGTATGAAAACAAAATTATGTTTCCAGTATTCTACCATTGTCTTACAAACTGTGTTATGGGCTTGGGTTTGGTGACATCAGAAAGTATTATAAAACAACCTAGACATGTGTGTCATGTCACAGACATGAGGTACAATTTTCTGCTGGATTTCCTGAACTTTGCCTGGGCTTTGATGCTTGGGTAACAAAGCTGACACATTTGATATTTGCTTATGTTTTCAGGTCAGAATATCTGGATTCAGCAATTTGCAGTGAAGTGGTTATTACTAAGATTAATCTGTGTCATTCCTTGTCAACTAATGTGTTGTCATAGACTGAGATTTTTTGAACAATTATATTGATTCCCTACTAAGATAAATATAAAATATGTGAGGTAGAAAGGACAAAAGGGATAGGCAGCAATCATTCTGTGTGTTTGAGATATCTAGATAGGTATATCATGAGATTTAAGGACAGTGTGGCCACTTTGGACATATGTCCTCTGCATTTCTTCATGCTCACTTTGGTGCACTAGGAATTTCCTGTGTTTCCCCATTACTTCGACCTCTACAAATTTGGAGAACAGAACACTTTTAAATAGATAGAGGTAAATATAATATTTTAAAGGTTGCAAGGCCATCATATGGCTGAACATGAATGATTAGTTTCCAGTTCTTTCTCAAATTGAAAATAATTTGTATATTATGTCTTGATCATGTGCTAGTACTTATTTAGAAGGCAGGAAATCTGGCTTTTCATCCCTGTTTTGCCAGCTTTCGGGTTTACAAACTTTGGAAGGTATCATTGCATAACCTGTAAGTGGTGTACTGGCAAATTGATCTGCTGTCTGTGGTTTTGCATGTGGTCTGAGCCTTCTCCAAGGTTCTCTTCTCTTCCGGTTCCAAGTGTCATCATATGCCTGTTTCTAAAGGCATCCTTGCCCTTCTCTCCATAGTGATAGGATACAGCCCAGGGATGGACGAATATCAGCAAAAGTCTCTTGAATCTCTAAAATCATGAACTATATTGACTTCATTTCTTTATGAAATTATCTTCCCCAAGAATTTCATCACGTTATTCAAAAGCTGTCAGATATTCTGAAGAAACATGATACTTTACTGTGTAATACATTGGCGATATGAGACAAGGAACCACCAAGAATAGCCCACACAGCTGCTATCTCATTGTTTTGCTGGAACTCAGCCTTACCTTTCTGCTCCTATTTTGCATATGGCTGCTTTCTTGCTACAATGACAGCATGGATTGGTTGTAATAGAGACCATGAAACAAGGGAAACTGAAACTCATTTGACATTTACAGAGAAGAATCTTAGTGACACCTGCTATGACAGCCATGCTGCGGCTGTCACATGGAGTCCACCTTGCCATGATGGTGGCAGTTTTCCATCACCGCTGTTCTGTGGCCACTCAACATGCCTTCTGAATGTGTTATCATATGGAGATGGAAAATCCTCCTACCTGTGGGAGCAGCTGTAGATAGCAAGCCAGAGCCAACCTGTCCCATTAATAGAAAGCAGATTTCTCTGAGGTGATCGATCAGTTTGCTGTCTTTTGTGAGGAAAACATGCTTTTAATTATGGGAAAAGTTTTCAAATATTCTATACTCTGATATGGCTTAACTTTTCACTGTTATTTCAACTCAACACTAAAATAAAAGCCCCAAATGTGGAAAACCTTCTTAGGCTGAAAAATTAATAATATCTATACCCTTCATCTGGAGAGTTTTCTTAAGCTTTCTTCCTCCCAGTTCTTACTCCACTTTCTAAAAATTTGAAAGAGTATATTTATTTAAATTTAGGTACTGTATTTGCATATGTAATTTTTTTTAGTAAGTCAAAGACTGTTCATATTTATTTTAAATAAAATTACATGCACAAGCACCCTAAAAAATAAAACAAATCATGCCAAAATGATTCCCAGAACCCAATAGTTCAGAAACAATGGCTATTTTCTTAAAATGGATATACCATTGCATCAGTGTGATGTGTAAAATTACTTTAAAAGGAAAGAAAATTATTTCCTGCTGTCTGTGGCCACATTCTCACATTGATTCTAAATAATCTATTGATTTACTTCTCCCTTCAGCAGAGGGTTGTTGTGCCCGCCCCCCCACTATTTCTTCTTCTTTCCCAGAGGCAACTGCTCATCACTCTACTGCTGCAATAGCTACCCAAGTGTTCCCATCCATGGCTGCTATCAGAACCCACATGATTCCTGAACAGTTATTTTGTTAAGTGTCTTGGCCTCAACCTTCATCTTTCAACATACTCTGCATAAAACTAAATAAAACTGGTTTTACCAGAAGATCATCAAGCTGACTTAGGTATACTAAACAAAAAAGAAAACTAAAAGTTAAGTTGAGCAAAATGGTATAAAGAATTCACTCCATTTGATGCACCCTTCAACAATCACAAATACAGTAGAAACAGAACTCAGAGTTGGAGACTAATACTATATGTCTCCTCATTTTAAAGCTCAGAATTATATAGAAGACCTGGCATGTACAAAATACTGGGACTCAATAAAGCATCATGTCTGACAAAGAAGCACGACTTGAAACCTGAAGCTATCGGCTGCATTATGGCTTCACATTACAGCTCTGTAGAAATGCTAGGAACTTTGGGAACTGAAATCAAAGGAAAACTTTTGGACCAGGAGTTGAGTCAAGCCTCCTGAGAAGCTGTGTAGTGCTGAATGTGTTGTGAGCATGGATTTACATTCTGTGAAAACTTCACTGTATAAAAATTTAAGTTATGGGGGCTGGAGAGATGGCTCAGAGGTTAAGAGCACTGACTGCTCTTCCAGAGGTCCTAAGTTCAATTCCTAGCAACCACATGGTGGCTCACAACCATCTGTAATGAGATTTGGAGCCCTCTTCTGTATACATAATAAATAAATATTTTTAAAAATTTTAAGTTATATACTACAGCAATGATTCTCAATGCATGGGTTGCCATCCCTTTGGAGTAACCTCAGCTATCCTGCTTACTAGATATTTACATTATGATTCATAACAGCAGCAAAATTGCAGTTATGAAGTAGCTTCAAAATAATTTTACTGTTGGAGCTCACCACAATGTGAGGAACTATATTAAAGGTCTCAGCAGAAGGAATGTTTGGGAACCACTATTGTGGAAGATAGGATGCACTAGAGATGCAGTGTACTGGGAGATACAATGTAGCAAGAGACACAGTAGTAGGATATAGAATATTCTAGGAGATACAATGTAGTAAGAGACACAGTAGTAGGATATAGAATATACTAGGAGATACAATGTAGTAAGAGACACAGTAGCAGGATATAGAATATACTAGGAGATGCTATGTAGTAAGAGACACTGTAGTAGGATATAGAATATACTAGGAGATGCAATATACAATGTAGGAGATGCATTTTACTAGATGATGCAGTGTATTAAGGATACAATGCTAGAGTCAAGCAGGTAGAAAGAAACAAAAAGTAACAAAGAAAATCTGTTCACCAACAACTTAGTATTATTTAACTGAGATAACATATGTGCATACATACTAAGGCCCAGATTATCTGGTTAGTTAAAATATAAAACAGGACACTATGTTATATTTTATTTCCATCTAAAAAGGAAAAGCTGTACCCAAAGAGCAAAAGTAAAGGATATAAAAGTAAAAGATATAAATTACTTTGCAAACTGTTGAAAAGAAAATTGCCATATCATTAAGCCATTAAGGCAGAAATATCTCCGTGGTCCAATAACCTTTTAAAAAGCCAACCTCCTAAGACTATGACATTAGCAGTATTTGGATTCTGAAGGGCTCCTATCTGGATGATGGGAGAAGTATACTACAAAGCAATTAAAGTAAAATCTAAACAAATATTAAAGTCTCAATATACCTTAATCATGTCATCTGAATTCTATATACCAGGAAAAATAGAAGATTCAAAGAAGAAATCCATCCCCACACAAATTTAATGTACAATATTATAATGCATAATGTGAACAGATATGAGGATTTTGACTAACCAGTTAATAAACTTAATAGAATATCAATAGGTGTATATCCACAAAACTTTGCATTTAAAAACCATTCTCAGCTATTTCTGAACACTTGGAAAAATTAACTTATGATACTGTTATTAATGAAATAATTTCTCGTCTAGATATCATACTTTATTACAGTCAATTAAAGCAAGAAATTAGTAAGAAACTATTGCATCTTTGAAATCACAGTTTAGGAAAATTTAAAATGCACACTTTCATAACTTAGCAGTTTAAATGGGAAATATGAATGATATATTATTTGATGAAAGCACTGAAGGATGTACTAAAATATATGGACATTTTAAAATAAGGATTTCATAACTTTTCATTTATTAAATATGCACAAAATACTTTGGAACAGTAGAAGAGCAGAATAATCATTGGGATAGCAAAGATGCTAAAGTTATGAACAGAAATTAATGAAACAGAACAAAGAGAAAGCAGATTCTTCCAAAAGAGCAGTAAAATGAGCTTACAGCAAGGTTGGCTCTGTTTTCAGTGTAACTTAAAATAATACTTTGATGTAGACTTCATGGATGTATAAATCCACATAGACATTTATATCTGTGACTATAGATAATTTGATGCTATGTGGACCCAATCTTCACCATTCCTAAGGTGCCCCAACCTCAGTACTACAGAGCCTTAACCACAAAGGTCATTCTGGGGAGAAGCTATCCCTTGCCTGGTGGTGGTTTAGCAGAAGACTCAGGCTCTCCCCTTTAACTGCTATGCACAACCTCCCTCCCTGTAGGGAACAGAGACAAACATTTCTCCAGGTACCACCAAATGTGCTCTGGAAGATAAAACAGTCTTGAAACTAAGGCATTATATTATGTATATAACACATATTTGTAGATATGAAGACCATATATATTTATCTTTTCATATCCCACTGGAGAAATCCAGGCATGAGAAATCTAGGTATGCATGCAATATTTAATGAGAACTGGGGCATCTTTCTCTAAAGTATAGACAGTAAGACCTACCTTTCAGTTTTTTTCCTTTCTTTCTTTTTTTAGAATTTGGAAAGTGACACAGGAATGGATGCATTTTTTTAAAGTAAATTATGAAGAGCTGGAAAAATAGCTTAGTGGGTATGAATGCTTGCTGGTCTTGTATGGGACTTGGGTTCATTTTTAATACCCACAAAGCAGTTCAAGACATATACAGTACATCTATAGAGTATATAATGTCCTTTTTTTGGCTTTTGTGGGCACTGTATGTATGTGGTACACAGCCAAACATTCAGCAAACAAACACATGAAATAAAAGCTAAAATAAAAATATCAATTGTTCCAATTTTAAAAGTAAATTATGGACCTACCCCCTCATTGCTGAACTATTTCTTACTGATAAAATTCAAGAAAATGTGAACCATTGCCTTCAATTCTGTATTCACTGGTGATCTTACCAGGCACCAATGGGTAGTCACAAACCAACCATGACATAGGTGATCCTCATTAAGCTGAATGGATCACAAAATAAAACACAGGATATGAATATAAGAAAGGGACAGGTAGGGAAAAGAACGGATTGAGAGGGATAGCAGGAACATAAAAGGATGGGGAAATGGCTGACCAGAATACATAATATACATGTATGAAATCTTCAGCTATCTAACTCATAAATTAAGAAGTGATTGCACTCTTAAGATAAATAGCAGCTACAGAATAATTTGAAACTGTAACCACCATACTATCACGAATTAATGGTATGTATATCAAAATAGTTTATTTTAAAATTTTTAAAATAAGAGAATACAGAAATATAGTCTTGCTGCTTGGTGTTCCTTTTTCTCATAGTTTCAATGTTTTATAGGTTTTCCCATAGGGTGATGACTAATATCTAAGGCAACTATTGGGGGATTAAGTTCATTTCCATAGCTGTATAATAATACTGACCCATAGTAGATCCAAGAAGTGTCTGAAGAATGTCTATCTATAGATAATTTACTAAATTAGTTTACAAGTAGATACAATAATCTACCTTAATATCCTATCCTATCTATATCATACATTTCTATACCATATCCTGTAAGAGTGGAGAGAGATGGCTCAGCAATTAACAGCACCCACTGATGTTCCAGAGGACCAGGGTTCAATTCCCAGCACCCACATGAATGCATCTGGCTGTCAGCTGCCAGAAGGGAGAGAAAAGAGGGAGGCCTCACCAGTCTTAAGCTAGCCTCGAGGCCACGTCCTTGTGGCTGGTACCTCAAGTTCATAGGTGGAACAGGTACACACTACATTCCAAATTATCTAATCAGATAAGATTATATAATTATATATATATATATATATATATATATACATATATACATACATACATATGTATATAATTTTGGGTAGTCTTCAGCATTTTGGCTTTTGTCACAATCATTTAGCTAAATATCTTAACCTTTTCCAACTTTTTCAACCGTATCTCCACTCCCAGTAATTCAGCACATTCTCTTTGTTCTATCTGTGTCCTTATATTCTGGTTCCATGTCTCAGACACCCTTACTTTCTTATCATCCTATAGACTGTTTTTTTTTTTGCTGTATTTTTTTTTCTTCTAAAAATTGGACAGGCTTCTTAGTGTTATCACATTTATGGACAATATCAACTCTACCCATCAAATAAGAATCCACCAAGTTAACTTTCCACAAGGATACTGTACCATGTGTGAACATATTAGTGGCTCAGACATACACATGTGCTTCTTTGAGGAACAGCACCCCTGCAGTGACTACTGACAGCACAACCTGCTTCTCTGTTGACACTATCAATCCTGTTTTAAAAGTCAGCGTCTCGGCAATGAAAATTCTCTATGTGGTTAAACTTGGCAGCAAGGCTGGAGCACTCCAGAGTGGTATTTCCCTCTCTTCGAGTTTAGAGAGAAAGCCATTAGTTTGATTTTAAGATCTTAGCAGGAAGGAAGGAGAAGGGGTGCCAACAGGGAGGCTTCCAAAGCTTTTTATTGCCAGAAAATTGAATAACCAGTTGGCTTTATTTTAAAAAATATGGAAACACAAAAACTAACTTTGGACTTTTGAGGGTTCTTTCTCATCTATGCTACCATGAACCAGTCTAATAAATTTTAATTTTCTTTCTTTTAATGTTGAGAGTAGATTCTGGCCCATGCGCAGTTGTTCATTTTCTTCAGAAATTTCATAAGGATTTTTAGTATGAAAAGTTATTGAGCATGCAAGGTTCAGGGGATGAAAAGCTCCCCAAGCATGCATTGACAAGGAGGACCAGGGTTGTTACAGTTTGTTGTGTCAATGATTTGCAAATAATGGGTCTCTGGGAGACTTTTAAATTGCAGCTTTCACTCCAGGCCATGGTGCTTTGTAGGATGAGCTGAGTTGCTGTGAGGCTTGGCACTCTTCAGTGCACCTTAGGCAGGGTCTCTAATACTTCCATTGAGATTGTAACAGCTGGCCATTACCATCAATCTCAATGACATATTTTTCTTGCATTTTTTTCTTTTAATAAAATAGCAAAAAAGCACAGTCAAAAGACAATATTAAAGTTGTAACTTAAGCCTACCACAGTGAAGAGCTTTGACGGAATGTGTGGAAGGCCATGAATCAAGTCATTATAGAACCATGTTTAAGCCATACGTGGCTGAAGATATTGATGCAAGAGTGCCTTGTCTTAAAATAAATGCATTTAAGTCCTTGAAATGCCATCAAAACATTTTGAATTGCATATGAAATTAGGAAAAATGGAAGGATTGCATATACTTTTGATGATAAATATATGAAGACCACACTAATTTATGAAACTGTAAAATAGTCTATATTCACATTTATAAATGCTCAACTTGTTTTTCTTTAAGTAAGTTCAGTTTTAGCTGGTCAAACTGTCTAACACAGCATCCTTAATGTAATATTCTGGAGTTTAGGAAATCAAGATTTTTTGCTTGTTTGTTTGTTTGTTTTTGGTTTTGTTCTTGTTTTTCTAATCACTGATATTCTCATGACTGGACTATCTGGAGGAGGTCCTTTGTTGGATGGTGATACAAGATTGTACTGTGGACTTAATAGTTCAAGATTTTAGAAAAAGATTTCAGCAAACTAACACTACACTCTATGTATAATTTCACCTGGTTAAAGAATTATTCATTACCAGTAAGCATTTCTTCTGTGTACTGGGGGTGTATATTAGTGAAAATCATAAACTTTGTATGTAACACACTCTGGATTCAGTTCACACCATCAAAACAAAGGAAAGCTTTTCTTAGAAACGTAAAAAGTAATGTTAGTACTTTTATATATTATGTTTATACATTTCAATAGCGTCTGCTGATTTGTCTGTGGCTCTTTTACAGCAGACTACCTTCCCAGTTACTTCTTGTTTGTCCAGCATCTGTACCAGTCTGGCAGAAGGGCCAACAAATAATTGTTGGAATTGAGGTTATTGTTGTATGACTATTGTGCCTGTGCCAAAACTTCTGTCAACATTTCCAAACAGCCCGGGATGAAATTGAAAAGGGAATTTGAGAATTATTTAGAAAGTTAGGAAGAGCAAGTGTTAATCAGTCAGAAGCCCATGAAATGCTGTGAAATCATCAGTAGATCATGGAGAAGATGTACATTTAAAAAAATGGACAAAGGTCCCCATGAGAGCACAAAATAAATGTGGAAAGGGGCATTTAGGAGCTACTACCAGATTAAACCAAGACAAATCCCTTCCTCCTTGTAAGTTAAGATGCTATGGAATGCAAAATCATTATTTAGAGATGGAGTCGGGATTTTTAGTAGCTATGATTCAACTCTTGTTGGAGAGGGGGAACAGGCTTGGAGGAAGTTAAAAGAACAGAGGGGTTGTGTGGTTATCGGGTTACTTTTTTTCCATGGGGTATATCTTTGCTGCTCCTAACTTTTAACAGAAGCAAGTTGACTAGAGGTTACTAAGGAACAGTGAACAGAGCTTTCGGTTATGTACTGAAGGATGTAAAGGCAACCTGAGGATACAGAGAGAGTACTGGGTGTTGGTAAAATCAGGGACAACAATGACCTGGAAGTATCAGGGGAAATCTCCATTTAGGTATGATGGGAAATGGAGTCACCAGAGCACACATGGAATAGGAAAAGGGCTGATGGTAGATTTGGTGTATAGCCATGTTTCAAGAATGGAAGTTTCATCTTAGGTAAAGGGTTAGAAGGGATGGGGCAGCTTACTCTACATATATTCTATTCATTGCATGATGAATGACATTTAAGAAAATAAGAATGGAATTATTTACTTCCATCAATATCTCAAAGCCCTCCAACAGCAACAACTATGAAACCATGCAACTTTCAAAGTCAGAGGAGCATAATCTTAATGGAAGATTCGCATTATATTTCCACATGCTAAGAAGACTAAAGCAAAATGCTTTTGCTCCAACTGCTACCCATTTACTACCTCTGGATGCATATGCATAGATGTGCCTCTTGAATTCTTTTTCCCCCTATTTCTTCTTTTTGTCTTTTTATAAAAAAATACATATCTTTACATATACAGCTAAAAATACTCTTTGAGAGTCAGAAATACCTGTAAAGCTCTTGTATGATGATCATGAATTCAGACATTTTGAAGTAAATAAAGAAGCATTCCCTGTTACAATTGCACTTAGCATGGGCATGTTGGACCCTCAGAGCACTCAGCCAAGTGGAATGTCAACCACTTCATTTACTTTGATTTTGATAGTTGGCTGACACAAACCAACATCTTTAAGTAACAAGAGCCTTCACCAATATTTAAAGATGGGTGGCTAACACAGAGAGTCTTCTTAACAATGGGAATTTGTCTTAACAAGAGCCACCCTATTAAAATTAAACAGTGTGAAAAGTGTCTTTCCTCTTAAAGTTTAATGCCTAACTTTTTCTCTATCAAATCACTTTGAAATCAAAGGCTAAATTTCACAAAATGACATTTACCTGCTATAACATTATAGAATAAGAAAAATAAAGAAACACAGATCTAGTCTCAAGGCAACAGACTTTTCTAAAAGCAAGTGAGTCTTGTTGCATCTGCCCATGTAAAGGAATTTTTCAGGAATGCAGTTTGGTATCTTCAAGCTATTTTTAGGTGAATGAAAGGGTCTTATTATCCCAGACTCTTTCTTTGAAATCAACACATGCATGAAACATACACTATGACCTTCAATATGAGTGTCAAAATCAGTGTCAGTAGGCGATTACCCCCTTCTAGCACTTGTTCTCCCAACAAGATCTTTAGGTGGAGTGCTTATTTTTCTACAGTGCTTAAATATGACTTAATCTAGAGAAGTCTGTGACTACATGTTGGCAAGAAAATATTTTGACAAGGAATAAATCAAGGCATGCGGCCACTGGTAATGCATGAATCCAACCAACAAAATGTTTCATCAAAATATGTCTTTTGAACCAATATGTCTGTCATATCTCCTAGGCCAAGTGTTTAATGAACAGCTTGTCTAAACACAACTGTCAAGGAAAAATGACTTTGGCTGTCAGCTTCCCAGATGTACATGACTAATAAAGTCACACATTGAAGATCAAAGCTCTTGAGGTCTAGGGGCAGAATCACCAGTGGGTGAGGTAGGGGTCTTCAAATGGAGACCGGGCCTCCAGATCTGACCAGGTGAATGTGGTATCCCACACTCAGCATGTCCAGGCAGCTGACTGATTAATGACATGTGAGACATCAATGGAAATTAGAAAATTGCATCACCATATTTCTTGAATTAAAATAGAGAATTATTCAAAAGTCTGTTCACCAGGAATCAGAGACTATTTATTGATTCAGAACCAAATGTTATGATAATGAATTTGTCCTGATTTGTCTATAAACTGTCCTGATTATAATCCATAGTAATTTCAATGCATTTTGCACATTTCTAGTAAATGAAAAACATTTATGCTTAGGATATATAAAATTTCATGCAAAGTAGAATCTCAGACTATCAAGAAAATGATAATGCCTTCTTGATAATAATGAATAATATTTTCTATATATTCAAGTAAACAAGTTTGGATATTTAATTTTATTAGAAAGTCAATAATTGTAAGCAATTTGAAAAAGTTTTTTTAAAATTTGAGTCACTTTTTGTGTGCCAACATTGTTTTGCACATTATAACATTATTAATACTCATAGGTTAATATAACTATACTTATAAATGAATTTGATTATATGGCACTAAAGTTGTTTGTCAATAAAATCATATAGCATATTGCTTGTAGAAACCACTTGCTGTCTTTGATAACTTCAAAAAAACCAATTTTTTTTTGTGTTTAAATCTGATAAATTATACTTAAATCAATATAAGATGTACAAAGATTTTTCTTATATTAAATGAAAACTTATTCCTGTTGGCTATTTATGTAAGTTATGCTGGAAAAACAAAAGTTTGTATATAAAATTGTTTGCATACATAGGAGTTGTTTTGAAATGACTTGAATCTATAATCTACTTTTCATGTGAATAAATTAAGGACATTAAACCATTCTCTCTCTTATAATTACAAAAGAGACATTGTGACAAAGATCACTGCTTTCCCAATGTATAATAAATAAACATAATAGAAAATAAAATATTTAATTAACCTAATAGCATCATTCAAATTATTTTTGTTCCAATTCAAATGAGTTCAAATTAATGACACCCATTTTTCTTTATTCATACTGCTGCAAGGGTGTTTGGTATGTTATGACTGATGTGAAAAGGTAATATTACCACAACTTCAAACTACAAAGAACTGATGAATTCTAATAGATGGGGGGAACTGATGAATTCTAATAGATGGGGGGAACTGATGAATTCTAATAGATGGGGGGGAACTGATGAATTCTAATAGATGGGGGGAACTGATGAATTCTAATAGATGGGGGGAACTGATGAATTTTAATAGATTGGGGGAACTGATGAATTCTAATAGATGGGGGTGGCTGGTTGAATCCTAGGTTACACAAATGCTCTCATTGGGAAGATCTCTTCTGCTGCTTCTCTCATCTGGACTAAGGACCTTATGAGCACTGGTTGTCATGTATTCAGGGAAGACAGTGAACAACCAATGGACTGTCCTTTAAGTTAAGTATTGCTGCATGTGTCAGGGCCCAAAAGAAATGAGGCATCTGGCCTAAAAGAAATCAGGTAATGTTCCTAGTAAAGGCAAGGCAGCAGTCCTAATGAATCTTAGGAAGGGAAACCCATGAAAACCAGGCAGCAGGACTAATGGGACCCAGGCAGCAGGCCTAAGAGAGCAATGGACTCCGTTCTACTTGGTCTTTTTGCTGAAGTTTGAATTTTCTAAGTGAACCCACTCAGAATCATGCTTGAGATGTAATTGTCTGACTAGTGCAAATAAACTAAGTGCTATTAGTACATAACAAAGAGTCCATACACAGTCCATCTGCTTTATTGAATGTATACGTACAAGGAATGGGACAATCAGCAACTCCTATGCACAGCATCACAAGCAATAGCTACCAAATATCACAGATCGAATTTGAGATTATTCCTGAGTTCCTAAGTTCACGTTTTTTAAGCCTCTTTCATAGCCTTTGTCCTCAGCTATTCATTAATTCATTTATGATAAAATATTAAATCTTTCACTAAGCATTTATGAGGATTTAAATGAAAGGCATGGATACTGCCTTCAAATTAAAACAAGAAGAATACAGGCTACATTCTTTCTAATATTTGATATTTAAAAAGAAATAGTTATGTAAATTCCATGGATTGTAGGCCAAAAATATTTAATACATAGCAGAAATATTTTTTTTTCAGTTCTTTTAGAAACAATTTGAAGAGCCATGTGGTCTTTCCTTCACAGTTTATATGATAATGGCTCCTCCTTTGTGGAACTCTCAGTGGAGTGGAAAGACAATGTACACACTAGAGTAGAAAGTGCTATCAACAAAATAGACACTGTGGTAGAGAGTACTTAGTGTGAAATAATAATCCCTTTGCTTGGTCAGGAAAGGAACATTAATGTGATAATATGCTACAAGGCCAAAAGAGCAGATCAATGATGCACAGTCTTGACTGTCAGACTAGCATGTACATATCAAGACAATGTCTGGCACAAATGAAGAATTTAGGATCATTACAAGCTGTCTTTTGTCCACCTGTTACCTGGTTAAAGGTTTTTCCTGTGGCTTTGTCTTCTTGCAAGGAAATTTCAGTCTAGAAAACAAACAATTTAAGTAGAAGTTTATTGAATAAAGCAAAGTAAGCATACCAAATAGCATTTGAAGCTAACTGTCAAGTAAGGCAGTGCAGCAGTATGGCAGGTCTGTGTTTTTATGAATATTTATAAGGTGAGTAATATGTCTGCATGTTACAGATGATTGCTATTCCTTCCCAAATCATGGAAGACTAGATCTCCCCTTTAGACTATTCCCATGACTCTCTTGAAAATCTCATGGGACAAGTCTTTTAAGGATGAAGACCCTTCACTTACATGTGTTTGTGGCAATTGAGAAAGTGTCCTGGTACATTGGTTTCAGACAGAATAGGAATCATCTGTCTCTTGTTTTCATGATGTTTAACCAAAGGAAAATTTTCACCCCCAGTAGACATCACTGCTGAGATACAGTGGCAGTGTCCTTTGTTCCCTTGATAAAACTCCTTACTGGAGAACACAGCTTCCAACATAGAGCTGCGATTTTCTTTGTTTCCCTCACAGCTAACTTGCTTACATAGTATCACAAAATATTCATGATGTGTGATATGACAGAAGGGATATAAAGGCAGCCATGCTGGCTGGACTTCTTGATCTGGCATTTAGCAATTTATAGTCAAGGGAAATACTTCTTTATCATTTTGCATTCTTCTTGCTTATAATGTAATGCAAAATGTGATGACGTATGAGACTTGTATTAAATGAGGATTAACTAAATATAGTTTTTGGGCATTTCCATTCAACACAACCATTTTATCATATATATATTATATATATATTTACATTAAGAAAACAAAGGATAGAAAGCCACCTTTGTATACAAACAATTGAAGTGTTGTCTATAGTGTTAGCACACACAAACATATTTTCAAAACAGTGTAGACCAGTGTAGAGAATGATTCAAAAGCATGAATCATGAAAATAGGAACTATGTCTAAAATGCAGCAATATGAAATTTAATCATTTCATTCTATGATACCCTTAGCTGTGTCATTGTTCTTGCAGCAACATCAAAGATTATTTCCATAGGCAAACATGATACAGACCATACAAAAATATGTACCATAAATGAAATGTAAATATTGTATCTTCAAAATTTTATGCTATTTTAATTATACTAGTCATCTTAATGCTGCTTTCCCTGTTTCTAGAATTATTATCAGGGAAAAATCAACCTCAACTATTTGGAATCTATTTATTTTTTACTTCAAATTAAATCAGAAAGAAAAAACCCACAATAACGCAGAATAATATGTCTGACATGCGGTTTTCCTTCAGGAGATATTGAGGTTTTAGATTTTACTAAGTCCCTTGGAAGCTTTAGGGTTCTTACGATGCCTGGAGTCAATTTTGAGCAACTTTCCAATTTACTTCAGAGAACCTTAATTCAAATTCAACAAAACACTGAAAAAAAGGAATGCTTTGGGGGCAATCATACTTCTCCAAGGGCATCGGGATGAGAGTCCCCAATGAGGAGATGGAAGATGTAACTAACATATCTCTCTAATAGTGTAATATGTTAAATGGCAATGATGTTAGAACACTGGTTTAAGCACTATCCATTTTATTGAGACTAGGTATGGAAGCTTTCATCAGTTACAAACATTCCATTTAAGGCTTCTACTTTTATAAGATTTTTAATGTTTTGGTATTAACTCTTCTGACTAGATTAAGCCATCATTGATAACAAGTGCAAGATTATGTATTATAGTTCCAACAATGATCACTCTTTCCATTGAACCAGACATCCATTTGGTGCAAATTATATGAAAAATCATTCTAGATATGGATGATACAGTGGTAAGAAGGATCGAAAGTACTGTTCACCCTCTTCTGCCCCAACTGAAGTTATAAGGTGTTTTATCTCCTGTATTATTAAGTTGGAAAACTCTTGCCTTGTAGCTGTTCAAATATTCTTCATTCATGGTCACATTAGGAGCCACTGATGATGGCCTAGAATCTATACTCATCCCATCACCCATCATTTCTTCTATACAGAACTCCTTGCTAAAAACCAGCTTTCTTTACCAGTTTATTTATATTAAATTAAAAAAAAATAGAAACAGTTACTGTGCTTAATTTCAATTCAATATTCAGTTTGTAGAATGATTTGATTCCCCAAAGACAGAAAGAAATGTAAACAAAGGAAAATTTTTTCTTTTCTCTATTTTAACAAACAGGAATATTTTGTTTTCCTACTTTGTGAATTTAAATCGACTGCAGGCCTTGTTACCTTTGACAGTCACCAATCTTTGATAATCAAACTGATTGAACTTGGCTTTTAAGATATTTGGAAAAAACTCTAGATATTATAGAAAATTCTCTTGTTTCCTAGTCGAATAGGATTTCAGACTCACCTTCTAACATTGTTTTCCTAATCTGTGGTAACTTGTGCTTCTAGTGGTCTATGAATCCCATTGTTGAAGGTATTGTTCAGAGCCTAAACTTCTCCCTGGTTCTTAGAATCTTGTAATGGAGACAAGAGTTTGAAAGAAAAGTATTACATTTTACTTGATGAGTACTTCATATCAGAAGTAGAAATAGAATCTAATTATTGAATCTATGATTATCTCCTGATGCATACTTCATTCTTCTCAACTCTTATACACAGTACTATTTAAGAAACAACAGCATCATTCACTGACTATTTTGTGACAATAACCAGTCAATTAAACTTGATCCTACCACCTTTAATCTTTTATATCCTACAACAGTAAGTATTTCATTTGGGTGCCATTGTCATCTTGAATTCATAATAGACAACCAAGTATTTCACAAAGATGACAATGCTTCTGCTAACTTTCTTTGTTAAAAAAAAGATTTAATGAATAGCCCTATGATTTATCTTAAATTCCTTCTGGATAATCACTATTGTGATTCACTAAGATGAAAGAGACTAGATCTTCTATCATATTCCCTTGTTCTTCTTGGGGTAGTTAGTCATGATATAAATTATTTTAATGCAGATATTTAATTTAATGAAATGAAATTTGTAGTGATGACAAATGCATAAGTTCTTAACTGCAAGTAATAAAATTCAACACAAAACTTTAATAAAAGTCTGCAAAAAGCCACTCTGAATGATAAGCCTATAGCAAATTGTAACAATAGATTATGAAATCTCAACCTACATACCATCTATAATTTGATTGTGTATTATGAAATAAGATGATATCAACTACTATGGTACAAAAAACATTCCAATGGCATTATTTCCTCAAAATGTTGAATATATTGTTATATATTATGTGCCTGTATTTATAAACCACAGAAAATTAGTTTCAAATATATAGGATGTTACACAGTAAATGATAATTTTAAGCAGAAATACTCATCTATTTTTAAGTATGTTAAAATCATAGTTTTACACCTATCTATTTCTGCCTCTGTCCTAAAGATGATACAGAACTTGAAGGAGGCTAAGATGCTCAAAATCTGAAAGAATTTCCTAATTAACATAATGATAAGTCATCCTCAACAGGTTGTACTTTAGAGACTCATCAAGCTAAACATAAGAACAAAAGTAGGTTTAGGTTGCTGTTTGAGAATCCAAGAAACAAAGGCGATCTAAAACACTGGCTTCTGCAGAACTAGAAGATTAATGGTAGGGCTGGAGGGATGACCTAGCGTTAAGAGTGTTTATTGTTCTTTCAGACCTCAGTCGAGTACTAGGTGTTCCAATATTATTGAAAGAGCAGGAAAAACAGAAGGAATTAGACAGAGAAAATGAAGACAAAGAAGAATGGCATACAAGGAAGTTCAAGGGAGTGTGGTGTCTTGCAGCCATGAGCTTTGTCAAAAGTCACAGTGACCCTTAAAGTTGTTCACTGTAACTAGTTGGCGTGGATTCTGTTGGTAGCTTGTAGATTGATTCTGCTGGTGGATCTTTACAAAAGAGAAGGTCTTTTCTTAAAGAATACAAAATGGGTATTAATTAGGAGGGAAGATGAAGTACATTTTAAAAACATATATATTTAAAGAAAATAAAATTTCTGTATGGTGATGTTATTGGTATAGTTAAAATAGGTGGAAACCCTGATGATCTTATTTTATAGTACTTAGAGAATTCTAATTAACATAATCATTCCCAGTGGAAGAATCCAAGAAGAGAATGTTCATAAGACATGTCTGTGTGACTTATGTACTTTCAAAGCATCAATAAATGTATATATTTCTTCCAGCTTATCTTGCAATACTTGCTCACTTCTGACTGCCTGTTGTTGTGTTCTTCTTGTGAGTTTTCATGAACAGAATGAATACTTTATTCTCTTAAAGACTGATCTTTCATTTAAAAATTGACTATAATATAAACACACACACACACACACACACACACACACATGCATACACATACACACACTCCTTACCATTTCTTCTCCTACTTTCTATGTTTGAATAGAAAATTTTAAAATCTTTTATTGAAAAGAGAATATTCTCTCATATAATACATCCCAATCACAGTCTACCCTCTCTATACACTCCTCCCAGCTCCCCACACAAGCTTACCTCTCCAGCAGATCCCCTCCTCTGTTGTGTCCTCTTTAGAAAGACCAGACCTCAAAGAGACAACAACCAAATAGGACAAAACATGATATAATAAAACAAAGCAAAAACCTCATAATATGGCTGGACAAGGCGGAAAAGAATCCCAAGAACAGGCAAAGGAGTGAGACTGTTTAACAGTCTGCTCCAACTGTTAAGAGTCCTGCAAAAACCACCAAGTTAATAGCCATAGTATACATGCAGAGGACCTGGTCCAGACCCATGCTTGCTGCTTCAGTCTCTGTGAGCCCAGGTGAAGCTTCCTTAGTTGATTCTGTGGGACGCACACACACACACACACACACACACACACACACACACACACACACACACAATCAACTTCAGGTATATACTCAAATAAAAATTCCAGAAAGAAACAAAGGCCAGCTCTGCCTGTCGGCATACTAGTTAGATTTTTGTGTTTGTTGCTTTGACACAAAACAACTAACTTAAGGAAGGAAAGATTTATTTTGGTTCTTGGTTTTAATTCCTGGGACAGAGAGTGACAAAGCAAAGCAATTTATATCATGGTGGCCAGGATGTAGGAGAATGTCTACTGTAGCTGACTTCCTCCTTCCTTTTGTTACTT
The DNA here is from genome assembly GCF_903995425.1 of Onychomys torridus. Lineage (NCBI taxonomy): Eukaryota > Metazoa > Chordata > Mammalia > Rodentia > Cricetidae > Onychomys > Onychomys torridus. The sequence goes on from NC_050448.1 coordinate 123,397,647, forward strand.
TTGGTTCCCAAGTGTGGAAGACTATCTCATACATTTACAGCTGGTCTTTCCCACTTAGTTAATCCTCTCTGCAGAGGTCATATCTGGAAGTATCTTACTGATTCACTAGGTACTTCTAAATCCAGTCAGCTCCACCACCACAGACAGTGTGCAAACATTATTAAAAAATAAATAAATAAAACTGATGACTCTAAAATTTGATAACATGTATCACTGTAGAATTAAGGATTGTGTAGGAAACATCTTTACCTTCTCAACAGCAAAATCACAGATAGAGAAGTTATTTTGGCCATTTTGTGTAGGTACCTAGGAATTTTTGTCCAAGAAGGCATGCTGTTTAGGGGGCATTAGCCAAATAGCAGAAAATAGATAGCATCTATCTGAGAAGAGATGACACCCAACATATACAAGCATCTGAAGCTCATGTAACAAGACTGTGCCTAGACAAAATGGCTAAATGAGCTAAAGTAAGTACTTTCCAAAATAAAATCCCCAAGGAGAGTGCCCGTGAAAAGAGTCCTTACCTTCATTATCAAGACAATTAAAACCATGTGCTGCGGGTGTGCTCTGTACAAATAAAGTGCTGTGTGGTCAGTGGCCAGGCAGGAAGGACAGGCGGGACAAGAGAAGAGGATTCTGGGAGGTGGAAGGCTGGGGAGACATCGCTAGCCGCCGCCATGAAAAGCAATGTGTAAAGACACTGGTAAGCCACGAGCCATGTGGCAAAGTATAGACTAACAGAAATGGGTTAATTTAAGATAGAAGAAGCAGATAACAAGAAGCCTGCCACAGCCATACAGTTTGTAAGTAATATAAGTGTCTGAATGATTATTTTATATGTGGGTTGTGGGACCGAGGGGTCTTGGTGGCACCTGGAGAGAAGCTCTCCAACTACAACCATGTTGAATGTGTATACACATTTAGGAGAACAGCCAGAATAAAACATTTGACATAAGTGTTAACAAAAATCTGGACCAACTAAACTATGTTCATTGTGAGTGAAAATTCAACAAGCTTCAAAGTGATGTATATTTAGGCACTGTCAGCAGTTACACTACCAGTCTGTACTCTTCAGAAGTTCTCTCATTTCTTCAGGAAACAGGCTGCCTGAGGCTGTCCATGGCTGTGCTATGCCTAACACTGCCAAAAATGTGAAGTAAGAAACTGTCCACCTGTATTAAAATCAAATAAAAAAATAGTGGCTTGTAACTACAACAGAATGGAGCAATGCATCAGTTTGAATCCAAGAAGAAGGTAGAGAACTCTTATAACCAAATGTTGGGTAGAAGGAGAGAGAGAGAGAGGAAGAGAGAAAGAGAGAGGGAAAGAGAGATATATTCTAAATCTTATACTTCCAATTTTATTAAGCATTGCTCACTTTTGAAATTCATATAATCCATACTTCTTGATATGAGAATCATAGTTGCCTTTTCAAAGGGATTGATGCTGACTGGACAGTCATGTTGTTTTAGTTCTTCTCTTGACACTAATTTCTAATATGTATTGAATTTTTCCAAACTCAGTGATCTCTTCACTTAGCCTGTATGACATGTCAATAAAAAACTTTATCTAAAAGTGAAATAATAGATAAGTAGTGTGCTGACAACTTGGCTCAGAGTTGAAATATGCTTACTCTTTCTGGAGTGTGCCTGTTTGCCTGAGCATAGGAGAGCTAGCTGATGCTTCCCTCTCAGACTAACTGAATTAACAGGGGATGGTTTTAAACACAGCTTTCTGAATGTATGAAGGACATGTGGGGGAAATGTTTGTTTGTAGAGGTCAAATCTTCATTACTTTAGGCCAAAATCTATTGCACTTTTGGTATTATTTAACAAGAGTATCGCTATTCTGTTCAGAAGGGTTGGGCACTGCTAATTAAATGGAATTAGTCTTGATGTTACCTCTGTCACTACTGTCAAAATCTATTCTATATCCTGTGAAAGGACTCATGGAGCAGAAGCTTGCCTCCACTAACTTATTTCATTCAATTAAAATTAAATTACACAATTGACTTTTTTTCTTGTCTTTTCTACATAACATTTCAGTTAATTGCTTAATTAAAACTGAAGCTTGACATTTGTTTCCTTCTCTTTAGGAAAAAAAGAAAAAGAGGAGAGAGGCATGTTCTTTGCCATGTTACCAAAAGCTGCAGAAATAATTGCCATTACCAAAAAAAGAAATAGATTACTCTTTTCCCACTAAGAGCTTTTAAAGACATGCAAGATTATTGACTCAGAGTCAGATGCCAGTTTCTAAGATGATGTAACTATGTGCAACGAATACTTCCCATTTTCATTGCACTAAAGGCAAATTAATATTCCAGGTGCATCATCTTTCTTTTCTTTAACATCTTTATTAATTCTCAGTAGCCATGTCACTTGTGGGAATGTGATTGCCTGTTGGTTGCAGTGGTCTCTTATTTTAGTGACCCAGTCTCCTTCAATATAATAACTAACATTTCTGCAGTGGTTACATTTTTGGCCCCCTCAACATCTTTTTTTTCTAAGATATTGTTCAAATTTTGTATATGTTGGAGGGTTTAGAGAGATGCTCAGCCTTTGAGAACACTTTCTGCTCTTGCAAAGGATGTAGTTCAGTCCTGAGCAAGAACACAATGGCTCATAACATTCTTAACTCCAGTTCCAGGACATATAATGTACTCTTCTGGCCCCCCTGGACCCCTGGCACACATGTGGCACACACACACATACACCCTTGCAGGCAAAAGCCTCATGCACACAAAAACAAAATCTTTAGTTTTTAACTAAAACTTTTATATATTTAATTTCTTAAATTTATGTAATATTTTTAATCATTCCCACCCACACCACCTCCCTTCAATTCTCTTTAATGGTCCCCAAATACCTTTCAATTTCATTTTCACAAGTAACTCCCTATACATTCTCGAGTTTGTGTACATACCCACAGGTATTATGAGTTGATATGTGCAAGAGCCGAGGCATGTCTAGAAGGCAGCATTTCAGAATTCTGTTTTCCATTTTCTGGCTCTTACCTTCTTTCCTCCCCATCTTCCTCAGCGTCCTTGAGCTTTGCATTGGAGGAGGTTATAAATGCTTCTTTTATAGCTGAGCACTCACAGTCATTTATATTGGACACTTTATATTGTCAAACCCTTTTTTATTTATTAACTCTTTTGATATACATGTCATGCTACCCTATAGTTTTCCTTATTTGGTCAGAGGAGCAAATGGAGATACAAAAGAGTGGTTATGAAATGTCAAAGCTGGGATCTCCAAGCAGGCAGTAACTTTCATCCTGGTAATTTCTGTCAGGAAGTCTCTTTCTTACCTAACGTATTTTTGTGTTGTGTTTAAGAGAAGTCAGCCCCTTGGGCAGCTTCTCATCTGAAACTATAGGGTGCATTTTTCCCATTTGTTCATTCAATTAGGTAAGATTTACTGGATTTGCATCACACGCAAATGTGCCAGTCATATATCAGTTTGAAAATATATATGTCCTTGTCCTGACAGCACATTATGGTGATATTTTATTTGTGTTGAAATGTGATTTTATATGTATGTAAATAAATAAAGTTTGCCTGGAAATCAGAGGTCATAGCCACCCATTAGCAGAGTCACATGGCAGGCAGAGTCTCTGTGTGGTCAAGGACGCAGACAAGCATGGTGACATGAACCTTTAATCCCAGTACCAACCATAGAGACCTAGAGATCTGTATAGACAGGCAGCGACAAGGAAGTCTTGTGGTTGGGTTTAGAGCCAATGAGAAGGCAGAACAGAAAGGCAATAAAAACACAAGTTAGACAGGAAGAAACCCTCTCTTTGGGGAAGCAACAGTGCAAGATGGTAAGAGAAGGTAGTCATGACTCTCTGACCTCTTTGGCTATTTACCTCTGTATTTGACTCTGTGTTTCTTATTTAATAAGACTGTTTAGAAATTCATTTACAGCACATAGACATGTGAGTAAAATTAAGTAAACAAACATGGAATTGAAAATGGAAATTAATAAATGTTCTGATTGTGAGACCATTTTCATTTTGCATGTTCAGAACAGGTGAACTTCAGTTGCTAATGTACACTTTCATAAAGTCAATCTCTCAACATGGTTCTTATTTCAGTTGCTATTGTATTTTAACTGAATAAAACTGCACAAGGTATCAATCTGTCTTTTGCTCTTTAGTTCACATATAGCTGCATTTATAAACAATACACATTGAGATGATTAACCAATGACACTACTTTTCTCAAAATCTGCCAGTGACTGACTTCTGTCCATCTGTTATTAAGGTCCCACTCATAGGGTAAAACCTTTTGTTGTGCTGCCTCTTACCTTTCTGTGATAAACCCATGGGACCTTTCACCAAATAGAAAAGACATTTCAAAAAAAGAGTTGAGAAAAGTGATGAATGCACCAGAAAGAAAGTAAAAGTGATAATGTGGATAGTGACATTCAAATTGGAAATAAATAGAGGTACAGAAAAAATGCTATGTTGACAGTATGTCCACTTGTGAGTTAGGCCATATAGCCAGTGGAATTTAGTGAGGAAAATTTTATTGAAATGAATGAGAAAAAATGATTTTGACAGAACGGATGTCCGTACCAAAGGAAGGACCTTAGCAAAACCATGTAGAATGGCAAACTCACAAAAATATTCCATGGTGACAGCAGCACACAGAGCTTTTATGCTAGAACAGTTGGAACCAATTCAGACTTAGAAAGGAGCATAACAGATTTCCCAGGCACAAAAGTCATTTTGCTATGTGTTATATGTTATCCAGGGGAGGGACAAGTATTAGTCACACAACTTAGTCTCACCAGCTTTTTCTTTTAATGGTTCTATGGATGCAACACAGAACCCTAGACGTATTAGACAACTATTCTAATACTGATTTCCATGCCAAGCCTTAAGCAACTCTCTGTCTGATGTGTATGTGTACATGTGTATGATTGTGCATGTGTGTGTGTTTGTATGTCTCTATGTGTATGTATGTTACTCTGTGTGTACATGTGTACTACATGGTCATAAGTGTGTAGGTGTGCATACCAGTGTATGCAAATGTGGAGGTCATAGGAGGATGTTGAGTGTCTTTCTCCATTGCTCTTGAGCTTGTCTTTGGGACAAGGCATCACACTGAGCCTGAAGTTTTGTCTTTAGGCTCAGCTGGCTGGCCAGAAAGCTCTCTGAGATTTACCTGTCGTTGCCTCCCAATGCTGAGGCATCCATAGACATACCTCCCTTCTAGGAGGAAGCTGAGGTTTTAAATTCAGGTCCTCTTCTTGCATGGCAAGTGCTCTGCACCATCTTTCAGATCCTTAGACAACTGTTGCTGTGACTCTGATACAGAAAAATAAAACACTGACTTTAAATATTTTTAATGTTTTCAATGACAGTATTATTAAATATGTACTAGTTTTTCTCTTATAGGTTTAATTTTCTGTATGTTTATTATGTAATATTTTTAATGCATTCAATAGTTTTTAAAGTATCATATCATTATCTTAATTTTCCCATTGAATAAATATTAAAAGTGGCACAATTTCAGCATATAGGATGATTGTTTTGAGTGTCAACAGTTGTGAAAAGTGAAACTTGCCTAAACATACAAAACAGCACCAAATCTTGAACAACTAATCAATATCTTTTCTGGAATTATCACCCTGCTAGGAAAACAGCAACTAAAGTAATATTCTCATATCTCTTCTTACATCCATGGTTCTCAACCTTCCTAATATTATGATGCTTTCATACAATTGTGTGGTATTGTGTTCCCCAAAATATTGTGCACCCTAATAAACTTATCTGGGGTCAGAGAACAGACAGCCACTAGATACAGAGGCTAGAAAATGGTGGCACTCACACCTTTAATCCTAGCATTCCAGAGACAGAAATCCCTCTGGATCTCTGTGAGTACAAGGCCACACTGGAAACAGCCAGGCAAGGTGACACTCACCTTTAATCCCAAGAAGTGAGCCTTTAATCCCAGGGAGTGATAGCAAAACCACAAAGATATATAAGGCATGAAGACCAGAAACTAGAAGCATTTGGCTGGTTAAGCTTTCAGGCTTTTGAGCAACAGTTCAGCTGAGATTCATTGAGATGAGGATACAGAAGCTTCCAGTCTGAGGAAACAGGATAAGCCAAGGAATTGGCAAGGTGAGATATCTGTGTCTTGTTCTGCTTCTCTGATCTTCCAGCATTCACCCCAATAACTGGCCTTGGGTTTGATTTCATTAATAAGACCTGTTAAGATTCCTGCTATACAGTTGCTCGTGTTGTGGCGACCCCCAAGCATAAAATTATTTCATTGTTGCTTCATAACTGTAATTTTGCTGCTGTTACAATATAAATGTAAATGTCTGATATGCAGGATATCTGATATATGACCCCCCCATGGGAGTTGCAACCCACAGGTTGAGAACCACTCTTCTAAATGATCTATTACACATAGTTTGGTTTCCTTCTACATAGGTGTGAACTTGGCCTAAGCCTCCTTGCCTTGTAGTAATATTGTGAAGTCACCCTTGTTTTGTTTTACAACTGGTTTTCCTTACACCTGTAAGGATATCTCACTTGTTTCCTCTTAAGCTACATAAACAGAAATAGAATATGAAGGCCTTGGCTGGTACCTTTCAGTGTCAATTTGGAATTCCTAACATTTGTACTGTTACTTTAAGTGCAAGATTACATTTATTCTGCTATTTAATTATTGTAATTATTAGTCATATAATTATATACTTTTCTCAACAAGGACTCAACACTAAAAACTGACACAACATATTTCATTATGACTATAGGACTGCTGGGTCAAACAAGATTAATTTGACTTCAGCGTTTTGGTCTGTGAAAGTTGCAACTTAATTCAGCTCAACATCCTTTCTACAGTCCTGTAAAGGGGAAAGTGGTGGGATACAGCATATATTGAGTTACAGCGACAATGCTTGGCTCACTAATGTCTTCATAGGGGTGAGAGTGAGGACTGAAGGTTCAGTGTCAGAATGTGCTGCTCCCAGTGCTCTCACTCAACATGAGGCCTCCCTCCTACTTGCTGTGGTAATCCTGAGACTGCTGTCAACTCTTCCTTTCCTGTGCTATTTTCCATGCCATTCTGTGGCTAACTCAGCTCTGTCCCTCTGTTCCTGTAGATCCATCTGTCTGTGCAGGACACCAGACACTGCTTTTGTTTTTATTTCTTTCAACAAAGCAAAACAAAACAAACAACAAAACAATAACCATTCACACTGTCTCCCTGGACAATAAATTCTTTTCAATTGCTTCCTCATATAAATTTACATACTCCCAACTCATGTATTAGAATTTTTGAAACCTTGTATTTCTGGTTGTGTCCTGGAAGAAGCAGAGAGGAAAGAGAATTCACAGGACAAGAGTTATTAACCTGGGAGGGAAGGAATTCCAGGAAAAAGCCTACTAGACTGAACACAGGTCAGAGGAAGCATTTTCCAGAGCACGGGGTGGGAGGGGCAGGCAAGGCTTCCAGGTACGGTGACCATTGATGGAAGAAAATGTCTGGTTCTAGCACCCTACTATTTAATTCTTCACATGTAAAACTAGTGTGGAGCAACCCCAGCTTCATATGAACCTTGAAATAAACTCCAAGGCTTGTAGACATGGCAGCTGGAAGCAGCAGCAAACTTCAGTCCTCACAGCCCTCTCTCTCTCAAAGGGAGATTGGAAAACTGCACCCTGATGGCCAGGGCAGCACCTTAGGAAGACCGTAGCATTACCTGCTTGCATTACCCTGAATTAAAATACTTGTCAACACGTAATTTTTAAACCCTCAGTCAATGACTAGACTATTTCTCTTTCATTGTAAGTCCACTAGATTAAGTAAGGACATATTATATTAGTGTGTAATGTGCTTTGAGCATATTGTTTTCCACACCCTGATGCCCAGTTCCTTTTCATCCTTCCCTTTCATCTTCTCCAGATGGTCTCATTTAGTCCCATCAACAGTTTGTTTCTAGGCCAGTTACCATGGAAATCAGTGTGAAGACTCTTACATCCGAAGATTCATCTACTCTGTGACACAACTGTACTAGTCCTGGTTGTCCCCTTGAAGGACATCAAGTTAACATATCCTAGACATACTTGTACACCAATGTTTGTGACGTTATTCAGAATATAGAAAATAAGCTATGTGACTGTCAACAGAGAAATAAAGAAGATGTGGCATACATACATATTTATTGATGTTTATGTTGCTTACGATTGTCTTAAATTGTTAGATACCTCTTCTACTGATTTGCATATAGCTCCTCATGGTTTATGAAGTGAACACTGATGTTCTGAGTGCTGGAACTGTGACCAGAGCTGATGTGCTGTCTTTCCAGCCGAAGTCTTTATTCTCAGAGACCCGTCTTTCTAATCCAAATTAAAGTCTCAGTTCTGTGATTTCAGGGCATTTACCCTTAGCACAGTTGTATTTTAGTTTCTACAGTGTATGCAGTCTTAAAATTTGGATGCTTTACCCATGGATCAGGATTTAGGAGTTTTACTTCATTCTTTTGAATTACAATAAGTCTTCTAGATGTCAAAATGTCTTCTAAGTGTCAAAATATCAAAAATCCAAAACATATGTGTTATTGTTTCTGTTACTAAAAATATGCTTTTCTGTTGCTTGAGCCGTTTACTATATGAAATATATTTATTGAACATTTACAGATATAAAGTTGGTGTGACTTTAGGAATAGCCACATGATAATGGCAGAAATTATGCATCAACCACTACATCAATATAATGTGATAGCAGGCATTAAAAAGCTACACAAAAATTTAAAAGATAATATAACAGAATTATTATAATTAAAATAAAATCATGATGCATATCTTTTGAATCAGGTATAAAATAAAGATATGGGTTTTTCAGGAAAGTTTGCAAAACAGATCAGAGGAAGATTCATATTTATAGCTATCAATTGAAATGTTTTTTAACTTACATTCAAAGATACTAGAAAATATTGAAGTGCCAGTTGTGAATTTGTTTTAACTTTAGACATGAATATACAGAGCTTCTGAGATGTTTAACATATACAAGATGGATTATCTTAGCATAAATAGTATTTCAATCAGTACAGAGTCCTCATCTATTCACACACACACACACACACACACACACACACACACACACACACACACACTGTGATTATACACTTTAATTTAAAAGCATTAATTGCCTGAACTGACAATCGGGGAGCCTGCATGGGACTGACCTAGGCATTCTGCATATGTGTGATTGTTGAGTAGCTTGGTTCTCTTGTGGGACTCCCAACAGCAGGAACAGGGGCTGTCTCTGACTCTTTTCCTGGCTTTTGGGATCCTATTCCTTATGCTGGCACATCTAGCCCAGCCCTAATACTAGGGGAGGTGCTTAGTCTAACTACAACTTGATAGGCTATGTTTTGTTAATACTCATGGGAGACCTGCCCTTTCCTGAACAGAAAGGGAGGAGGAGTGGACTGGGGGGTGGGAACAGAGAAGGGTAGAGGAGGGAGGGGCTAGGATAAGAGGAGGGAAGGGGCAACTGTGGCCCAGATGTAAAATACATAAATTTATTTAAAAAAAAAAAAAGCCTGGAGAGATGGCTCAGCCGTTCAAGGCCAGGCTAAACATCTAAAAACTTTAATTGCTATTCACTGGACATTTTGCTCTATAAAAGCCGGTTTAGACTCAGAAGACAACAGTGTCCTAAGGCTGCTTCAAGATGACAGCCTTCGTGTAAAGACCTTGCCGGAGGAGAACAACTGTTGCGGTTGTATTTCTTGTTGCTGGCAACCCTGGCAAGAGCAGCTGAAGGGAGAAAGGGCTGTTTCTGGCCACAGATCCAGGCTGGATCTATCCTAGTGGAAGAGTCACAGGAGCAGCAGCTTCAGAAGGCTTCACGTCCAGCCCTAAGCAGGCAGAGGAAGCTTAGGTACACCTATTCTAGTAAGTACCGTTATCAGTTCTTGAAAATCCCATAGAATGTATTTTGATCATATTTACAACCCCACTTCTTTCCCTAACTCATTCCTGCCACTCCCAACCTCATACCTCTTGTTTTTTATTCACTGATTCCAATTCTTGTTGCTCCTGAGTATGGCTATAGAGCTATGTACTTGCATGTGGTAGACTTACCACAAGTCACACCCTTAAAGAAAACTGACTCTCCCTACCTCAGAAGCCACCACCTGTAAATAGCTCAAGTTGGTGTGGGACTCACAAGCCCCTGCCATCTTCCTGCTACAATGTTGACAAGTTGGATATTGTGCGCACTTGTGCAGGCTCCTACAGTGTCAGTGAGGTCCTGAGCGCAGTGGTCCTGTCACAGACGGGAGACACTGCTTTGTTCCACTTATCTCTGACCCCTGGCTCTTAGAATCTTTCCATTCCATCTTTCATGATGGTTCCTGAGTCTTGGAGAGGAGGGTCTGATAGAGATGTGTGGTGATATATTATGTACCCCAATATGCTGTGTACCTTAAAAAACTTATTTGGGAGGGGTTGAGGATTTAGCTCAGTGGTAGAGCGCAAGACTCTGGGTTCGGTCCTCAGCTCTGGGAAAAAAATAAAAAATCTCTCCATTTAGGCTGGGCGGTGGTGGCACACGCCTCTAATCCCAGCACTCAGGAGGCAGAGCCAGGCAGAACTGTGAGTTTGAGTCCAGCCTGGTCTCCAAAGTGAGTTCCTGGAAAGGGGCAAAGCTACACAGAGAAACCCTGTCTCAAAAAACCAAAAAAAAAAAAAAAAACCCAAAAAACCAAAAAACCCCAAAAAACATAAAACAAAAACTTATTTGGGGGTCAGAAGACAGAGCCAGCCACTAGTTTGGGCATGAAGACCAGACAATGGTGGTACACACCTTTAATCCTATCACTTGGGAGGCAGAAATTCATCTGGATCTCTGTGAGTACAAGGCCACACTGGAAACAGAGCTAGGCATATACTTTTTTTTTTTTTTTTTTGAGACAGGGTTTCTCTGTGTAGTTTTGGTGCCTGTCCTGGATCTCACTCTGTAGACCAGGCTGGCCTTGAACTCACAGAGATCCACCTGGCTCTGCCTACTGAGTGCTGGGATTAAAGACATGTGCTACTGCCACGCAGCCCTGGTGGCATACATCTTTATCCCGGCACTTGAGATCTCATGCCTTTGCTTGGGAAGCTCAAAGGTCTTTAATCCCTGGAAGTGACATGGCTGGGTGGAGAACGATAGACAAGGCATGAGGAGACAGGAACTAAACAGCAGTTCAACTGAGACCGTCAGGGGGTGAGGACTCAGAGGCTTTCAGTCTGAGACGTTGTGGAAACAGGATCGGCTGAGGAGTTGGCAAGGTGAGGTTAATTGTGGCTTGCTCTGTTTCTCTGATCTTTCAGCTCTTACTCCAATATCTGGCTCGAGGTTGTTTTTTTTTTGTTTTGTTTTTTAATTAATAAGACCTTTTAAGATTCATGCTAATGTCCCACTTATGGCTCCACTCTCCACAGTCACTTTCCCCACTTTGACCATTTGTGAGTTTCTGCATTAATCACTAAAATCTACACTGCCATCATCATTCAGGAAAATAAGAGAAAACTGATAAAAGGCAGAAGGTAGTATACAGTGACTGAGGTTAGGGGGTTAATAAACAAGAATACGGAAGGGTTAAGCTTTACACCGGTTTCAGTTTCTATAGGAAGTAGGGTTTCTGTTTGATGCTCATAACAATAATCAGCCTATAAGAGAACAATTTTTTGGAGATTACCATGCCACATTCTTGAAGTGACCTACAAGGTTAGTGAACTTAATGGGATAGCCCTATTTGGACAAGAAGAAAGGAGCAGATAGTAACAATATTAGCTGGGGTTACAGACAGGCAGGTGGTGAATTCTTTTAACTTTGATGTGTCTAAGGATCTTTATACTTTAATTTTTGGGAAAAAATTGCTTACAGAGAGTTTTAAGATGGAGGTTTGGTGGGGTTTTGTTTGTTTGTTTTGTTTCAATTTAGTTACTAGAGGATGTTCTTCACTCTCTCTCCCAGTTTGAGTTATGTTAGGAAATACATTTGCTGTAATTCTTATTTCTTTATAACTAAAACAATTTGTATATCTACTTTTAGAAATAAGATTTCACTTTGTACATGTATTTAAAGCAATTTAGGTATAATGTGTTTTCATGTGAGTCTCCTGTTCTTGTGCTTTTGAAGTTTTGGTGGGATGCTTCTTTGATCTGTGAGCTTGTCATTTTTTCTAATCCAGCAAAAAATAAACCTGAATTCCATTGTTCCTCAAATAAACTTGTTCTCACCTAGAGAGTCACAAATACACAAGCATATATATATATAAGCCCTCATCACTTAAAGCTACTCTATACTTTAGTAACTTACTACCCTTCTGAGAGAGTGTGGTCTTGTGTCTTGACATTTCTATCCACCTGTAATCCCATGCCAAGCAGTCTGGACTTTGTAGTGCTTGTAGTCATCATGTGCTTCATTCATATTCTAGAGCTTTCTTCTGAGATGTAGTTAGGCTTCTTTGAATCAATGATACTTCTTTTAAGTTTTATTAGGTGGGACCAAACCACCTTCATGGTCAAAATGAATCTTCTGGCTTGGCCGTGGTGGCACACGGCTTTAATCCCAGCACTTGGGAGGCAGAGCCAGGTGGATCTCTATGAGTTCGTGGCCAGCCTGGTCTACAGAGCAAGATCCAGGAAAGGTGCAAAGCAACACAGAGAAACCCTGTCTCAAAACACCAAAAACAAAAATGAAGCATCCAGTCTAAGACTCATTTATTCTTATGACTGTACCTGCGTTATGAGACTTTCTGTACAATTTCTGGGAACTGACAGTGTTCCTGGCTTGGTGTACGCACTGGAGATAATATTTTTCAATACATTTTTGAAGGAGATTTGTTTACCATGTTGGCATAGTTTCTTTACAAAGTTGTTCTTAGTGTTCAGGGCAACACTCTGTAGACTCTAGAGTGCCTTCCCTGTATGGTGACCCCTCTTGGAGTTATGTTCTGTGGTGGAGCTGTTCTCCTCTCCCTTTTCTGTCTCTCCATTCAGGAAGCCTACGTGACAGTCCTCCTCTTCCACTGCAGCATGGAAATTTTCTCTAGGCAGTAAGCTGAGAAACCACTGGTCTCCTTTCATCAGTTTTTCCATTTCACATGGGTAACTGTCTTGCAAGACATGCTTGATAACAATTGCTTGAGTCTTGTTTTATGTATTTCTCTTTATTTTAGTTTTTTTCAGCCATGAGACTAAACTTTCAATCTTTAGTTCTGGTCACCATTTGGACTGGTAGTCTGGTAGTCACTGAGCTCTAGATCTTGATAATATTAGCAGTTAAGTGCAAAGAAAATTAACACAGAAAAAAAGAAACCTTAGTATTTGAAAGTTTTAATTGCCCAGAGACATAAACATGGTTTAAAGCATAATTATGCAAATAGATGGCAAAGTTTAAGAGAAAGGTTCCAAGTCTTCAACCTCACGTAGTAGAAAGGAACATAGTTTGAACAAAAATGTCTTAATTCATAAGGACATCTCAGAAAGTCTTATCAAAAGGACAGTGTAAACTTTACTAGTATGGCTCATTAAGTCAGAAATGGACTCTGGAAGGGTCATGGAGTTTAGAGGTGAGATAAGTCATAATCAAAGCAATTAGTAGTGTATTATATCTCCCGAGTTCCTTAGAAAAGGAAATCTCAGTTATGTTGATAGCATTTACTTGCCCAGATGGAACATTACCTAAAAGGCAACTACCTGCTTTATTACATGAATTGACAGTACTCTTCCTTTGTCTAAAGTAATAATGGGTTGCAAATACTAAGATGTGAGTTTTAAGTTTATGCATGTTACACCAATCACATCATTGAACTGTTTCTCAGCTACTTGGAAATTTTATTTTATTGAAAGTTTAACTAGACATGGAATGCATAGCTTGGCTTTAATAGAACTAGATATTTATTATTGTACTGTAGGAGAGTATCTAGGTAGCTCAATTAATCCAGATCTAAACCTTGGCTACCAATCCCCACTTTGAATTGTTATTTTAATGGTTTCTAGTGTTGCTCCTCAGTTCTTTTTCTTTTTTCTTTTCCTCTCTCTCTGTCTCGTTCTTTCTTTCTTCTTTAAAATATACTTCAAATATAGGGGTTTTGGCTCAGTGTTGGAATACTTGCCAGGTGTGCAGGAACCTGGGTTTGATCACTGCACCACTCATAAAATACACCAAGTCTGAAACCTCTAGGATTCTGTCATCTACAAAGTTTGTCCACATTTTTACCCTTCTGAGCATCAGTCTCTGTAACTGTGAAATGTGGAAAGCAGCACATTTCTTTTCTTGTGTTTCCTAATAGAAAAATGCAGTAAATGGATGTTAATTTTCAGAATGCAGTGCTCCTTCTCAATGTATAAATTTGAACATAAAACAAAATGTGAAAGATGCAAACTTTGAAAATTTGCATCCTTTATGGTCTGTCATTTGCACAAGCACACCAGACATTTACCACATTACATTATTAAACATATAAAAAAGTGATGCCTCAGCAATGAGTGAAATCAGAATAAAATGAAATAGTGATACATTTTAAGATCAATGACTATGGAATATGAATGATACCACAAAGAATACTAAAAAAGATCATTTGGAAAGTATAATCCTTTTGAAGCTCAATAAGAAAAACAGCCATCAATGACTCCATTAAAGAAATCAAGTTTCCATGCAGTGAGAATTCTAATTGATCTTAATAATAAAAATCCAGAGTCACATATCAGGTTGAAAACTGAAAGATCAGAGAAGCAGAGCAGCCAGCCACTAATTCTTACCTTTATGAAATCCTCAGCCAAAAAGAGACCAAGCTCCTATCTCCTTCCCACCTCATCACTTCCTCTCTCTTCCCAGTCATTTCCTGTCTGTGTGTACAGACCTCCAGACCTCTATGGTTAACTAATGGCTAGCTCCACCCTCTGATCTTTAGACAAGTCTTATTTTTTAAAACAAAAATAAAATATCACAGCATTTCCCCTTTTTGTCTAAAATAAGAAAGGTTGTAACTAATGAAAAATTATATATAACAAATACAATAACTATATACAATATATACAGTCAATAATTATATCAACAATGTCTACTCCATTGACTAATTGACTGATTGACTAATTCAGAGAAAATATTCCATATCTATCCTATCTTGCTGAGTCTAAAAGGTTGTATCTAACTCACTTTCTATTCTAACTTATGTTACTAAAACTATCTTTTAATATATATCAACTCTATATACCTTATACCTCACAATGAGTTTCTTTTCTGAATCTGTTAACAAGGAATACTATAACTATAACTATCTAATCTTCAACTCCCTCAGAGACCAGAAAGGAAATAATATTAACCAAGTAAGCAGGGAGTGCAAACAAATGACTTCCAAAAAATGTGAGAAATGACAGAAACAGCTGGCTGTGGACCGTCACCTATGTTATTAGAACATCTTAAATACCATATTCTGTAGACCTCTGAAGTGTTAGAAAATGACCTATCTAAATTATATCTCTGTTTGACATTGAAAATATACTTAATATGATTACAAATTGGATTGTAATAGGTGACTAAGTGCTAACCTGCATTTCTTTATTATCCTAAATAGTGTGTAATAATAACTTCCAAGAACTAGAAATTTGCATTACATTGTTAATGAGTTGTATAGGTACAATACCTTGAACAAGATTAGAATTGAGCCAGGTGGTAGTGTCACACGCCTTTAATCCCAGCACTCAGGAGGCAGAGCTAGGCAGACCTCTGTGATTTGAGGCCTTCGTGGTCTACAGAGTGAGATCCAGGGCAGGCACCAAAAGTACACATAGAAACCCTGTCTCAAAAAACCAAAAAAGAAAAAGAAGATTAGAAATGTATGTACAGTGTGTTCCAAATAAATAAATAAATAAATAAATAACCTTAATTTGCATCAATATACAAAAATCCATATCAATGTAAAATATTTACAACTGGTAGTTGCTTTTTTGTTTAAAAGTAGATTCAATAATCTACCTTTATATCCTATTTCTACATCTGCCTTTTAGAGTAGATTCAATAATCTACCCTTATATCCTATCATCATACTCAATTTTTTTCTTTTCAAAACAAGAACCCTGAATCTAAACCCCTTTGCTCAGCCATTTTTTTTTCTGTCCTTTCCCAATAACAACTTGTAACCAACACCCCTAAACAATGACAAATATCCATAATCCAATGAAAGACCAAAAACAACCCACCACAACTCTTGGGAATATGGACATCACATTCTTAAATTTATTTCCTGCTGTGTGGGGGCATCCACATCTTTAGGGGACCTTGAAAAGAAAAATTGGGGTTAACTCTCAAGTCCGGGGAGAGGTTTCTGTATCATTTGTTGTCTAGTGTCCATGTAATTGGAAACTGCAGGGCTTGTCTCAAATCCTGCCTAGAGTATCTGTGAGGCTGGATTGTATCTCAAATAGCCAACTTGGAATTGTCCTAAGCAGTCTGTAGTCCAAAGCCAATCTTTAGGTGTTTGTTTATTTATTTATTTATTTATTTAGCATAATGGTATTAACATAGTCCTGGTGGAATCATTGTTGTAGGGCCCCATCATCCTTTTGGAGACTTCAAAGGTTACTGTTAGGTGTGGTCATGGTCCACTGCAGAAAACTTAAACATTTAAAATGTTGTATGAAACATATCTCAAAGAGGTTAAAGGATTAAAATTTGTTATATGCATTCAGAGTACAGTTATCTGATAGAGACTCAATCCTGAAATCATGTACAGGAAGCTATATGAAGCCTTTTTCTAGAATTAGTAAGTTGTTTATATGACCATTAATATCATGACAAAAAGTTTAATATTTTGAGATAATATTTATACCTTAAGAAAACCTGTTAAAAATTTAAAACAAAACCAAAAGATTATGAGATTAGTGGCAATAAAATAGTCCCCAAATTTTGTTTTTTCTTCTATCCCATATCAGGTGGCTCTTCTGACATGAGACAAAGATTTTGCATTTTATTTTAACAAGCATGCTTGGGTTTAGAGAAGGAAAGAACCACTCTCCAACTCCAAAGCCAGCTTTAATTTTCAATTGAACTGGGACTACATAAAGACCATTTGCCTTATGTGCCTATAGAGAAGAACAGAAACAAACATTTGGGAAAATTTATGAAATTTTATCCTGTTGGAGATGTGATATACCAATAGGCCAGTTACTCTTTTTCTTGGGACATCGTCTTTGGATGATTCATCCTTTTTCTTCAGATGTCTCACTTGTTCAGTAGTCTTCAGATTTCTTAGCTAGATGCCTTCATTCCAATGAAAAGACAAAAAAAAAAAATTCCTCAACCCTAATTTTGGGGAGGTTCCCTTTTGACAAGTTATATATAATCAAATGAGAAGCACATTTGTTAGTTGTATAAGTTAGTTAAGATTAAATTGTCACATTGTTTGATGAACTATCACTTCTTCTAATTAAGAGTGCTGTGGGATGTTCTGTATGTCAAATGTGTTTTTCTGATTGGTTAAAAATAAAACACTGATTGACCAATAGCCAGGCAGGAAGTATAGGCAGGACAAGCAGAGAGGCAGAGAAGAGAATTCTGAGAAGTGGAAGGCTGAGGGAGAGAGACATTGCCAACTGCTGCCATGACAAAGGAGATGTAAGGTACCTGTAAGCCACGAGCTATGTGGCAAAGTATAGATTAATAGAAATGGATTAATTTAAGATATAAGAACTAGATAACAAGAAGCCTGCTGTGGCCATACAGTTTGTAAGCAATATAAGTCTGAGTGTTTACTTGGTTGGGTCTGAGCAGCTGCGGGTCTGGTGGGTGAGAAAGATTTGTCCTGACCTTGGGCCAGGCAGGACCAGAAAAACTCTATCTACAAAGAGGTCTCTTTTGTTCAAATTGAACCCTTATCAATTTTATGGTATCCATAGATTTTCTTCTCCTTTGGAAACAAAAGCAAAACCCCTTCCACAATGTAACACATACCCTGTTTTCCATTCTGAGGTCAACACATCCTTAAAGTATACAGGCTGATATAATTCTGTAGTTTTTTCTATTATCCAAGGTTTTGCCACAGCTGTCATTCCCTTAAAAAATAGAAAATTAGCATTTAGAAAATTCTATGTTAATACAGCATTATGCAGTCTATTCCTGGGGATCTTTATTACCCCTTTCTGTTTATTAGGCATATCTTTTAGAGTTCTATTTGATACTTCTATAACTGCTTGACCTGTAAGATTGTGTGGTATCCCTGTAATATGATTTATATTGTAATAAGCAAAAAAAGTGATCATTACTAGAGACATATGCTGGAGCATTGTCAGTCTTAATTTGTACAGGTATACCCATGATGGCCATAACTTCTAGGAAAAAAAAAAAAACAGTGGTGTGGTGTACATATTTTAATTTTCAAAATTCTAAAAAATGGAGCACATCCATCTGCCAGGTTTCATTCCTTTGAGTACCCTTTGTATTACTTTCTGCATGTAGTGGAGTTTGGTTATATAAAGAGAAAGTAGGATATTTCCTTATAATTTCCTCAGCTTTTTGTTAAATGATGAAAAAATCCCTTTATAAACCCTTGCTATTGACTACGTCTTTTTCATGAAACTCTGAGGCCTTCAGCACATTTCCTACTAATTTGTTGATCAATTTTTTCATTATCTTATGCTAGAGGGCCTGGCAGACTTGTATGTGATCATATGTGTGCTGCATATAAGAGATGATTCCTATTTCTGATTATTTCTTGTAACTGAATAAATAATAGTCAATTCTGTATCATCTGGTATAAATTTAGCAGTTTCAATATGCAAAACAACTCTTTCTGCATATTGCAAACCAGTAACTATGTCAAGAGGTTCTCTAGAATCCATTAATACCATGAGACTAGCATATAATTTTGACTTTTGGACAGAATGATAAGGGCTTTAAGCCACTTTACTTAAATTTTCTCATTCATAACCTGACTTCCCTGATTTATTTGCATCAGTATAAAATGTAGGGGCTCCATATATTGGTGTTTCCTGCATAATATGAGGAAGGATCCAGTTAGTTCTCTTTATAAATTGAATTCTTTTGCTTTGGGAATATTTGCTGTTAATCCCTCCCAAAAAATTACTGTAAGCTCTTTGCCAAGGTTTACTTTCTGCCCATAATTTGTCAATTTCATCATTAATATAAGGTACTACAATTTATCCTGGGTCTATTCCTGCTAATTGAGAAACTCTCAATTTTCCTTTTAGAATCAACTCAGAGACATTTGCCCCATAAGTTTTTAATTTTTTACTTTGTTTGTTTGGTAAAAAGATCCATTCTAAGCCCATCTCTCCCCCTTGCATTAATATTCTTGTAGGAGAATTGATAGAGAGTAAAATAACCAGAATGCAATCAAGGTCTAGATCCAAATGATCCACATATGCACCCTACAATGTCTTTTCCACTAAAGCCATTCTCTCTCAGCTTTAGCTGATAAGTCTCTTGAAGTATTTAAGTCCTTGTCACCATTTAAGGTTTTGAATACATTACTCGGTTCATCTTTACCCCATTACCTCAGTAGTGGGCTGTAGATTAGAAATGTCTCCTAGCAATCCTTGAAAGGCAGTAAGAGTCCACAATAGATCTCTCCTAATTTGTACCTTCTTCAAACATTCTTTCTAAAGTATCTACATTTGAATCTACTAGTAAAATATTATCCATGTAATGGTAAATTATAGATTGAGGAAACTGCTTATGTATCATTTCCAATGGCTGACTTACAAAATATTGGCACAGGGTGGGACGGTTTAACATTCCCTGTGGGAGAACCTTCCATTGATATCTCTTAACAGGTTAAGAATTATTATAAGTGGGCACTGTTGGGGGATGTCTTTCTGTACATTGTGAATATATGCTGTTCCCATTGGTTAGTATATAAGCTGCTTTGGCCTATAGCAAGGCAGCTTGGAGGCAGGTGGAAAATCCAAGGAGAGAGACAGGAAGGAGAAAGGCAGAGTGTGGATAGATCCCAGCTGCAGCCAGGAGAAGCAAGATGTGAAAGTACTGGTAAGCCATGGCCATGTGGCAAAATATAGATTAACAGAAATGGGTTAAGTTATAAGAGATAGCTATTGAGAATCCTGCCATAGGCCTTAAGTTGATAATTAATATTAAGCCTCTGCTTATTTTATAAGCAGTCACATGACCATGAGGTGCTGGGTGGGACTGGAGGAATGCAGGGCCATGGGACCAGGCAGGACTTGAGAAACCTTCCAGCTACAGGGCACCATGAAGGCAAATTTTTCTCTGTCTATTTCTTGTAAAAATATAGTGAAGAAACAGTCTTTTTAAATTGATAACTAAAAGAGGCCATCTTTTAGGTAATAGACAATGCAAAGGAATTCCAGACTGTACAGAGCCCATTGGCTGAATCACCTTATTAACAGCTCTTAGGTCTGTTACCATTCTCCATTTTCCATATATCTTTTTAATAACAAATCCAGAAGAATGCCAAGGGCTGGTTGATTCTTCAACGTGCTGAGCATTTAGCTGCTCCTGTACAGTTGTTCTAAAGCGTGCAGTTTCTCTGATGTTAAAGGCTATTGCTCAACTCATACAGGTTTGTCAGTTAATCATTTTAAAGGTAGGGCTGTTGATGCCTTTGAAAGTCTAGCAGCTGTTGTGCACTGTTTTTGAACAACCTGAATGGTTATTTTTTATAATACCTTCTAATATTTTTTTCAGAAACATATGTTAATTTATGGTTAGTTTATGATATTGGATGAATATTAAGCTGAGTATTTCATTGCTTTAACAAATCATGTCCCCATAACTTCATTGCTATGTTAGCTACTAATGGCTTTAATTTTCTTATCTGTCCTTCTGGCCATATATGTTCGACCCATCTCATGCTCTGTTTTACATGAGATAAAGTTTTAATCCCTAATAGATGAACATTGACCTCCTGAAGAGGCCAATTTGGATGCTAAGATTCTGGTGCAATTATTGTTACATCTGCACCTGTGTCTATAAGGGCTTCAATGATGACATCATTTATTTGTGCTTTTAATTTTGATCTTTGTTCATTTATAGAAATTTGTCAAAATATCTGCTTCAGGGTTTCTCCTGAATTTTTTGTTCTCTTCTCTATAGCTGTTATACCATCTACAGCAGTATTTTTTTTTTTTTTTTTGCAATAGGCATTAGGTTCTTTAATTGCTCTGGGAAGGAGTTTCTTCTATGATGACAGGAAAGGACTGGACTGAATTTGACATGGGGGCTTGTGTTTTCTGATGGCAAAGTGTTACCTTGTCTGAAACTTGTTGATCTACATTCATTAGTTCAATGTCTGTCTTTGTCAGACCTTATGAATATTCCAGAATGGAGGGGAATTCTCTTTGGGTTATTCTTAGAAAAAACATTGTTTCTAGGAATGCCCTGTTTACAACTCTTTTTAGATGACCTTGTTTGCCACAATTGAAACACCTGACATTTTGATTTTTCTTCAAACCTCTGGAAGTCACCTCTCCTATCAAAGCATCATCATGGTCAAGAAATTCAATATTGGTTGCATTTTGGGTCCATTCTTTCAAGGTGCTAATCTTGCCTTTAAATGCTTAATTACCCTTTTGCATTGTGAACTAGCATTTTCAATAGACAGAGATTCAATTATTATTTGTCTGGCTTCTGAATTTGGTATTATTATATTTACTGCTGACATCAATCTTTGTAAGAAATCAGTGAGGGTTTCTTTTGGACTCTTTATCACTTTAGTAAATGACTTAATTTTCTTTTCTACTTCTTCAATTCTGTCCCAAGTACTTAAAGCTGCTGTACAGCATAAAGACAGGGTGTGTTCATCATATAGAGCTTGCTTTTCTATACTAGCATAATCTCCAAGAAGTTGGTTTTGGCAGATATCCGTACCTCCAACTTTCCACCAAGTCCTCCACTGTAATTGAGGACCAACCTCCAAGAGTACTATATCCAAATCTTTTCAGTATTGGTGAATGCATGTCATGTGAGACTATCACTTCCTTGAATCTCCTTAAATCTAACATTTGCCCAGGAGTCCACTCAGCTTTTGCACAGCTTTGGAGATGTCTATCATTTGGTAATTCCTGTAAGGTCACTGACTAAATTGTAGTTAGTTGTTTGAAAACATTAGGCTGTTACTCTCTAACCTTATAATGCAAAGCTGAAATTGATTCTCCTTTAAATTCCTCTGTCTGGGTCTGAATATCTCTATGATCTGTATTAATAAGTTTATATAAGGCTTGATCTTGGCACTCATAATCAACCAACATTTTTAGAGATAAACCAAGAATTACCAAACTGACAATAAAGATTATCAAAATGATAATTAGCATTATTTCAATCTTGGTTTAGTTGATTATCACTACATTTAATTGTTCCAATCTTAAATCATTAATCATGTAATCATACAGAGACCTAACTCTCTCCATTATAATAGTACTTCCCATTTTTTAATGTGGGAAAACTCTCTCTCTATATCTATCTCTATCTCTCTATCTCTATCTCTAAACTACTTTCCCTCTTTAAGAATTCCAATTGTCACACCAAATATGCCACCAATGATGATTCAGATGATGATGAAAGGGGAAATGGACTGTGGCTGCATAGAACAGTAGAGGTTTAAGGGCAGCCACCTAGTTTGGCAGCAGACTTAGGAGGGGATCCAGGGAAAGCCCACAACCCACTGGAACCTGCTGGGAGAAAAGAAGTAGAAGAGCCAGCCATCTGCATGGGGGAACATGTGAAAGCGGCAAACTCCTGTGGTGCCTGGAGCCCAAATGCCTGTGGAGTGTGCTGCAGAGAGGCTCTAACAGAGAGATCCCAGACCCACTCAGAGGCTTAGAGGAAAAGGAGAGGAGAACCTAGCCAGTGGGATGGTGACTCAGGCTATGTGTAGCTCCAGCCTATGCTGGTGGCTGCAAAGCCACAGGCAAGTGTTTCTTTTGTGAATTTCATGCCCTAAAGTTGGGACACCAGAGGTAGTGCAAATTCTAATTGATGTTAATACTAAAAACCCAGAGGCAGATACTGGGTGTGTGTGTGAAAGTTTAAAGATCAGAGAAGCAGAAGAGCCAGCCACTAGTTCTTACCTCTATGAAATTCTCAGCCAAAATGAGACTGAGCTCCTGTCTCCTCTCTGCCTCATCACTTCCTCTCTCCACTTAGCTACATCATTTCTTATCCATCTGTACAGACCTTCCAACCTCTATGGTTAACTAATGGCTAGCTCCATCCTCTGATCTTCAAGCAAGCTTTATTTGTTAAAAGCACAAGCAAAATATCACAAAATTTCCAAGAAGGACTCTGTTCTAATCAGCATTCTACCTTGGCTATCAGTAAAATGACAGAAATTAATCTTGTTTCAACATAATCCAATGCTATACTGTAATCTTCTGTGTTTATATTGGGCATTTATTTTCAAGCTGAGGATGGTTAGGAGGTACTAGGTCTGTATTTGACTTATTGGTTAAAAACATCACTGTGGAATCATGTGGTCCTGGTTAAAATATCTTCTCAGTTTATTAGATAATAATGCAAATTTATTATTTATTTTTTATAGGTGAGGCCAGGCTAAAAGGTTATATTTTTAAAACAGTCCTTATCTCAAAGCATAGACTCTGAAATACAGTTAAAAGATACAGAATATTTGCTGAAAATAAACCAAAGGTAGGGATAGTGTAAAGATTTGGACAAAACAAAACTCATCATGAATTGACAGTTACTGAAACCAGATGGTAAGTTGTTCTATTTTTCTCTCCACATTCATCTTAGAAATGAAATAATACTATTTCCTTTACATAAAACATGGGCTTCAGATAATTTGCTTAAGCTTCAGTTCTTCACATATACAGGGAAGGGACAACAGACACCATCCTCAGAGAACAATTTTGAGGACTAAGCGAATTAATGATACAGTGTGCTGAGCACATTTCTCTTCTCACAGAAGTGCGATGTAAATATTAAGTCTGAAGAAAATATATTCATTTCATGCCCATTTTTAAAATTAAGCTTTTCATTGTATCATAACTGGAGACTCACATGCAATTCTAAGATACAAGCAGAGAAACACTCTATCTACTTCATTTGTGCAATTTCCATCAATGGATATATCTTGTACCACTATAAGACCACATCTTGTCCAGGATATTAATACTGATACAATCAGGGCACAGCATATTATTATTATCAAAAGAAGTTTTTACTGTCGCCCTTTCATAGCTATAGCTACTTCTACCCTCTCCTTTACCTCTGGTGGTAACAATCTCATTGAATGTAACCTTTAAGAGTAGCCTTTCTTCCTTATCATCATTGTCTTGAAATTAATCTAGGCAGTTGTTCATATCGAGTTCATTCATAGTTATTACTGATCTCTATTCTATGACATAGACAGTCCAGCCTGTTTAATCCATTCACAATTTCCAAAGGAGTATCTGGATTGTTATCTGTGTTTGGCTACTGTTGAGAGTCTATAAATATTTGTGTGGAGGTTTTCATATGGTTGTAAATTTTCATTTCTCTAGAGTCAATGTTCAGGTGCATAGTTGGTTAGGTTATATTGTATTTTTTATCTTTAATTTTGCAGGTGCTGCCAAGATGTTTTAAAGTTAACAAATGACATTTTTGTTGCTGGTTTTTGTTTTTGTTTTTGTTTATTGAGACAGGGCTTCTCTGTGTAGCTTTGTGCCTTTCCTGAAAGTCATTCTGTAGCCCAGGCTGGCCTTCAACTCACAGAGATGTGTCTGCATCTGCCTTCCAAGTGCTGGGATTAAAGGCGTGTGTCACCACCACCCAGTTCAACAAATGACATTTTAAAATTTCTGTAGAATTGAATGGGTGATCCAGTTACTCTACATTGTTCCCATCAGTAATTAAATAGTTGTCCTTAAGAAACATTTTTAACTGTCATGGCTGATAATGAGGATCTCACTTCACAAGAGATATTTTTATAGGCTTTTTTATGCCATCTTTTAAAAACATATCTGCTCATGTCTTTTGGCCATGTTCTAATTCAATTGCTTGCTTTATAATGAGTTTTAAAAAGTCTTACTATCAGACTTTTAGCTTGTTTCAAAAAGGGCTCAGCAATCGAGAGCACCTGCTACACTTGCAGACAGGCAGAAGTGGTTTTCAGCACCCATGCTGGATGGCACACAGCTGTCTGTAACTTTAACAGTCAGAGGTGGTCCTCAGACCCACACTGGCAGGCAGTCAGAGGTAGTTCTCAGACCTACACATTCAGGCAGTCAGAGGTGGTCCTCAGACCTACACTTGCAGACAGTTGAGGTGGTCCTCAGACCCACACTTGCAGACAGTTGAGGTGGTCCTCAGACCCACACTTGCAGACAGTCAGAGGTGGTCCTCAGACCCACACTTGCACACAGTCAGAGATGGTCCTCAGCACCCACACTTGCAGGCAGTCAGAGGTGGTTCTCAGACCCACACTTGTAGACAGTCAGAGGTGGTCCTAAGCACCCACACTTGCAGGCATCAGAGGTGGTCCTCAGACCCATGCTGGATGGCACACAGCTGCCCGTAACTGCAGATCCTTCTGTTAGCTTACATTCTTCAGCTTTCTCCCTCAAAATCATCATTCTACCAAACCTAAGTACTTATTTCAGATCCCCATTTTAATGCTTGACATTTCTCCCAAGCAGCTCCTGGTTTTCAAACTGGGCCTCACCTATCTAAAGATTCTTAATTTCCTATTCAAATTAAACACGGCTCACATTACTTATTCTTGCTCATTACTTGCCAATTCATGTAACCTTGCTGAGAATTTCTCCATAAGTATCATGATGACACCATACATGGTCTGGAAATTTTCTGATTGGTCAGCTGTTTGGGGCAGAATTTGCTCTTTCAATCAAGTATCTGACCTTAAAACTCTTGATTTTCTTGCTTTGTGATACTGCCACAGGCTAATTAAGAGAAAAGAGGTTTGGACAGCTGCTTCCATGAGCCAATTTATAAAGTGTTAAAAATATTAATTTGGTGCTAAGATAATATCTGAAACATACAGAGATGGAGAAAGTTCCATTTAACAAAGTTCTTGTCATAAATTACACTGTATATTTCTAGAAGAAGTGTTTGACAGGCCACTTAAAGTGCTTTCTAGAATGGGCTCTATTATTTGACCCTTAGGTAATCTGTGTGGATCAGGAAGGAGGTTTCACT
Source organism: Onychomys torridus (assembly GCF_903995425.1). Lineage (NCBI taxonomy): Eukaryota > Metazoa > Chordata > Mammalia > Rodentia > Cricetidae > Onychomys > Onychomys torridus. The sequence continues at coordinate 123,423,823 of NC_050448.1, forward strand.
ATCAGTTCTTGTCTGTTGCCTCTTCCAAGCAGAGGATTTAGCCACTGCTTAAATCAGAGATGAACTATCAGTTGAGGAACCTATGTGGAGAAGGGAGAACAATAATCTCTTGGTACTGCCTGTGTCTAAGTCTAGCTAGTGTATATTTTAGGTGATGAGAAACTATACAATGAGGAAGTCCATTCATACCCATGCCCTTGCTAAATGTCTTCTCCACAGGCATCATATTCAGTATGTTCAACATTCTAGTCAGATGGAAAATTGGGATATGTATGTATTTCTTAGCAAACACAGAGGAAATGTTAAAGAACATTCCTAATCATAGGGGAAAATGTACAAAGAACAAAGATCTAGATGTTGCTTGATCTTACATGGATCATGACAATAAAACTGAAAGCAGATAGATCACTGATACATAGCCTATCATATATAGTCAATGTTCTTCAGATAATATCTCAAGTCTTGTGTTCTTAGTTAAAGGTGATAGAGTTGTAACGATCATATTTTCAGGGTTGGGGGTGGCAGTGGAAATGCTCCAGCTTCTCTGAGATGCTAAAAGATCGCCCTCTGACTGCAATACTGTAATGTAGTAGGCATCAAAGCATCAGCAAGAACATGACGGGGCACTGGGAAGATTCTGCTAGCTTTGACTTTCTTCTGCAAAACACATTTACATTTTTCAAATCAAATCAGGGTCTAAAACAAGGCTGTCTTTCAGTTTCAGCCCCAAAGAAGTGACAGAGACAAAATGACTGCAGTGCTCACTCTAGACCACACCAAGAGTTATTGGAATTGGCAATAGGTTAGTCTAAGCACGTGGGAACATTTTCAGATTCACTGACAGTCAAATGCAGAAGTGAAATAATTCTCATTTGCATATTTATTAGAGTGATAGAAAACTCTGTACGTGTGTGTGTGTGTGTGTGTGTGTGTGTGTGTGTGTATGACTATATATGACATCTATGTGTAGTATCTCTGAATCAGGTTTGAATATTTAGTAAGAAGGCAAAGGGATGTTTTTGTACTTTTAGTCTCAAGTCTTTTATAAGTAAAATATTTAACTAAGGTTTCTATTTCTGGCAGCCTGAACTAAATACCACCACATAATCATAACACTACACTAGGTCTCAACTTCTTACCTTAACAATATAGTCATAGTCATCAGAACATTGTCCTCAAGAGAAACTGAGAATTGATATAATTGCACACAGAATTCAGACTAAAAATATCTCCCTTCACCTGAGCATTCCAATCTGATTGGGATCAGTTTTGATCCATGTCATGGGGTAGATAGATCTTTACCCAAACGCATCATCTGCAACTCTACCCACTGCCAAGAACATCTTTCAAAGTCTTCTGTGGCTTCAGTTGTGACTTTCTGAGCTTGATTTGAAAAGCATTTGGGAAATAATGACCTGTCGAGTCCCTGCTACAGTGCCAAGGCAGATTGTGACATGGCATTGAGAGCTAACTTTCACTACACACTTTTGTTCAGTGGCATTTAACCTCAAATAAATGAGAATATAATTATGGTGACATCATAATAGCTGGTCAAGGTGGTAACTTTATTTCCTAAGGTGACTTTTCACAATTTAAGACAGAATGAGCACATTCAGAGTAAACTTGTGTATCCTTTCATTAATTGGAAATCTCCTTGGGTCAACATCCAGTGTTGAAATGTGGGTTGCATTGACTCCATTACTGTAAAACCCTTCATGTCCAGTAACATTTCCAACTTCGATAATGAATGTTTGGGTACCAACACTCACACCATTCCTTGAAATCTTGCCCATTAGCTTACTCTAACATCATAAAATATTAACTGTGTTGTGTGCAGTAAAGAGACCAATAAAACACCATATGTTGTGTGACTAAGCCATTTAAAAGTGACCTAGCATTTCTTCCATAATATTCTATGACTTGCTAGAATTTCAGGTTTGATGTTGTCTAATAAGTATGAAATGATTTTGTTTTTTGCTATGCTCCTTTGTAAACTTTAAGATTCGCCTTTCTCATGAAAAAATATACTAGAAGGTTGGAATAAAACACAATATTCAGAGACTATTCCTTGCACTGCCCTCTCTAGGTCTTCTGTGTGACCAATGGGTGCTTCTTATACAAAATCTAAAAACCATGCTCCATCTGTCTCCACCATCTAAAACATGAATGCTTCTCTAAAGACAAACATGAGCATGGAATAAATAGACACAAAACCACATTTTTCAGAATAACTTCTTGAGGAAGCTAGACTTAGATAAGAGCAATGGAGAAAAATGTCATGCTACAAGATTTTTATTTAAATCCAACATTTGAAGGATGTCAATTTCAAAACTCTGCTTTAAAAATATAGTCTGCTTATTATGGCAAGATTACTAACCTGTACTGGGGCAAATGGAGAGGAGGTAACTATTTATAACCCAAATACAATAAAATACTAGCATGAACAAGCAAAGATATGGTGATATTTACAACTTCTCTTGCTCCCAATACTAATATGTCACCTCCTTTCAGTAATAAACAGAAAAAGACAAAAACAAAACAAGAACATGTGATAAATACATAAAATTAAAGTTGTGTGGTATCTTATTCTCTTTATTATTGCTATTAGTTAAAAACCACAAAGTGGGAACTTTATAAAATCCTGAAGTTTATTTTGCTTGTCTCACAATTCTAGCAAGTTCAGAAACATAGCAATAGGGTCTGCCAAGGACCCCCATGTTTCATTATAGTTAGCATGGTACAGGAGGAAAATAGTTCATTTGTATAAAAAAGTCACTCCTGCAAGAGATATCCCATTCTTGAGGAGGCTGCTTTAATTCATTCCTAAAAGGGACTCCTTCTGAGAAGCTTCCCCAACACCAATACTTTGGGATCCAAATTTCTAGTTTACTCTTTTGTGATGCACATTCAAATCATAAGAACAATTAAGTATGCTTCTGAGGAAATGTGGTTAATATCTCACCACTAGGTCAAATATTCTATGAACACTCAAATAAGTTTCATTTGTAGATGAATTTCTAAACAGTCTTATTAAATAAGAAACACAGAGCCAAATACAGAGGTAATAGCCTAAGAGATCAGAGAAATAGCAAATAACCATGACTAGCTTTAAATTAACACCACGCTGTAGCTTTCCTAGAGAGCTTCTTTTTGTCTAAACTTCGATTTTATTGCCTTCCTGTTCTGCCTCCTCATTGGCTCCTAGCCCAGCCACATGACTTCCTTGTCACTGCCTGTCTATACAGACCTTCAGGTCTCTATGGTTGGTACTGGGATTAAAGGCTTCTGTCACCATGCTTGGCTGTGTCCTTGACCACACAGGGACTCTGCCTGCTGTGTGACTGGATTAAAGGTGTGGGCTTCCACTGCCTGGCTTCTGTTTATGGCTTGCTATGTGACCTCTGATCTCCAAACAATCTTTATTTATTAACATACAAATAAAATATCATATTTCAGCACAAATAAAATATCACCACATTCAGTCTTTGAATGCAATTGAACAACTCTTCGAAAACAGGTACATCTGAACATTAGTTTTCTGCTTGAGTGGACCTAAACTCTCATTGTCTGTAAAGGGAGAACATTAAATCCAGGAATCATAGACACAGGACTAGGTATGCATGCCGTGATGGGGTTAGTCTGTGTTCAGTGTTCAGATCTTGGACAGAAGACTTGAAGAATAGGGGAGGAGGAAGAACAGGCAATGTTTCAATCTTAAATAGTTTGTTTCTTTGAAAATGAGCAGCATACACTGTCCACTCTCCTCATGTCAGAAGGCCACTCATGCTTCTCCTCCCCCTTAAGTCGGTTTATGAATGCTGTATTAGTGATGACTTGATCTATTGAGCAAAGATAATAAAAATTCAATAAAGTTCAAAGATGAGCAACCAAATACCCATTTTTAAAATAGATTTCTCTGTAACAAAAGAGCTCCATAACTGAGAAGATAAGTTAATATATAGATCACTTACAACGGAGTCCTCCAACTCACTCTGCAAGCTTCTTGTTAAATGGTGCTTCACTCTCACCACCTTCCTACAAAGGGACCAGAAGTGAGATGTGGAGAGAGATATTTATAAAGAGTTGAGCTGCTTGGTGAAAACTAACCTGTGGTATGTGAAATATTGTAGGGGAATAAAAAGCAGTTCAAATTGCCTTGTTTTTTTACAACATTTGGAAAGTTAAGGCTCCATACAATTTTTAGTTACATTCTATCTTCAATAAAAATAGACTTCAACCTAAAAATTCCTAAATACATACAGCTGTTTGGTGTTATTTTTGAGGCTTCTTTTTTCTATAGCATCGAGCGATCACATGGCACTCTATGCATTGATTCTGAGATGAACTCAGTTTCCACACATCATTCAACAGTTCACGAAGGTTACAGGAAAGGTGGAGAAACAGATCAAAAGAGACTGTAGTGGTCCAGTAGATTGGCATGAAGTGCCATACAGCTATCTACTTAGGACAGCATCAATACAGTTCTGTTCAGTGCCCTTGTTAAGAGGGGAGAAAAGGGGACACCCTAGGTTAGGAGATTTGGGAGCATTTAAATTTCTTATTACTCTATTACTCTCTTTGTACATCTTCATGAAAAGAAATGAATTCTCATTAAAATGAGAACATTTTAATTTTAAATGCACAAAATTAGCCCTTTATAGAAAATGACCCTTATTCTCAAGCATTTGGAAATGTCACCTCTTAAATGCTGTGAACAGCACTCTGAACTTGTTCACCTGTGGACCACACTCTGAATCCAGAGTTCAAAGCAAGACATGTGCAGCTCTCGAGACCTCAGTGGCAGACAGAGAATCAGGTGGCAGGCTTGCCACACAATGCACTGCAAGCCAAAGCCTCCCTCAGCAAATGCCATTTGCTCTTGGCTTTGCAGAACAGTCCACAACGGCCTGGAGTAGAGCAGGAAGGTGAGCATTGTCCCTCACTTTACCCACAACTTCTGAGATTATGTTACTGTTGATTCTACCCTGATCTGTTTTTCTTTTCATTTTCTTTCCTTTTCTTTCTTTCTTTCTTTTTTTGTGAGGGGGAAGGAGAAACTTTTCTTAAACACTTCTGTAATTGATAGCTACACCAGCAGTAACTATGCTTATTCTGTGTTATGCTGTATGTTCTGTATGTTCTGTGTGTTGCTCTGATTGGTTAATAAATAAAACACTGATTGGCCAGTAGCCAGGCAGGAAGTGTAGGCGGGACAAGCAGAGAAGAGAATTCTGGGAAGAGGAAGGCTGAAGCAGAGAAATGCTGTCAGCCACTGCCATGAGAACATGTTAAGATACTGGTAAGCCACGAGCCACATGGCAACTTATAGATTAATAGAAATAGGTTGATTTAAGATCTAAGAACAGTTAGCAACAAGCCTGCTACAGCCATATAGTTTGTAAGAAATATAAGCCTCTGTGTGTTTACTTGGTTGGGTCTGAGCAGCTGCGGGACTGGTGGGTGAGAGAGATTTGTCCTGACTGTGGGCCAGGCAGGACCAGGAAAACTCTAGCTACAGTGTTATTTTGAAACTAGGTTTCAAATTGATATTGCTCAAAGACAAAACTGAATGAAATCTGGAACAATTGGAATAAACATTTCTGTCCTACTAATAAAGCCAGTCTGTGGTATTAGTGTTCTATTGCAGGTATAAATATTTACCCCAAACCTATAGTATCAAAGAGAAACTTATACACAGATCTAATGAGCTAAGATGTAGATATCAGCAGAACCCAGTACCTTCCCTGATACTCAAGAGCAATGTCATATGTCTTCACTGTGAGCAAACTTGCCAAGTCCCTTTTACTATGGAAGTGGTGCTCTGACAGGCTCTGAAACTGACATGTGTATATGAGCTGCAGTAACAACATAGTCAAAGTTGTCTGCTCAGCATCTGAATCTTTTTTTCTCTTAAAAGTTTTACTTATTTCTGTTCTTTTTATATGTGAATGATTTATATACATGCATGCCTACACACATGTGCATGCGGTACCCACAGGGGCCTGAAGAGGGCATTGGATCTTCTAGAACAGGTGTTTCAGGCAGTTAAAAGCTGCTTTGTAGATTCTGGGAACCAAATCCTGGTTTTCTGCAAGAGTGGCAAGTGTTTTAATTGCTGAACTATCTCCCCAACCCACACCGGAAGCCTTGAAATCATCTGTAGTGTATTGTAAACTGAGGATCACATAGCCTCGCCTATTCTTAATATTCCAAACACAGTTTTATGAAAAGCTCCCCAACTTTGTCAAGCTAAAACATACTTAAGCCTTGAGATTGTTTCAGTTTTAATATGAGTCAAACCAATAAATGTGACTTTCAAAGACAAATATATATTTACTAGGTTTTATTTATGAGAGAATTAGATTTAAACCTAGAAAAGATACACCAGGATGATTTGAAGCCAACCAGCCAGTTACACCTTATATAAAAAGGAATCATTTACAGATTCTCAACAAATTTGAGGTTTTAAAGGCTAAAAAACTAAATACTGTTACCACAAATATCATTAATGACAAGTTATCGTGTATTTAAACCAAATTTATTATCAAAGAAGCCATGGTTAGTAAAGATAGACATTTTTAGCGAAGGTAGCATAGAATTTAACAATAGATCATAAAGAACTGGTTTGGTTTGATTATTCATTTTTATGAATTTTGGGTTTATGTTAAGTTTTTATCTCTTTAAAAATATATATATGGGAACAGACCTTACCTGGCTATTGGAAAAAAAAACAAAAACAAAAAACCTTTACAAGATAGCATTTTATTTAGGAAGTAATTGCTTTAAAAATAGATTTTTTTATGGAAAGGAAGCTTGTAAAGGCCTAAAAGGCTGGGTGATTCCAGGAATACAGCGTATCAGGCTGCAGTAAGATCAATATTAGTTGAAATGCAGTTTTAAATCATTTTGATATAACTAATACCTGTGTGTTGAATATTTCTCCTGGCAAAATATTCCAATGTTATATCTAAGAATAATAGCATCAGCCTGGAACTCCAGCCTACTTGGCAAAACTTCATTCCCTTATTTTGAAACAAAATGCCTTTGTGATTTCCATTGAAAATTGCTTCTTTACCACCCAATGTTCTCTGGGCTGCTCAGTGACTGTTGTGTTACAAAGCAGAGCCATGGCTCTGTGAGGGAAAATTGAATGACTGGTTATAGAAATGAATACGTATGTGCCCAGAATGCCTGCAGTTACAAAGTCCCGTATGAAGCCATATCTATTCTTAAGACTTTTTAGGTCTTTAATATCCACGTCATAGCCACAAGGAGATAATTCCCCCTAGTTCTTTTGTGACACCTGTCACTCTCTACATTTTGGAACATGATTGCCTTCCACCCTGAAGAAGCTAGCTAGCATAGAGGAAACTATTTCAGTGTCCACCTTGGACAGCTTAGAGATACTTGATGGTTAGATGTATGTGATGACACTTGTGCATTCATACATCTATGTCCAACTAGGAATCTGCTGCCTTGTGCCACTAGCTAGCACTTGTGTCAAGCATATATATGTATACATATCTACATACACACATATATATTTGTGAGAGGGGGGTCTTGCTACTGTTGTCTAAACTGGCCTTGACTTGTAGGTCCTTCTCTGTCTATATCTTGAGCAGATGGAACTACAGGGTGTATCACTGCTCTGGCACACCTCAATGTATTTTTTTAAATTTATTTTTTAAATAAATACTTTTTAAATTTATTATATTTGTGTTTTAATTTTACATATCAGCCATGGGTTACCCTGTCCCCCCACCTCCCGCTCCTGCCCCCACCCTCACCTTTCCCCCCTCCCTTCCCCTCCATTCCCATCTCCTCCAGGGCCAAGACTCCCCTGGGGATTCATTTAATCCTAGTGGATTCAGTACAGGCAAGTCCTGTCCCCTCCTTCCAGGCTGAGCCAAGTGTCCCTGTGTAAGCCCAAGGTTCCAAACAGCCAGCTCATGCACTAAGGACAGGTCCAGATCCCACTGCCTGGATGCCTCCCAAACAGTTCAAGCTATTCAACTGTCTCACTTATCCAGAGGGCCTGATCCAGCTGGGGGCTCCACAGCCTTTGGTTCATAATTCATGTGCTTCTATTCGTTTGGCTATTTGTCCCTGTGCTTTTCCAATCTTGGTCTCAACAATTCATGCTCTTATAGTCCCTCCTCTTTCTCGACAATTGGACTCCTGGAGCTCCCCCTGGGGCCTGGCTGAGGATCTCTGCATCCACTTCCATCAGTTATTAGATGAGAGTTCCAGCACGACAGTTAGGGTGTTTGGCCATCGGATCACCAGACTAGGTCAGATCAGGCTTTCTCTTGACCATTGCCAGCAGTCTACAGAGGATGTATCATTGTGGATTTCTGGGGACCTCTCCAGCACTCTGCCTATTCCTGTTCTCATGTGAGAGCCCCGCAACTAGGTCCCAGCTCTGGGCACCAGCCATTCTGGGGAAGCCCTGCCCAACTGGGCATCAGCCACTCTGGGGAAGACCTGCACAACTGGGCCCCAGGTTCTGGCCATAGGGCAGGACTCCCCCATTCCCACCGAGAAGATTCCTCCTCTCCAAGACCCACCAGTGGACCCTACAACCTCCACACCCTGCCCCCACACCCATCTGCCCAAGACCCCAGCCACTTCCTGAGACTCAGAAACCAGTCCCCAGCTCCAATCAGCCCCCAGAACTCCCATCTGGACCAGAGAGATCCCAGTCACTTCTGGAGACTCAGAAACCAGCCCCCAGCTCCCATCCGCCCCTGGAACTCCCATCTGGACCAGAGCCCCCAGCTACCATGTGCCCCAGAACTCCCACCTGGACCACAGCTTCCATCCTGCCCCAGAACTCCCGTCTGGACAAGAGGAGCTCCCATCTGCCCCCGGAACTCCTCCCATCTGGACAGGAGGAGCTCCCATCTGTATTTTAACTAGTTAGACGAATGCTGGCATTTGCTAAAGGCTGTGCTGTGCTCTTATTGCCTGTCTGTACTGTCCATTTCTGAACAAGTGCTTTTCAATACAGTCTGTTCATAGTATGGCCAATGTAACTAAACAAAAGTCCTTAGTATTATTAAAACGCCAGTAGGATACAGCACTTTTGGGATAGTGGAATGTGGTCTGTAAATCATCCCATAGTCCCTGCCTTCCCATAGCCTGACCCACAAAGCAATAAAACAGTAAAATCTGCTAAAGGTAAATTTTGGAAATTCCAGAAATTAGCAAAAGTCCTGAAAAATAGGAGTGCTTCTCCAAGAAAAAAAAAAAATTACTCTCATAATAGTAATTGGGTTTATGTTATTTGAACTTTGCTTTTCCTTTATCCTCAGCTCTACAGAATCTTTGCACCCAGCAGCCTTGAAATCCTAGTATATGTGGAAACCAGAAGGGACAAAAATACAGGAAGGACAAACCAGGTCCAAGTCTGAGAAGGGCCCATCTGTAGAGCACAGGTACTATTAACCTGTTAGCTTCCTGGAAAACTCTGTTCATAGGATCATGTCATTATCTGGTCTGTATGGGAACTACCTCTTCAGGAAAAGACCTATCCCCAAAGTGTTTATAGAAAACATTCAGCAGAAAGCCTTGAACAGTACAGCTGCCTAAGGCTGCAATACCAGTTCAAGCAAACAGCAGCCTGGATAAAAAAATTTAAAGGAAGATCTGGAGTATACAAGAAGACTGTAGGGCTTTGAAAGCTCTGACAGTCCCAGGGTGGCATAAGGACATGCACATATGCACAGCTGAGCACAGGCCCAGGAGAGGGCAGAGACAGCCACAGTCTCTAGCCATTGGCCGAAGGAGACTTCCCCAGTATAACATGTAAAGGAAAATGTGAGGTTATAGTATCCATCTGTGCCGTGCTAGACCCCAGATAGACTCTTCAATCTGAAGTGAAAGACAGCTGGGGAAATATGACCAATGAACTCACTGATCCTGATGATAATCACAGAGAGATTTTGTCAGCTACATGCTACAGGGAACACAAACTTAACCCAAGAGAGTAATGAACTTCAAGCAGTGACAACACCAAACTACAAGGCAGAGGGGATGATGACTTCTATATTTATCATGTGATGGAGTTCATATCTGAAATTCTCAGGCTTTTTGTCTGTCCATGGTGCTCAGTGGTAGAAAGCTATCTTAGCATGTCCTAGGTCTGACTCTCAGTCCAAATAAAAGAAAACAAAGACAAGGACAGGCAGTGGTGGCACACGCCTTTAATCCCAGCACTTGGGAGGCAAAGGCAGGTGGATCTCTGTGAGTTCGAGGCCAGCCTGGTCTCCAAAGAGAGTTCCAGGAAAGGCACAAAGCTACAGAGAAACCCTGTCTTGAAAAACCAAAACAAACAAACAAACAAAGAAAAAAACAAAACAAAACAAAAAAAACAAGGATAAATAAAATATTGTTTTCTCATCAAAACCATGAAAATAATACATAAACAAGAAATTATTGTCCATTTAGTAAAGGAAGCATATCCAAACTGTTCCAGGTACCAGGTGCTGAACTTGTTACAGGAGAGACATGAAATATAATCAAAGGGAATTAAATGTGAATAAATTTTAATATCAGCTATACACAGCATATCCATGAATGAATGGGAACGATGAAGGACCAAACAGAGATATTAGAGGGAAATGCACAATCAACTAAATAAATGTTAGACATTCAAATTCACAAATCTGATTCTTGAAAATCATAGTTAAAATTAATACCCTTAAAAACTCAACAAATTCATAATAGTGTAAACCTAAGAGGTTGAGAGTTTAGCACATCTTGGGGAAACTGCTGTTGTCAAAGGTGAAGAATCACAAAGGTTGAAAAACAAGAGAAAGACTATCCAGTAAGAGTAACTATCCAGTAAGTTGAGTTCTCACTGTAAAAAATAGGGAAAAAATTCTTCATTAAAAAAAAAAATCCAACCATGGCTTAAATTATAGTAGGGGGGGGGTGGCCCTGAAGAGATGGCTCAGTAGTTAAGAACACTTGCTGTTCTTGCAAAAGACTTGGGTTTGCATTCCCTGTGGTGGGATACCTTGCTCAGCCTTGATACAATGGGGAGGGGCTAGGCTCTCCTTCAACTTGGTATGCCAGACTTTGTTGACTACCATGGGAGGACTTACCCACTCTGAGGAGTGGATGGGGGTAGAGTGGGAGGGAGGTGAGGAGGCGGGAGAAGGGGAGGGAGGGGGAACTGGGGTTGGTATGTAAAATGAAAAAAATATATATATATATATTAAAAAAAGATAGGTAGGCAAATGAAAGAGGGTGACAGGTTCACAATGAAGCAAATAAAGAATGTCATCCAGGAATTCTGTCTGTAGCATCAGAGGACAGGGCTGTAGCTAGCAGACTCACATGATGATAAATACTCAGAGGAGCCATGTAGGCTGAATAGAAAAGATACAAGACAGCAAATTTACTCCCCAAATAAAAGACTCAGTAAAGTTAACTACAACTGTAGACCTGAATGGTAGCACAAATATATTTATTTGTTTGTACTTTTCTTCTTATGCTTTGAAAATCAAGTTCAGCAAAACAACATTTATAAACCTATGCTGACAAGTTTATAATATGTACTTTTGTAATTTATATTACTATTTCAGCACAAAGGTGTAAAGAGAGCTTCTGTGTGCTAATGCCCTTCAGTACTAATTGAAAGTAGATTGTCTTGAGTTTAAGACACTAATTTAGTTCTTAGTCAACCAATCAGGAAATTAATAAGTCTAAAGATACAAAAATACAGTTAAAGTGATACACCAGACAATGACTTGTTGACAGAAAGGAATGAATGGAGAACAGAGATAACAGCTGTGGAGAGCAAACAGAAAACTGCATATATGAAGCACACTATGAGAAATTATACTAAATATAAATGTATTAAAGGTACATTAAAACAGACTTGAAAAATGCACAAAACGCATAGATATTGCTTTTCACATTAAGGAAAAGAGAGGATAAAAACAAAGATTAAGAAAAGATACACCACATACACACTAACCACAGGTCTGGACTGACGAAATTAGTAACGAGCCTAAATATTTAGTAACACAGGTATCAATAAGACAGAGATCAATCATGTCATCCACATATATATTTCATAACATGTCATGCATGTGTACATAATTAAGTTGATATATGTAAATATATTATATGTTATTAAGTTAACATATTATGTTAATACATAGATAATTCACAAAATTTTACAGGTTAAAATAAGGCCTGAAACTACTTCAAGTGAGAAATGACTACATTGCTAAAAGAGATAGACAACTCAATGACAGTTACTGAAGACCTAGACCCTGCACGTTCAAAAGTCTTTAGAATTATGCAGAAGCTCAGCAAAGATGGAGACATCACCCAGAACTAACAAGTATCTATTGACTCTAAAGCTAAAGGAGAACATTCCATCTTAAATGCATGCAGAAAAATGGTTCAGGATGATAATGTGGTCTGCCATAAAAGCACCTTTCACAAACCAAGGAAGATTGAAATCATTCAAGGTGCCTTTTTCTAAAAAGAGTGAAATTAAATAAGAAATCAATAATGGGACAATTCAGGAAGTTGCAGTGAGATAGAAGTTAAATAACAGTCTCTTAAATAATCAGTAAGTCACAGAATAAATCACAAAAAATTTGAAAAGACATTGACATAAAAATACAAAACCAAAACTAGGGAATGCTACTGTTAATATTTATCGGTGAAAGTAGAGGTGTGAATACCTATATTAAAATAGATATGCCTTATTCTAATAAGATAGACCTCCACCTTAGAAACTGGTTAAAAAGACTGATCAGGATGGGGAAAAGAGCTAATATTCAAACAAGAATTAACTCAGGTGAGAGAAAAACAAATGAATACTAAAAGGTTTTTTGCTGACCTATTAAACCAAGTAAGAAGACAGAGAAACTCAAACAACAAATCAGGACGAGCCTTGATATGTAGGTCAGGGAAAGATCTCTTGTTTAACATGTTTTTAGTTTCAACCCCAGCGCACATAAACAAATAAGCCAACACACAAGGGAATGTAAGGCCCAAAATCCTAGATAGTAATTCTATCAAACATTAAGATAAAATAACTTAATAATTATTCTTCACATAGTTGTTTGGAGGAAGAGAGGGACTGCTTCTCAATTCATTTTATTTAATCAGTATTTCATACTCAATCCACACAAATATATCACACACACACACAAATCCTGACTATTCACAAAAAATTTTTCCATGATGACATATACAAAATTTCTCAAAAATGTATGTAATGAATATTAATATAATCTACCAAATCACAATGTTCAACTCAGAGCTGCAAACATGAAAGTTACTTTAACATTCAAATGTCTATAAATGTTATCACGCCACATGCAGTGGGTTCAATATTTGGATATAAGGTACCTGTGATGCAACTGCGTTTGGAAGGTGTTTCTGCAGATGTAAGCAAGAGATATTAAATTAGAACTTAGTGGATTAACTGGGTGGCCTCTAAATCTAGTAATTAGTGTTCTTGTGGATAAAGAGAAAGAATCGAGGCACAGAACAGAGGGGAAAGAAGGAGAGAAGAATATAAACCCAGGGCCACAGAGTCAGATATTAGAGTTATGTAACCACAAGGACAACTAGACTTGCAGGAGCTGGAAGAACTGCACAGGAGTCTTTCCTCCTTAGAACATTTGGAGGATGTATATTTCCCCTGACACCTAGTTTTTTTACTTTGGCCTTAAAAACTTGGAAACTTTTATTGTCTCAACCCAAAAGGTAAGTTCATAGGAATTTGCTGCAGCAATCCTAAGAAAATAATCTACAATGATAATAAAAACTGTTTTATCATCTCAGTAAATACTTAGAAAGATTTGAAACTATCAGATGCCTTTTTATTATAAAAAATACTCAACAGTATAGAAAAAGAAATGGAACTTTCCAATTAGCAAAAGATGTGGGAAATATGCAATTGACATCATACTTTGTGGTAATGACTGGATGCTTTGCCTTTAGGTTTAGGGACGAGATGAGGACATCTGTTTTTTGTCGCTTTAATGTGACATCAGGCTGCAAGTTCCAGTTGGGGAAATTACAAGAGATACAAACAATACAAGGCATTCAGTTCATGAAGATGCAAAACCATCTTCCTTTTCAGAAGAAGTCATCTGTGTGGAAAGTCAAAGGAAAGAACCAAAACAAATTCAGCACAGGAAAGACATGAGATCACTACATAAAACTGATGGTATATGCTTCCTCTGAACAGTTTCAATAAAAGACCAAGGAAACTATCATTCACAGTAGCATTCATAATGAGTTCAGTAAAAACTACAAAACATATTGAAAGAAACTAACAAGGCTACTCAGAAAACTCATCCCATTTTCCTGAATCTGATAACTTAGTATTGTCAGGATGCCAATATTCTCTAAATCGAGTTATAGGGGTAATCAACCACTTTATAATTGGATTCAAGGCCTGTTCCACAAGAAGAATTTCATGTTTGGTACTATAAAAACACGCTTAAAGACCCATGACTAGAGAGCTCATAGGCCCTAGGGGAAGACTACACTAGTGGTATTTGGCCCTCCAAATATTTATATTATTTTCCATTTGTTTGTCATAGAAGCTTCTTTCTCAGTGAATAATAACTAATACAAGAGACCCACAACCAGTCAAAGTGGTGAAAATAAGTTACTGAGTACTCCACTAAAGATGGGTCATTGACATTAACTCTGTTAGTTAGGGTTTCCATTGCTGTGAAGAGGTACCATGACCATGGCAGGCAACTCTTATTTAGTTAGGGCTGGCTTACATTTCAGAGGTTTAGTCCATTATCATAATGGCAAGAGCACGGTGACAGATAGACAGGCTGCTGTAGAAGGCACTGAGAGTTCTACATCTTAATCTTCAGGAAGAGGAAGGAGACTGTTTAGCACAGAGAGCATAGCTTGAGCATTTGAGAGTTCAAAGCCCACCCCTAAAGTGACACACCTACTCCAATAAGGCCACCCCTCCTAATAGTGCCATTCCATATGGGCCAAGCATTTATGCACATCTATGGGGGCCATTCCAATTAAAAGTACCATACTCCCTTAATCCAAGGTACAAGGAACATCTTTTAAAGGGGACAAAAAGAAAATAAGAGCTTGACGATGAGTGGAGGACTGTAAAATGCTATCTTCTGAAGTGCCATGGCTGATGTACACATCAACTCACAGAAGACATGGTTGCCTTCACAAGATCTATAGAAGATTAAGCCTAGTCAAACTTTCAGCATGGGTGGAAGGGGCTTCTGAGGCCCTTTTCTTTGGGGATGGAGATGCTGGTAGTTTACTCATATCCTGGTGGATGGAGTCATCACTAATTGACTCATAGAGTTAATAAGATAATCTGGGATAGAGAAATCATTCAGTGGCTAGAGTATTTACTACTCTTATAGAGGACCAAACTTCAATTCCTAGCACCCACATCTGGCAGCTAACACCTGTATATAATTCTAATTCTAAGGGTTTGACATCTTCTTCTGGATTCTGTAGATACCTGCATTCACAGGTACCTACCCATATACCAACAGACATATACACACAATTTAAAAAGATATTAAATCAGCAGGGAGACAGGTTGCAGGGGCTGGAAAGCAGTTGAAGTGAAGTAATGAGGGGTACTTGTAATTAAATGCATTGTAATCATGGATGACATTTTCAAAGCATGAATGTTAAATATTTATAAAGATGTCTAAAATGACAATAGAAATAAAGTAGATCTAGAGACTTCAAGTATAGAAAAAAATCAGCAAGAGGGATGTATTAAAAATATTGAAATAGTAGGAAAGGAAGTTATAATGTTTAAAACTAAATACCCAGTCTTAAAACATCTTAAAGGATTACACACTTAGATATCTTTGACTCTTCTGTTTTGATCTGTAGTTCTAATCTAACACATAGTTTGTTTACACTCTCAAAGCATAACATCACTCATAGAATTTTATTGGTCTTTACCCTTTTACTTTTTAAAATGTTTTTTATTTTATAAACATCAAATATATCATGCCTGAAAATGACTAAGATATAATAATATACATTTCTTTGTGCATTCAAATACACAAGTGTTTTAATTTTTAAAATTATTTAATAAATATTTATATATTATTTTATGCATATGTATATGTGGGCCTGACTGTATGTGTAGTGTGTGTGTACAGTCATCCACAGAGGCCAGAAGAAGGCATTATAGGTGTTTATGAGTTACATGTGGGCTCTGAGAACTGAACCCAGGTCTCCTGGAAGATTACCAAGAGCTCTTAAACCCTGAACTATCTTTCCAGCCCTTAAAATTGTTAGGTATATATGAAATATATAATAATTTAAGGTGGATAAGTAATAGTAAGTGTTCTCTGACAAATATTAATCCAGACATTTGAGGGGGAAATTTCAGTCCTTAGGTGAATGAAGATATGGCCAACAAACTAGCTCAGTAAAGATGCATCTGTGTACGTGATGGGAAAAATGGGCCTCAGCACACTGCGCTGGATGAAGAAAGTGCATATTTACACCTGCCAGGAGTCATTTGTGTGAAATTGCTCTGTGAATGCCTTTGGGATTAGCTTTAATCCCAAAGTTTTTCAAATTGAAAACATAGCTGAAAACTTCTGACTTAAAAGCGGGAAACTATCAGTTTTTATTATCTAAACATAGTGAATATCATTTGGCTTAAAATGACTTATTATATGGAGAGTCAATAAATGAAGTGGATGAGGCAGAAGCCAAATTTAATAAAGAGTAAATTAAGTTCAAGGAATTCAATAAGTAGTAGGAAATAGTTGTGCTGTATTGTCTCCACAGATGGATTAAATTCAAGATAAAAAAAAGACAGCCCCAATGATGCCTAAACCAGGAAGCTAACAAGACAAGCATCTTGGGCCATGTGCAATTAGTGGCCCGCCAGATTTCATACAATGCATGGCTTTAATCCCATGCCCTTCCAAGCCTCTACTCTGAAAGGACATTGGGTTAATTGAGATTCATGTGCTATAACAACTCTGAAGCATAGAAAGGTAGGCTAATCACACTTAACAGCGTGTTTTGATGTAAATGGCTGGACACAGCTATCAAGCAAAAATGGTTCCCATATCTTCAGGAAATAGCTCTTTAATTGTACAGTGGGAATACTGCAGAGGGGATGACAGTGAAAAAGCCAGTGTCAGTTATCTCTTGGGTTTATGCTTCATCACTTACTGTGTAAGGCCATGCAACTACTCTGTGGTGTTATGAAGTTAAGGTTTATGAATGTGCAGAGCCTTTGAGTAAATTCCCAATACAAATGCAATCCTATTTACTCATTTAGCAAACACTGTCATAACACAACCTGTCAGGTTCAGGTGTGAATACTTTGAAAACATTAGTTTGCTTAATTCTCAATACAAGTCTATTAGATAAGTATTGTCACTTTGCATTTGAAGGAGACTGTACAAAAGTTTAAATAACTTGTTGACATAGCAATCTGAAGTGATTTGTAGCTTAACTGCTTTGATACTGCACGTACCAAGCATAAACGGAAATGCTTTGCATGACATTGAATTCTGGATAGCAAGTTTTATAAGGGAGGACTTCGGGGAGAATTTAAGTGAGATATCAGAGAGAAAGAGAAAGAAAGAGAAGACAGGCATGCTGGAGGCAGGTATGAGCCTGTTCTCTTTGGGCGTATTTGTAAGAGATTTAAATAAAGCCAGGAAGCACACATTCAACTGTGGACCCTAAAATGTTTGAATATGAAACTTAAATGTTTGCAGTTACTTCAAAAGGGAAAAAGCTGATCTCATCTTAATTCATGGAAAATCATATTACCCACTCACAAATGAAACTTAGCAATGAAGGGGCACACTCCTCCAAATTCATTCCCTGTCACTGAATTAATGTTGGATATGGCTTTTAAATAACTCATTAGTAAAACTCTAATTCAGAAATACTTGGAAGGTTTGGTGCATGAGGAAAGCATTAAATGTTTTAGGAACCACACAGGCAAACACTATTCATTATATCCAGGCTCTTTCATAATAGTAACATAAACAACAAATGTCACATCAATGTTCATCATAAATCAATGCACCTTCCTGTGGCACTGCCATGCCCCTATTTACACAGAACTTTCAGGGAAGAATGCTTGAAATCATAAGGAGCTCCTCCAAAGTAAAAACGAGGTAGCTGGGCATCTGTCATGAGCATGGACCTAGAAACGGAACCGTTTAGTAAAGGGAGGATGATCTGAACATTGGAGGAGGCAGTGGTTTGTGATGGAAAGATGGGAGGAAAGACATTTTTAAATAGGTAGAAAGGGTGTAAACAGACACTAACAGTGGGGACTCCAAAATTGGACTTTCTGGGTTTTGATGCTACATGAGGAGTTGGGGCAAAAAAATGTCACAAAATATGGTACATATACACAATGGAGTACTACTCAGCAGAGAAAAACAATGACATCATGAGGTTTGCAGGCAAATGGATGGATCTAGAAAAAATCATCCTGAGTGAGGTAACCCAGACTCAGAAGGACAAACACGGTATGTACTCACTCATAGGAGGATACTAGATGTAAAACAAAGATGACTAGACTGCTACACTACTCCAGGGAGGCTACCTAGAAAACGGGACCCTAGGAAAGACCCAGGGATCACCCAATGACAGAGAAATGGATGAGATCTACATGAACAACCTGGACAACAGTGGGAGTAATGAAGGGCAAGATTTGAGGGAAAGAAAGCTTAGGGGAGCAGGAGATCCCAGCTGGATCAAGAACAGAAAGGGAGAACGAGGAATAACAGACCATGATAATGAAGACCACATGAGAACAGGAATAGGCAGAGTGTTGGAGAGGTCCCCAGAAATACACAATGATATATCCTCTGTAGACTGCTGGCAATGGTGGAGAGAAAGCCTGATCTGACCTAGTCTGGTGATCAGATGACTAAACACCCTAACAGTCGTCTTGGAACTCTCACCCAATAACTGATGGAAGTGGATGCAGAGATCCTCAGCCAGGCCCCAGGTGGAGCTCCAGGTGTCCAACTGCTGAGAAAGAGGAGGGACTGCAAGAGCGTGAATTGTTGAATCCAAGATTGCAAAAAGCACAGGGACAAATAGCCAAATGAATAGAAGCACATGAATTATGAACCAACGGCTGAGGAGCCCCAGCTAGATCAGGCCCTCTGGATAAGTGAGACAACTGAATAGCTTGATCTGCTTGGGAGGCACTCAGTTTGTGGGACCAGGACCTGTTCTTAGTGCATGAGCTGACTGTTTGGAACCTTGGGTTTACACAGGGACACATGCTCAGTCTGGAAACAGGGAACAGGGCCTGCCTGTACTGAATCCACCAGGTTTAAATGAATCTCCAGGGGTGTCTTGGTCCTGGAGGACATAGGAATGGAGGGGAGGGGCTGTGGGGAAGGTGGGGGTGGGGGCGGGAGGGGGGAGGACAGGAGAACCCATGGCTGATGTATAAAATTAAAACAAATAATAATAATAATAATAATAATAATAATAAAATAAATAAATAAATGTCATCTTCTGTTACTCATCTTCCAAAGTGTAATAACTACAACAATTTGAAAAGATTAATAGACAAAGTTCAAGAGTATTGTTCTAAAATATTGTACTCATTTATTTTAATAATTTATTACCAACTTACAAAGAATTAGTTTTCATAAAGGCATATCCCAAATAGAATTGGTTATTGTTGTTTCTATCCAAGCCACTTCTTTCCCATCCCCATTCCTTCTGGACTCTCCCACCCCATAGCCTGATTGCCAGTTTTCTGTCACAGGTATCTACAATTGTTGTCCTCTCCCTCCCCGCTTGTGGTATTTCATCTATTTTCCTACTGTGTACCTCTACATCACAGCCTCTTATTTACAGAAACACAAACAATACATGTTAGCCTCTGCATAGGAGTTTATTTTATTTTTATGTTTTGTGATGTCAGGGTTCATACTAAAGGCCTTGAGAATGCACGACCAGTCTGTATCCAGTGAACTTAATATTGATAATGAACTGCAGTGACTTGAAAGAAAGTTACAAAATGACATCTTATAGTAATTACTTATCAATGAGCAACAAACTTAAAGGAAGGAAATAAGATGGATTGATAAATTATTACCTTTATTTGTATCAATAATTTCAGAGGTAAGTAGAAATTCTATGTAGTTAAAAGGAATACAACAATTGTAGCAAATATCTAACAAAAGGAAAAATTAAATGGTCAGATGACTACCATTTGTATGTATTTATTCTTCATCTTCATGTGAACTGAAAGTTTCTGTTCTAAGTTTTGAGGCAGGAATAAAGGTGTGGGGGTGTGTGGGGGTGTAGGGGAGGAATAATAAGTTTAAAAAGCTAGTAAAACTTAAACATTGCTGAATAGAATATCCAAACAACTGTCAAAAGCATGAGAAGCCTTTTTTTTTATTAACCAGATGCTACCAAGGCCAAAACAACCACAGAGGAAAGCTCTGGCTCAGGACTCTCTGTGACTTTCACAGGCCTGATTTATGAAACATCTGATTTGTTATTTATTGATCAGAAACTGATTCTCTTCACCAAGTTTAGACACAGCTCGATAAAAAGAAAGCATGGCTTTCGTTTGGTTATAAGCAGAAAGTGCCTATTGACTTCCTGTGTTGACTGTCTTTGATACTGTGACATCCAGATGTTCAACATGTGAACACTTCAGAAACAAAACAAAACACAAAACCCAATATGGGCCTTTTCTGCCACGTAAGAGAGCAAAGCATTCAAAACATGTTCCATGAAGAAAAGAACTCATCAGAAGAACACAATAGAGTCTGAAACGTCGTCTTAGCAGAAAATAAGAGGCATTCATTGAATTATTTTTTATTTGTCCATTTACTGGATAATGGCTTCTTCAGAGCCATATTTGAGGTATTTGGGATAGCGTGACACAGAGTTTAGACACGCTGTAAACGAGTGGCATCTGCATTAACAGAGACAAAAGAAAGCATCAATTCAGTGAAATGTTAGCAACATCTCACAGCAGCCCTGGTCCAGATTCATCTCCCATAACTATCAAAGCTCCTATTTAGGCAATCACTCCTCATTCTTGATATCATAACCCAATTGGCATTTGTTCTTAGCCAGGAAGTTTCATTACTTCGTTTTCTTCCCTAGTCAGTCCTGGGGAAATTTCACTGTAAATGTGCTTTCAGATAACACAAGGGAACTCCAGTCCAGTAGCATATACGTGCTTATATTCCAGTTTAGGGCATTTAAAGGTAATGCTGAGGCTTCTGTAACATTGATTGTGCTGTGCAATGATTTTATGTTTTTTTCCTTCAGCTCTTAAGTTACTGAAAACATGAAACTCTACACTGCCATTTGAGCAATTTATGAATTTCCCTCTTTTCTTTAGTGTTTTCAGAACAGGAGAAGTAATGACCATCCTCACTGAAGTCAGGAGAAAAATTGTGTCTTTTTCAACAAAATTTCTGGAAATGACTTTGTCCAACATGGAATAATAAATATATTTAGTGGTAATTTAACCTGTCATCCATCAGGCTTTGAAGCAGATTTTCTTTTTCTTCTTACTGTTGTCTGAGAAATGAGTGGTATTATCACCCTTGGCCTTTAGTATAACAAAACAATTTAAGTGAAGTTCACATCATGGATTCTGTAGTCACTGTTTTGAGAGCACTTAGGTGTAAATGTGATCACAACACTCACTCAGTGCAGGTTGATAATAAGCTGCCTGCCATTATCTGTAATGCTGTCCCAGAGGGGTGTCTTCAGAAGCAAATCCCCTAAAACAAGAATTCCTCAGTTTGCTCACCTGAGTTATAAAATACATTGGAGGGCAGTGTTAAGTATAGGAGCTGCAGGATTACACATCGTACATTGATTTTTTTAGGGCCATCCTTTACAGCATAGATGGACCTCTTGGAGGCCTTCCTTGTCAGCCTGGGACTGTGGTTCCTATCCCCAAGACTCATTGAATTGGTGCTGGCTTTAGAACAGGCACTCTGCTGACAGATAGTTTTACAAAACAGCTGGTCCATGCTTGTATCTGGTAACTACCAAGAGAAAAAAATCATCTCAATTTCTTTTTCCTGACTAGCCTTTTATAGGGGCTGATGGAAGAAAGAAGAGTTTCAAAGAAAAGCCAATATGATGGGAATGGTTTCATTCTACATTAGAGAGCATTGTCTGGAAAAGGCTCCCCTGTGATTAGAAAAAAAATATTAGCCAAGCTTCAATGACATTCATGCATCTCTACATAATGAGACAACACATATCCACTTCTCTTGCAAATGTATAAATTATTTTGTTACTTTTATAGCTTTAGTGAAATAAATTTGGTGCTCAACATAGAACATTATAACTTTGCTAATCATCACAGATGACCGTACCCATTTATTAATTTATGTTTTATGGAGAAAACTCTTAGTACCTACTTTACACCAAGGAAAATAACAGTATGACCATCTCCTGAACTCTGGAACACTGCATTAAGTGAGACAGCAATCTCAGTTCTCTAACTCACTACATCCATCTTACAGCACTGTGAACTGAACACCAGCAGGAAGGCCTCACTCATAATAGGGAAGTCTTGCAATATTAGTTGATCACTTACTACCTCATTGTGCTGCTTTGACATCATAACTACAATCACAATGCCACACCCACACTTTGGAGTCAAAGGGGTGAAGTCTCTCTGGGCTAAGTTTCATATGTCTGATATCAGATTTAGTGAAGCTGGGTTTGATTCAGTGATTTGCTTTTTTCCACTATGTGAGAGAAGTAGATGTTGTCTGGTACAGGGATATGGAAAGAAAGAAGGGTTTATAGTATCTTCATACATAAGAGCTTAGATTTTCATAGAGGTTAAAGGTGAAATGAATTGGAAAAAATCTAAAAATAAAATGAACTCTTCAGAAATAGTAAATTAGTGAAATTACTTAAAACTTCTTTGAGCTTTGTTTTTCTCATAATCTATCATATAAATACCTCACAATACACAGTGTTTGGTATAGGGCCACATCTTAGTAATTGTTCTTTGACAATTATAGGATATTCAACTTAGCAACATTCCAAATAACGCCTCTCTGGAAATGACAAAGTCCTTTGTTGTGTGAATTGGGAAGATTTTCACTGAGTTGGGAATTTCTTTATTCATTAAAGTTTGATCTGGAGGTTCAGGGTACAAAGTGAGCCACTGACTAGAGCAAGTATGAAATGACTATTATTTACTTCTAGTGGCAAGTTCACAGTTTACAAAATATTTCTAAATTTGGAATTGGAGTGACTCAGAGTTACCTCAACCGCCAAAGGCAGGCAAAGCTACTATGAACTCATGCTGGGCCAATAGATAATATAAAACAGTTTGAGGCCAGAGTCTTCCACCAGGAAGTTCACCATTACATAAAATAGAATTTTAATTCAAATAAACCAAATGCTATTTTCAAGGATGCTATTTCACTTTTCATCTCTTTCATCTCCTTTTATTATGTTCCTTTTTCCTTCACTTATACTTGTTATGTGATGATTTTTTTCGACTGGACTTCACTCTGTAAGGACAGAAAACATACTCTCCCTAAGCCATTTTCCATACTGAATCTTCAGTGCAGGGTCTAGCATTCTACAAAAGTTTAGGTTGTGCTTTGTAAATGTAAAAATACCTTGGTGCAGTTTCTTTCCCACTGCCCCCCACCTCCATTTACATTTACTGAAAGTAGAGACCATGCATGAACTCCATTGTGTTTCACTCCAAATTCCAAGATCTGAGACAGTTTTCTAGAGGTATTAAGTGTTTACTATGTGTAATCAATCCATCATAGCTATTGAGAAGGCTCATTAAAATTAGTAAGCTGTTAAGAACACACAATACATGTTTTTGCTTCCCTGTGTGACCTTGTATTAATCATATCAAGTGAGTCTCTCCATTCCCGCTTACTTTCTCCTAAAGGATTACAGATTGTAAAATAATTATTCAAACTAGTATTGATTTTAAACATGCTAACAAAGAATTCTGATAATCATAACTAATGAGCTTCTCTCTTCTGAAAAGCTAGCATCTGTTCTTAGAGAAATTGTACCCAAATACAGCAAGCTTAGTTTCTATTCAGATCTTGAACACTAGAAAACAAAGGAGTATAAAGGAGTCAAGAAGCCCAGAAAATTCCATTTGTCGTGTCATGATGTTCTACTTCCAAAGAAAATGTCACACAATGAAACATCACATTTATATTCCTAAGAATAGCATTACCATACAAAATTTGATCCATTTTTTAAAGTATTTGTGAATTTGATCAAAGGTAAAATTTTAAAATAGCTTTTTGCTAAGGAAAAGGACAGATTCTGCCTCCAGTCAAAACATTCACATTGTAAAGAACAAATTAGCAGATACTGAAGGCATAATAGCATTTTTTGTGGCATAAATTGGCATCTCTAGTAAATATTCTATATATGAGTGGTGGAAAAACTTCCACAGGCTCAGGCTATTATTAAATATTACCTTAAATTGAGAATCAAACTAATCTAAAACATACATTGGATGTCAAGTTTAACAAAAACAATGTCATCACAGATTCAAAACATGGCCAGAAAAACGTATGGCTTGGAAAGCACACTAAGCCGTCATGGGGGGAATTCTGTACATAAAGCAGATCACCAACCCTAAGAGAATAAAGCAAACAGCAGAGGCAGCTCTGACAGGTTTCTTCCACTTAAATGAAACAAGTTTCAGTAGAAAACTTAAAAGATTAAAAACTCACAACAAAATAACTCCCATACATTTTTCTTAGGACTGTCTTCAGAGCCCAGATGAGGCCCAGACTTGGCAGTTCTCCTATAATGGGATCAGAGCAGACAGTCAGGCTAAATGAGACGCTAAAGAACCTGCATTTTCTAGATTAGTTGTCTAGCCTGATCAAATAAACTATAGATTGGCTAAATTTCCAGTTCATGATATGCTGGGTACACACACAAATCCCAGCTCTATTTGGCTTCAGAGTAATAATCAATTTCCAGAAATAACACATCCAGCTTCAGCATGTCTTTGGCAATACTTCCATCTTATTATCTTGGAATTACGCTATTTTTCATGGCTTATGAAAATCTATGAAGGGTATCAAAATGGTTCTCTTATATTGAAGATTTGTACTGAAATGTATATTGAAATTTATACTCCTTATTATGCTCAACTTATTGACTAGTTCATTATCAGACAGTGCACTAAAACTGCGCCAGCTAAATGCACAGTGACACTGTTATTGGAGAATGCAGTAGTTTTAAAGAACATGATTACCATCTATTGCTTAGATGAGAAGAGAGTTTATTCTCATCTAATGACATCACAAACCACTTAGATTTTGAAGAAAAAAAAAGATTGTTTTGGATTTTCCTCCTAAAAAATGATTCTGGTTGTTGTTAATATAGTGTGTGAACTATCTTAAACACCTCACCTTTGAAAGCATTGAATTATACTTAAGCTCAATACAAAGATTATACTAAGTTGTTTTTAAAATATGACAAAGATTGCAGTCTTGTGTAAATATAAATATTCAGTGCCTGAAAGAAGCACCCAGTTGCTTATGAACAGATAGGTAGAAAACAATGATCATTTGCTAACATTGTATCTACACAATTTATCAAGCTGATGTTGCTAGATAAAAATAAATGTTATTAGACCAACTATAGATACTAGAAAGTATTTTATATTTTGAACAATGAATTTGATCTTACATAATTCTACCATGAAATGATTCTATTTTCAGATTGTTTTATTTATTTTTTGCTTGTTTGCTTTTAACAGAAAAAAACCCATCACTGTATTCTCTCTCTCTCTCTCTCTCTCTCTCTCTCTCTCTCTCTGCTAATCATTGGGTAGAGGTGAGCCCTATTTATGAGCAATGGACCCCAAACAGACTGTTCATACCATTTGACTCTGGATGACTAGTTGAGTAGAAGACAATTCAATTCATTTAATTGAATTTGGAAAGTTAAGAAAATACATTTTGCAACACTCAAAGCTAAAAAGACTAAATAAAAAACACTGGGTGTCAGCTATGTCATAACCTCATCTGCTCTCCCAAACTACAATTAACATAGTCTTAAATCATTTATTGCAACCTCATTGTGTATGATTGACTAGGACTGTTATGAGCAAGCCCTGGAAAACATTTGAAGCTCCAACTTTGAGCCATTTTGAGATGAAGGTAAATATTGATAGTACCATGCTGTGTGCATATGAAAAATGCCAAACACATGGGTATAACATTCCCAAGGGCAAAGAAGAATCCTACCCAAAATATATAGTAAAATAAAACAACTTTTACAGTGTGAGATAAATCAGACTTCTGTTCTTGCTTCATAGTTCCACTCACTGATGACTGTGAGAGTGTGAATAAGTGAAGGGACTGTACAGATCAGTATGTGTTATGTTCCTCAGTTATTAACAGACAAGCAAATTTAGGGACAATGCTATTTGAAACTCATCAGTGACAAGGTATTTGCTGAACATGTTGTAGTTTATAGAATCCAATTTGTATGCGGTAACTTTTTGACCATGCAGGAAAAGGGTTACTCTAGGTGGAAAACCCATAACAACACTTGTTAAAATTTATTAGAGTGTGAAGGAGAGGTGATAGGCCCTGGATTCCACTTTGGGAAGATAATTCTTTTGTCTAAGGATAGTCAACCATATTATAAAGTGGAAAGAGGTGGAATGAAACGATGTGGAAGACAAAATAGAAGAAATATTTCAAGTAACAATGAAAAAATGTGCTAAGGTTATAGAGTGAGGTTACAAAGTACATACCTATGCACAGATCTCTTAAGAGTTCAATCCCCAACATTATAAAACTGAAGGTCAATCTCTGGTACATGATGAGTCCACAAGTTATCATCTCGGTTAATTTCAGTTTCTTTATGTGAGGTGGGTTCCACATTTTTTAGTTCTCAACAAGAAGATGGTAAACCTTTTGTCAAAACTATGGTAGAGACAGTTTTTGACTTGAGACCTAGATATCTTCTCACAACAAAACCATACTAAGACACTACTTCAAACTTCCTTATAAGTAGACTGGGGCTTTCAGAGGTCCTAGATGTGGCATTAAGGATAGACTGGATGCAGATACAGCTGTGACAATACAGATGTCTATTAACACTAATTATTAATGCTACATGTTATCTTTCATTGGGCTTTCACCCTTCTCAAAGCAGATATTCTCCTTTTCAGGAACATTTTCTCCTAAATGCATTAGCATTTCTTCCCTACAGTGTTCTACTGTCCATGCCTTATAATTGGGAATAAGGGAGGATATACTAGGTTAGTTTATTAATAATTAGGAGAAATTTAGGATATGGGAGGACAGGCATATTATAGTATTGTCTACTGTCAAACTATTGGATCAATATCCTTTACTACATTAATTGTTCTATGGAATCAGAGTTTTGAAATTATGTGTAGAATTCACATTTCAATCATTCAGATTACTGAATTGTATTAGTTTATGATAGCATGAAGCTATCCTATTAAAGTTTTTCATAAAAATAATTTGGATGTTCTTTAATTTTTTCTCAATGACTAAAAAAATCTCTGCTCTGGAATATTCCTATATACTGTGTGAATATATGTTGCTGTGATTAGTTTAATAAACAAGCTGACTGGCCAATAGCTGGACAAGGAAAGGTTAGGCAAGAAAGCCAAACTGAGAATGCTGAGAAGAGGGGCAGAGTCTGCAGTCACGAGCCAGACGCAGGGGAAGCAGGAGATGAACTTGCCATGTTAACAAAGATACCACCACATAGCAGACCATAAATAAGGAATGTGGGTTGACTTAAGACATTGAGATTAAAACACACAAACCCTGAGTAAGCTATAAGAAAAGGTTCTAAATGAACAGAAACAAAGCCAGATGAGATTTCCTAGTCTTGTGTCTCTCATGCCAGCCGCAGTACAGAGTCACATCTCCTGGCAACTGCCAGCACACCATACGCTAAGCCATATGTTGGGTTCCTGCAGCCTCTCACGGGGGCTGCAGTATAGAGAGGCTTCTTCCAGCCACTGCCAGTGGAATTAAGCTACCAGCACAAACTCTACCACATCACGCTGCATGGTGTGTTTAGAGTCTTGCTCATACAGACAGAGTTCATATAGACAGAAAAAGATTACAGATACATAGTAAAGACAGATTCAGACAGAAAAAAAAAAAAAACCTCTAAACAGGTAACAGAGAGTTTAAAACTGTGCAAAGCTTTGGGAAAGAGAAGAGAAAGAGTATATTTTTCTTAGATTAAAAAATAATATAGTTTTAAATTAATAAAGTCCTTTAAAAGGGAGTAAAGTAATATAAAAAAGCAACTTAAGGATGGAAAATACACAGAGAGTCTGGATACCATATGTTATTATTTTGTCTTGGAATTGTTTTAATGCTGAGGAAGGAGCAATGGTTACTAAGAGATACTGGAATAAAGCTGCTATATTAAACCAATCTATATATTTTAAAATATCTTACCTTCTAAAGATTTAAGATTAATTAATTAACTTTGTATTAATTAGAAGTGCTTTCCAAGATCTCCTATGCCTTTCTCTCCCAGCAGTCTGAATAGGCATTTCAGGCAGCATGGAGGATGTTCATCCAGGAGGGAGCTTCTAGCTCAGTTCCAGTTTGATTTCTCTACACTTTTAACCTAGTTGTATGGTATTTTCAAAGGGTCTTTTCAACCAGTTTTAGTGGGCAACTGAGAAGTATGGCAAGATCCTGGATTGTTTTCTTGATCTCCCTGACAAATAATTCATAAGGTGGTATCTCACAACTCCTACTAGGGTTTGTATTTTATATCCTGGCTTCCAGGAACAGCAACATCTAGACACACAGTATTTTGAATGTAACTTACTTTTAAAACATACATATCTACAAATTCTAGGTACAACAATATCAACCTACCAAGCAAGAGGTGTTCAATGATGCAATAGTAATATGACTATCATGGGATTAGCCAAGTGGACTTTGGATTCAAGGCCTGCTCTACATCAGGGAATTCACTCCTGGTACTGTACACTTGGTTAAATGTCTATGGCTGAGGAGGTTGAGGAGGTCTTAGGTCCTAGAGATGAACTTATTACTGCTGATTAGCTGTCATAGAACCAAGCTGCCTTCTAAATATTTATGTTTATGCCAGTGCACAAATGCTATTCCCAAACTTAGTCAGAGACACTTCTTTTTGAGATGAACTTTGATGCATGTAGGGACATAGTGTGACTGAGAATAATTTAAAGTTTCTCCCTGAACAGGACAGTTAAACCATGCACTGAAGGAGAGGGAGCAGATGAGTATGAAAGATAGGAAACAGGGAGTAAGGTTGTGAAATGCTGTCCTTGGCTCATGGCACAGCCAACAAGTCTTGGCAGTACAGAAGCCCTCAGTGTCTGTAATAGGCCCACATAAAATGGAGCCTATCAAAAATCAACTATGAATTGCAAAGAGCCTGATGGAGCCTTATTTCTCCCTGTTAAGTTATTGGCTATTGGTGGCTTCTAGGGAAGGAACCATCATTGTCTCCAGTTGTGTACTAGGAGGAACCCCACAGACTCCCAGGGATAGTCAGTCCTACATGCATGGTCATACAGATGATCTTGATTAAACTCAGGGAATCTCAAAAAAAGACACAGATATGAGAAAAGGATGAAATGCTGGGGTAGTAATAGGGGCTGGGATATTAGAGATGGTGTGGTTTACAATAATCAGAAAGTACTACATACGTGAAGGAAATTGTCAAAGAATGAAATCAATAAGTTATAACTGTTTTTCAAACTATGCTGCCTTTTTCTATTTTTCTGACATTAGATTCTGCAGATGTTATTGTTAGCTTAAAAAAAAAACCCACATGACTTTCATAGCTAAGAATCAGCAAAGAACGGATGACATGACATTCCCTTTCTATCTAGTGAGCCTTCCTTGGCAATTCAAAGTGGAAACCCACAGTGTAACCACAGGAGGTAACACCTTCCTGGATCAATATTTGTGCATCAGACAATATAAGAATGTTTTGTAAGGTTCATAAATAAAGGGCTTTTTTATTTCTCCTGACTCAAAGTGAAATTAAAAGAAATTTGGCTGTCAAGGGATTTGGCTTCTCCAGAGCAAACAACCTACTAAAGGCTTTAAATCCATCAATTAAAGGTAAACATTCAGTGAAAAGAATGGTAAAAACATTTCTGATCTGAGGGTCTTTTTTTTTCCAGTTAATTGGTAGTTTCATAAAAACTGTGTCATATCAAATAAAATCAAGTACAATCCTTCAGAAAGTCTCGAGTTTGATTCAGTTCCACTGAACACCCATTAAATAGCTAGTTTTCATGTTGTACAATAATGTTGTGGGCTACCTGTGATATGACAAAGAAAACGCCAGTCTGGTGGTCTAATGAACCTGTGATTTAGTGAGGAAACTTGGACAACAGTAAAATTAATTAATTAATTAATTATTAAATAATTGTAGAGTTGTATTTATTGGATTGTAGGTTTGCCAAATGTATCAATGATTAGACTTGGAATTACAGAGCAAGGAAGACTCAGTGAAGTAGACCATGGATGGGGGGTATTTTTTAACTGCTACCACACCTCTGTGGAGAAGAGACCTAGAAAGCAATAAAGAATGTAAAACTTATGTGGTACAGATGCTGAGCAGCCAAGTTCAATAAGAGCTGTTAGTGGAGATGGATGTGATTGGATTCAGTATCACTAATATTGAACAGAAAGATGACCTCCAGCCTGCTAATCCAGTCTTTGGATCTGATAGTATTTAACATCAGGGGACTTGAAGGAAGAGGGTTTGATAGTGGCAGGGGTGCAGTGGGGCTGGGTGTTATTATATGATTGCAGTATGGGTAGTGCTTTGTTAAGTGGATTCCAGGTTGAACTGTTAGTACAGTATTTTTTAATGAGACAGGGAGTGACCTTGAAAATCTACTGTACCAACATTCTCCAGTTACCTCATAGTAAAACATTTAAAAAGGACCATTGAATCATGACCCAATGAAGTTTATTCCAGAGATATGAAAGTGGTTGAACATTAGGAAATTCATTAATATAATTCATCATTTAATAAAGTAAGGGGAAAAAATCACCTCTAAAGATGCCAAAAATGCATTTAATAAAATTCATCACCACAGTAACATTATAGTGTAAGAAGCTGGCAAATGTCATCTGAAGCAAATGGTCAAGGTCATGAATAATAATACATGCTGGTGTCCTTTAGCCCCATTAGGACATACCAGCAGTGATGGTGGTCCCTGAAAATATTCCTCATCCAAATCTAGATTGTTCTGTCAAATCACAGGGAAATGTCAGGATAATTCAAAAAGGGGAATATACTACAAGGTAACTGACTTGCTTTCATCAAAACTGCTGCAGCTGTGAAAGGCAAGGAGAGGCTGCAGAGCTTGCTGACTGGGGATGGGCTGATTAAAGCGCAATGCGGAGACTGTGCTTCCAGTGTGGAAAAGAAAGCGAAAGGGCTGCTGGAATCTGGAGAACATTGTCATTGATGCAATGTTAGTGTGACGCTCAGTTGTCATAAATGCCCTCTGGTTATGAGACATTGATATTGGAAAGAGCCAAAGAATGTAAGAGAATTCTCTGTATTGTCTGGATTTTTTTTTTTCAAAATACATGTAAAAAAGCACCATTCAACCACACTCTTAAAACTGGCCAAATTATATGTAAAGTATACCCCAACACAGCAAATTATTCAAATGATTGGCATTAGTTATGTTAAGTCTGAGAGAAACTATGATTATCTTATTTATCTATTAGATATAGATCTTTAAATATTTATAGATGACATGATACCCAGGATTCAATAAATTATTTAAATCTAAAGAATCGCTATATATATACTTATATATTTTAAAAATTTGGTGATTGATACAGTAATAGGCTTTAAACACTGTCTCAGCTTTTATGAAATTTTAATATTTTCCTTAATAGAAAGTCTTAAAATATTACTGAAAATTTTTATTTTGCATAAGCTTTCTAAAATCATTTTTAAGTAGCTTACAAGTGCATATATTGCAGCAAATATTTGTTCTTTATGTAAATACTCTGTCCTAGAGAAAGACGACATATTATCAGTGAAGTGAGAAATGCATGCTACAGAGAGAACATGGAGAACACTTGGACATTATTCACGGCATATGGCTTTGTAAAGGAAAAGGATATATTTCCTCTTAAAACTCATATCTAAACAATTTAATTGGCTAAAAAGAGAATTAGTAATCCAATTTTAGTAAAATTTTACCAAATGAAATCTTTTATTGACTATTATTGAATCTTCAATAAGAACTTGTTTCTACCAAAGATAAACACACACTCATGTTTTTAAAACTGGTTGTGGTAGTTGTTGTTTTTAAAGACAGGGTCTTACTGACTCTGGCTGGCCTAGAACTTGCTGTGTAGACAGGATAAACTCAGATCTACCTGTCTCTCCTTTCTAAATTCTGGGACTAAAGGCGTGCTCCCCTAAACCAGTCCAGAATGCTTTGTCAAAAGCAAATGGAAAGTTAATTTTTAAAAATTTTATTTTCAAAGTTGTGATACAGTCACATCATTTCACCTTTTCCTTTCCTCTCTACAAACTCTCCGAGGTAGCCATCCTTTCTCTCTTTTAAATTTACGGCCATCTTTTTCACGAATTGTTGCATTCATATATGTACATACATACACGTATATAGTACGTATGTGCATATATATTTCTAAATACAGCCTGCTCAGTCTATATAATGTTACTTGTCTGTGTATTTTCAAGGATGACCATTTGATGTTGTATAAGCAATTGCTGTGCTCTTCAGCATTCCTTAGTTGCCTACAGTTCTTAGTTCAGGGTTGAGCCCCGGCTGGCTTCACCCTGTTCTCTTCGGCACATCTATTGGTGGTGTTCAGCTCCTATTTAGGTAGTCCTGGTGAGACACTAGGGATGTACCTTCCGATGTTACTGAAGATATTATTCCTAAAGATGCATCTTTCCCAGTTTCACCCAGATTTTAGAAATACTTTCTCGTGTGCTACGAGAGCCACATGAAACAAACTGGATTTAGATGTCACAGCCTTACAAAGACTCAAATTAGACTTTAAAGATGGACTTGTGATTAATCACATACAAACTCAAATTTAGGAAAGACAAAAAGTAGTTCCTATATTAGAAGAAGTATAATAATAATAATAATAATAATAAGAAGAAGAAGAAGAAGAAGAAGAAGAAGAAGAAGAAGGAGAGGAAGAAGGACAACAGCAACAGTAACAACAACAACAGCAACAAGAACAGGAGGAAAGGAAAACAAGAAGAAACTAGTTCATTTTAAAGGTTGTGGCTTCCTCTCTGGGTGCCTAGTTTTGTGTGAACATTAGGTAATAAATGTACTTGTGGGTTGTTTTAAATATGGATTTGCTTTTACAAACATTGTGAACTACATAACCCAAACACGAAGATATCCATTTGCATAAAACTTTCCTGCGATGACAATTTCACTCCATTATGGCTGAATAACATAATAGATTTTACTCATTGAGTCGATTTGCCTGGTCCACTTTTCCTGCTCTCTCTCCCTCTACTTTTCTCCTCCTGCTCTCTGTCTCTCTTTCCCTTTCTCCCTTCTCTCTCTGTCCCAAACAATGAAGAGAGCAAAGCCATTCTGGGTTCTGGTACCAAATCTCCACCAGTCCTAACGATGCAGTGAAAGATTACAAAGCTCCCAATACTTGGGATGCTTAGGTAGCCAGAGGCAAGGGAGTGGCTCAAGACATCAGTCATATTTAACTACATTGTTTTGTAGGTATATCTTGTATGTGTGAATTCACCTCACTGAACTTGATTTCCATGACTTCAAATGCATATACTGCAACCAAAGCTATAATGATGCTCTAATGGATGCATAAGTTATACAAAATACTCAGAAGACTGCGAAACACTCAGTCGCTCAGCAGTTATACATACTCCTTCCACTCATGATGTCTGTTTATCCTTTCTTTTCCAAAACAAGCACCAGAAACTTCCAGAAATCAGACTCTCATATACTCGGTAATTCTCTTTTATTTGTATATTCAATGTGCTTGTCTTGTATTTCAACTATTGAGAAGGATTGCCTTTGTAATGTCAAAGGGGATATTTCCTTCCTATTAGAGTTATTTTAAAAACAGATTGAAAAGATGTACATTGGTTTATTTTGTGTGTATTTTGTGTGTTCATGTAGGTGGACATATGCTTACCACTCTTTGGAGGTCAGCTTGAAAGAGCTGATTCTCTCCTTCTAGTACATGGATCTCAGGACTTGAACTCAGGTCTTCAGTCTTGGCAGCAAATTATTTTACTCACTGAGGTACTTTGCCTACCCATCTTCCTTTATTTCTACCTTCCCTCTACATGCTTTATTTCTCTGCCTACACAAGTCCACTCATATTAATATTATTTGTCCCATAATTCAGTAAGTGTTCTCTATTTCATTGATCGTCTTTTATTTATATATCACATCTACACATATGTCCACTTACTGTGATAGTGTTTAACTCTTATGAATACCAGGCGGTACTGCTGAAGCTTCTAGCAACTCTATTTTCTGTTGATTTTTTTTACATTAGTAATGATAAATCTAACTGATGTTGCAAATTCGCTCCTACATAGTAAATTGAAGAAACTAACATTTATTGAGTGTTTATTATTTATCAAGCTTTTAAAATATATTTTCTCATTTGATTCTTTCAAAAGACACTGAAAGATTGTGGCCAGCATTATAACTCTCCAGGTAGACAAGTAAGAATTCAAACAAGCTTTTCTCCTAATGTCGTCTTGTTGGCCTTCAGTCTATGGTCCAGAGCAAATCTGAATGAACTGCCATGCTTCTTGGGTTTAAAAATAAACAAGAATGCATAACTGAGCTCTAGATTGTGCCAGCATTCAACAATAGTTACATTTCTGTAAGCAGACCTTCTTAAACTCTATAACCTGAAAGAAAGAACATAAAGGGGAGTGTGGAGAATGGCACTGATAGGCTCCTCCCAGCTTATGGCAAATGTTGGGTTGATTTTTGAATTACCATTTGAAGAGGTATTTAAAGAACTGTGGGCATGGATGGTCAGATGGACATGAGGATAAAAATTACTGGCAAAGAAAGAGCTGTTCCAGAATAAAGAATGGACAGAAGGTTAGCCAGAAGCAGGTTAAAAACACCAAGGTCAACCCCAGTGGCTGCTCCACCCTCTCCATCCTCCTCTCCATGCATATAGTTTCTAATTTTTATTTTCCAAGTCCCTTCTAGTTATTTACCCCCAGGAGCACGGGGATTGACTCACAAAGGACCAGTGTGATCTTACAGGTAAAATCTCTTGTGGAGCATAGCAGAGACTAAGCAGGCTGACCTGAGTTCAACCCTTCAACCTACACAATAAATGGAAAGAAACTCAAGCTTGTCCTCAGTCCTCCACATGCCCACCAGAGAGGACACACACATGCAACACACACACACACACACACACACACACACACACACACACACACACACACACTCTGTAAGGAAAGTTTAAAGATGATAAAAAATGATTCATGATAAAAATGTGTAAAAATTATTCTAATCATAAAATGATCCTTGATATTCATTATACAACTGTGCATAGCATTCTACTGAAATAACACATATACACACACTCTGTGATATATATATATGTTTATATATGTGTGTGTGTGTGTGTATACACATATATATATGTCAGTAATAGTTACTAAAGTCAGGGATTACAGATTATCAGGTTTTTTTATTGGTAATAATTGTAATTTCTAAATTGGCAATAAAACACCCATAATATCTTTGCATTTTTAATGACTTTTAATAATGTTAAAATTTAATTTGGGTCATTTCTCTGGGTATTTAAAATGTGTGATCCTAATCACCTATCACATCTGACCACTATTTTCTCCGACACACATGTATTTGCACAAGGAAATTATTTCACTCTAGGGAAAAAAAATCAATGAAAATTATTTCTACAATGTTTTTGAAAAAATAACTTTTTCTTTCATAATGTGCTCTAATTTACTGAATATTTAATTACATAAAATGAGTTTGGTTAATTACACTACTTTTTCTATAAGGTTATTAAAATATCAATAGACTTGTCTTGGGGAGTTTGCAATACCTGTTTCTACATCAAACAGCTTTCCCCCATATCATTGTTTTCAAACTGGAAAAGAATTTCTCTGTGGAGAAAAAAAAGTGGTGAATTTCATTATTTTGAAGTTTCCTTTTTAATTTGCATCCCTAAAGAAGTGTTCCTTCATTCCAATTCATGAGTTTTCTCGTTTGCATGTAAGTTCATGACAGCACACTTAAACTATTCCGTCACCTCTCCCTCTTCTGGGAGATTTTGACATCTTTCTCTAGCATGCAGGTACTCTTTAAAAACTCGGTAGCAGATCATAAGCCTTTGAATATGGCATCCCTGGCAGTTGTCATAGCAGAAAGCCATATATGTTTCCAAACACAACAGATGTTCTTCCAGTGATGTGAGTGTGTCTATTTAATGAATGGAGGCTGAATTAATCAATTTTTTTCTATATTCCAGAGCAGAAAAATACTAAAATTAAATTATTCATGTAGATTAGGTTCCAATAGCAACAGATACTGTGCTCCAAAACTTATTAACAAATTATTTGAAGACTTTAAGTACTAGAAATATAACCAGAAACATCTTCCCAGGAGAAAGCACAGGAGTTCTAAATGAGATTAGAATACTTCTAAATAATGTTTTTTTTTTTTCTGATAAGTGTTTCTCCAACATGAATATTTCATTATCATAAGTCACTGAAGACTAATGTTTTTGTAGTATTTGATCATATATTTATGCACACCTTCTTTCATGAGTATTTATTAAGTATATTTATTAAGTACCAACACTAAGTTGGGCTTCTGATAATCACACATAGATTTGTGGATAAACTAAGAGTACTTGTGAGATAGTTAAAATATCGTAGATGCTATATATTATCACTAATAATAGTGTATGTCATTTTAGTGACCAGGAAGCCATTATGCTTTTACTGTTTTGGTTTGAGTTTTATTTGGCTGTCCAGTACAAGAGTTTTCTTTTTTGAGTGAGACAGCTTAGAAGTAAATGAAGTATTTCTGCTTTATTAAATATATGTATGTGGTTAAGAGTCATAATTATATAAGTCACATTTCTTTATCTACAGAGGAAGACAAAAATGTGTATACATGTAGTTAGAGTTTTTCTGCCTGGCTCACAGTCAGGACAAATCTCTCTTACCTGCCAGTCCCACAGTCGTTCAGACCCAACCAAGAAAGCATATAGAAATTTATATTGCTTATAAACTGTATGGACGTGGCAGGCTGTTTGTTATCTACCTTTTCTATCTTAAATTAACCCATTTCTGTTAATCTATATTTTGTCACATGTCGTGTGGCTTACCAGTGTCTTTACATGTTGCTTCTCATGGCTGTGGCTGGCGGTGGTGTCTCCCCAGCCTTCTACTTCCCAGAATTCTCTTCTCTCTTGTCCCACCTATATTTCCTGCCTGGCCACTGGCCAATCAGAATTTTATTTACACAGAGCGATATCCACAGCATTTACATTTTTTGAGTTGTGGAGGGACATAAAAAGAGCTACATAAAATGTGAATATGATTGCATGTATAAAGATATATTTTTTAGTTTTTTGATAAACAAATATTATTCACAAACACAATGTCAGTCAGGGAAAATTAGTAAACTTAGTAAAGTAGAAACAAAATCATAAAACTACAAGAAGAAAAAATATGTGTTGATTGATAAGCAATTACCTTTGGTGTAGAATATTATATAAAATTGAATTTTAGAAGAGTATATATTGTATACTAATAAAAATAACATGTATGGCGCTCTTAGTTTTCGGTACATAAAATTAACATTATATTAAAAGTTAGTCATTTTCTAAGGTTTTATTATTTTTTTAAGATTAAGCAGGGTTGGGGCAAGGTTTGAAGGAAAGAAAGCTTAGGGGAGCAGGAGATCCCAGCTGGATCAAGAACAGAAAGGGAGAACAATGAGTAACAGACCATGAAAAATGATGACCACATGAGATCAGGAATAGGCAGAGTGCTGGAGAGGTCCCCAGAAATCCACAATGATATATCCTCTGTAGACTGCTGGCAATGGTTGAGAGAAAGCCTGATCTGACCTAGTCTGGTGATCAGATGGCCACACACCCTAACTGTCGTGCTGGAACTCTCATCCAATAACTGATGGAAGTGGATGCAGAGATCCTCAGCCAGGCCTCAGGTAGAGCTCCAGGAGTCCAATTGTCGTGGAAGAGGAGGGACTGTAAGAGCGTGAATTGTTGAGACCAAGATTGGAGAGGCACAGGGACAAATAGACAAACGAATGGAAGCACATGAATTATGAACCAAAGGCTGTGGAGCCCCCAGCTGGATCAGGCTCTCTGGATAAGTGAGAAAATTGAATAGCTTGAACTGTTTGGGAGGCATCCACGCTGTGGGACCAGGACCTGTCCTTAGTGCATGAGCTGGCTGTTTGGAACCTTGGGCTTACACAGGGACACTTTGCTCAGCCTGGAAAGAGGGGACTGGATCTGACTGTACTGAATCCATCAGGTTTAAATGAATCCCCAGGACAGCAGGGGAGTCTTGGCCCTGGAGGAGATGGGAATGGAGGGGAGGGGCTGGGGGGAAGGTGGGGGTGAGAGGGGGGAGGACAGGGGAACCCATGATTGATTTGTAAAATTAAAACACAAATATAATTAAAAAAAAGTTTAAGAAAAAATTAAGCAGTGTTTCTCACAACTCTATACTGTGAACACTGCTTATATTCTTCACAGACATTTTCATTATTATTTGTAATCATTCTTGAAACACACAGCCAAGGACTTACAAAAATAACTATTATCATATATTTGCAAATATGGAACATTTAAAAGCTAATTCCACATAACTACCTATTTAGGGACTATTATAATGTGTTCTGGATCTATGTTCTCTTGATCACTATACTGTGAAGGTGAGGTAAGAACAGGTAGAAAGCAAGTGTTAAGAAATATACGTGTTGCAAGAGTCTTACTGGGAATCATGGTCTTAGATTTTTCTACTCTAGGTAAGGTACACCCTTAAACTATGTAAATGATTAAGTAATTAGAGCAATATAAATGAATGTCTGGTTCTCTAGATGCTGACATTAAAGATGATTTCAATTTTAGAAATTATGTTATGACTAAAAATGTGTATGAATAACAACGAGTTTAGGAATTACTCTCAACTTGGCCATTAATGAGATGTTTTTAAAATAGAATGTATTTTATATACAATTATTGAAGAAAACCTGCAAACATTAGGCTGTTACTGTTTCAATGTAAAATGTCCCCTACAGTCACTTGTGTTTGAACATTTGGTCACCAGGTGGTACAGCTGTTTGGGGAACTTGAGAACATGGTGTTTAGCAGTTGACTGGAGTATGGCAGCCACCTTAGAGGACTGTATGAGAGCTCCATCTCTGGTCTAGGTATCTCTTTTCTGTTCTGCCCAGATGAAAACAAGGAGCCTTCTGCACCCAGTCCCTGAGCAGTCAGGAATTTGGCCGTGACTTCCCGCCATGAAGATTTGGAGCCTCTCCAGCCTTCTACAATTTTATCTAATCTTGAGGAGAGTAGCCACTGCACAGATTTACATTTATTCCATCATTCTTAAAAAAATAAATAAATAAAACTAACTGGTATATTTTAAATAAAATTAAGGCTATTACCTTCTTTGTGATATCAAACACAAATATCATATATAAATAAGTGAGTATCTATCCTGAAATGTGAAATTAAACCATAAAACTGAAGGGTATTCTCTTATCCAACACACATTGAAGTTGGAAATAATACTAAATTTTTAATGTGGAGAATAAATAAATATAAAGATTGGATATTTAACATGAGGATTCTAATTAAAATAATACTTTATATGCTTGAAATTTAGTAAGAAACTAATCCATTTAATTTCACTTATCACAAAAGGCACATCTTTTAGATGATAACCATATTAATTTATTTGACTATAGTAAAGATTTACTATGTGTAAGTATATACAGATCATTCTGAAAATCTTAAATATGTACAAAAATTCCATTATTAATTTGGAATATTTCTTATTTTCCACAATAAAATAATTTCATTGTAGTATCTCTGTAGAATTCTCAGCTGTTTATTAATTTGTTAGGAATGAATTTTGGGGAGAGAGTTATCCTTTAGGAAATCTAACTGCATCAAATGTCCAACTATGCTAATTAAACTTACAAATAAAGCTAGGAAGAAAATTTGTTAACTGTTTGAAAAACCAGTATTCATATTTAAGGTATAAATTCTGCAAAACTTCAAAGGATAAGCAAAATTTGGAGGCAAATGAGTATTTTGAGAGACTAGTTGAAAAGTAATATTTTTCACATATTTTAGACATATCATTTATACAGGAATGCTTATTAATCCCACTATGGTCAACTCTTTTTAAATTATGGGATGTTTGATTGCCAATATAAGTTCAGTTGAATATCCATATAAGCAAAAACAACCAAAATGTGTGCCAAGAAAGGCAAAAGTCATTCTCAGTTACAGAAGATCCACAAAGCTTTTAATTGAGTAACCAGGTGATTCTCAGGAGGAACTGTTAATTGTGGAGGATCTGTAGACAGAAGGGTATATTTCACAGACTCATCCTCAGGGACTAGCTGTGGTGTCTTGCAATATAATTGATTGTAATAAACTATATTTTAAACATGCTGCAAAATCCAAGGGAACACTTTAGTTGTCATAACAGCAGCACGCCTCTGAGAAAACACATCGTCAAACCCAGTTCCATATGATGGCTCTGCAAAACACATCCTTCTAATTCTCGAATCTCTAGAAATAGAAATCCCACCAGGTTTCTTGGAGTTGCAAAGAAAAGTGATTAACTTTCAATTCTTTTCAAGACCCAGTATTTGCATAGGTCAATTCTTAATTTAAACTGCTTACCTAACCTATAAAATGCAGTTAATCTGAGTGCTTGTTATCAATCACGACTCCAGAAATGTAACCTTTAATTTATTTTTATTACTTGTTCAAAATGTAAAACTTTATTCAAATGTCACAGTTTCCCTACCTCCATCACGAAAAGTTGTCTAACTAAAGAGTATGCAAACCTTCCACCAATGATCTTTACTGCTGAGACTGTGGTGAGTTCAGACTGTGGCCACTTTATCCTATATTTTAAAATGTGTAGCAGCTTTCTCTTGTCCATTTATGTGATCCATATATGCAATTTTCCTCTACTGGAAACCATTGTCAATATAATGTATAACTGAATCATAAGAGTATGATTAATACAATATTGTGGATAAGGTGTTAATGATAATTCTATAATATGCATATGCAAGAGGGCAATATAGTTGAAATAAGGGTTTTTTTTTTTTTACTTTTTGAGAAGTTTTTTAATATGATTTTAAAAACATGGATATCTAATGCCTTAAATTTAATGTGTTGTTTTAAACAAAAGCACTACTTATATGCAGATTCAGAATTGTTTCCATTATTCTCATGAAATGGTTCAGATTTTGAAAGAAACACTCCAGCCAAATAAATATCGATCTCAATATTAAAATAAACTGAAGCAAAAATCTTACATGAGATTTAAAAATAAATATAAATACTGTCATCATTTTTGTGGTTCAGAAGCAGAAACAAAGTAAAAATTTCAGAATGGTGTAAAAATCATAAGACAGGAGACTATACAAGCTATTGTATTGATTGGATGAAGATAAAATTAGTAAGAAGTATGTATGGTCTCCTCAGAATGTGGAAGTTAAAAGTTTCTTGTCAAGACTGATAGTATCACTGTAATGCACACTATATGACCCAGTAAAACAGACATGGTTGGCAATCTCTTCTTAATGCCATATAACTGTATTGAGAAGAAAATGAGAGGGTCACTGTAGAGCCTTACCTTGTGAGTGCTCTGTCTACACTGAGGAGAAAAAACATGCAATTTATTTGGAAATATATTGGCTATTAGATATTATTTGCAGAAATTGCTTTCTAATATATAGATTCATTAATGTGTCTTCTTCTAGCCGGCGGTGGTGGTGCACACCTTTAATCCCAGCACTTGGGAGGCAGAGCCAGGTGGACCTCTGTGAGTTGGAGACCAGCCTGGTCTACAGAGTATGTTCCATGAAAGGCACAAAGCTACACAGAAAAACCC
Source organism: Onychomys torridus (assembly GCF_903995425.1). Classification (NCBI taxonomy): domain Eukaryota; kingdom Metazoa; phylum Chordata; class Mammalia; order Rodentia; family Cricetidae; genus Onychomys; species Onychomys torridus. The sequence goes on from NC_050448.1 coordinate 123,466,063, forward strand.
TGTCTCAAAAAACCAAAAAAAAAAAGTGTCTTTTGATCGTTTTCTTAACATTCACTTCACATTCTTAAGGCCTCAGTGTGTCCAAAACTCTCATGAATACTTGGAAGACCATAGTGAGCAAAATAGACTGTACTCCCTAAGCCCAAAGAATTTGAATTCTAATGAAGAGCACAGAAAACACTGAAGGAACTGCAGCTAAAACTGTAGGTTAGGTTTCTAGTATTGACCTCATTGAGAAACTCAACTCTGAGTAAATATCTAAAGCTAGTGAGGAGCCGAACATCTGGCCATGTAGACATGCTTAGAAGGAAGAGTGAGTTCAAAATTCCTAAAACAAAGACCCATCTGCAAAACTGGTAAAAACAAATGTACAAAAGAGAGGTCAATAGGAGGTAGGGGTCAAATATGCCAGATTATATAGTTTGTTGGTTTGAGGGAGGGTATACATCTCCTTTCAATCAAGGAATGTTCAGAGGCTATTAGATGAGGAAGAGCATGTGGCATTAGGTCTAATGTGGTTTGAACTGCTGGGATGGTGAAGTATAAGGATGCAAACATTGAATGAGGGAGATGATGCCTTGGGAAGAAAGTGGACAGATGCAGGTGAGAAAAGAAAGATAATGTCTGCTTAGTGTGATGGAGTTCCTAGTCTCTTAACAGATGTCAGAAGATGAAGTGCACAGGATATCCTGGTGTCTTGATGTAGCATGCAGGACAAGGAAGGAAGCTAGCAGACTCCAGACAAGGCTTTGGATGTTGGTGTCAGCATTTACCAGGAAAGAAATGGCCATAGGGGAAGCTGATTTGTAGAAAACTTTATTTGACATTTATCATAGGTGATGTCTCTAGTTCAAAATGACTGTGGTGTGTTTCAGGACACTGCTCTAGAAAAAAAAAAAACCAAAAACCAACCAAACAAACAAAAAACACCAAAAAACGTTAGCATGACCACAAAAGTACAGACTGCAAAAGCAATTATTGACAAGTAGGAAAAACTGCAAAGCTATTGCAGAGCAAAAGAAAACAACATGGCCAGGGAGAAAATACTGCAAACTTGTTATCTGCTACAGGGTTAGTAGCCAAAATGTAGAAAGAATTCAAACAACAGTGTAATCGAATATTGCTTCTATTTTTAGTAACTGAAGAAGCAGTATACCCTTAAACATGGACATGTAAACTGTTTCTATACTTATGTTCATCTTTTAGCCCTTTAGTATTTCTACATTATTACTAAAATTTCCCTTTTCACACACCCAAATGATTTTTATTACACAAAAACAATTTTCAAAGTTCCTTTCTCTTTTATTATAAATATAAAAAAGATTGCACATATGTCAATCCAATACATACCACCACACATGTAAATATTAAGATACAGAATCTTAGGGTGTGGGGGTATGGGATTGGCTGCTATAACCTCTCCTCCATGCAACACGTGCACTTAATGGGCAACCTGAAATAACAACAACTATGTCTTGAGTTGGTCCTTCAGTCGTAACAAATGTGTGACCACCTACAAGAAAACCATGTACAAGCTAAAAGAGGTCTTATATTTTCTCTACATACCAATTTTTTTTGGCAAATTCAATAAAGAAAATAAGCCGTATATAGCTTAGAGTTTCATTGACATATTTCATATACATATATTCATATACATATATAGGAATCAAATAAAACAAATAGAAGTCTATTTCCATGCCAAATCAATCCTGGGCAATTTAACTTTGGACTTTGAGTATTTCATAGATAATCTCTGATGACCGATGATTCATGGAATATAAATGACTCACTTCATACCTCCCTGGTCTTGCTACAGTCCTTTTCTGCAATTAGGTTTGGCTATTCCAGGCAATTCCCTGTGACAATTTTATTTGAAAGCTTAGACTGACAGAATACCTCATCTCGGCTCCCACATTTACTTTGGGGTTTAGGATACAGTGATTCCATTCACACTAAATATTCAGACCTGTCACTGTAAAATATGCCTAGGGTGGCTCTGCTCCTCTTCTGCTGTGGCTCAGACGCCTTTCAAAGGCCCATCGGAATGGAGGCACTCAAGCAAGAATGTTTTAAAGTGACAGTTCTATATCCAAACTTTATGGTCTTAATGAAATCTTTATTCTAAAAAGTGAACTTTTAACTCAGCAAGAGGCGCTGTGGTCTCCTGCCTCTCTCTGTTTAATTATTTCCAAATCAAGTTCACGGGAACAGGAAATATTTTCAGGGTACTCTGGAGACCTGCCTGAACATGGCAGTCAGTGGCAGCAGGCACCTCTGAGAACATGGAAGGACTTTTTCTAGTATCTTAGGTTTGCAGTTTTGAAGTGCTTCTTTGGGCTTTATTTATAATGGGGAAAGGAGGGTGGCTTTTGATTGCCAGCAGAAGTTTTCTAAGGCCCTTGACATTACTAGACCACAAACAAAGTTCAATATGGAATCTGATGGGTATTTGTACAGGTCTTAGATGTGGGCATGCTGTCATTAACTTGGCAGCCTCTAATGGCTAAACACCATGGCTGCTAGTTCTAGAAGGATGGCAGGTCAGTATCCTGACTCACTGCCAGACTCTCCTGGGCAATGCTTCATGATGCTTGGAGCAAGTCCAGATAGCTAGTCCCTGAAGAAGTTTCCATGAATGATGCTCACCCCCAAATTAACCTCATCAGTTTGCAGCAGTGGAAATGGAAATGGTTAGTCCCAGAGACTTACTCTGTCATCTGAAGCTCTGCCCGGCTCTGAGTGTACTAGTTCTGCTCTCTGCACAAAAGTGATCACATTTGTGAGCTCTGACACACACACTTGTGGATGTCCAGGTGCCCTTCTGACAGGTCACCCAATGTGTCTGCTGAAGCCATAAAGTTAACTATGTAAACAGTTCCAGTCACCATTGTTAGGCACCATACAACAGATTCATCTTTGTCATAGCTCAGTCTTCTGAATTTATTGTTTAAGACTCAGTAGTAGATGGGTGCTAGGTTGTTTTGGATGCTTAAAGGTTGCAAGGAATAGGCAAGTTGAATCCCTGACACCCTTAGAAGAGCTTTAGATGCTTTCACTTACTGTGCTGTTCTCTATAACATCGCTCTAATAATAACATTGAACTTTTCTGTTCTTTTATTGGGAGTAGTACTAACCATTGGAGGTTGTGCATGTGAGCAATAGAGCAAGATGGATTTCCCCTACGCCATAGGCAAATCTTGCCATGATCAAGGTACTTTGTATGCCTCAGTTTCTTCATCTATGAAATAGGTTTGTTGTGTAGCATATATAAAAAGCACTTGGAGAAGTTTCTAGTACTCTATCACACTGTTTGTGTAGGGGAATCTGTTAAATTTTGTTGCTCTTGGTTAAGGATCACTCAGCAATTTCCAAAAACTGTAAGAGGAAAATGAACCTGTAAGTCTTGAAGGCAAAGAAACAAGTTTCATATTCAAAAGTGTTTACAGATGGCCAGAGATGGAATTAGCTAGAAATTTAACTCATTAATCCTTGAGTGTCTTATCTGCTTGTCTCAGAAGGTTGCTGTGTCAGACTAGTGTGACTATTTATTATCTTTTACATCATTTTAATTATTAGTATTTTCCACATTTAATGACAATACACTCCTATGGCTAATGACAAATTCATCTTACAATAAAATAACAACAGCATAAAACTCGAGGGACAGAAAGAAACCTAGATATACCCTGTACCTGAGGAGATCGTTTCTGTTTTCACTCCTCTGCTATGGTGAGAGATATTCTAGCTCCAAAAGAAAAGCAAACAAAACAAAACAAATTGCTTTTGACACTTTTCTGTTACAATTCCTTCATAGGCTACCTGCAAAATTAGAAATATTTTAAGACGTTTATGTTATTCACCCACTCTTTTCCCACCCAGCTGTCCATCTTCTGCTTGAACGAGCCTTCCAGAATCTCCATTTTCTTCCCATGTGTGGTGCTTAACCTTATTTCCCATTAGGCTTTCTTCCACAGCTTCCCAGGTATCCCAGGCTTGAGTTTCTTTTTTCTCTAGGAAGAAAACGATCCTATCCTGTCTGGGTGTGTTCTGCTTTGAACATATGCTGCCTAATGGAACACGGTACTGCGAATATAATCTCCTAGTACCTGGTCCAGGGGGAATGTTACTTCTTTTCTTGGACAGTCCATTTCTGTCCTGCAATCTAAGATGAATTTAATAGTTAGATGACAAACTGAACTCCTCGATAAACATAGAGTTGAAATGATCCTAAATGTTTCTCTTAAACATTCTCTCACACTCATCACTTCTGCTGCTTTGCTACTGGGTCTAGAAAAACACAACTCAAAATAGGGCCACGTAGCTACCCATAATAGTTTTCAAAAATCAGTCCCTTCCTCCCAATCCTAAATGCTCTTTCTCAGATCCTTAGTAACTAACTCCTCAGATTTTTGCCTTGTTCATATCACAAGAAGTTTTCTGTCAGGCATGTCCTTGAAATATCTAGAGAGTTGAATGTGAGAGAGAGTGACTACTGTCATTCCTAATGATAATGATCTATCTATCTATCTATCTATCTATCAATCATCTATCTATCTATCTGTCTATCTATCATCTATCTATCTATCTATCTATCTATCTATCTATCATCTATCTATCATCTATCTATCTATCTATCTATCATCTATCTATCTATCTATCTATCATCTATCTATCTATCTATCTATCTATCATCTATCTATCTATCTATCTATCTATCATCTATCTATCTATCTATCATCTATCTATCTATCTATCTATCTATCTATCATCTATCTATCATCTATCTATCTATCTATCATCTATCTATCTATCTATCTATCTATCATCTATCTATCTATCTATCATCTATCTATCTATCTATCTATCTATCATCTATCTATCTATCTATCTATCATCTATCTATCTATCTATCTATCATCTATCTATCTATCTATCTATCATCTATCTATCTATCTATCTATCTATCACCTATCTACCTATCTATCTATCTATCTATCTATCTATCATCTATCTATCTATCTATCTATCTATCTATCATCTATCTATCTATCTATCTATCTATCAGTGTAAGCACTCCCCTGTTCTGAGTTCCTCTAGTCTCCCCTGGTCCACTTGGTGAATTATTATGAAGTGGCCCAGAGACCCTGTGGAATGTTAGCCAAATGCTGTAACACTTCTCTGATTTACTCAGAGTGGCCTTAATGTTATAGCAAACAGAAAACAAAAACAAAAACATGGCTGTAGAGATGGCTCATTGGGTAAAGAACTTGCTATTTTAAGAATAAGAAACTAAGTTCAGATTCCCCAGTTCCATGGGAACCAACACAGTAATGGAGTCTGTCATCCCAGTACTTCTATGGCAAGGTAAGAGGGAGCAACAGGAGACTCAGCAGTGCTTGTGAGCCTGGAGTAGCCAAGAGCAGGCAACAAAAGATCCTCTATAACAAGCAGAAGTCCACTGGTTGTCTCACACATATGTTTGATGCACATATACCTACCCTGACACACACAACTATGAGTGTATGGACACATGGTTTAGAAATTCGGGTCATCGTGTTTGTCAGGAGCTACATCATCTCCTCCATCTAGAGACCTGGAGAGAGAGGCCTTTGGAGATGGTTCAGTGTGTCCTACTTCTTATCCTGTTCATCTCCCTTCCCAGGCCTTAGCATAGAAAAAAGAGACATTTACTTTATTCTGCATGCACCCAGGGCACTCAACTAGAAACTCCCATGAATTTTCACAAAGGGACATATTCCCTTACCTGTAGAATTACATTTTTATTGTGACCTACAAGGAGGGACATGAAATCTATTCTGTAGTCTGGTGAGATGACAGACATCCTCATTATGGTGTGTTCTAAATTTCTGAGAATGAGGTTAGACATCCCTTCCCTAGAGAATGGGATTCGTGTTTTTAATCACAGACAAGGAAAAGTCACTTCAAATGTCCCACCCTACATTTTAGGCGTTCACTTGGTGGGCACATAGGGAGTTCTTAATACCTGTGCTGATTGTGCTGGCGCACGCCGGTAGGATTTGCTGAGGGAGGCGGAGGCAGGAGGATCACGAGTTTGAGGCCAGCCTGGGCTACACATTAAGGTTGGGGATTTAGCTCAGTGGTAGAGCACTTACCTTGAAAGCACAAGGCCTTGGGTTCAATCCTCAGCTCAAAAAATCAAAAACAAAAACCAAAAAAAAAAAAACCCCATAAAAAATATACATATATTTTTAAGTTCATCTGTGCCTCTCTCTCTGTGTCTCTCTTCACACACACACACACAGTGTGTGTGTGTGTGTGTGTGTGTGTGTGTGTGTGTGTGTGTGTCCTTGTTTTGTTTATTGAAATGGAATCTTGTTATACTGCTTTGTGGTTCAGCAGTCCTCTAAGTCCTGGGTTCAAGCTAACTCTGTCTCAGACACCTAAGTAACAGAGATTGTGGGTGTGCATTACTGCCTCCAGGAGCACATCTGACTTTTTTAAGACAGGTTTCAATAAAACCAGCACAACATATGATGGAGCTGATCTTCTATCTAGGTAGACAGACACATAAACCAGTCAGCACTACTCAGTGCTGTATGTAATAGACTGCAATAAGGACCAGTGGAGCCTGGTTAAGCTTGTAGCACCTAGAAAACCACAGAAGAGACAGCCTTTAATCTCAGTATTGAGAGAAGAGTGCACCTCAGAATTTGGGGATGAGCAACATTTAGACTTTCATAATACATCCCACCAAAGACACCAAGCAGCTCAGTAACATGCTAGCTCCTCTGTCAATCCAGGCTATTGTTCTACCATCAACTCTGCCCTCAGATGTTTGGGATGGATTTGATATGCTCTCAACATTCCATTCTACATTCTATTATGAGATAGGTGACAGAGAGATCCTTACAATGTCTCATTTAAAGCCATCATGAAAGCATTCATAATTTCCCAATGACTCACTTGATGAAATCAAAAACAAATGCCACAGAATAAAGTCAAATAACAATAATCACGTAAAACAATAATATCTCTTAATAAAGTCAGTCCTAAAAGTAATCTCCCAGTCCCTGCAAAATATCCAACTTTTAACACTGCCTATAACCTGACTACATAGCTTTGGACATCAGTCTAGTCAACACAGGCTGCCTGTTTGTGTTTGGGATACTTAAAACAACCTTTTTCCTCAAGACTCCTATTTTTGTCTGGTGCACTCTTCCTAAGATAGCCATGCATCTCATTTTCTTTCTACCTCCATACTCAGTTCTTATATAATCCATAAGGCCATCCCCGACAATATCACCTAATACCCCAGCATCCAAATTGAATTTGCAGTCACTTTCAGCCTCCAGGGATATTTATTACTGCATCTATCACCAGGGTTCATTCTACATAGTTATTTGAACATTAACCATATAGCCACTAAGATAAGTTCTATGGGGACATAATTTTTAAACTTACTTTTCTTATGAACTATATTCACAAGAATTTTCATAACACTTAAGTGCATGAAGCAGAATTAAAAGGTGAAAAAGTAAATGGGTGACATTTATGAAGAAATTAATAAAATATCTTAGGAACCATATCCTTTTTCTTATAGGAAAAGAGGAGCCATTGAATGGCATAGAGAACTTTGGAAACTTCAAGTGGCATCCTTGTGGTACACATACCTCTAGGTTACCTCCCCTTGCACCCTAATATGAATCCCAGATGTGTGAGCACTGAAGAGAGCTCTCTTCTAAAGACTTCCATTTCTACAATGCTGGCCACGAGAGTCTGACTGGCCCCTCACTGCTGGTAAGAGCTATTAAGCAACCAATGAAGCCTACAGAATTGGAATCATAGCTATATACACAGTTGAATGGAGAATGAAAAATTAAAGGAGTCATATGATACCATGGTTTTATAATGTCTGTTTTGTTGAAGTGGAGAAACATGGAAGAGGAATTCCACATTTCAAATATAAAAGTTGAACTCTGCATCAAATTTTGTATGTCAAAATAGAGATTTTCAAATAAATGATGTACATGTAATTATGAATTACAGTGCTGACTTTGTTGTGTGTGTTTTATAAAACATGGGAAATCAAAGCCAGAGAATAAGGACCTTGTGTGAGGGTTATCCACAGCAACAAAAGAAGATTCCAAGCAGACTATGAATAAAGGCAAAATTCAAGGTGATATTCTGGGAAGAGATTAGATGTTTTTCTTTTCTATCATTTGAGAGCTGTTATTTACATAAATTATGGAATGGTTCACTTGGATTCAGAAAATATAAATTATAAGAAATACTCTAAAAGTTTACTGGTTTTTGTGTTTGGGGGGGAGGTCATTGTTTTTGAGGTCAATATTGAATGGCTAGGAAATCACATCTCATAACTGTCTGCTTCATTTAGCGATATTAAACCAAACCAAAGGTGAATTTCTTATTGTAAAAGACAAGATAAATAACTATATGGAGAGCTTATATTGCAACGTGGGTAACTATTTTTACTTTTAGCTAATCACAAGTTGCAATAAACAAAAGATACATGTTTCCTTCCACTACTGCCCACGTATCAATACCCAATTTTGTTACTTTCTAGTGAGATGAAAGATATACAGGGGAAAGAGGACACTAAAACACCAGAAGGATCTCATGTAAAGAGCATTGTGTTGAGCAAGAAAACATTCCTGCTTTAGAAAAATACTTTTAAATAAGAAATTTCTCTTTAAAATATGATTATATTGCTTATGTTTAATAAACTGGGCATGATAGATGAAGAGCTATTTTGTGTTATTCTTTCAATAAGTTGGTAACAGAATCTTATTTTTGGTTGATGGTGAGTTGGGATTAGGGAATGCTGAGGTGACAGGTTTTTTTATTTTTTTTTATTTTAAATAGCTACAAAGTTAAAAAGGAAGTGAAATGGAGACAGGAATTGAAACCCATCTCTCTAACATCTTTGAACTCTAACTTGTAGGTAACATATGAAAGGCACATTTTTTGAAGTAAGCTTTAATAAGTTTTACTGAAGTTTTACTGACCAATTTATAGTGAAAGAGTTCATAGCATTACTTCCCCTAGAATCTCACGGTACGTGGAGCACAGATGGAAAACAGTTGAGCTGGCTCAATTTCCTTGGCCTCAGATGCTCCTCGGTCTCACAGAATAGACAGGGTAAGCTCTGAGGCTCCCTTCCTGACAAGGTACTGGAAATCTAGCCAACTACTTAAGGCTAGTGAAGTCATGGATCTTGAAAGAGAATCTACAATCACCACTTTCTAAGACAGCATAATCCTCAAGTATATCCTAAATATGTGTCCATATGCCCATGGAAAAGTATATTCCTCACCCTTCATCACAGAATCGCCACTTTATTATAGGCTGAGATCATTTCAGAAAGTCAGACCAGTGAGGCTGTATCTTCTAGGAAAGTAAGAAGCTATACCCACAAAGTCCCACTACCATGACTAGCTAAACATGAGCTGAACATGGAAAACAGCTATAGACATGTCAAAGGGAACAGAAGAATAACTGTGAAGCCTTAAGTATAAACAAAAACTGGGCAATTAGGGAAGGCTGAGAGCTAGAAAAGTTTTCCTTGAAGAAGAACACACCAAATGGTCAGCTCTGAAAACACACAGATGCAAGTAACAGTGGATGGACTGAGGAGAATATATTTATGTACTTAGGAATATGTAAAGAAATTTATATAATGTTGTGGAACATTGGTTGAGGACATGCCACATTTATTTATGCCATGGAACATCTGTTCAATGATGCAAAGATGTGTTGCATTCTTTAGGTTGCATTTGTTCAACTGTGAAACTGTGTCACTTTGCCTGTCTAAAACACCTGATTGGTCTAATAAAGAGCTGAATGATCAATAGCTAAATAGTAGAGAGAAGTGGGTGAGACTGCTAGGCAGACAGAATAAATAGGAGAGAGAGGAGGTAAGGAGGAGGAGAGAGAAAGAGAGGAGGATGCCAGGGGCCAACCACCCACCTACACAGCCAGTCACGGATCAAGCAAGATATGTAGAATAAAGAGGGGGTAAAAATCCCAGAGATAAAGAGTAGATGGGATAATTTTTAAATGTCTGGCTAGAAATAAGCTGTAGCATGAATCTTAAAAGGTTTTATTAATAAAATCAAACCTGGAGTCAGGTATTGGGTTAAAGCTGGGAGATCAGAGAAGCAGAACAAGCCAAAGCTTCCTCACCTTGCCAATTTTTCAGCTGGTCCTGTTTCCTCAGACTGGAAGCCATTGAGTCCTCATCCAAATAAATTTCAGCCAAACTGCTGCTCAAAAGCCTAAAAGCTTAATCAGCTCTAGTTCCTGATCCTCATGCTTTAAATACCTTTCTGCTTTCTGCCATTACTTCCTGGGATTAAAGACATGAGTCACCATGCCTGGCTGTTTCCAGTGTGGCTTTAAACATCTGGATCTCTGCCTCCCAAGTATTAGGATTAAAGGTATGAGTGTAACCATTTTCTGAACTCTATGTCTATCTAGTGGCTGTTCTGTTCTCTGACTCCAGCTAAATTTATTAGGGTGCACTATATATTTTTGGGGAACACATTATCACCACAATAAGCCAAGCTACAGCCATGCATTCATAAGAAAGAATAAGTCTCCATGTATTTATTTGAGAGCTGAGTGCCAGGACCCCTGAGAGCAAAGAGGTTAAAAAACAAAAACAAAAACTACAATATAGGCCATGAAAAAGAAAAAAGACCATGAACTTGAAAGAGAGAAGTGGATGGGGGTATTTGGAAAGCTTTGCAGGAAGAAAATGATGTAATTATATTATAATCTCAAAAAAATATTTTAAAAAAGATGCCATTGTCTACTCTGTACTCTGGTATAGCAACTACTTGCTCTCACTGGAAGATTGTTCATTCTAATAATACAAATGTTTGTTCTGAGTGATGAGTGCTTCCACCACACTCACCATTTTGAAAACAGAATGTTTTCTCAAGTATTCCTCAACACAAACGCAGTCTGTATTAGGAATATCATTTTCAGTTAGCCCCAGGCTGCAGCTGCCTGTCACTACTGAGTTCTTTTTGTCTCTCCATTCATGGATGTCCTACCTCATCCAAGAGTAACAAGTCCTCTTATAAGATCATTTTTTGGTCAATATTCATTTAAAAGTCCCTGGGTTACTAGCAGTTCCTGATATTTTCCCCAGTTGATATTTCTTAGAAAAAAAGGCTTTCCTCTGATTCATTTATTTCACCACCCAGTATATTAGTCAGGGATCTCTAGAGGAAAGAGAGAGAGAGAGAGAGAGAGAGAGAGAGAGAGAGAGAGAGAGAGAGAGAGAGAGGGGGGGGAGAGAGAATAGTAATAAGATTTTTTTGTTGTTGTTGCCTTACATGATAGGGCCTGGGCATTATGATATGGCTGTCTGTGTGGAAGTGGGTTAGAGGCTGACAGCTGTACAGTCCACATAGTTGAATTTTTTAGAAGTTCCAAATGGTTGTTGGAGGCTTGGTCTCCCTGGTGAGCTGCTGGTCTTCAGTTGAGCAGCTGAAACTGGAGTTGGAAGGCAGCAGTAGTTGACATCAGCTGCACTAGAGGCATGCATTCAGGAAGAAAAGCAGGAAGCTAGCTGACATCATTCCAAAAGAACAAGTTGCAAGGTGCCAACTATTTTGAAGTTACATCTCAGCCTTCAGTTAATATTTTTTTGGAAGTATCCTCACAGATAGGACCAGACAAGCATTCCCTAGGTTGATTCTAAATATTTTCAACCTTACAATTCAGACCAACCATCTCATCAAGCTTGAGTCTTAAACAGAAAAATTAAGAAAGTAAATATCTGAACAAAAAATATACCTCAATCATTACAAAAGGATAAAATTAGATGAAATAAATGTAGATAATATTATCACATAGTAAGGACATCCTATTATATTTATACATAGGCATGTTAATCCCTCAAGGACTGTAGCCTAACAACGCCCTTCATTCCATTCCAGTGAGAATCATCTCTTCATTACACACAGTTATATGCATTGTCTTTCTTCTGTCTTCTGCTGTAGAGATCATTAAAGGCCCCCTCATTAAATGTTAGACAGAGAAAAGGTATCTGCAGCAGTATGCCAGCAGAGATAGCTTTAGACATAACCAGTCTATGCAGCAGGAACTTTCAAATGGAGGGGAGGGCCTAGGGGAAGGTGGGAGTGAGAGGGGGAGGACAGGGGAACCCATGGCTGATATGTAAAATTAAAACACAAATATAATTAAAAAATAAAAAAACAAAGCAAAACCTAGAATTTCATTAAAAAAAAAACCATAGTCCCTTCCTTGAGCTATAAATCCTAAAATTTCTGAGTCTCCTTTTTAGGCTGAGAGTAGCTTCACCAAACTGATCTCTTCTAGACCACACCCCCCTCTCTCTCATCTTTCTTCACTTTCCTTTCCTACCCTCTAATGTTTGCTTCTAAATAACCTGAAGTTTGAGGAATATGTCCCCATTTCACAGCTGAACAAACAAGACGGGAGGTGGGCACCTTGCTGAAGTCTGAGGAAGTCATGAGTACTGAAACTTGGATTAAAATTGGGATCCTTTAAAATGAAGTTAGTGAGTGATAGCCATCAAGGGAAATAATTTTTTCCTTCTTTTCTTTCTGTAGCACTAACTCCTTATCATGTGCTAATTGGTTTGTTTATTTATTTATTTATTTATTTTTTTGTTTGTTTGTTTGTTTATTTATTTATTTTTGGTAAGGTTCGGCAGCCTTGAAAACAGGAAACTGAAAAGGAAAGTCAGATACTTCCACAAATAGGATCTCACTAGGTCAAGTTAACTAGTCTCAGGGTCAAGTCGTTAACAGCCAGTGTGCAGTTATCTGACAAAACATTGCCTGCTGGATTCCATCTTCCTTAGACAACTGGGTAGTATCAGTCATTCTCTTACTCAGAAAATAAAATCCATGTTTATCAATTTTTTTTTAAATCCTGATTTTGAATTTTTCTTTTGACTCTCCTAAAAGTGTTTATTCCTTTGCAATTATATACATTTGTTTACTCAATTTCATTTGTAGCTGTACTCTTGGAATTCATTATTATGAGCTTTCCAAACTCCTTTTGTAAATAGATGAATAAGCTCATAGGTGAATAACCTTAGGTCACAGGTAGTAAGTAAGTCATGTTCTTGCTGATTTCCACTTCTTATCTCGTCCCATCCTCAAAATAATCGGGGAATGTGAATGTAAAAATGTGCTCATAACAGTTGTTCAGATAAGCAAATTGAAGTTGATTGAAATTCAACAATTTCCCAACCATTCTCAATCTGGAGAAGGAAAGAGTAGGGACCTAGGCTGGTTAACCTGACCATCACATATACTTTTCCCATCATGGTACTATATAGCAAAAGCCTGCTAAATTTTACAAAATTAAATCATCCTTTAAAAACTCATTTTACTAGTTTAAAATATTTATGCTTTTACTTTGTGTTACTTATTATATAATCCTTCCTTCACCTTAATCTACAAGTGTTAATCTCATACTTCAGTGTAACTAATTCCTTTGAATGAGATATGTTTAATGTGAGCCACAACTTGCATAGAAACATGCCAGCTTTATAAACCATTCCAAATCCATCTCTTCTACAATTCAAACTTTTTGTGTTTTTAATCTTGATAATATCTCTTGTAATTTAAAAAAAAATAAAGAAAATAGTTAAAAGTACTAACAGAGAGGTAAAGAGAGAAAGATTTTTAAAATGCAGAGGAAAATAGTGTATTAAGAAGTAATTATCTATTTTAAAATAACTAAAATATGTGATTTTGAGTATTCCAACCTAAAAAAAATGATAAATTCCTGAGTTAACTCAGGCTAATAACTTTACTATGATCTTGATACACTCTATACACATATAGAAAGATCATACTCAGTCCATAAATTTAAACAATTATGATATGTCAAAAAACAGTTTAAAAACAGAAAATATTAAAAAGCAGATGAGATTTTAAAACTCACTGTGGAAATATTTTACTGAATTTAGAGAATCTAGACCCTTGGTTAATGTTCTATCAATATTTAGATTCTTATTTCACTATTTAACAAGTTTTCAACATAGATAGGTTTTCAACTGCTAAAAAGATATCTTTGATTAGTCTTAAGAAAGATGATTTTTGTGTTATACAGCTAATATATAGTGATGATTTGAATGGTAGTTAATATCACAGTTACAACATTTTGCCTGCCAACCTGTCCCTCAGAGGAAGTCCACAATCACAGTAAGATATTATTTTCCTTTATTTACTGTGTGTGCGCACACAAGTACAAAAATGGCATGGCATGTGCATGTGTAATTCAGGGGACAACTTATAGAAGTTGGTTCTCTCTGCCATGTTGGTTCTAGGGATTGAAACGGGGCCATCAGCCTTGGCTGCAAGCACCCTTAACAATAATCGATGAATCTGACCTGAAAATGTTTTTGTGTATATCTTCTATTTAAAGCATTAGCTTTTGTTGTCAATTGACTTTTTTCATGTTTTGTATTAAACAATGTTTTAAAAGTTCTTGAATTTTAATCAATGTGAGTTAAAAATAACTTACCTTAAATATAGTGAATTGAGTAACATAATCTCAAATATTCCCTTCCCTGTTCCTAACATCTAATTCATTCTGACAAAGTACTAGTAGATAACAACATACCCCATGTGATTAGGAAAGGATGAAATGAATGACTGGCAGCCTTTTTAAAATACTGTGCGGGAGGAGGAGTCATAACACCTAAACACACAGAAAAGACTCATGGAGTGGGACAGCATTCCAGGCTTTGGGAGAAGGCATGTTGTCTGAGGATTTCAAGTGGTGCTATGATCTTTCTGTACTGCTAATTGGAATTTCACGACTCACCAGAATATCCCTGTATTCTCCAACCTTCCCTGTACAATCTGTCTAAGCAGCAAAGGCACTTGTTTGTGTGGAGCCAAATAGTAAAACGGGATATAAGTGACTCCTATGGTTTAGTAATATTTCATATATATTAACAATAGATTTTTATAGTTTAATAATATCTAAACTTATGTTCACTAAAAATATACAAAATGAAAAACAATTATGTTTTTCTCTGTCTCCTAACACCTTCCTATAATCTGTGGCTTGTTGCATAAACAGCCTTGTTGGTCATGTGACCCTTGCCTAATCTGGCCTTTGCAAACCTAGCCATCATATCTTAGGCAGAGTCAGAATCTCTTCACTTTTCTTTCCTGTCTACTTCCTTGTAGAGATTTTCAGGCATGTTGCACAGTAAGTATCTTCAAGTATTATTGTTTCAGAAGTCAACTCATGGAAAATTACCCTAATCATGAGTAGCAAAGGCAAATGTTTTGCCTATATTTAACTGATATATAATTAGTGGTTTCCATGATAAACACATGCATAGAAACTTTGTTTTAAAAAAATACAACTATGCCTGAAAAGTACCAGAATTTGAAAGTACAACTCAATGAGCAATATCTTTGTTGGTTGAAGCTGTCATTAATGAGCTTCAGAGAGAAACAAGATCTCGGAAACAGAGTACCTAGCCTCCCCTTGACATAGATTCAGCTAAAATCACCAACCCTGGGCAGAGAGACATAGTGTTAATAGTTTTATTTGCTTAAAATAAAATCCAACTGACTAATGCCTTGAAAACCTGTAAGAGATAAGAACTTGGGGATTTAGCTCAGTGGTAGAGCACTTACCTAGCAAGTACAAGGCCCTGGGTTGGGTCCTCAGCTCTGAAAAAAAAAAATGAACTTGTTAGCTTACTTCACTGAGACTTATCCTTCAGAGTTTGTACCAAAGAGAACACCCCCACATTCTTTCATTGGTGCATTCAGCCTACTAAACTCATGCCAGTAGAGTAATATTAAATGCAAAATACCACCCTGTGTAACCTTTCAAAGAATAGGTTAATGTAACATAAATTCCAACCTGAAAGTATACAGAGAATTGGCTTTGGATTTGTTGTCTTTTGATGTATTGTTTCATTAACAAGACATGATATTATTTCAGGTAGGTAACATTTGGAGAAACTAAATATAGGCAAATTCGGGGGGTGGGGTATAACCAGAGTACAAATATAAGATTGCATCAGAGTATCATAGAGCAGGTTATGGCTTCATATGTTAATAGTTTTCTAATGAACCATTATTTTATTTTTTCATTTTTGTTGTAAAATCTCACCCCATGAGTGGTCGATTAACTTTGTGTCTTCTAAATTTCATTCAAAATAGTGAGCATTTGTTAAAAACTTACAATTTTAGCAGATGGTATTTTGATGACTATGTTCAAAACAATATGACTCAGAGTGAGTGTAAGAAAATGTGAAAGTTACCTGATTGAGTTACAATTCTCTAACTTGGCTCACACCATTGTCTAAGTGTGGTCTTGGTTTCTCTTAGAGAAATCACAAGGTATTTCAACATTTGATTCCCTAGATGTATCAGCAAACAATATAAACATCTCCAGTTCATCCAGCATTCTGATCAAATAATGCACTGCGGGCTCAGAATCAACAATGCAGAGCAGCTGAAATCAAAGGAGAATATTATAACTGCAATTTCTGACCTTTCTGGAGAATGGAAATAAATTACAACATTTCAGCTCATGATAATGATTTATTATTAATCATAATATTTCAAAAATATTTTTCAAAAGTACTCATTTTTGAGGACTAAAATTCTCCTCTCCTTTTTGTGGCAAAAAAGAATTTTTACCATGTGACATGCTCCAAGAAAATTAAATAGAATAAGAGAATATGAGCATATTTCAGAGTATGTGCTTGAAAACTGAAACAAACGCAGATCTCCTTCCTGGAAGAGTGCCCCCACTGCAAACAAAAACTCTGCGAATATCATGGGGAGAGTGAACAGCTTGAAAGCCACTTTGATGACAAAATAAACCTTTGTTTTGTGGAAAAAAATGAGTGACGAGATTGCTATATACTCCATACTAGTCAAGAGAATGGTCAGCAGAGCCTTTTATGAGACTGTAATTAAATTTATCAAGTCAATAATATTTCTCAGAAAGCCTAAAGTTGAACATTTAGAGAAGTCATCCACCTGGGCATAAGATTGACATCATTTTTATTTAATATAATAATACCATTTGAGTTCCATCGATAGGTTCATAATGCCTTTTATTTACATTTAATTAGCACCTCTCTGTATTAATTCCCCATTTTATAAACCTAATGCAACCTTAATACTGGAAGATGTGAATCGAATATGATAACAACGTGTACCTGGTTGTTTTAATTAATCTGTCTAAACTGAACATACCACTCCAAATTCATAAAGATCAAGACTGTGCTACCTTTAGACTTATCACCATGATAAATGGCTGCTGTGCTACAAGGTGGCCTCTATATAATTCCATTTGTGGCAGATTCCAAAATTCTAGTTGTGATTAGCAAGAAGAATAGATTTATAAAATTTATTTAAGATATTAGGCTATTATTAGGCTATTCAGATATTAGTAGGGAAGTAAATAAAAGCACTAAAATTGGTTAATAATAAATTATAGAAAACACATGTGATTAAAATATGTCTGTATTTTTTAGACTTTAATGAACAGAAATTACTTATTAAAATGGGATGTCTGTAAATCATATAAATGTAATATACACACAAACAAGCCAATATTGCATGCTATAAACTGTATGACTGAGTATAAATTTGTGCTTAGAAATCCAAGGAAAGGAAAAGACAATCAAAAAATTAAAGGAAATTAACAAATCCCTTAAAGAATGCCAAGAAAGCCAACCCGAAACAAACAGTTGAAGGAAACTATTCAGGATGTGAAAAAGCTATTTTCTCTCTCCATATCTATTCACTATAGTACTTAAAGTTCTAGCTAGAGCAATAAGGCAACTGCAGGAGATCAATGTGATTCAAATTAGAAAGAAAGAAATCAAAGTATCATTATTTGCAGATGATATGATAGTATAGATATGTGACCCCCTGAAATGCTACCAGATTACTTTTACAGCTGATAAATACCTTCAGGGAAGTAAATCGATACAAGCTTTTTTTGTTTTTGTTTTTTATTTTGATTTTTAAATCTGTAGCCTCCCCATATACAAATGGCAATCAGGCTGAGAGAGATATCAAGGAAACAACACCCTTTACAATAGCCACAAAATATATATACAAAATATCTTGGAGTAAATCTAACCAAGCAAGTACTTCAAGTACTTGAGGAAAGAAATTGAAGAAGGTATCTGCCGACATTTTTTTTTTTTTTTTTTTTGCCTCCTTTTGCCTCCTCTGTGGTTTGGAGCAACCACAGTCTGATGAATACCTGTTTCCTGGAACCATGAACATTCTTCCCTTGAAGAGAAAATCTTCCCAGCAATTTCTCTCCACCATTTGTCTTGCCAAATTTTTGCAAACTGACCTTTGCCAATGCTTTTTTGTAACACGATGGTCCTGGCAATTTTTCTCTAAACAAGCAGCAGTAAATCCTTCATCCGAGGTAGCAGCATCACCACAGTCACCAACATGATGAGAAGAAGCCAGCAACTCGGGGCAGCAGCTGATGCCTCCATTGTCCCACCACCGTTTGTGGCTGGGCTCAGGCTGGAGCTTTTCCTTAGCAAGCCTCCTAGGCTGGCCTCAAACTCGGGATCCTCCCACCTCCTTCAGCAAATCCTAATGGCATGCTCCACCACCACTGGTTAAGTGTAGCTTGGGCCTGAGCTGGGGCCCACAAGGCCACAGGCAAGCAGCTTTTTCATGAATTCGTACCACGAACATTGGGTGCCAGATGTAGCATGAATCTTAGATGGTCTTATTAATAAAATCAAACCTGAGCAAGGTATTGGGGTCAATGCTGGAAGATCAGAGAAGCAGAACAAGCCACAGCTACCTCACTTCGTCAGCTCCTCAGGTGGTCCTGTTTCCTCAGACTGGAAGTCCTCATCCTGAATGAATGAATCTCAGCTGAACTGTGCTGCTCAAAGCCTAAAAGCTTAACCAGGCTAAAAGCTTCTAGTTTCTGGTCTTCACGCCTTATATATCTTTCTGCTTTCTGCCATCACTCCCTGGGATTAAAGGCTCACTTCTTGGGATTAAAGGCATGTGT
Organism: Onychomys torridus; assembly: GCF_903995425.1. NCBI lineage: Eukaryota > Metazoa > Chordata > Mammalia > Rodentia > Cricetidae > Onychomys > Onychomys torridus. Next base: position 123,485,119 of record NC_050448.1, read on the forward strand.
CACCACCATGCCTGGCTGTTTCCAATGTGGCCTTGAAGTCACAGAGATCCAGAGGGATTTCTGCCTCTGGAATGCTAGGATTAAAGGTGTGAGTGCCACCATTTTCTAGCCTCTGTATCTAGTGGCTGTTCTGTTCTTTGACCCCAGATAAGTTTATTAGGGTGCACAATATTTTGGGGAATACAATACCACCACACACCATTTTTTACAGACCTTGAAAGAACATTACTCAACTTCTTATGAAAAAGCAAAAATCCCAGGATAGCTGAAACAATCCTGTACAATGAAAGAACTTCCAAAGGTATCACTATCCCTGGTTTTAAGCTGTACTACAGAGCAATAATAACAAAAAACACATGAGATTGGCATAAAAATAGACACATTGATCAGTGGGATTGAATCAAAGATCTAGAAGTAAATCTGCATACCTATGGACATGATTTTTGACAAGGAAGCCAAAATTATACAATGGGAAAAAAGAAAGGGTCTTCAATAAATGGCATTTGTCTTACTGAATGTTGACATGTGGAAGAATACAAATAGATCCATGTCTATCACCCTGCACAAAGCTCAAGTCCAAGTGTATCAAAGACCTCAAAATAAATCAGATACAATGAACCTGATAGAAATGAAAGTGGGGAATAGCCTTGAAGACAATGGCACAGGAGACAACTTCCTAAACAGAAAACCAACCATGCAGGCACTAAGATATACAATTTAACAAATGTGACCTCATGAAATGGAAAGGCTTCTGTAAGGCAAAGGACACTGTCAACAGGACAAAAGAACAGCCTAGAGAATCAGAAAAGATCTTCATCAAACCCATATCTGACAGAGGGCTGATATACAAAATATATAATGAACCTAAAAAATTAGATTTTAAAAAACCAAATAATCCAATTATAAAATGGAGTACAGATCTAAACAGAATTCTCAACAAAGGAACCTCAAATGCCCAAGAATCACTTAAATAAATGTCCAACACCCTTAGCCATCAGGCAAATACAAATCAAAACAATGCTGAGATTTTATCTTACATCTATCAGAATGGCTGAGATAAAAAACACAAGTAACAGCTCATGCTGGTGGGGATGTGGAGCAAGGAGAACACTCCTCCATTGCTGGTGGAACTGCAATCTTGTACAGCCACATTAGAAATTAATATGGCATAGTGGTTTCTCAGAAAATTGGGACTAGCTCACCTCAAGACCCAGGTATACCACTCCTGGGCATATACCCAAAGAAAGCTGCACCACAACACAGGTCACTTATTCAACTATGTTCATAGAAGTTTTATTTGTAATAGTCAGAAGCTGCAAACAACCTAGATGTCCTTCAACCACAGAACTGATAAAGAAAATATGGTACATTTGTACAGTACAGTACTCCTCAGCTGTCAAAATCAATGATATCAGGAAATTTGCCGACAAATGGACGGAACTAGAAAAGATCACAATGAGTGAGGGAACCCAGACCCAAAAAGACAAACATCATATGCACTCACTCATAAGTGGACATTAGCCTTAAAGTGAAGGAGAACCATGCTATAATTCCACAGATGCTATGTGACAAGGAGGGCTCTAGGGGACTGTACATATCTCACGTGAAGGGGAAAGACAATGGACATTGCCAGTGGATGCAGGAGAGGGGCTGAAAAGGAAATTGGGATTGGAAAGGGGGGATCAGGTGGTAGGAGGATGGAGTGAGAGAGTACTGAGAGAGACAACTTCGATCTTGAGGCCTCTCTGGGATAATCTAGAAACCTAGAGCAATGGAAACTCCCAAGATGCTACAAGAGTGACCCCAGCTAAGACTCTTACCAATAGGTGATACATGGCTTGAACTGGCTACGTTCTTCAATCAAGCAAGACTTCCAGTGGAGGAACTGGGACACCAACCCAGCAACAAACCCTTTTACCTCAAATTTGTCCTGCCTACAAGATGTGCTATAGTAAAAATGGCACAGAAATTGTGAGAGTGACCAACTAATGACTGGCCCAGGTGAAGACCCCACCCTAAGATGGGTCTAGGACCCAGAGGTTGGATACCCCAGAGGCCTAAAATAGAACCAAATATGAATGGAAAAATACGTCAATGAAGTGATTCCTAATGATACCCTAATATACTGATAGACCAGTGCCTAGCCCAGTGGTCATCAGAAAGGCTTCACCCAGCACCTGATGGAAACAGATGCAGAGATCCACAGCCAAACATTAGGCAGAGCTTGGGGAATCCTGTGAAGGAGGGGCAAAGAGAATTGTAAGAGAAAGTAGTATCAAGAGCACCACAAGGAAACTCACAGCATCTACTAACCGGGCCTCAGAGGGGCTCACAGAGACTGAAGCGACAGTCAGGGTGTCTGTGTGGGACTGACCTAGACACTCTGCACATAGGTTACAGTTGTGTAACTTTGTCTTTATATGAGACTCCTAACAGTGAGAACAGGCTGTCCCTGACACTATCGGCTGCTTTTGTGGCCCATTCTTTCTACTGGATTGCCTCATCTAGCCTTCACAGCAGGGGCATAGTCTCACTGCAACTTGATATACCCTGGCTGACTGATATCCACTGGAGGCCCATCAGATCTGAAGAGAAACAGGAGGAAAAGCAAGGTGGGAGGAACTGGGAGGAGAAGAAGGGGGAGACTTTGTTTGGGATGTAAAAGCAAACAAACAGAAAAAGAGAAATCCAAGGAAAAGTTTCATCACATCAGTGTTCTGAATATATTTTACTAATCTCAACATTCAAGAAGCTGAAAGTGAGGAACATGTCAGGAAATAGTGAGACCATATTGGTCTTCAGGAATTGGACAAAGGATAATGAAAATTATGGATATGAGAATGAGTAAATTATAGCTTATGATTCTCCCATTTGGGATGATAGCAGGAAACCTCAACTATAGAGTAGTTCTAACATTCCAAATACATTTTTTTCTTTACAAATTTTTTTTTTAATTTATTTACCAGCTTGCAATGGAGTTGGAGCCAAGACCATTTATTTAAAGTTAGAGACCAAAATCGGCATCCATTCCCAGTAATTAAATAAATGATTGCAGGTTATATCAGAATATATACCACTAAATTTTGATTATGCGGTAGCCATACTGGAATTAAGGAAAGAAGATTAACCCGATTAGGAAGGCAAAGCATTCAAAATACACAAGGATACATCTGAAAATGCAAAGTGTCAATCAAAGAAATGATGTACTGTACATTTAAAATTAGAAATTGTCTGGAGAGGAAGAAAAAGGTATGATTTTGAGGGCAGCCTGATCTACAAAGCAAGTTTCAAGGCAGCCAGGCTGTTACACAGAGAAATCCTGTCTTGTAAAACCACAAAAGAAAGAAATAAAGGCAGGCAGTCAGGCACACAGGCAGGCAGGAAGGAAAAAATAAATGAAGGAAGGAAGGAAGGAAGGAAGGAAGGAAGGAAGGAAGGAAGGAAGGAAGGAAGGAAGGAAGGAAAGAAGGAAGGAAGGAAGATAGGAAGGAAGGAAGGAAGGAAGGAAGGAAGGAAGGAAGGAAGGAAGGAAATCAGAAATTCCTATAAAGAAAACAAAACATGCAATGTCAAATTCTAGTCAATTCTTAAATTGGGACCAGTGCCAAAGTCAACCAAAGTTAATGCCACAAAAGCCTAAAGTATAAAAGTTACTTGTAATTTTCTCCCTGGTCCAAAATTTAAAGACAAATGTTGTTATGTTATAAATGTTTTCCTGGTGGATCTAATGGCAAGATTTATAAAACTTTGATATAACTGAGGAAAAATCGTAAGTCTGTGTCTGTTTCCTTTTGATTGACTAAACTCTTCTTTGACAATTTCATACATGAAGAGAATGTATTCTGTTATTCTCACAGCTCACTTTATGTCCCTCTACTGCTCTCATTTTAACTTTCCTCCATACAAGCCCCTCTCCCACATTTATCTGTTCTAGTTTTGATTTCTGGCCTTCTGATTTTGGCCAGGACCATCTATGTGAACAAAGGTTTGAAATTATCCATTAGAGTCTGGTGGACTTATAGTAGGGTATGTGACTGAAATCAAAGTCCATCCCTTCCCCAGAATCCATCAACAGCTGATATTCCATTGAGGAAGTGTGGGGTGTGGTGAGCCTTTCCCAATATCTGACTAGTTGTTGACAGGCCCAGTCCTATGCAGGCTCATTGCTTCTGCTCTGAGATCCTATTTGCAGTGTCTGTGTCATACGGCACTGAAGAAGACACTTCACAGTCATTTCCAGCTTTTCTAGTTCTTATATGTTTTTCTCTCCTTCTTTGAGATGTACCCTGAGTCACAGAGGGAGTGGGAAAGAATGTCTTGGGTGCTGAGCATTCAAGTTTCACATACTGTCTGCACTTTAATCAGCCATCTGCATTCAGCATTCTCCACAAAAAAGAGAAGCTTCCTGGAGGATGAGACTAGCATTTGTTGTCTGAGATTATAAACATAAATACATAGAATTTAGTTTGGTACCATGTCAGTTTAGCTAAACAATGATGAATTTCCTGACCTTCTCGGCCATAGGATTTTTGGTAGTGTCTATAATACTAGACATACATTTTCTTCTTTGAAGTGGCCTTCAAAGACAACAAGACCTGTTTGTTGTTTACCACAGTCATGCCACTAGTGCAGGCAGTGCATGGTAGTTGGCATTGTAGTTCATAAAGTTCATATTGGGTAAATTCACTAATGCCTTTCATTCACCGCTAGACTTCCTAGCACCTTTTTGGACTGTAAGTACTAGCCAAGAACTTTTAGTTCCATTTCAGATTGATTTCTCTGTATCTGGCAATAAATGTACACATGTCTTCAGTAATAGGGCCTTAACCATTGTGTGTGAAACCAAGAGAAGTAGCAAGAGTATGTGTTGTTTGGGAAGCCTCTCAGGGGTTTCTGACCAAGGACCCATAGGAGGCGCCACACACCTGGGACTGGGATTTTTGTTTATTAGACAGTACCCTTTAGGAAGAGCATCATCTACTCATGCAAGACATCTCTCTTCTAATGGTGTTTCAGTTTTAACTTGCATTTTTAACTGACTCACAAAATAATAGGTTTCCATAGGGCTCTTTGAACTTGTGGCCTTTTGTTTGGGTTGGGCCTTTCTCCCTTGCCCTCATCTTGCATGTCACCAGAGCCCCTTCCCTGTTTCTCCTCTCAGTATTACCCCTCTACTTAAATGTCAGCTATGCCCTGCTAGCTCCCTGCCCTAACACATCCCTCTCCTGTGGCCCATTTCTAGTTCCCTAGCTTCTTCATGCACTCCAAGTTGAAAACAAATCTCAAATTAAATCCTGGGATCCTCATATGAGAGAGAACATGTGACGTTTGGATTACTTTACTCAGTATAGTTTTTAAAATCATTTTTATCCATTTACTTGAAAATTTCATAATTTTATTTTTACAGCTGAAGAAAATTCCATTATATAGTTACAATGGAATTATATATCTCTATATCCATACACAATGGAATAACATAACTATATATAACTATAAATGTGTATATATATATATATATATATATATATGCACAACATTTCCATTATTCATTCACCTGTTAATGGACATCTAGGCTGTTTCCATTTCCTAGCAATTATGAACAGAGCAGCAAAGAACATGGAGGAGCAAATATCTCTGCAGTAGCATATAGAGGCTTTGGTTATATGCCCAGAAGTGATGTAAGTGGTCCATATGGTTCAGTTTCTACACTTTTGAGGAACATCTACATAGATTTCCATAGTGGTGGCTCCAATCTATGCTCCCACAAGAGTGGAAAAGAATTCCACTTTCTTTACAACTTCTCCAGTGTCTGCTCTCACTTGATAAAACAGTTGTTTTATTTGAATGTGGTGGTGTTAAGACTTTGGTATTGTAAGATTTATTGCTCAGCCTTCCCATTTCCCTATGTTCTCATCCCCCACTCCTCGCCCTCTGCCACCTGCCCCCCACACACACACCCAGTCCACTCATGTAGCTCTCATCCACCTCTCCTTCACAGGGTCATCCATGTGTCCCTCCTAGGGTCTTATCCTGTTAGCTAGCCTCTCTGGAGCTGTGGGTTGCAGTCTGGCCATCCCTTCCCTCACATCTGATATGCACTTATAAGTGAGTACATACTGTTTGTCCTTCTGAGTCTGGGTTACCTTCCTCAGGATATTTTCTAGATCCATCCATTAGACTTCAAATTTTTTTTTATATCATTGTTTTTTACTGCTGAGTAGTATTCCATTGTGTATTTGTACCACATTTTCTTTATCCATTCTTTAGTTGAGGGGCATCTAGGTTGTTTCCAGGTTCAGGCTATTACAAATAATGCTGATGTGAGCATAGTTGAGAATGTGTTCTTGTGGTAAGACTGAGCATTCCTAGGGAATATGCCCAAGAGTGGTATGGCTGGGACTTGAGGAAGACTTATTCCCAATTTTCTGAGAAACCACCATACTGATTTCCAGAGTGGCTGTACAAGTAAGAAGTGCAGAGATGACCAGCCACACTATTGGAGACCCATGGACTGTAGACTAGTGGCTGTGGAGCCCTCATGGGACTGGACTAGGCCCTCTGGATATGGAAGACAGTTGTTTGGCTCAAACTGTTTTGGGGGGCACCCAAGAAGGGGGATCAGAATCCATTCCTGGTGCATGGGCAGGCTTTTGGGAATCTGGTGCCAGTGGTGTGGCACCCTGCGCAGCCTTGGTACAGTGGGAAGAGGCTTGGACCTCCCTAGGCTCAGTGTGCTGGGCTCTGCTGACTCCCCATGGGAGACCTTGATTTGGGGAATGTGGGGATGTGGGGTGGCTTGAGAGGGAGGGCTGGGAGATGGGAGGAGGTGGGATCTGTAGGTGGTATGTAGAGTGAGTAGAAAATTTCTTAATAAAGAAAAATGGAAAAAAAATCATTGCTAATTATTTTATTTATGTGTGTTTTCGTATTTGCCTTTAAGTACAGATGCCTGCAGAGGCCACCAATATTGGCATTATAGGCAGTTATGAGTCACCCAGTATATGACTGAGGACTGAGCTCTAGTCCTTTGCAAGAACAATACCTACTCTTTACCAATGACATTAGATGGGGACTTTCTTTTCTGGTGCTGCTTAGTGTTCTGTATACTTCTTGTACCTGGATGGGCATGCTTGCCTCTAGAATTGGGAGTTTTTCTATGATTCTACTTAAGACATTTTCTATGGCTTTGGCATGGAATTCTTTTATGCTCATAGTTAATACATTTGTTTTTTTCAAAATGTCAGATGTAATGTTTACTTTCCATTCACATGATTTTTTGAAGGAGTTTGTAATTGACCTGAACTGAATTATTTTAAGTTATCCCCATTTACAAATTTTACTCTATTTTTGTAGAACCATTCCTGCATCTCTGGGATAAGACTGACTTGATTGTGATGAATTCTGGTTTTGATGTGCTCTTGAATTTAATTTGCAAGCATTTTGTTGAGAATTCTGTCTTCCAATCTCCCTAGGAATTGTGCCAAAATTATCAATACAAAGCTTGTAAACTGAAGTTAAGAACACATCAAAAACCCCATAAAAACAGTACTCACTACGATCAAGTTGTTTCTTGGTTGTTCCATTAATAACCTAAAGCATTTGGGGGCTTTGCATGGGGTAAATGGTGCATTCTTTCAGCATTCCTTCTCCTAAACTGTATGTGTGGTGTTTTTTTTTTTTTTTTTTTTTTTTTTTAATTCTATACTACTACTACAATAAACTTTTGTAGTTTGGGACTATATATTGGCAGCCAAGGAAATGATGGTCCCTGAAGAATTAGGTGGCAATTGTGTTTGAATACTGGAAGAGCAGCTGGAACAAAATTAACAAGGCATCCTGCCCACATTGTGGACTAGTATACATTCCTTCTCCTAAAACCTTAAATGTCTATGTTTTCTCTAGTATGGATAAAGGTTGAGTATATCCATGTTCCGAGTGTAGTGTAGTGAGGTTTCCTTCCTGGGGACAGTAGGCAGTACTATCACTGGGCTAGGGGCCAGCAGAGTTAGATTTGAATTCTGTTTCTCTCTACTTGATTCTGTAACTCGACTAAGCATAAGTTCTTGAGTCTGATTCATTTGTTTGTAAGAACATCATCAATCTGCATAATTTTAGCCCCTTCTAGATCTCTGGTTGAATCTTTATGCATGCTATTTTTGTGGAGTTCTAAATTGAGTAATTTTACATAAAAAAGACCCAAATCACTACAATGATTTGGAAGAGTGCGATATAGGCTAATTAATTTATCATCACTCTTAGTTTATTGGTTACCATTAGTTGATATTGATAATTTTTCACTTGACTTCTGTGTCATCTGTATGTTTATTCCATGTATCACTTCTCAGAATTTGAAGGAGACTTCATAAATATAACTTAGAAGTCAATGCCATTTGGCACCCTCTTATTTGAAAGAAGATAATATAACACTGAATCTTTTAAACTTTACACTTACCACATCTCTTTTACAAAAAGCTAGAGTTCAAAGGCAATCTATGGCTTATTTAAGGATTGAAGCTTACTATTTGTGAAAATAGTACATTTGTTTCATAATAAAACTAATAACAGAATTTTCAGTTTTTTTTTTTAAAGAAGGGCAATGCATACAACATGTAATAGTATACATCTGTCTAGTAAGGGAAAGATTTAGATGTCCTGCTTTGAGGTGACAAGGCAGAGTGGCCAAGATAACATCAATGTAAAACTGAAAAAAATGTGAGACTTAATGATGATATAATTTTAACAAATGGTTTTAATCTTTAAGAGTCTCAGTAATGCCATATACACAGCAGGAATAATAATATACTTCATACCATTTCTGTACTTATTAAACAGCATTAATTTGAAAGATAAATGCCAACTGCTTAGCATCATGGTGAGTCTAGAGGGCTTCATGGAAGAGACAGTGTCCAAAAAACCTTGCATGGTTTGTCTTAGACAAGAGCACCTTCAATGCTTCTTGTTTGGTTGCTAGTAAAGCTTTATAAGCCACATACTTGAAAATTCAACTCTTCAGTGTGTACTTGAATGGTTTAAGTATAATCACAAAATTTTGTATTTGTCACACTATGATATTTTAGAACATTTAGTCACTCCTTCCCATAAAAATTCTTATGCTTCAGCCTAAATTTGGATATACATGAATTCTATATATTTGATATCAAGGGGATTATGCCATATGTTTTCTTTCTTGGATGGTCTCTTTCTTCTTGTGCTATTTTCTAGTTTCCAGTATATTATAACATGCTTCAGTACTTTATAACTTCTTACTGCTGAATGATATTTCAGCATGTTGGTGGAATTTCATTTCCATCTTACCTTTCAGTAATTACACATAGTACCACAAGGAACATTCAGGTGTATTTTCATTTTTTTCTAATATAGACAAAAGAGTAACAGTACTAAGGTTATATGACAAAGCTATGTTTAATATTCTGAGGACCTCTTATGTGTTCCAAAGTGTCTATAAAACTTTACAGTAACAGGATATGCGTGTTCTTATTCCTGGACATTCTAGTTCACATGCTTTCTGTCACTCTTCCTCATCTTGCTTGGTCAGAAATTGTCTCTCTCCTCAGTTTTATTTGCATTTCCTTAATGACCCAGAATTTTAAGCATATATTCAAGGGTCTGACCATTTGCATTATCTTTGGACACATGCCATTCAAAATTCTCTTCATTTTACATTTGGTTTACTTGCCATTTTATTATTGAGGTTTGGGAATTCTTTAACACATAGCAGTTACGTGATTGAGAAATATTTTCTCCCATTCTACAGGTTTTATTTACAACCATTTTATCCTTGAGTTTTTAAAGATTAAAGTGACCTAATTTACTGAAATCCCACTTATCTATTTTGCTCTTCCTCCTCCTACTCTTCTCCTCCCCTTCTCCTCCTTCTTCCTTCTCCTTCTTCCTTCCTCCTCTCCTTCCTTTCTTCCCTTCCTCTCTCCCTCCCTTCCTCTCAACTTCCCCTCCTTCTCCTCTTCTCCCTCTGCTTCTTTTTACTCATTGTACTTCTTATGTGTTATCCAGAAACCACTGTCTATGTCATTAAAATTTTCTCTGACATTTAATTCTAGGAATATACAGTTATGGCTGTACCATTGAGGTCTATAATTCCTTCTAAGTTGATTTTTATGCATGGTCTAAGAAGAAGGGCTATATTCATTTGGTATATGCTATCAATCTGTCCAGTAATCTTGTAAAGGGCTCTTTGGTTGACATTGAAATGTTAGCACCAGGCTCAAATAACAATTGACTATAATGAATCATTTATTTGTTGTTTTTTATCTACTTTTACAAATGTTTTTATTTGGCTGTCAACTTTAAGTGATACTGGTCATTTTAGTTGTTAAAATTAAGAGTTGTTTTTGAATTTTTAAAATAAAGATGGTTCCAACTGTTAGCTGTATCATTAAGCACTGTTTCACCTCCTCACATGATCTTGCCTGTTGTTTCCTTCATTTCATTCAACACAAAGCTTGTTTTGCAAATATTGTGTCCCTTGCAATTGGTTCTTTGATACACTGGCTATTTAGAAATGCATTGATTAATGTCACATATTTTTGAAGTTCCCATTTCTGATTTCCCTAATTCGTTTATCATGTGGGCAAAGAACGGTACTTCTGTGATTTCAATGATTAAATTTCCTAAGACAGACAACTCTACACAATTATCCATGTGTGCCTGGAATGAGCCTATTCTACTGGTGCAGAATGGAGACTGTAGTTAGCTGGTTTATACTTATATTTATACTTTATATTGAAATCTTCTATACACTTGTTCATCTTCTGCCTGATTAGTCTCTACATTATGGAAAGTTGCCAAGTGAAGTCCTCAACTACTATGGCTATTACACTTATATCATCTGTTTCTTGCTTATTCTTTCATCCATTGCTGCATATCACTTAAGCTCCCATTTATTGAAGTCTATTTTGGCTGTAGTATACAGTCACAGCCCCGTTCTTGAAATGTATTCACCTTGAGGCTCTCTTTACATCCCATGGTTGACATTGATGTCTTCTAAGTTCTTTGACCCTCAGAGATCTTCTGCATCTTCCTGTGAATATCTGGCTTGCCTTTCCATACCGGCAACACATTCATCATGCTACTATGCTCTACCTGCTTGCTGATGGTCCTTCCCAACAATGCTTTGAAACATAAATTGTCCCATAGCCTGATCAAAGAAATGCCTGCCTACTTTGCAGAAGAATATTTTTTATGCCTATTTTTGAATCTTTCTAATACCAGTATTCTAAGAATACCTTTAGGTTTGCTATACCCCACACTCCACTGAAAAGAAACATGAACACTTTAAAGGCTCCATGAACTTATCTATGTCTACCCTAAGTAAGACCTCTACCACACTCAGTAGTGGAAGACAGGAAATGTGTTACAGTCTTGGTATCACAGAATTTTTCTCTTCTTGACAAAATTCCATACATGTTCTTGAATAAGTATTCATTCATTTGTGTAATACAATTTCTGAGACTGGCTATTGTTAGCTTTTACCTGTCATAGTTATTTTCATGGAAAGACTTTGCTAGCTCTATCACCATTATGGAGAGCTTCTCCTCCCCAGGGTGTTTTTAATTGGTCCATTCTTGTGGCTTGTCTCATTTGGGGTACTTACATAGAAAGGGCTCTTTATAGTATAATTTTGTCTCAATAAACATTTTCTGGCCACATCAGGCAGCAGGTTTTTTTTTTCCAGTCAGCAGCTCCATGACCTCAAACCCCTGAGAAGCCCTGGAGCTGTGAATACAGATGAGGGTGGACCTTGGGAATCTGCTTACTCAGGTCTTTGGCAGATGGCTCTCACTTTATGCTCTGATTTATATTTGTGGGAGGAGTAAGGGTAAGAATATATGTTAGTAAGATTTTGTCTTGGTTCACAATACAAACAGGCAGAAAAGAATCTTAGAGAAGGCATGGGAAATCCTTAAAAAGTCACCTATTATTTGTCAGTCACCCATATCAACACAGCAGTGTCGATTGCCTCATATTCTGTTTAATGAGATAATACCTGGTGCTTTCTACGTTAACAAATTGTTTCTGTGTTTGTAGTCAAATTTATGTCTTTTTGTAAAAAATCATTTGTGTTTTTATGGTGGCTGGAAATCTGCAGATTTTACTTCTTAGACTTTCTCAAAACTCTTTTTGTTCTTAGTTCTGCCCATGGCAGAGGGGGAAATAAAGAGTGATTCTCCTTTGGAGCACAAGAGCATCTTGGGCAGTGATACCTGGGGTGGCATTTAGGGCAGCAGATATAGGAGTGCAGGGTAGGCCAGGTCCTGGTTCCTCTTCTTGACACTAGAAACCTCAAGAGTCCAGGAAGTCAGGTTTCTCCTTCCTTCTTCCCACTGGGTGTCACCCTTAGGGTTGATAGCCTTAAGTATACTGATTCCTCTCGCTCTTCTATTATGCCCAGAAGCTACTCTGGATTATAGACTGTCTGTGTAAAGTATAGAGAAGAGGATTTTTTGTTATAAATCACCATAATCAAGCTTCATTGTTAACTGGACTGTATTTAGAGTCACCTAAGGGTAACCTAAGGGGTCTGTCTATGAGGGCATTTCTAAAGAGTTTTAACTGAGAAGACAATACTCACTCTGAATCTGTGTGGCACCTGGCCATGGCCTAGGGTGCTGTGCTAACTGAAAAAGAAGAAATCTAGATGAACAGTGGCATTTCTGTCTATGCTTCCTCAAGTCACAAAAAAGAGCTGCCTCGTGTTGCTCTGCTCCTCCTGCAACAGCAAGATCTACTCTTTCCACTTTCTCTCCACCTGGGTGGAGTGCACCAGGAAGTTCTGAGCAGAAATACTTCCCTGGTTGCCTTGGCGAGTTTCTTTGTCGCTGCAACTACAAAAGTGAGAAAAGCATGACTAGATCCTAAATCCTACACAGCATTTGTCTAAAACTCGAACTTCAGTTCCAGCAGTCTCCAGCATTAGAGAAACTATGAGAAACTGATAAGAGCCAGTGTAAAAAAAAAAAGTTCCCACTGGGCCTCCCTGCAGACATTGACAAATGTAGCATTTATCTGGGCTAAAATGAAAGAAAACTACAGTTATAAAGCTTTTAGAAACAAAATCTTAAGGAAAGCAGCTTTTCAATCTGAAAGTTGTAAATAACAAATTAAATAATTATAAAGAAGAAATCAATTGTGCTTTTTCAACATTTTCTTTTAACTTTTGGTTTTGATTTTGTTTTTTCAAGACAGGGTTTCTCTATATAGTTTTGGCCATCCTGGAACTCATTCTGTAGATCAGGCTGGCCTCAAACTCAGAGATCCATCTGCCTCTGCCTCCAGATTGCTGGGATTAAAGGTGTGTGCCACAATCATCCTGCTTTTTGTAAGTTTATTTGGGTTTACAGTTCAGATGGATAAGGGCCTATGATGGTGGACTAGAAGCAACAGGTATGGTGGCTGGAGCAGAAGCTATAGGCTTACATGTTCAACCATAAACACACCAAAGCAGAGCAAACCTGAAATGTCATGGGTCTTTCGATTCTTTTTTGACACAGGGTTTTTATGTGTAGCCCTGGCTGTTATGGACCTTGCTCTATAAGAACAGGCTGGTCTCAAACTCACAGAGACTCACCTGCCTCTTTATTAATATGCTTTAAAAGTGAGTAACCAAGCTACAGAGTAAGGCTAAACATCATACACACACACACACACACACACACACACACACACACACACACACACACACACCCCACAATGGTCACACACACACACACCACACACACCACACACACACAAGATTTGCCTTTAGGATACAGAAATGATCCTTTATAAGAGGTAATACAACCAAGAAAAGATTAAAAGGGAAAAGGATACATTGAAAGGGGGACATACAACTCATCAAAACCAGACAAAAGGCCTCAACATCATTAGCCACCAGGCAAATACATATGAAAGCTATAGGGAAACACCACCAACACCTACCAGAATGGCTAAAACTGAAGGATGACTAACATCATACATCGACAAGACATGTAACAGTGAATGCTCACACACTGCTGGCAGGAATATAAAATACCTTCACAGTTTCTAAAAAAGATGCAAGAAATATGTATCCATTCTTTAAATATCTCACATAAGAATTTGCATTTTAGCTGTATTTTTATTAACTTCTAGTTAGATAAAATCTGTACCTCAGCATTTAGAGAATGAAAAGCAAATTTTGAGACAAAAACAGTTGAATTTTATTCAGACATAAAAATTAGTGAACAATAGTTACAATGGCCACACATGTTAACGTCACACATCATATGCTTCATGAAGTGACACAGGTACTGTAGAGTGCTTAGTATGGGGCTTCATTTATTCTGTCTCTAGGATAAGAAGCCATATAGAAGACTGAAGAAGGAGAGTGTTTGTCCTTGAGTTTGGAGAGGGTTCACAAAGGAGAAGATCTTGGTTATGATGGATTTATCTTAACTAGGCAATAAGTGACATGAGTTTGTAAATTTACTAGCAGTTATAATGTTCACTTTTGGTCTGGTATATAACATTATATAAATGTTTTCAGCAAAGAACTTTTAGAGATTATTGACTAGGGAAATCAAATATGGTAACAGTGAATTGTGTGCTTTGTCATATTCTATGTTAAAGTCTTAAAGGTAAGTTATATGTACTTTATCATTGGTTATGAGCTAAGAAAATGTAGAATGTTGTAGCATGAATCCTAATTGGTCTTAATAATAAAAACCTAGAGCCGAATATTGGGGTAAATGCTGAAAGATCAGTAAAGCAACCAGCCACTAGAGAGACTTCTTACCTCTACTGAATCCTCAGCCTGAAAGGGATCTGAGTTCCTGTCCTGCCATCTTATATTGCTCTCTCTGCCCAGTCGTATCACTTCCTGTCTCCACCTTTGTAGTGCTGGGATTAAAGACCTGAGATCCCAAGGGCTGCAATCAAAGGTGCCACCACTGCCTGGCTCTGTTTTTCATTTAGATTGGATCAATCTTGTGTAGCCCAAGGTAGCCTTGAACTCACAAAGATTGGTCTGTCTCTGCCTCCCAAGTGTTGGGACTAAAGGTGTGTGCTACCACTGCCTGGTCTCTGTGGCTAACTAGTGACTTAGCTCCACACTCTGATCTTCAGTTAAGCTTCATTTGTTAGATCACAAACTAAATATCACCACAGAATATAGTCTTTGAAACAATGTAATCTTAAGAAAAGGTAGTCATTAATTATCTCAGTCCATTTCCTGCTATTATTACAGAACAGATGAGACTGGGCAATCTTATTAAACAAGTCTACTTAGTTCCACATTCTGCAGCTCTAAGAGAACAGTACTGCTATCTACTTCATAAGGGCCTATCATAATTTCAAGTCATGGCACACAAAAACAATAGCACACATGTGTATGTAGAAGCAAGGAAAGGAAGATGTCCCTAAAAGACATCATCCCATTATAAAGGCCCTGCTTCAGAAGCCTAGACTTCATAGAGGAAGCATTGCCTTGCCAAGACATCATGTTGGAAACTGCATTTCAACATGACCCATGTGGCAAGAGGAAGTCACTCACCAACCAAACCATTTAAATTCTTATCACATAGCTGGGTGTGCAGTGACTGGCTTGGTTTTGAGGAAGGCCTTTCACAGCTTTAAGACATGTCATAAAACTAGAGCAAACAGAATGGTGAGCCACACTACCACCTTTACCACAGGCCTAACTAGTGAGGCATCTTCAGGGTTCAAAGCATTGCAGAAATTCAATGATAGAAATCTACCTTTGGATAGGCATTCATTCCATTCCACACTCAAGCTCTCTTCTCCATTTCCTCTGTCTTCAAGGCTGTCTTGTTATTGCTATGGGTTTTCTAGATCTGAGTCTCTTAGGTCTGTGATTGGAAATCATTCAATCATATAACAAATACTGACTAGTGTCTCCTGTTATACAAGAAGCCATGTTGAGCCCTTGTTGATATAAGCTCTAGCTAGAAAATTTCTTACTGCATGTACACACACACATACACACACACACACACACACACAAACATACACACACACACACATATACACACACATACATACACACACACACACACACACACACACATACACAAACTGAAGTGTCATAAGTGTCTTTGTTGATATGGTAGTGAAGGGCAGCACCACAGAATATTGTCTTAGAGAGGCTCAGAGTTCTCTCTTTAAAAGCACTAGATTAAGAACTCAAGTTGTGTTCTTGGGATGATGCAGTGGCTTACCCAATAAAGACACTTACTGCAAAGCCTAAGGTCATGAATCTGATTGCTAAGATTCACACATTGGAAGGAGAAAGCTAATTGTCACAAGGCATCCTTTGACCCCTCTTACACACGTGTCATATTGCACACGTGTGAACATACACACAATAATAAGTGTTCAGCTGTGTTCTATTCCTGACATTGTATTAGATGTAGCTTAATTGATATTGGGTTGATTTTATTGCTTTCAGTCAAGATTTTATAAAACTAGTGTCAAGTTCATAAAGACTATATGAGAAAAGTTGTAAAAATGTATAGTGTGAAGCCTGAAGTTACAGAAACGCTATATGAATGTGCTCAGAGATGAAAGACAGGCTCATGAGATTGTTGAGCCTGACCGGAGCTGAGTAGAAGAGGGACCTTGTGAGATGATCTTCACCTCTTTCTAAAGCTTGTTTTCCACAGAAGGGAAAAGGAGTGGACTGCTGACTCCACAGTATGTGGCCTTCCTGACCCTGGTAATTCGATCTCACTGTTGACCTTTGAGTTTCCTGTTGACTCTCACTCCATCTTCTTAGGACCAGCCAGCCTTCTCCTTGGCTGCCCATGCCCTCAGCCATAACTCAGCTTCCAGGGCCTCCGAGTTCCCTCTTACTGAGTTTTCTGGGCATGTATTGGTGACATGTTTGCATGTAACCCTTGGCCCTGGGCTACATCTTTTTCCATCTATTCTTTGAACCAAAAGCAAGTCTTAGCCACTATCATCATTTCTATTTTGTCAGTTAGAGGCTGTGACAAAGCTTCCAACCTCAGGCTAGTCTCAGCCCTCCTTTTGTTGAGCCCATCCTCACAGCAGCTGGATCAGCGGCACAGTTACTTTCCATTAGACTTTCAGATGTGTTCAGCACTTCATATATTTTCCTTGTCTTGTTCCCAATATCCCTGCAAGGTGAACAGTCTTAGCTTCTATTTCCCAATGAGAAATGTGAGCATTAAGGAGATTTGCTCCCTTGCCCAAAGTTATACAATGAGAACAAAATACAAATATATAAACTCTGGTCTGTTTAGTTCAAGAGAAAAAGAACAACATACAATGCTAATTATTTTGCTCCTAGTTATACAGAAGAAAAGCTATAACTCTGGCTATGAGCACCAAGGAGAATAAAGAGTGCCCCCCGGAAAACACTGATGTTCAATACAGGAGACCCATTTCTTACCCTCCTTTTTCCTGGCTAGCTTTTTAGCTCTTTCCATTCCACCTGCCTGTAGATTAACACTGTAAGTGCACTCATTTCGAATGGCTTGCAGCATCCCCCCTCCCCTACTTCAGCAATATAAGCCGGTCCCTAATACAACAGTCTCTCAAAATAAACTGCTTGACCTTCAAATGAAAGTTTTAATTCTAAATTGGACAAGTTATAGCTTTTGCTGACACATTTTCCTAGTGATTTTTCAAATTCTTTCAGTGAGGCTAGCAAAATTAAGTGGATTGCAAGGTGGAAAGAAGTATGTGCAATTTTAAAGTGGAGGGGACACCTTTGTACTTGGATACCATTTTCTTGAACACTTATATAGATACAATACAGTGTAAATTAGGCAAGGGATTCTGTGAAAGAGGCACACTGTCAACTAACCTAAACGTAAGATAAAGTAAGAACATAGATTCTTGGTCTCTGTAATGTCTGCATTAGCTCTGGGGATTGAGCACAGCTCTCATCTGGCTCTAGAAACATCATAAACTTTAACATACTCTTAAATCTGCCTCTACTTTTTTGAATAGAAAGTTCTATCAGAAAAATTACCAATTAGAGATTACTGTGTATGTGACCTTGGCTTTTATATTTTTAGCAAACTAGCCCTCAAACTATTTCCTGTATATTAAGTGTTGGCAAGTGATAAAAATTACAACAAAGCAGAACTGTATGAAAACATACTAAAATAGTACCACAGTACCATTTCCCCATCCAAAGTGCAAGCCAGCAGGAGAACAGCTCAGAGAAAATGTGGATTTTAGTTTCAGAATGTTGAATGGGGTGTGGGGTAGGTGGGTTTGATGAGCTATTATGATTAATATTGTATTCCACTTGGGACTTCTCCATGTAGAAAACAATGATGCCTTATGGAAGTCTTTGGTTTGAGTGGCATCTTTTCTGGAACACTCATCCGTTAACATTTATTTAATGTGTCCTTTTGATATTTTAAATATCATCTAAACAAGGTTTTGTGTGTGGGTAGATAGGAGTTTAAACCAAAAATGAGCAAATAAACAACAGAGTCATTTTCATCAAATCACCAAGAGACACAACTCTGGACAAACAGAAACTGTCTGATACGCAGCAACTAAAACTCTGTTCCCCTTCTCAGTGCTGAGCATCCCACCCTTAATATATCTGTAAACACATTGTCATAAAATCAAACTTCTTGATGCTTCATCACTTGGAAATTGTAAAGGGACCTGGATCCAGGAAATGTAATTTCCCTGTTGCTTACCTTGTGAAAAACTCTATTTTTAATATCAACTGTATATGAAATAGAAGGATGGTGACAACCTTGTCTCTAATGCAATGAGGACCGTGTTTCTTTTACTGAGTTTTGCTCACAGCAAAAATGCAGAAAATCCTGAAGAGCAGAGCAAGACTTGTGGGAACTGCTAGTGATTGTGAGAGTAGACAATGAATCATCCAGTTTCACAGAGAATTCAGAAACATGGTAAAATATGCCCCTTATGTAGATATTTAGGCCAAAAGATCCTAGTGCACATTATTGGTTCTTGTTATATAATTCAGTGTGACTCTTTTAGATATATGTATTGAGTGTCTTGTATATGTCTATGCAAAACAGCAGGCAGTATATGAAAGCTGGCCTTTCTCTAGTGATGCCTGATAGTCTATAGTATTGGAACATGTCAGATTTGAGCTGGAAATTTTGTCATTCAAATAAAAATCAATTTTACCGATGTGTTCTTTTATTTAAATTATGTATTTATGTGTGTATAGGTAGTGTGTGTATGTGTGTGTGTGTGTGTGTGTGTGTGTGTGTGTGTGTGTGTGAGTGTGGAAGCCTAAGGTTGACATTAAGTGTCTGACTCATTTTCTTTCCACCTCATATTTTAAGGCAGGGTCTCTCACTTTAACCCACAGCTTACCTATAATCTAACTGGTAAACTTGCTCAAGATATACCCTGCCTTCCCCTGCATTCTGGGATTTCAGGAAGGCTACTGGGCCCACTTGGCCTTTTTGTAGGTGTTGGAGATCTAACCTCTGGCACTTGCAGATTCTTTTCAGTCATCACTCTGAGCACTTTCTCTTTACAAACTGTTGAGTTTCTAACGAATGGCATGATTCATCTTACGACACCACAAACTATGTCTGACCAAAATGTTAGAAATAATTCACTTAAGTGTGTTCATGATCATGTAACAAAGCCAGAGGTAATTTCAAATGAATCAAAGACAATACTAATATCTTTTTGTATTTTCACCCTATCCTTGATTTAGAAATTATTCCAAAGTTTTTATCCACAGATACTTTGAAAAGCCATTTATTTAACAAAACTGTCAGTACTTTGCTTAGACTGGGACATTCCTTAAAACTGCCTGTAAGAAAATTTTGCAAATATGTTTAATGCTAATAAAATTAAAGTTGGAAAATTGTATTTTTTTTCTGTTGCTGGATTTTGGCTTTAATGGATTTCAAATTGAAAAACCATTTGTCCCATGTGAAAAATTCAAATAAATTATTCTATAGCTGTTTATCATCTGGTCCTTCCTGTCTGAATTGGGACTTCATTTCCATTCTTTTAAATGACAGAAGGCTATGTGAACCATTGCCCCATTCTGCTACTTATGTTTTTTTTTTTTTTTTTTGCCGAGGGCTTTCCATTTCAGGATATCTTCGGGGCTTGGTAACCAGTTCTTAACCAGAGCTAAGGTTTTAGTCTCCTTTCTTGGGGATTAAAACCAGACATCTGACCTCATGGCTGACATTCTGCTCCCCCACTTGCTGAATGTTCCCCAGGCCTCTCTTCACTTCTCACAGGAAGCTTTGCTAAAATCCCTAGGACATAGTTACAAACTTCTCAGAGGCCTGGTATGCATGACCTCCTGAGATACAAGATCAGGTTTACAGAGTCTCAGAGAGCCCCTTCAAACCAGACTCCAGGGCTACTATTGACCAAACTGAAAATAGACAGTATGTTTGAAGAATCACTAGACAGATCTGAAAAGCAAGACAGATGTAGAGAGGAAAGGGGGCTAACACGATTCACATGAAAGTCTGAGTCTTCTGACACTCAGCCACAGCCAACTATGAAGAGCAACAAAACCAAACCTTCTGTTACTTGGGTTAAAAAGCATATAGAGATTTTAGCTATGGGCTTTAAAGGTCTATGGATAATTCAAATTCTCTGGGAGTAATGGTGAACTCACAGGGGTACCATCATATTTCCAAACCACTTTCTTTTAGAAATGAGGCAAGCTCTCTGTGGGTTCAAACTATTTATTTTATTCCTTGCTATGTGTCTGCTACCTTGAACATTGACAGATAGATTGTTGCTCAGTAAATGTTAGCAATGTGAGCCTGTAATAAACAGGTTGATTTTATTGACTTATTGACTACTGTAGAGCTAGCTCTCTGCTATCTCTTTTCTATTTGTTTTTATCATGTGCACTTGATGGAAATTATTATGACAAACTTAATTAACAATGATCAAAGCTCCAACTAGCTCAAAAGATACATTCAGTCTGGGTTGATTATCATGTATACTCATGCCCACCCATCCCATCTCATCACTCAAGTGATAACACACTAAATCTGGACTATTAAGTCTCTTACTTGGGAGTTGAGACATTAGCAGAAAAAGAGAGTCAAGGAATCTCCTTGGAAGCCTAAATGTGAATCAAGAAAACATTTACAGTCATATTTTCCATCTTAGCATGGTATAGAAAAATATTCTAAGTGGTATGTGCTACCTATTCCGCCTATTAGGAGGCGAGTGCATATACGATTTTTATTATGTGAGACACTTGAGCATTTATAAAATGTCCTCTAGTTTTCTTATATTAACTGAAAATTTCTTTGTCTATGACTTCATAGCTGAGAATTCTGAGGTTCTCTTCTTTTTTTCTTTCTTACCATCCCTCCTCTCTTTTTCCTTCCTTTCCCCAATAATTCCCAAACATCTCTCATTCCCCCCTTATTCCTCTCTTTCCCTCTTCTTTAAAATCTATCAATTTTCTGTTTAAATCACATATTCCTCAAGAGAGAAGTTGCATTTCAAAATAAACAACCATCGTTAAATTGTCAAATCCCCAAAGACTGAGCCTCCTGACTATGTGACTGAAGTGAAGAGAACCATGGAGTTGAGAGGTTTTCATCCCTCAGATATGATTAGCTATTTCTGTTGACATGCTCAGGGCTTAACAGAGAAGATTAACATTATTAACGGTATTTTTTCTTAATAAGTTGCTTTCTTCCCATTAGGTCTAAATGCTATGTTTCTTGACAGTATGATTGATGCAATTATTACTCTAAGTGCCAATTACTGAGAAAGGCAAGCACTCTCTGTTTAGTATGAAGCTTCCAGGATGCTCTGGGGTCAAATGTCAGCACATCTTCAGGCCCAAAGCACTGTCAGGATTTGTAGAAGGGACCTGATTTACTGAATTCCAACCCCTGAGGTCATTTCATCTTAATAAAATGTAGCTTTGTTGTTTCAGTATCTCAGCCTTTAAGTGATACTGTGAAGATCATTGAAGGAAGAAAACACTAGAAATTCATTTAAATGGTAATGGTATGGTCATGGTTAAAAAAAAAAAAAAAAAAAAAACAACAAAAAAAAAAAAACTCTTGGACCAATTTAAGTACCACTTAATAAAACTCACCATTACAATATCCATTAATGATGGTTGAGATCTGCTGACAAGTATGCTTGCTGTTCCTTCAACTTGAGAACAACTTTGTACCTCCTGAATTAGTAGTTTTCCCATGATTATGTGAACTAATTTTAAGACAAATTTTGTCTCAGTTTCTCTGGCAACATGTGTGTCCTGATGTCCTGGTTCTATAAGGGCTCCTGGTTCTAGGTTTCCATTTGCATAACCCATACTTGGTTGTTGAAGCACAAACTAATGGCATGAAGTCCTCTAAATATCCTTTGAGAGTCAACAACCTTCCTTCTGGGGACTTGCTTTCTTGTGGAAATTACTGAACACATTTAGACTGTAAAAATACAAGAGAGAATGGTCTGATGCTTGATAGAGAAAAAATATAAAAACATTGAAAATATCAAATATAGGAAATTTTTCATTTGCCCTTCACTGGCTAAACAGTGGTTTTGTGAGCCTGCTTTGGAACAAGCCTGCTACTGACCAGCAGAGAGAGATTCTGGGTCCTGCCATGTGGAAGCTGGAGCAGGGAACGTCTAATTTCCAACTGTGGTTGATATACTGTGTATCCTAATAAACATATCTGGGGGGTCAGAGAACAGAACAGCCAGTAGATTAGACATAGAGGCCACACAGTGGTGGCATACACATCTTTAACCCTATCACCGATGAGGCAGAGATCCATCTGGATCTCTGTGAGTTCAAGGCCACACTGGGAACAGAGCTAGGCATGGTGGCACATACCTTTAATCCCAGCACTTGAGATCTCATGTGTTTGCTTGAGAAGGACTCATGCCTTTAATCCCAGGAAGTAGAAAGGTATATAAGGCATGAGGACCAGGAACTAGAGGCTTTTAAGGAGTTCAGCTGAGATCTCTTCCAGATGAGAACTCAGAGGCCTTCAGACTGAGGCTTCATAGAAACAGGATCAGCTGAGGAGTTGGCAAGGTGAGGTTGGCTGTGGCTTTTTCTGTTTCTCTGCTCTTTCAGCTTTCACACCAATATCTGGCCCCAGGGTTTTTATTAATAATATCATTTAAGATTCATGTTACATTCAACATTTTCTAGAAGAGGCAGAAGTCATGCCTTCCTTAACTAAGATTTTAGTGGGGAAAAAAGGCCAGCCAGGTCTGTCATCCCAGTAAATTACAAAGCTTGAGCAGTAAGATTACAAGCTGAGATCGAGTCTAGGCTACGGAAGAGTTCAAGGCCAACCCCCAAAACTTAGGGAGACCCTGCACCAAAAACTAAAATATGTGAAGGCACTCAGAACTAAAGGTAGATGACCTGAGCTAGAGTTCCAGGACCCGTATAATGAAAGGAGAAAAACAAAACTAAAAACTCTTACAGGGTGTCCTCTGAACTCCATGAACATGCTTCCCACACCCCAATATCTAAATTAATGTAACAAAAACAAACTAAAATGGAAAAAAAAAGCTTACGCTGTAGCAAATTACCTAGCTTGTGTGGAGAGGCTCTAAGTTCAAACATCTGTACAAAAATACACACACACACACACACACACACACACACACACACACAAACACACACACCATGTAATATTCTTTATATGTTATGAAACTTTAATGTTCACAGCAAAAACTTTGTCTCAGCATACCAAAGGTACATGCTTTAAAATGCTTTCTATCACAATTAAGTATTTAAATTACTGACGAATATCAGCAAACCCAAAACATTATATTGTCTTCCTTCTGCATCTTCCTGAAATTATTTCCTCTAAATTTCCTTCTGCAATGTGTCATATTAGAGGAAAAAATACCCTTTTTACTAATGTAATTTCAATGGTCCCACCATCTTAAATTTCCATTAAATGAAATATAAGTTTTAATGTATTTCATAGTATTCTGAAGACTTTCTAATTTTAACTATGCTTAAAAATATAATCACATGCTTTCCTTAATGTAAACAAATAAGAAATAATATTTTTAAGCCAATGAGGTGGTTCAGCTGATAAAGAAAGATACTTTCTGCTAAGTCTTATGACCTGAGTTTGATGCTGGAACCCACAGGTGGAAGGATTGAACTAACACCCACAAATTGTTCTCTGAATTCCATATGTGTGTGCACGTGCATGCGCGCACACACACACACACACACACACACACACACACACACACATTATGAATAGTGGTAATACCCTCAGAAAACTGGCTTTCATGTTTTCTGTAGAGCAAAGGTGGCAGTATCATCACTAAGGTAATTTCTTGATTAGTCTCAGCTATATTACCAGTTGAAAGCTGACATGGTTTACAGTCTTTCCTCAGAAATGAATATAATTTACATTAAGAATGCTGACATTCATTAACGTATCTATAAATTCTCCATTTACATCTTCCTAAAAACCACTTTTAAAAGAGGTGCAAACATGCCAAAAATATCAAAGCTGATTTAGTTTCAAAAGTTATTAAACACAGCTCTAATGGGCCCATTAGCTAGGCAGTGAACACTTTCTCATTCACAGCACATACCCCTCTGAATGGAGGGTCAAACATTCAATGGTCTCATTGTGTATTAATAGGGCTTTGCAAAGATTTTCCCCACTTTGGAAGTAACACGAAGGACATTGAAGGATGCTCAGTTTCCACAACTAGGAATGAGAAGAACAGCCTCAGGGGAAGGACGCAGTGGAATCAGGAAGTCTATTTCCCATGAGCATTGAGGTCAGTTGTATGTTTATCTGTGTAGGAAACACCAACATGTGCTTGATGGAAGATAGGATGCACGGTGGGTGCACACTAGGCAAACTCTGCCTGGGGTGGAGAATTCATGGCTTCATATGTGAAGAGGCCAGCTGACTCAAGAAGCACCTTCAGAAAGCTTTTACAGTCACAGATACTCTGTGCTAAACATCTGGGCTTGTGTGCCACATTCTGCCTCTTGCCCTAACTTCCATGTCTAAACTCTGAAAGGCTTTAAGCCTCTGACCTCAGGAAAGCCCTCTTCATTCTCCACAGGCTCATGGATTCCATGGAAACTAAACACAAGTGCATTAAAAAGAGCTTTTAAACAAACATACCCACAATAAATCCAACATAGGAGAACTCCACTTTGTTTTACATTGTTTGGCCTTTTTTTTTTTCCTTTGCTGGCTGCCCTCTGGGTAATGAGTTTTGAATTTTTCATTGCAAAGACTCTCACTTAGAAAGAGCTTCCAGAAGGAAGAGGGAACAGCATTGTCTTGTCTGACTTCATACAATTACTAACTTCTGTCCCCTGATTTGTTCCTGTTAAGACTAGCATGATAATGGTACCAATATCACGGAATGGTTAGGGGACCAAATGGATATTAAATGTGTTGAGCAGCATCTGACCAATAGAAAGTCTTCAGCAAATTTTGCAATTGTTCTTGTTGTTGGAGTCAGTCACATTCAAAACCTCACCTCTCTTGGTGTAGGAAGCAATCAGAACTGAAGATGCAAAGGCCCGTGGAGGACAGGGTCACTGCCAGCTGGGGACTGTCAAAGTGTCTCACCTAGTTTCCTCCATCCTTTCTTGACTCAATAGCAGTCAGCTTCAGGTCCACACAGGCGGCTCTCTTTCTAGTTTACATGCGCAGTTTGGACATGTTCACTTCTTGACCCAGTTACTACCACCACTACCCCATTATACTATATAGCAGAGCAATGTCGTAGAGCCCAACCCAGTGCCCTGGCACATACTAGTAGCTCAATGAATATTTGTTGAGTAAGTAAATAAATGCATCAGTGTATGAGCAAGAGCATCCATGGTTTGAAGAAAGCATACTTGTGAGCATTTTTCAGGAAAAATTGACAATGGTTCAACCTGTTGCTCTTACTTATTCTGTGTATTACTGCTTAAACAAACCTAAGACAGGGGCCATAGCATGGTTCCCCTTCCTCTAATAAATGATGCAATTTCTAGTAGAGAAATCCAATTCTCATAGTCTTGACCTTGTGTTTGAAAGTATGTCTTTTCTTAAATGGAAGCCTGCTTTTAGGAATTCAAGTAAGAAGACAATTCTGTTTTAAAGAAAACAGTTTATTCTCACCTAAATTCTGAGCATGGTCTGAGCATATAGATTCCAGTTATCCTGGGTGACATGTCCTATTTTGGAAGAGGTCATATGAACTTTTATAGACACAGACCAAAAATAGTTATAAATCAATACATCAGTGGAGGCAGTAGGCTTGTGAAAGCAAGGTAGGGAAATCTTTTCTGTGGGTTACAGATGCTATCTTGTGGCATTCTTCGATTTAGGGTAGAGGCCAGAGGTCTACTAAGCTTAACAATATATTCCAGGAGATTTACCTAAAAGTCTCTAGAATGCTAGGTCATGTACAAAGGTAAAAGTGAATTTAAACTGTAAAACAAGCCCAGGAGATCCCAAGATAATTTTGACTCTCAACTCACAACATTGTGTGTTTCCAGGATCCTGATATGATTGTAACTAAGGTCAAGCCATCTACAGGACCCTTAATATAGATGTGGCCTCTCTGGAGAACTTTAGTTCCACACAGCTGTTACTACAATAAAGAACTTGAGATCAACACTACATTGATTGGCTAGATCCTGAATATAATTGGTACCATGCAGCTTTCACAACCTAGCCAAACTGAAGCCTAAGGACTGTTTAGAACTACTAAAACTACTTAAAATACAAAACAGATTTGGCTTAGAAGACACTATAAAATATAAAAATAACATTAATAATTATTTATGAAGAACAGAATAACAAAAATTAAAAGGGTGTTAAAAACATGAGTTTAAAAGATTGTGGGAAGTGATAAAACAAAAAATTAGAAAAACAAATAGCTTTTAAAATACCTGTAATTTAATTTGTGTATATCTCAGTGCACATTTAATTTATTTCCAAGTAAAAAGAAAATTAGCATAAAAAGAAGAAAGACTGTGGCTAGAGGTGTGGCTTTGTTGGCAGAGTGCTTGCCTAGCATACCTGAGGCCCTTGATGCCCTGAGTATATGATCCCTGCATGGAAGGGTGAGGAGTGGGTGGAGAAAATTGGCAGGTTCTCACTGTGGGAACTTTTGTTATTTTGATAATTGGAGAGAAATCATACAGAGTAATAAGAATACAGTTCAAAGCAAGAAGAATTGGTGTTAATAGGCTAGGAAACAGCTAAAATATACTAAGCTAGAAGGCATTTTTTTTCTCACTTTTCTTTTTGTGTATTCTAAAAATAACATCATAACAAAAATGGGTATATGCATTTGGTATAAGCAATCAATCCCTCCCCTGTCTCAGCTGTTTTATTCATCTTGTGTAATTTGCCTGAAACATATAAAACAAATGAGTGCCTTTTGTGCTAAATCATACAGAGGCCTTACTTTTTCAACTACTTTCGTGTAGAGACACAGGCTATTGAGAAAGGTATCTTAAACATTTTAAACTTGTCCTATGTATAAAGCACCATGTGACACAAAGACAGATGGCAAGGTGTTTTTCATCCATTCTTTATGTTCCAAGAATTGGGCAGATTTAATGTGCCTTGCAACAGGAAGAGGTTCATTACTAGTTATTAGCAGGGCATTTGTTAGATGTTTTAGTGTGTACACAGTCCTGTGTGTGTATGTTGTACACACACAGAGAGAGGCATATGTATGCCCAGACATGAATGTGGTGGTCAAAAGAAAATTCAGTGTGTTGATCTTCACTTTCCCCTTTATTTGAGACAAACTCTCTTATACTTCTGGGCATTCTGCTGCTCCTTCTCCCATCTTCCCATGCGAAGGGCCCGAGATTGCAGATGTCCACTACTGTACCTGAGCTTTACACAGTTTCTGAGTATTTGAACTTAGTTCTTCACACTTGCATGACAAGCACTTCACCCACTGAGTCATCTTTCTACGGAGCAGACCATATATATATATATATATATATGAATTAACTGCTCTATTTATTCTTTGAGAATTTCATACATGTATATATGACATATATTGTTCATATTAACCCATGATTTGTCCTCTCACTCCCCCAGACACCACCCCCAAAACACATTCCTCTCAACTTCATGTTTTTTATTTAATTTTTTTTTGAGAATTGCATACATGAGTACTGTATTTACATCATTTTCATCCCTTCCTCTTGCCCTCCAACTCTTCCTATGTCCTTTCCATTCACTCTCAAGGTCATTACCTCCTCTTCTTTAGTCATTGTTACAAACACAGCCAGTTGAGACCATTTATTGTTATTCTTATGCATATGTGTATTTGGGGCTGACCACTTGGGATCATGTAACCTAGCTGGGTGCTCATCCCTGGAGAAGACTGGTTCTCCCTCTCTCAGCAGCCATTGATTGCCTACAGCTCTCTCTATGGAGGGCTGGGGATTTGGTTAGATCTATCCATAAGAATACCTATGGTATCTTCAGCAATAGGGCCTACCATATATGGTATGGTGACAACTAAGAGCAATGGTGATAGCTTGTTTAGGAAGAAGACTCAGGAACATCACAGCCAATAACTAGTAAGGAAGTATCTCATGCCAGGCACTGAGAGTTTCATTTAATAACTCATGTACTCTAGGGAAGCATTGTCTACCCATGTAGGGTACTTACGGTCAAACTCATTTTTAAAAAGTATTTTTTATGATTTGATTGTAATCTAATGAATTTCCATAAAGCTTTTCCATGCATCCCTACCTATACTTTACACATCCTCTAACTCTTCTTGTCTTCTGCTCTACTATTCTCATCCCAGCTTAAGCATTTAACCCCATTGTTCTTTGACATCTTATGTGTCCTCAAATCTACTAGGTGCTTTTATTTTGGTTGCAAGATGGGAGGTTTCAATGTGGACTTTTAATCCATCCTTCCTTTTGGTTAATTCTCTTCCCTTCCCCGGGCCCCAATTTTCTCCACCTTCATTCCTGCTTGAATATTTCATCTCTAGTAATGCCCTTCTCTAATTTTATTTGCATTGTTCTATATCTCTCCTAGAATCTTTCCTCACATGCAAACCCTTCATAGTCCCTGATTTTACACAAGTAAAAGAATACAAATCAAATCATTTTAAGCTACAATTCAAATGTGAGAAAGAACACGTGGTATATGTCTTTCTGGGTCTGAGTTACCTCACTCAGAATAATTTTTATAATTTAATCTATTTACCTGCAAATTCTACTATTTATTTTTCTTTCTAGTGACATGAAATTCAAATGTGTGTATGTACACATTTTTCTTATCCATGTATCATCTTGGCTGAATTACTTTCTAGCTATTGTGAATGGAGCAGCAGTGATGATGGGGCACAAGCATCTATGAAGGAGGATATAAATTCCCCCGAGCTTATGCCCAGAATCAGCACAGCTGGGCCACCTGCTAGTTTCGTTTCTGTGGTTTTTGTTTGTTTTTCGAGAATCCACACTGATTTCAAAATGGCTTCACTAGTTTGCACTCACACCAACAGTATGTAAGAATTCCTTTCCATACCTGGTGGTCATGGCCTTTAACCCCAGCACTTGGGAGGCAGAGGCAGGAGCATCTCTGAGTTTGAGGCCATCCTGGTCTGCAGAGTGAGTTCCAGAACATCCAGGGCTACATAGAGAAACCCTGTTTTGAAAACTAAACAATAAAAACAAACAAACAAACAAACAAAACCAACAGACCCAAAACACCCAAAAGAAACAAACAAAAACAGAACAATAACAACAACCAAAGAGTTCCTTTGCCCACATTCATTCCTGCATTTGTTGTTCTTTATGTCCATGTTGATGGCCATTCTGAAAAGGGTGAGATGAAATGTCTAAATAGCTTTGGGTGTGGAACACATTTTAAAGTGTCTACAGGCCATTGGAATGTCTTCTTCTGGGAACTTTGTCAGTTTTCACAACCCATTTTTAATTGGCTTGTTTGCATTCTTGATGTTTAGTTTCCTGGGTTCTTTGTGTATTATAGACACAATTCTCACACTTGCAGTGCTTTAGTACCTGAGCCGTCTCCCCAGCCTTGAGCAGATCCATTAAGAAGAAAATTCACTTAGCGTTACTTGAAACAGAGTTTTCCCCCAAAGAACTCATGGCAAAGAAAATATAAATTCATTCATTTTTCTGGCTTTACAAAAAAAATTATTAAACATCTGTGCTTTTGACAGTTCTACTCTGTCCTTTCCTGAGGAAAATAGGTCTACTAAATGATAACTCTTGAAATAAGGAGAGAAAAATCTAAGATTCAGCATTACATTGAAGAATACTAGCCCATTATCCTGACAAATAAAAATAGGTTTATTTTAGCTTCAAATTTCAAATGATTTCTAAAACGTCATTCTAATGATTCAGTGCTTACCCACCTATCAGACAAAACACTCCATAGTTAGAAGCCTCCAAGGATAGATTAGATCTTCTCTTGTCTGAAGGTCACCTGTAATTATTCATTCATCCACCTCCCCAGAGCACTAGGTAGAATGACTAATGTGTCATTGATATCTACTTTAAATGGTACATATTAAAATCCAGATTCACATCTTGTATTCCTTTATGGAAAGTCATTGAAAAGGTAGGATAATGAAATAGTCTTTGGAGACCAGAGAATAAAAAAATTCTGTGTGAGTGGCTGAGGAGTCATTTATAAAAATGGGCACACTAAGGAAGGGCCAAAGCTGCTTAAAGTCCTGGCACCCAGAGGCATCATAGTGCTTACTCACTGCATCTGTTAAGTTACATAGCTTCTACCATCTTTGCACGTGAATTTGATAAGCTACAGCTCGTGGGGCTGGAGAACTGTCTTAGTAAAGGGCAAGTGTGATACCCCGAGATTGTATACCCACCACCAGTGTAAAATACTGAGCATGGTGGTGTACCTATTGTGCCAGCACTAGAGAGGCAGAGACAAGCCCAGGTCTTGATGACTAGGTAGCCAGACCACATCCAAGAACTCTGGTTTCAGTGACCCTACCTCAAAAACTAAGTATAGAGTGACAGGGGAAGACACTTAACATCAACACCTGGCCTCCACATAAACCTGCATATGCATGACTTATACTCATCCATGCACATATGTCTGTGCATACACACACACTCACACCATGCATCTTGAGATTATGATTTTATTTGCAGTGGATTTGTTTTAGTACCTCTGCTTTTGGCTAAAAATATTGTTATTTTTTTAAGACATAGTTGCCTATTTTAAAAGTGGAACAAATCTTGAAGTTTTTGTTTCAATGTATGTTGTTTTCTTTGGAAAACACTTCACGTATACCCTCTTTCTTTTTTTCACCTGAAGAAACAAATTGTAGCTTAAATCCACTGGGAATCATACCTTGTAAATCTCTCATCCCCATTCTAGGAAGTGCATGAGAAATATTATTTCTATAAATCCAGAAAAACTGTTCTCTGAAGCTGCTAAGGTGAGGACGTGTTATAAGCTCCAAGTTAATTAAACATGAAGTGAACATGTTCTGTATCATGGTGTGGCAGGGCTCCTACAGATCAAGAATAAGAAAGAAGGAAACAACTTTCAAAGTACCAGTATGTCTTTGGGATGGAAGGATAAATGATTCCTGAGTGGAATAAACTGTTCAAATCCAGGTGAGGCCTGGCAGTACCATTGTGTAATACCAAGCAAGCAAGGGCAGAGGGATTGTAACTTATAGGCCAGCCTGAGCTAACATTCCAAGCCAGATGTAAGATCTACCCATGTGGTCACACTCTGCCCATCTTCTAATTAAACATTAGTGCCATAGTTAACTCTTATCACCAGCTGGATTGCATAAAGAAACACTGGAAAGCCGATAAAACTTTTCCTGCAGGTATGTATGATAAACTCTCTAGAAATTGGCATGTGGTCCAGCAGACTGACCACCCCCTAGCGCAACGGGCACCATCTAGTCTGCTCAAGGCCCACATACAACAATATGGCACAGAACAGGCAAATTCTATCCCCGTCTCAGAGCTGAGAAAGTAATCTTTTTTTGAAAAACAGAACTTTGGGCTAGATGTTGTTGGACTCCAGCCATTGGTTTATGGACCTTCAGCCTCTTTATTGAATTCCTTAATTCTGAGACTTTTAACTTGCACTGAGTCATGCTATTGATATCCCAGGTTCTCAAGTATAAGAGTAAGAGCTAGAAAATGGTAGGCCTGGGCTAATGGCCAAGCAGTTTGAATAATATAAATGTCCGTACGATTATTTTATACGTGGATTGTGGGACTGTGGAGGGGTTTGGTGGCACTTGGAGAGAAGCTCTCCAACTACACTCAAGTATGCAGAGAGGCTGTTGTGGAACTTTCAGGCATCCATAATTGTATAACAAATCCACTCTCATCTGTCTGTCTGTGTCTCTATCTATCCAAACATCCATTATCTTCATACCATGTGTAGCCTATTGATTTTGCATTTCTGGAGAACAATGACTAACATAGCAGACAAATGATAAAGGGTTTCAGGAATCCTTAAGGCTAAGAAAGATAAGAATTAAATACATAGTGGAAGCAGAATATGTAGAGGTACACAAAAGCCCCAAACGAAGAACACCTATTCACATTTATACTTAAAACCCTGAAACCTATGTATAGCTTCCATTCAATATCAAAAGGAACTTTTTAGGAATAATGAAAACTGAAAGATCATTTTATAGTACTAAAGAGCAATTAAATTAGGTTATTTTGGATTCCTCAGGCAAGCCTTATCTAAGCACATGAACACTGAAAAACAGATTTTTCTCTAGTTGAAGACAGATGCCATATATTGGAAACTAAAGCCCAAGGGATTTGAGTTATGCACAAAAAACTCATGCTTAATGGGCTGGAGATAGTAGGGTCACAAGACAATAAATGCCAATGGCCTTAAGGAGCTAAAAGAAGCCCCAGCTGACAGCCAGCATGAAGATAGGACCTGAGGCTGACAACAATGAGGAACTGTTTCCTGTCCACAGCTTAGCAGAGCTTGAATGTGGATTTTCCTGTAGGACCTCCAAATGGGAATGAGCTGACTTGTTGACTCTGTATTAGACCCTAAGGAGAAGCAGCAGCCAAGTCCACCAGGATGACTGACCTTCAGGACTGTGAGATGATAAATCTGTGTTGTTTTAGATTACAGTTTCTAGCAGTAGTAAAAAAACAGCACAACGTATAGGTGTTATACCTGATTGTGTATTTGCTTGCATGCATGCTAAATGTGCCATTTATGTTCTTGGAAGGCAGCTTGTACGGAGATCTAGGAATATCATTTTCGTACTAAGTACACCATTTGAAAAGCCCCCTACTAAGTGCTGACGGGAAGATAAGTGCTGAGAAGATGATGTCTATATCCTCTTAGCCAAGGGGAAGTCAAAAAAAAGATTAAAAAACAAAAACAAAAAACAAAACCAGGTGTATCTCTAAATGACCAGATTAATACAAGCTATGACTGGAGAATCAAACAAGGATGCAAGATCCAGGGTCAGAGACAGAGACTGCACCACATTCCTGACAATGGAGTTGAGCCCAAAGAGAGGTGCTCTTGTCAAGACACTGTCACTGTAAGGAATGACCAAAGCAGGAGAATGACTCATGCTCTAAGGCTGATCCTGAACCAGGTGGGTGCAGCTGAACTTGGACTTTCCAGGAAGGTCACAGGGACTATTCTAGGATGTCTAAGGTTCATTTATGTTGGAACTCTTTTGGAGATGGTGGGGCAAGTTGAGAGTGTTTCCTTTTTGTAAACTACAAGTCATTTTTCTCCTGAGCCTTCCCAGGAGCAGCCTTAAAAGAATTACGCTTGGTCTATGATGTGAGGGTACAATTCTTGCTTCTTCATATACAACTCTTGAAAACTTCAGGTCAAGATGTCAAATATTTTCACTCATTCTGCAAAAATTATTTTCTATAAATTCACTGCTACTTCAAAAACAAAGAAAACACTAGTTTTATATTAAAAACAACTTACTAGGTTAATGTTGAGATGACCACTTTTTTCTACATATACTTTTAAATCATTTATAAGGACATATAGAAACCTTTAATGAATTCCAATGTCTTGGGGAAAATATTTTGAAAAAAATTAAAGAAAAAGTGGTGAAATTGTTTATAATAACTGACTATCATGACATGACTGAAATGGGGGATTGCCAAGTATTCTAAAAAATATGTCTAGATTTTTTTTTAATTGAATGTATACAATTTGAGTTTAGATCATTAAAAATGAGTGTTCTACAAGAAGAACAGCAATAGATATGTCAGTGTGGAAAGAAGAAATCTCACAGGCCTCATCCCTAGACAATGATGTATGTGTGTGTGTATGTGTGTAAATAACACTTAAAGAAGAGGAGATTGCAAATTTGAGACGAAACAGGAAAGGAGCATGAAGAGAGCAGGAGGAAGGAAATACAATAGATGGAAATGATGTAATCATATTTTAATCCAAAAAGTTAATGAAAGAAAGAAGTTAATAGTGAGTGATGTAGAAGGGGGAACATTAAGGGAGATGTAAGTCCTAAAGAGAGTAAGGACAAGAACAATACTGAGGAGAAGGACAGAAGAATTACAATGTTCTCTTTAATATACAGAATATATTAATACATAACTATAAGTATACTATGGCGTGAAAGCCGGAGCGGGGAGTTACTTGGCAGAAGTGAGAGAACCAGCTAGAGAAGGGAAGGAAAATGGGGAGAGTGAAGACCATCCCAGACTGATTCCTGCTAACAATTTACAGGACCTGGAATGTCGGTTTTCCTTAGGAACTTTCCAACTATATTACATCCTAAAGGAACCATCAAGTCCACCTGGGCTTCTGACCTCCATGGCTGCAAGAAACGCGTGTTTGAGACTGAAGACCTTTAGAACAAACTATCATGATGTAGATGCGAGGGGATTGCAACTAAAGTCATTATTTTACACATTACAAAACTAAAAAAACTTCAATGAATAGAAAGAGGGCTTTGTCACTACGGAGAGCAAATAAAACTAGGAGCCCTTGACTGTGAGAGTTTTGGAGTTCATGCAAGGATGGTGTTCAAATCTGAAAGCTTCCAAAGACCTGCAGAAAACACAGAAATGTTTCAAAAGCTAACAAGTTCATGTGACCATAACAGGATCTTTTCAAAAGAAATAATGTTCAAACATATTAAAATCATACCTGAAAACACATATTGTAGAACATAGTACACAAATATTATGAATTGATCATTTGCTAAACAGCTGATTTTGAACCTATGTCACAGAATTGGTGTGTTTTCTAAGATTTTCTGCTTCTACTAGCACTTATACTCATACTTATGAATCCATAAGGACAGAGCAAGCACTCGGCTAATGCTGAGAATCTCAGAGAAAGGAATGTATCCTTTAGCATAAGTAATAAGTATCTTTAAACATACCATTAGTTTAGAGCAAAGGTTAATATACTCTAGAGCAGGCAGGTATTACAGGCCTGTGTGTACAGCTTTCAGGAGGTGGAGGGCCAGGAATACAGATTCAAAGCCTAATTGTTACTGTTGTTACTAAAGACGAGTTCAGGCCAGCCAACATGGACAACTTAGAGCCAGTCTTTTTTTTTTTTTTTTTAAACTTTCTATTTATTTATTCTTTGTGTCTTTCACATCATGCATCTCGATCCCATTCATTTCCCATCTCTTCGTATCCACCCTCTGTCCTTGCATTCCCACCACCCCCGCCTCAATAAAATTTAAAAGAAAAAGGAAAAAGAAAATCCAAGAAAAAAAAAATTGAGGATGTCCTCATGGAAGCTGTAGTGTGACATAGTGAGTCATAAACCCTCTTGTCCATACATCTTTACTTGCAAATGTTCATTGCAAAGAGTCACAGGTCTGGTTTGAGGCCTCTGGTTTTCGCTACACTGTCGATGCTGGGCCCTCACTGGAACTCCTCTTGATTATTCTGCTATTGCCCTGTGTTGTGGAAATCCTGCCACTTTGGGTCTACAAGACTGGTCCCATCTTGTGCTCCAGCAGACAGCAGATGAGGTGGATATTGTGGTGGTCTGACCTATAACCCTGGTTCTGGCCCTGGGATGTGGCAGTGGTCAGCCCACCAGCTCTTCTCCCATGTCCTCCCTACCAGGGTAAGCTCTCCTGCATTGCCTAGCCGAGTTCACCCTTTGCAGCAATGATCAAGGGGCGGGGCCAGTTCTCTGCTTTCATGTCCTCAGGGTCTGATCTCCCACATCCACACCTTCAGGGCCAGCTCTACTGTGTTACCCAGGTTTGGCATAGGGGCCACTCTTCTGAGTGCTTCAGCAGATGAGGGACAGTGCCAGCTCTCCCACGTGCCTCAGGTGCTGATGGGCGTTGGGCAGTTGGGGGCGCACAGAAGGGGCATCTCTCTCCCACCCATGCCACCACATGACAGGTGAGTAATGGGGACAGCTCTTCCATGCTCACAATTTTGGGACTAGTTTGTCCACACCTCTGCCAATGGGGTTGGCTCTGTTGTGCTGCCCATGTGAGGTGCAGGACCTGTAGAACCAGTCTTAAAATTAAAGCAAAACAAGGGTTGGGGATCTAGCTCAGTGGTAGAGTGCTTGCCTAGCAAGTACAAGGCCCTGGGTTTGATCCCCAGCTCAAAAAAAAAAATTAAAGCAAAACAAAACAAAACACCCAGCATATAGCTCAGATGTAGCATTTTCCTAGCTTGTGCAAGGTCCTGGCTTCAATTCCTCATATAGAAAAAGGTTGTTACTCAGACAAACTAGTGAGGAACAGAAACAAAACTTTCTGTCTGCACACTAGAAGAGTGCACACACACACACACACACACACACACACACACACACAACTAAAAGTGAGTGAATCTATAAAGCTTCAAAGCATATTTCCAGAGATGTACTCTTGAAGTAGTGGTCCATTTCCTAAGGTCCCATAATCTTCCCAAATAATGCAGCCAGCTGTGGACCAAGTGATCAAATACATGAACCTGGGTTTTATTGGTGGTGGTGGTGTGTGGGGGAGTCACTTCTCATTCAACTTCTCATTACAACCTGACAGTTGGATAATCTCTACAGACCGGCTACTGTCAGCATCACATTCTAAAATGCATCTTAATTTTGTAAAATCCATACTTTTAAAAGGCATATCATAAGTATGATAAGTACTGAGTTATAATGAAGAGTGATTTTAATAACATACAATTTTTGTAGCTGAGTCGTACCATACAGTTGCACAATTAGTCTCATTCATTAATAATGAGCAACTATTATGTTCCCACATTGACACATGGGATACTGAAAAGCATTTACAGCCAATCCATTACAAAGCCTTGGTTAAAGAAGATGTAGATGTGAGTTAAAATCACAGTGTGGCTCAGTTGTTCTGCAGGAGGGTGAAGAGCTTCAATGTGCTCCCTGCTGTATCAACTCATCTGTACACACTCATCTTGGGAACGAAGTGTTCTGCCAGGGGAGGTGGTACTCTTATTCACAAGAGATGCTGGCTTTGCTCGGCTCCACCATGCTTGCTTTGAAGATGTACACAAGAAGAGGCTGAACAATTCCACCCAGTAAGATGCTGTGTGTGCTTTGATAAATCAGATCCTGCATGGGGAGCTTAGTTTGAATACGTTAACCTTGAGAAATAACAAGTCCTGAAGGCCTGGGAAAATCACTAAAAATAAAAGACAAGAAGCAAATATAGGTCCTCCTTTTATTCCTGTCTCTGAAGTTCACATCTACCACCTACTAAAATAGCGTTCTTGATACTGTCCAAGTGAAGGGAACAGACTGTCTGCTTGTATTTCCTTGCTCTTCTGTAGGTAGCACAACTTCATGCCCACAAACATATGGAGTCATTCTAATATTATACCTATACATATTTTCCCTGACCTAAATTATGTAAAAATCCTCTATTGAAACAGCACATTATGTCTCATATTTTTCCCAGACCTTTAAAAGTCATACATAAGTAACTTAGTGGGAAATAACAAATTTTTTATGTACACATAGATAGGACACACCCTTGACTAGTGACTAGTGGTATGGAGATATAGGAGCATCCACTCAAGAAAACATGAGCTGATGAGACGGCTCAGTGGATACAGGCCTTTGCCTCTAAGCCTGATGAATTGAGTTTGATTCCTGGGACCCATGTGGTAGAAGGAGAGAACTGAATCCTGCTTGTAGTCCTTTGCTTCCAATAGACATGCTGTGACATGCATGTATATAAACACAAGGAATAAGTTATCAACCAATAAAGAAAAAGAAAGAAAAAAAGAAACTTTAAAATAAAAAAATGCTATTTATAGAATTATTTCTTGTCCTCTGCCTCTAGTAGCACACAGCAAGTGCTTAATGATTACCATCCAAGAGACTGATAAGAAGTTTCAGACTAGTCTAGTTGGTGCTCAAGCAAACAGGGTGTTGACTCAACTCCTGAAGATTCTGCCTATGCTAATCTTAGAACTTAGACCAGGAGGAGAAGAAGGAATTCTAGCAAAAACTTGCTGATCCCAGATACTTCCTCTAATGCCACACATTCTCAGCTTTGGGTCGTACAGGGCAAAGTCAGTGATTCTGAAACACTTAAGATATCCCAAAAGAATAACAATCTGATTGAATGAGATTATCTCATTTATATTTCCTAAAAGAACAACAAAATTACCAAATGTTTAATGTGAATAGCTTTTCTGCATTGAATCACAATTTTACTCTGCAGTCTATTTTGTTTCAATCAACTGTACTGCTCTACAAAACCAAAAACCATCTATTTTTTTTTATCCCTGATCCAGTCCTTTGTTAACAATTATTTAATCAGTATCTAAAATGTGTCAGGTATTATTCTAGACTGTCAATTACAGCATTTAGAAGGAGTCTCCTTCAAGAATTTGTTGGAAGAAATCAATTTGAAGTATATTTGGGGAAAAGGCAGGATGCATGTGCTTGTGTCTACATATGTGGCTATTGTGTTAATGTTGAGTACTATTTTTTTCTCTCCTTTTTTTAATTCATTATGTTTGTTTTTTAATTTCACACATCAGCCATGGGTTCCCCTGTCCACCCCCCTCCCGCTCCCACCCCCACCTTCCCTCAGCACCTCCCCTCCATTCCCATCTCCTCCAGGGCCAAGATTTCCCAGGGGATTCATTTAGACCTGGTGGATTCAGTTCAGGCAGGTCCAGTCCCCTTCTTCCAGGCTGAGCAAGTGTCCCTGTATAAGCTATTTAATTGTCTCACTTATCCAGAGAAATAAACAGAGAATTCTCAACAGAGGAAACTCAAATGGCTGAAAGACATTTAAGGAATTGCTCAACATCCCTAATTATCTGGGAAATGCAAGTCAAAATGACTCTGAGATACTACCTTACACCTGTCAGAATGGCTAAGATCAAAAACACAGAAGACAGCTTATGCTGGAAAGAATGTGGAGTAAGGGGTACTCTCCTCCACTGCTGGTGGGAATGCAAGCTTGTACAGTCACTTTGGAAATCAATATGGTGCTTCCTTAGAAAATGGGGAATCCATCACCCCCAAGACCCAGCTATAGCACTCTTGGACATATACCCAAGGAATGCTCAATCATACCACAAGGGAATATGCTCAGCTATGTTCATATCAGCATTGTTTGTAGTAGCCAGAACCTGGAAATAACCTAGATGCCCTTCAACTGAAGAATGGATAATGAGTACTATTTTTTAAAAAAGCTCAGAGGAAGTTAATTATTCAGAAATGAGAATTCAGGAGTGCTGTGGATATTGCTCTGTGTAAATAAAATTCTGATAAGCCAGTGGCCACGAAGGAAGTATAAGCGGGGACAAGAGAGAAGAGAATTCTGGGAGGTGAAAGGCTGGGGTGGAGATTCTGCGAGCCGCTACCATGACAAGGAAGAAGTAAGGTAATGGTAAGCCATGAGCCACATGGCAAAGTATAGATTAATAGAAATGGGTTAATTTAAGATAGAAGAAGTAGATAACAAGAAGCCTGCCTCGGCCATACAGTTTGTAAACAATGTAAGTTTACTTGTTTGGTTCTGAGCATCTATGGGCCTGGCAGGTGAGAGAGATTTGTCCTGACTGTGGGCCAGGCAGGAAAACTCTAACTACACAGGAGACATTTCAAATAAAGCCACCTGAAATTTCTTAAGAGATGGCATTTGGATAGTGTAGCTGAGACGATGGTGAAAAGAAGGAGCAAGTCACTTGAGAATATAGTAAGAAGCAGTTCCTATAGGTCAGAATCATAAGCATAAAGATTCAGGTATGGGGTTTGGTTTACCCCATTAAGATGCATCAGCAATAACCATGTGGTTTCTATGGGGTAGTAGGGGAACACAAATCATTAGGAATCTCTGGAATGCAGAGCTTTCATGATCAATGCTGAAGATTTCCTGTGCTGTTCACTGTATGCTGGGAAGCCTTTGAAGGCCTTTGGGTTGATGAGTGATGGAGACGGGAACCAAGAACAGGCATTTTCATGGTCATTGCTTTCTTTTGTAACATGTCTCGATTAGTAGGAAATACAGGTATATGCTAGGAATGAAATTGGAAGAAAAATGAGAAGACTAATACATTATCTAATAATTATCTAATACATCAAACTAATAATTATCCCAGGCAGGAGATAATTATTGCTTGAACTAGGCTTCTGGCAATAGAGATGTTGAGATGATTGGATTTCCATATATTTCAGTGAAGAAACCTACAAAACTTGCTGAATGAATGGACAAAGAACATTAAGGCAAGTGAGAAGTCAAAGAAACCACTTTAGGCTTTTGCCTAAGCAACTAAATGTGTGGCTGTGCATGTGTTCAGATAGGGAAGAGCTGGAAGGTTCAGGTCTG
Source organism: Onychomys torridus (assembly GCF_903995425.1). Classification (NCBI taxonomy): domain Eukaryota; kingdom Metazoa; phylum Chordata; class Mammalia; order Rodentia; family Cricetidae; genus Onychomys; species Onychomys torridus. Next base: position 123,525,913 of record NC_050448.1, read on the forward strand.
AGCATGATAATGAGTAATAATCTCCAATTCTGTTTACAGATAACGTGAACACATTTTCAGTTGTAAAGTTCAGTGATAGTGATAAAGGGCTGGATTGCACAAAATTACACTGTGTTCAAAACTATAAAGGACAGACAAGATTGTCTTTGGATGTGTTCAAGGAAGGGAAAAAGGTAGTGGTTTGGTGCTGACAGTAGTTTAGGTCACACAATAAGGAAATAGAGAAATATTAATTTGATATAATTAATGCAGAAGAGGAAATCAACAAAGATTATCTTGGGAATCAACTGCATGGGGATAAAAAATGACTCACCAGTTATGTGCAGTGCTCACCGAGGAACTGAATGTGACAAAGAAATAAAATTGATTACTGGGTTTGTCATAACGTGGATTTACTGGCAATTTTACTGAAAGAGGCTCTGCTGTGTTGTGGTAACAATACCTCACTGATGACAATGAGAGAAATAAGAGCTGAACAACTGGACAGTGAGTATGGACTGGCCTCCCAAGGAGTTTTGTTAAAAAGGGTAACTGACAAGTATAATGGAAGAGAGAAACAGCCCCCCCCCCCTCTCTCTCTCTCTCTCTGTGTGTGTGTGTGTGTGTGTGTGTGTGTGTGTGTTACAGTATCTTTCTCTGTCTCTCTCTGTCTCTGTCTCTGTCTCTCTCTCTGTGTGTCCATTCCACAAATGTTTTAAGAGATCAGGAATTCGATAGTAAAAAAAGAAAAGAAATAATTGCAGCAACCCAATCTTTGACTAAGAAAGAAGAGGTGGAAGGAGAGAGTTGATGGACACTTTCTATGGGAGCATGGATATTTCTTTATTTTGAAGGAAATTGCCATAAAGCATGGGGCTATGGGCTGAGAAGAGAGTTAATGGAAGATGATACCATTCTCTTTTTACTGATACTAGATTTTTCTGACTGAAATAAGAAATCTTGTTTTGATCAGACAAGCACAAGAAATATAAACAATTTTAATTATAGATATAAGAGAGATATCAGAATGATTTTAAAGATGGGCCATAGGACACAGGATAATGCATGATAGATGTCTGAATATAGCAAGAATATTAGAAGTCATAGTCTAAAAACTACAGACTGTGTGGCTGAGGTGTGAACACAGTTCAGTTTATTTTTAAAAAAAAGCTGAGAAAAATTTGAGTTGGCAGCCATAATGTAGGATTCTGGAATTTTGACATTTAAATTGGGGCAGTTAGCTGTCACGACAAGTTTTAAGCCTTGACTATGGCACTGGGTGTATAAAGCAGAGTTGAGGGAAGAGTTATTGGTGATTGGTGATGCAGCCTAAGAAATGAGTCCTGTAGCCAGAAGATTCTCTGGTCCCTTCCCACCCCATAGTCCTGTAGCTGCTTATAAAATAATCACTCAGAGGTTTAATATTATTTACAAGCTGTATGGTCTATGACAGGCTTCTTGCTATCTAGTTCTTATATATTAAATTCACTCATTTCTATTAATCTATGTTTTGCCATGTGGTCTGTGGCTTACCGGTCTGCTAGTATGTTGTTCCTTGGGTGACAGGCTGGCTTCTCCCCACACTCCACCTTTCTCTTTCCTGTCTCTCTCCTTGGGTTTCCTGCCTGCCTCTAAGCTGCTTTGTCATAGGCCAAAGCACATTATTTATTAACCAATGGGAACAACCTATCTTCACAGCTAATAGAAAGTCATCCCAGAGCACTTCTCCAGTTCTGTCTAATCAAGAAGAAGGTTTTAACTTTAACATAGTAAAATTACATATAATACAACAATTATCAAGTAAGAATTATAATTACAATATCTAGTCCATTTGTATGTGGCAAAATTAAAGAAAATATTTTATAATCTATTCTAAGTTTATGAGTCTAAAGTTTCATATCTAATTTATCTTTTATCATAATCAAGGAAAATTAAAATTATAACTATTTTAATTATTCAACTACCAGCATTGGATGAGTCTATAGTTCTTAAAATTTCCTAAGATGATGCTGTAGAGGGAATGATGAGCCCTTATCTAACCATATAATAAATACAGAGATTAAAGACAGGACGAGATGACTGCGCAAGGAAGACGGTGAGTGCCGGGATGTGATGTCATCTACTTCTTTTGGGCTGTGATTATTGACAAGTTGTTAGTTGTACTACAAATCAGTCAGGACCTCCAGACTTTGTGATCCCTGAGGCCATGGAGATCAATTACTCCTATTTGATAGCAGGGAAACATGGAGACCTTTCTTGTGGTGGTCAGATTTCAGCACCAAATGGAAATAAGTTTCAGAGGTGTCAGTGAACTTAGCAAACTTTATTGTTTACTGAACTCAGTGAATTTCTCACTTTGGTAGATTTTTGGATAGAATTATTATAAAAATACTACTGGAATTATGATAGTTACAAATATGCAGTTGGCATTTACTCTGCACCAATCACTGTGATGGATATTTTTTGCTCATGTTATTCTTGCTGGTCTTTACAACAATCTTATGGACCAATTAATTCCACTGTCCACATATAACCAGCATAAAAAATTGAAAACAGGCCTAAAACTTGGTCAAATTTGGAATCTGTAGACAATTGTCTCAAGTGTCCAGGTTTCTAAGCGATGTCTTGTCTGTCATCACAACTATTATTATCTTACCATCCACCTCATTTTTGGATCTTGGTGAAGAAAAGACCAACTTATAGAAGTATTGCATTCAACAACAAATTTAAGCATATATTGGCTATGTTAAAAGAATAGATAGTAATGTTATCAAAATAGCTGAGTTCTTCAATATGTTGCAAGTAAGAGTTTATAACATGACCTTATTAAAAACTTGATGGATTTATAGTAACTTCAAGAACAAAGATCTCAGGTTCCCTTTGCTTCCTCATTTCTGTTATCCTCTATTCCACATCAGACCTCATACCATAGAAGGTGAGCTTTCTCAGTTTTAGTTTTCCATTTTTAATAGAACTTTCCATTTAATAGAATTTCAGTTAAGTCTTCTGTTACAAGTAAAATGATGCTATACACAGAAGTGAATAATGTTGATGTTATAATTATGTTATAATTATGTTCTTACATTATAGTGGATAGCCATCCCAGCATTGGCCTGGAAGTTCCAACCCCCATTGAGGCGTTGGTAATGGTCACACCCACAATGCACGGTGGAAGAGGAAGTGGAAGACTGAGGATCCAGAGGAGGTCTCTCTCTTGGTTCTGGGACCCTGGATGCTGGAGGTAGACTGAGCAGAGTTCTCCAGAGAACACCACCAGACTGCGCCATACTTTTGCCAGACCCTGCAACCTACCCCATCATTTGTAAGTTACCCCACAAAATAAACCTCCCTTTTAACTACGTGGAGTGGCCTTAATAATTTCACCAATATCTGGCACTCATGTGGGGCAAATTCCAAAGGCCTAGGCGGCTCCCTCCCTCAGCCTCCTCCCTGGTGGGCGGGTACCTAAACCTGCCTGCAAAGTTCCATTTAACCAGGGGACGCCTACACGGTTCCATTCCTGAAAAAGGGAGCAGCTAGTCCGGTCTCAGTTCTCTAGCTTAGCCCCCAGACCAGTGAAAACCGCTGTGAGTGAGGCATTCCCATTCCTCCCTGAGTGCCGGCTCCAGGCCATCTTGGCTCCTGCCTTCAGCTGCCACAAGCCAAGGTCACCAGCAGGCCTTGCTTTGGAGCTATACCAACGCCTCCTGCTGGCTGAAAAGTGCTACTGCACCCCCCAAAACCATGGAAAGGTAAGCTTCTTTCAAGTAAAAGTACTTCATAATTTTACACCTTAAAACTAACAAATTTTGAGTAATTCTTGTAATATGGCTGACAATATTACCTCACAAGAATCTAAAAACCTTTTTGCCTGTTTGATGAATGACATTTTCCTGGAAATATATGACCTCCCTAAGACATATCTGGCCTGTACCATTTTGACATTCATTGTAATAATTCACACAGTGTTCAAACACTGGTTTAATAATAAGAACAAAGATGAGTCATTATTGGGACTGATACAGGCTTTAAAAGATAGCAATGAAGGCTTACAGAAAAAGATTCTGTCATGGATCTGCTGACCAGGACTTACATAAAAATATTCTCTCTCTGGAATCTGCTAACCATAATTGACAAAACAAGCTTGTACCCAAAATTGCTTTTATTGATAATAAATATGAGTATTTAATGGATAGAACACTAACTCTCCAGAGTGAAGTTGTAGCTACTCAGACACTATATAAGGAAGAAAAATTATCATTACTTGATAAGATAAGGTCCATGGAATCATGTGTTTCAGAAGAACATAAAAACTTCCATGATTCCATGAAAAATCTGGAATCCCTTACAAGGTTTACTCCCTGGAACAGACCCTAGGTGCTCATTTATAAGCCCTGGAGGAAAGTCTCAATAAACAAGACAAGGGACCTAATAGGCAGAAGGGCAAGACCATACAGGTTGTAACATCTCCAAATGGCTCTCATACAATGCCTTATCCTGTCATCATCCATGAGAAGCTAGCAGATGACACACACCCTGAACCATATATGACATATACATTACAACCAATTTCAACAAGAGACTTTAAAAATATAAAGGAAGCATATGTAAGACACATGTTAAATGCGTGGTCTACCTCATATAGAATCATTCCAGATGACTGGCATCAGTTAATTTCAGCTGTTCTAGAATATAGCCAGCAGTTACAGTAGAAAAGCTGGTTGAAAAAAGAGGCAAGAAATTTAGAACAACAAGGTAAACTCAGAGGTTTTGTGATCTCCCAAGATCAAATACTGGGTGAGGGACGTTTCACTGTCAGGAATGTACAAGCCACTTACGATGAGCATACAATATCCCTATGCCAAACAGCCACTCTAAATGCTTGGGAAAAAATTCCAGACCCAGGAAAACCAATTGAGGTATACACAAAGCTGTTTCAGGGACCACATGAACCCTTCACTGATTTTTTACAAAGGCTGAATACAGCTATAACGAAAGCTATGTCAGATAAAGAATTAAGAAAAGTATTAACTGAGTCCTTGGCATTCGACAATGCTAATGAAGAATGCAAAAGAATACTTATACCGTTAAAGATCAGATCAGCTCCTTTGGAAGAATATATTCAGTATACTAATAGTGTTGAGTCTCTTAGCTACAGTAATGACGCTTGGATAGGAGAGACAAATCTCAGAGGTAAAATCTCATCCACCAATGTGACATCTCTATAAGTTCTAAGGAAAATTTAACAAAGGTTGGGGTAGGGTTCTGTTTTTGTCTTTCCAGGGTAGTGGAAATACCCATCTTCCAGAAAATGTAAGGCCTTGGATATCTGGATGTCTACAGCAGAAAGAATGAATCTATTGGTACCAATCTACACAAGGTAAAAATCTCACTGTCTAACATCTATATCTCTATCAATCTAGAAAAGTTGTGGTTCCAATTCAATTATAAACCAAGCTGGCTTTGGAGATGGAATTGACTCACTCCTTCTCTAAACCCAAGCATAATGATAAAAGAAAAGGTTGAGAGATTCTTCAGTCCCATATCAGAAGAGCCCTCTGGTGTGGGACAGAAGGAAACCAATAAAAAGGGACCATTGTCTTCAAGATTCTAATTCTCTCCATGCTTACTCTTGATTTCTCAGAATCCTTTCTTACATGTCATGTCATCTTTAAATCCAACCTTCCCATTTAGATAAAAAGTAAGTTTTTCTAATAGCAATCTTCAAAGTGTCCAGAAGGAAGATGGGGCCCCAATTACAACTCTACCCAATCCAGAATGATGCCATGGTAATCATCATCATACTACACTTCTTGTCAGAATTTCAGACAATCTTACCCATTACTCTGAGACTTGCTGCGGAATCTACAGTTAGCCTAACTGAGATTTAACTATCTGAGCTTTCTCACAGTACCCAACAGAGATACCATCGCCCCCTCAACAGCAGGAAGCAATTCTAAGAAAACGACGCCCCTTCTCCCTAAGGTTTCATATTTCTCAGGGTTATGGATGATGATTATAGGGTTGGGGGTGGAAAAAACTATTAAACTCAGTATTCTCCTTTAAAAAAAAGTGTCTAAAAAAAAGTGGAAAGAAGAAATGGAATGGATAGGTATAAGATATTATGGTAGACTATCATATACATTAGTAAACAAATTAAGTAATATAGCAGCCTTTGAACTGTTATGAATTCTTATATGTTGATACAAATATAAACTTTTTATATTCCTATTTAAGATAATTTGTATATTAATACAAATACAGAACTATGTTTGTTATATTGTACACATATTTTTACTCTTATTTGAAATATTTGTATATTGATACAAATATGAATTTATATCTGTCATACTGTATGTATGTTCTACTTCTGTTTAAGATATTCTGTATACTGATATATATTTAGGATTATTATCATATTGCATATTGCACTATACATTCCTACCTCTGTTAAAGATATTTTGTGTATTGTCACAACATAAAGTCATTGTCCTTTTACTGTACATTTGCTTACAGACTGTTTGCCTTATTTATAGGAAGCCTTAGTCCTTAGGTTGTTTAGGTAGATAAGACTTACAGAGTTATTGTCACCTATGCTTGTCATCTCTATAATTATGTTAGTTAGGTTATCCAGATTTATAAATACATAGGTCAGATGGACAGGTAATCTTCAAACACTTCATGGACCTAGAGAATATGGCATTTAAATAACTTAGAATTCTGTTGAAGTGAGACACAATTGCTCCTGGCAGCACCAATTTGATCCTGAGAGAATGTTGGGCTTCTAAGACATTTCCATTTGGAAGTTTGTCTTCTTGGCACAAAATGGCCTACTGGGCAAAGAATTGCCCTTGCCTCAACTGCTGACAGTACAAATGCTGTCCTTTCTGGACAAGAGGGATACAAGGAGAGCGACCACTATACTTTGCCAAGACAGGGTAAGATGGTCTTTCAGAATTCCTGCTTCTGAAAATGGTCTGTCAGATACTCTAGGCCTGTAGCCTATTTGAATGCACCAGCAATGCTGAGAAACATTAGGTGACTGTCCAGGCTGCTAGCTGTCTCTGTCTACTCTTGCAAGACTCCCGAAAGTTGCTTGCGTCCTTCTCCCATTTCTCAGGTATTATTATATTCCTTCTCAGGTCTTTGATGAGGTTGGAGATTAGCAGTTATAGTTACAACTTAGTATATATACATATATAATATCTTAGATAGAATATATTAAGTATTAGACTCAGGTTCTTTAGGATAGGACACCTTTTAGAATGATCTTTGTAACATGCCACCTACCCATGCCCTAGACTTCCCTGGATTTTACTATGTGTTTTTTGCTTGATATTGTTTGCACTTATTGTAATTCCAACTTATCTAAGTCATTATCCCTCATTACTCCTGGACAATATTTGATAACCATCTCTTTGTATATAGTCTTGTATTAGGTTAGAACTTTCTTATTTAGACAAAAGGGGGAGATGTAGTGGATAGCCATCCCAGCATTGGCCTGGAAGTTCCAACCCCCATTGAGGCTTCAGTAATGGTCATGCCCACAAGGCAGGGCGGAGGAGGAAGCAGAAGACCGAGGATCGAGAGGAGGTCTCTCTCTTGGTTCTGGGACCCTGGACACTGGAGGTAGACCGAGCAGAGTTCTCCAGAGAACACTGCCAGACTGTGCTATACCTTTGCCAGACCCTGCAACCTACCCCTTCATTTGTAAGTTACCCCACAAAATAAACCCCCCTTTTAACTACATGGAGTGGCCTTAATAATTTCACCAATATTACATCTTAAAATCTAGAGTCCAAAGGCAAAATAGAAAATAGCAATCACATACAATTTATATTTAAAAGATTCCAGGGTCTTGTAAGAAAATGTAGTCATCCCACCTGGAGCTCCCATTGGGACCAGAGGTGAGTGCCTGAGGTCATACCCAGAGAGGCCTGCCCCTAGGTCCAATCCCTGGGCACCAGCCATTCCAGGGAAGACCTGCCTAATGTGGCCCCAGGTTATGGCCATCAGGCAAGACCCCCTCCCACCCTCACCGGGAAGGTTCTCCTTCTCCAAGATACCTCCCACCTGCAGACCATGCAATCTACATGCCCTGCCCCCACACCCATCCTTCCAAGACCTCAGTCTCTTCCTGAGACTTAGAGACCAGCCCCCAGCTCCCATCCAGCCCTGAACTCCCTTCTGGACCAGAGGTGAGTGCCTGGGGTCATACCCAGGGAGGCCTGCCCCTAGGTCCCATCCTTGGGCACCAGCCATTCCAGGGAAGACCTCCCAAACTTGGCCCCAGGTTCTGGTCATCAGGTGGAGATGCCCTCACCCAAGGTTCTCCTTTTCCAAGACCCCCCGGCAGACCCTGCAATCTCCACACCCTGACCCCATACCCATCCACCCGAGACCCCAGCCACTTCCTGAGACTCAGAGACCAGCTCCCAGCTCCCATCTAGCCCGGAGCTTCCATCTGGACCAGAGAGAGGCTTCCTGAATCTGTCAGATCTGTCTGGACCAAGAGCATTGATAAGACCAAGAACGAATCCATAAGGAGATGGGCAGACATCAAGGCAGAAGTACATACAAGAAAATAAAGAGCAATACAGCATCACCAGAACCTAGCACTCCTCCAACAGCTAGACATGAACATCACAAAATGGAAGAAGCAGAAGAAAGCAACCTTAAGAATAACATCATGAAGATGCTTGAGGCTTATAAAGAAGAAATCAAAAATGAAATTGAGGAAAAGACAAACAAAAAATGGGAAGAATGCTATAAAAAACTAGAGAAAAAGATGAATAAAGCAGAAGAAAACAATAAATCCCTGAAAGAAAATCATGAAAAAGCAATGAAACAGATGAGGGAAATAGTCCAAGACATGAAGAGGGAAATAAAAAAAAATGAAGAAGACACTAGCAGAAGGAATGTTGGAAATAAAAAATTTGAGTAAATGAACAGGAACTACAGACACAAGTATAACCAACAGAATGCAAGAGATGGAAGAATGGATCTCTGGTGTTGAAGATACAGTAGAAGAAATAGATTCATCAGTGAAAGAAAACACTAAAGCCAACAAAGTCATGACCTAAAATGTCCAAGAAACTTGGGACACCATGAAAAGACCAAACCTACAAATAATAGGGATAGAGGAAGGAGAAGACTACCAACTCAAAGACACAGAAAATATATTCAGCAAGATCATAGAAAAAAAACTTTCCCAACTTAAAGAAGGAAATGCCTATGAAGATACAAGAAGCCTATAGAACACCAAACAGACTAGACCCCCCAAAAAAGTCCCCTTGCCACATAATAATTAAACAACTAGACGTACAGAATAAAGAAAGAATATTAACAGCAGCAAAGGAAAAAGACCAAATGACTTGTAAAGGCACGCCCAATCAAAATAACACCCGATTTCTCAATGGAGACTTTGAAAGCCAGAAGGACCTGGACAGATGTAATGCAAACACTGAGAGACCATGGATGCCAGCCTAGACTAATATACCCAACAAAACTTTCAATCATCATAGATGGAGTGAACAAGACATTCCAAGACAAAGCCAGATTTAAACAATACTTATCCACAAACCCAGCCCTATAGAAAGCACTAGAAGGAAAATTACAACCTAAGGAAGTCAGATACACCATAGAAAACACAGGCAATAGATAATAACACAGCAGTAAACCCTAAAGAAGAAAAGTACACACACACTACCACCATAATAATAATAATAATAATAATAATAATAATAATAATAATAATAATAATAGGAATGAACAATCACCGGTCATTAATATCCCTTAATATCAATGGGCTTAATTCACCTATAAAAAGACACAGACTAACAGAATGGATATGAAAACAGGACCCATCTTTCTGCTGCATACAAGAAACACACCTCAAATTCAAAGATAGACACTACCTAAGAATAAAAGGCTGGGAAAAGACTTTCAAATCAAATGGTCTGAAGAAGCAAGTGGGTGTTGCCATCCTAATATCCAGCATAATAGACTTCAAACTAAAATCAATCAAAAGAGATCAAGAAGGGCATTACATACTCATCGCAGCAAAGATCAACCAAGATGAAGTTTCAATTCTGAACATTTATGCCCCAAACACAAGGGCACCCACATATGTAAAAGAAACATTACTAAAGCTTAAATCACATATAAAACCCCACACATTAATAGTGGGAGACTTCAACACCCCACTTTCACCTCTGGACAGATCTGCCAAATTGAAACTTAACAGAGAAATACAGAACTTAATTGATGTTATGACTCAAATGGACTTAATCCATATCTACAGAACATTCCATCCTAACAAAAAAGAATATACCTTCTTCTCAGCACCCCATGAAACCTTATCTAAAATCGACCAAATACTTGGCCACAAAGCAAATCTCAACAGATATAAAACAATTGGAATAACCTTCTGTGTTCTATCAGACCACCATGGTTTAAAGTTAGATTTCCACATTAAAAAAAAAAAACTACAGAAATCCTACAATCCCATGGAAACTGAATAATGCTCACCTGAATCACCAATGGGTTAAGGAAGAAATAAAGAAAGAAATTAAAGACTTCCTAGAGATCAATGAAAATGAATTCACCACATACCCAAACTTATGGGAAACTATGAAAGCAGTGCTAAGAGGAAAGTTAATAGCACTAAGTGCCCACATAAAGAAGTTGGAGAAATCTCACACTAGTGACTTAACAGCACACCTGAAAGCTCTAGAACAAGAAGAAGCAAAATCTCCCAGGAGGAACAGATGCCAGGAAATTATCAAATTGAGAGCTGAAATCAATAAAATAGAAACAAAGAGAACAATACAAAAAAATTAATGAAACAAAGAGTTGGTTCTTTGAGAAAATCAAGAAGATAGACAAACCCTTATCCAAACTAACCAAAAGACAGAGAGAGAGCATCCAAATTAACAAAATCAGAAATGAAAAGGGGGACATAACAACAGACAATGAAGAAATCCAGAGAATCATCAGGTCATACTTCAAAAGCCTCTACTCCACAAAACTGGAAAATCTAAAAGAAGTGGATTATTTTCTGGATAGGTACCACATACCTAAATTAAATCAAGACCAGATAAACTATTTAAATAGTCCAATGACCCCTAAGGAAATAGAATCAGTCATTAAAAGTCTGCCAACCAAAAAAAAAAAAAAAAAAAAAAAGCCCAGGACCATGCACAGAATTCTACCAGATCTTCAAAGAAGAGTTAATACCAATACTCTTTAAATTGCTCCACACAATAGGAACATAAGGAACACAGAAGGAACATTACCAAACTCTTTCTATGAGACTACAATTATCCTGATTCCTAAACCAAGCAAAGATGCAACAAAGAAAGAGAATTACAGACTGATCTCCCTCATGAACACTGATGCGAAAATACTCAATAAAATACTGGCAAACAGACTCCAAGAACACATCAAAACAATTATCCTCCATGATCAAGTAGGCTTCATCCCAGGGATGCAAGGTGGTCCAATATACAAAAGTCTGTCAATGAATTACATCATATAAACAAACTGAAAGAAAAAAAGCACATGATCATCTCACTAGACACAGAAAAGGCATTTGACAAAATCCAACACCCCTTCATGATAAAGGTCTTGGAGTGATCAGGAATACAGGGAACATACCTAAACTTCGCAATTTACAGCAAGCCAAGAGCCAACATCAAATTAAATGGAGAGAAACTCAAAGCAATACCACTAAAATGAAGAACAAGGCAAGGCTGTCTGCTCTCCCAATACTTATTCAACATAGTACTTGAAGTTCTAGCCAGAGCAATAAGAAAACATAAGGAGATTAAGGGGATACAAATTGGAAAGGAAGAAGCCAAGCTTTCCCTATTTGCAGATGACATGATAGTATACATGAGTGACCCCAAAAATTTAACCAAGGAACTGATACAGCTTATAAACAGCAACATAGCAGGATACAAGATCAACTCAAAAAAATAAATCAGTAGCCCTCCTATATACAATGGACAAACAGGCTGAGAAGGAAATCAGAGATACATCACCCTTTACAATAGCCACATATGATATAAAATGCCTTGGGTAACTCTAGCTAAGCAAGTGAAGGACCTATATGCAAGAACTTTAAGTCCCTGAAAAAAAGAAATTGAAGATGTCCAAAAATGAAAAGATCTCCCATGCTCAAGGATAGACAGGATTAACACAGTAAAAATTGCAATTTTACCCAAAGCAATCTATAGATTCAATGCAATCCCCATCAAAATACCAACACAAATCTTCACAGACCTGGAAAGAATAATATTCAACTTCATATGGAAAAACAAAAAACCCAGGATAACCAAAAGAATCCTATATAATAAAAAGACCTCTGGAGGCATCATGATCCATGACCTCAAGCTCTACTATACAGCTACAGTAATAAAAACATAAAAACTGACATGTGGACCAATGGAATTGAATTGAAGACCCTGACATTAATCAGCACACCTATGAAGATATAATTTTTGAAAAAGAAGCCAAAACTGTACAATGGAGAAAAGAAAGCATCTTCAACAAATGGTGCTGGCATAACTGGATGTCAATGTGTAGAAGGCTGCAAATAGATCCATATCTGTCACTGTGCACAAAACTTAAGTCCAACTGGATCAAAGACCTGAACATAAATCCAGTTACTCTGAACCTGATAGAAGAGAAAGTAGGAAGTACTCTTGAACGCATTGGCATAGGAAATCACTTCCTAAATATAACACCAGTAGCACAGACACTGAGAAAAACAATCAATCAATGGCATCTCTTGAAACTGAGAAGCTTTTGTAGAGCAAAGGAAATGGTCAACAAAACGAAGCGACAGCCTTAAGAATGGGAAAAGGACTTCACCAACCCCACATCTGACAGAGGGCTGATATCCAGAATATATAAAGGACACAAGAAATTAGACATCAAAATGCCCAACAGTCCAATTAAGAAATGAGCTATAGAACTAAACAGAGAACTCTCAACAGAGGAAGCTCAAATGGCTGAAAGACATTTAAGGAATTGCTCAATATCCCTAATCATCAGGGAAATGCAAATCAAAATGACTCTGAGAAACCACCTTACACCTGTCATAATGGCTAACATCTAATACACTGAAGACAGCTTATGCTGGAGAGGATGTGGAGCAAGGGGTACTCTACTCCACTGCTGGTGGAAATGCAAGCTTGTACAGCCACTTTGGAAATCAATATGGTGCTTTCTTAGAAAATTAGGAATCAATCTCCCCCAAGACCCAGCTATAGCACTCTTGGGCATATACCCAAGGTATGCTCAATCATACCACAAGGGCACATGCTCAGCTATGTTCATATCAGCATTGTTTGTAATAGCCAGAACCTGGAAACAATGTAGATGCTCTTCAACTGAAGAATGGATAAAGAAAATGTGGTACATATACACAATGGAGTACTACTCAGCAGAGAAAAACAATGACATCATGAGGTTTGCAGGCAAATGAAGACCACATGGGAATAGGATGAAGCAAAGTGCTAGAGAGGTCCCCAGAAATCCACAAAGATACCCCCACAATAGACTACTGGCAATAGTCGAGAGAAAGCCTGAACTGACCTACTCTAGTGATCGGATGGCCAAACACCCTAACTGTTGTGGTAGAACTCTCATCCAATGACTGAGGGAAGCAGATGTAGAGATCCGTGGCCAGGCCCCAGGTGGAGCTCCATGATTCCAATTGGCGAGAAAGAGGAGAGAGTGTATGAGCGAGAATTATTGAGACCAAGACTGGAAAAAGCACAGTGACAAATAGCCAAACTAGTGGAAACACATTAACTATGAACCAATGGGTGAGGAGCCCCCAAATGGATCAGGCCCTCTGGATAAGTGAGACAGTTGATTAGCTTGAACTGTTTGGGAGGTACCCAGGCAGTGGGACCAGGACCTGTCCTTAGTGCATGAGCTGGCTGTTTGGAACCTGGGCCTTATGCAGGGACACTTTGCTCAGCCTGGGAGGAGGGGACTGGACCTGCCTCCACTGAATCCACCAGACTGAGCTGAATCCCCAGGGGAGTCTTGGCCCTGGAGGAGATGGGAACGGGGGGGGGGGGGGGGGGCGGCGCTGGGTGGAAGTGGGGGGCTGGGTGGAAGGTGAGAGGACAGGGGAATCCATGGCTGATATGTAAAATTAAATTAAATTATAAAATAAAAAAAATTTTAAAAAGAAAATGTAATAGTGCAAACACAGTATTATGAGATACTTTCCTTTTTCTGTCGATTGGTAGATTTGGTGACTGCCATTGCTCCTGTCAGTTATGTTCACACTAGAAATAAGATGAAATCTATAGCTAATACCATTCTAATTGGGATGATTTAGACCTGTGTGTGCAGAACAGAAATAAATCAAGGGCTCAAACTATCACCTAGAGGGTGCAGATTGCATAACTTTGGATATGAATTCTATGTGCCAAAAAAATTCAGCTTTTGTAACATGTGGGACAATACTGAGATGAAGATGCCTGTCTTCTGAGTCCATCCAGTCTGAAGCTCTGCTACCTCATGTGAAGGAAATGTGTCTTTCTGTTGACCTCAGACAACGACACCTTATGATCAAACATAGCTCCATCCTATACCCCCAGCTGAGTCCATCAGAAGAATGAATGGGCATCAGGAACACAGCTTGCAAAAGCCTGCAGAAGACCTGCAAATATTCTAGCTAGAAACTAGTTTTATTCTGACTAGCGAGATGGCTCAGTGGTTAAGAGTGCTCACTGCTCCTGCAGAGGACTCAGGTTCAGTCCCCAGCACCCACATGTCTGATGCCTTCTTAGGCCTTCTTGTGCACTGTGCACATGTGTTACACATATATACATGCAGGCAAACACTTCTGTACATAAAATAAAAACTTTTAATCCTGATAATGTAGAAATGCCTCTAAAAAGTGGATCTCAAATTCTGATAATTGTATAATTGTGGAAAGGCCAGTTATTCATACTGAAGGAAGAACCCACTATCAGTGAAATTATTAAGGCCACTCCACATAGTTAAAAGGGAGGTTTATTTTGTGGGGTAGCTTACAAATGAAGGGATAGGTTGTAGGGTCTGGCAAAGGTATGGCGCAGTCCAGTGGTGTTCTTTGGAGAATTCTGCTCAGTCTACTTCCAGCCTCCAGGGTTCCAGAACCAAGAGAGACCCCTCTTCTTGATCCTGGGTCTTCAGCTTCCTCCCTCAGCCCTGCCTTGTGGGCATGACCATTACTGAAGCCTCAGTGGGGGTTGGAACTTCCAGGCCAATGCTGGGATGGCTACCCATTACAACCCACCTTAGGATAATACTGCATTATAGTCCCAGACTGTTTTCCCCTGGACTGAGCTGGCTGATGTTAGATGTGGTGGAGACAAGCACAGCTAAAGCTACTCTCTTGTCTTTCAGTCTCAGCCCTTTGCCAGAAGAATCAAAAGAAGGCCAACCTTCAGAGTTCTGGCTTCTACTGTCTTGCCTGCCCCTTAATAAGTATGTATTCAGAGCACATGACAATAGTGCTGTGACATTGTTACTAATATAGAACAAGTCAAAATACAAAGATTTTAAATGGCTCTGCTTCTTTAAAAAATGATTTTTGGAAGCGTTTCTTCTTCTAAACTGGAGTCTCCTGCTGCTCCAGTTGGTAGTGAGACCTCTCAAGTGCCAGACAATGGTGACCATGATAAATGGTCTTCATAGTCAAAGGTGTCCCCAGTGAAGAGCAAAGGCATAAAAAGGGGATTGCACTTATGTGATACCACTCCAGGAGATAATACATGTCTGTGCATGTACTTTTGAAAGCCCAGTCTTTTCAGCTGATTGTTAAACAGTTAACTATCAATGCTTTGAAGTGTTCCCATCTATGTGAGCATGCAGTTTGATCAGGGAAACTTTCCACACCACTGTAAACCTAAAGCTTTTTTACAAATCAGTTGAGCTTAAATAATTTAATTATGGCCTTTTAACATGGAAGAGTTTAACCTTCCAGATGGCTGAGAAAAAGAGATATTTCCAATAATCATGGAAGGAATTATTCACTATAATTGACGTTAATGTATAATTTACATTTTATAACATTTCTGGTTCTTAATAAGTCCTAATAAGTAAAACTAAGAGTGAGAATAATTATCCCATAGGCCAAAGTAAAAATGCTATCAGCCCCTTTGCTTATGATTTCAGGGGTTGTTATATTTTGTTTTAAATGAGTGGCTAGGGCTTTCTCATGTCACATCTAAAAGTTACTTAGGCTAATCAGCTCCAGGAAATGGAAGGTTACTTCGTGGATAACTTAAATATGCTGTGCTATTATATGTCAAAAGAATCTATATTAAGTTGTCTATTTTAAAAGCAAGACAGAGGAAAAAGGAGATAAAGGCAGACAACAAGGTTCTTAGATGAGCAATTCTCTCCTCAAACCCCACTGTAGTATAAAATTACATCAAAAGTGCTATTGTATCACACTACTACCTACATCAATAAAATGCCAGGTTGACATAATATAAAGGAGAATCAGGAACACTTCAGTTCATCCAACTCTCTGGAAAGAAAAGAAAGCACAAGGTATACAGTATGTTTCATCCACAACAAGTCATCAGAGAACACAGTCACATGACTCTACTGTGCTGTGACAGTCTTCATTTCAAAAGGAGAGCTTCCCAGCACTGGAATCCGCCTTCCTCAGATCCTGACAGACAGGCAACTCTAAAGAATGAGCCATGAAGTAAGCATCAGATCACAGGCTTCCATACTACCTCATTCTCTTCCTCCGTCCCTGTGTGCACATCTGGAACCCAAATTGCATTTCAATATTCATAATAAACTTTTCACTTGGATAATAAAAAACATTCTTCTTAGAGACTGCCAACATTCGATCATTATAAAACTGAAACCTGGGATGTGTGTGTGTGTGTGGGGGGGGGGGGATGTCGATTTACTGTTCCTGAAGAACAAGCACAGATGCCACCTGCAAGTTTACTGTTCAGTGAAGTCCTGGAGGAGTAGAGAGGTAAGGGTGCTCACACAGCTCTAGATAGTTGATAAATCTTCCTGGACTTTTCTCTATTAGGTTTCATGAGGAAGCCCAGGTTATCTTTGAGGGTAACCTGAAGGGTGTGCCTGTTCCCTTCTAGAGTTCTCTGAAATAGGCTCCAGAACGCATATCTATTTCTCTGGCCCAAAAGACAATTTCTTGGTTACTGTTGCTCTGTTTGGTTTTTATATGGGCTTTCCTGATCTCTTTCCTAAACAGGGAATATTCTGTTCACTGAATACTCTATCAATTTTATTGATAAAACTTTGACACTGGACAGCTTATATTCTTGCACCCCTACTACATTGTTATAGCTATTTTCAGTATCTTTGAAATGTAAAAACAGCTTAGTCTTCACTGTGGAGTTTAAGAAAAGTTCCTGCCACCCTCATCTGCACATGACTGAAGAAACTTCTTTCACTGGGAGATGAAAAATATTTTCTAAGATGGGCTTAGAAAGAGGGCTAGCACTTCCTCCAGCTGGTAGGTAGATAGGGTGTGAACAATGGCACATGAGAAAAGACAGTGGGATTGAGCACAGGAGAGCTGTGAGATAAAGAGATGAAAGAGTGGGAGACTACCAAGAACATCTGAAAACTAGACAGTTAAAGATTTCCAACTCAGTGTACAGTGGTTTGAAGGCATTGCAAGGGCATTGAGCAATATGATGCACCTGAACTTTATTGTGCAAGTATTATTCACTCTTAATGTGTAGGAAAGTGGTAAAGAGGGAAAGAGAAGATAGGGGAATCTAATTAAATGAAAGATATTGAAGTGACGTGATAAACACTTCCTCCACTTTGCTGGAATTCCCCGCTCAGATTTTTCTAGACTTTGCCTCTTTATTGGCATCCTCCAAATACAGCTGTTGAAGAAAATTCCATGTTTTAAGGTCCCACAGTTCAAATCCTAATGCTTCAAAAGACCCTCCAAGACCTCAGTGGCACTCCAGAATGCTTTATAGTTTGAGACTGTCATCAGTTACATGCCTCATGGTAGACAGCAACCCAACGTGTGCAAACTGACTGACTAAAGCCCATCAGTGTCCAAGTCCCATTTGTTAGTTTTGTACAAGTTTACTTTATTCACACAATGAGAAATGTACTTTCTATTTTAATTTTTATACTTTATAAAATTATATGCACATAGTAGGTAGCAAATAAATAGTAAAGCTATCAAATGATTCTTAAGTGTAGTAAGTCCATATGTGATATTCACACTATTATAAAATAGTTAATGCATGATTATGCATTGTCATAAGCAGTTTCATATTCTAAAATCATACAACCGGTTAAGTAACTAGGGTCAGTCATTTTCTATTTATAAGTGTAAATAAAATGAGGATTGATTTTCTCAGAATCACCAAAGTCATGGGGCTGATTGAAGACCAAGTTAATAAGACATGTAAGTGCCATTCAGTTTCTACTCTATCCTAAATTCCATGTTTTGTGACACTGGAATTCTGTCTGATCACCCTCTGTATTTCAGCAGCATGGTTGTAATAAAGGGTTCAGGAGACACGTCAAGGTAGTTCTCCAATGAATTTCGCTATGATCCTGGTCACTGCTTCCCATGACCCACAGCAGTACAACAGCAAGCATCCCTACATGTCACAGCCAATAGTTTCTTCATAGACTTTACAGCCATTCATAGGACGATGACTAGAGAGTTTTTCCTTCATCCCAGGGATGGTTCACTGTGGTACTCCAGTGAATCTCTTTTACAGAGTTTGGACAGCAGCTTTGTGTTGGAGGTGCCTATTTCCAAGTTTGTTCTTTTCTTCTGTTCTCTCTTTCAGTTCTAGAGATAGTGGCATTCTGTGACTCTGCTCTGCCCGTAGTTTCATATTTATTTAACTATTTTTAATTTTTTTGGGTGGTTCAAGACAGGGTTTTCTCTGTGTAATAACTCTGGCTGTTCTAGAACTTGCTTTGTAAACAAGACTGGCCTGGGACTCACAGAGGTCTGCCTGCCTCTGCTGCCTGAGTCCTGGGGTCAGCATGTCTGTATTTTTAAAGACACTCTTTGCTCTTAGTAGCAATTCTCTTTTGTCAATTTATTATCCTTTAATATTATGTATTCCATATTTGAAATATGAATGGGCTTTTTATACACTGAATGAACTCTGAATTACATAGTCTGTGAGAAATGTTCTAGAGGAATACAACCACTAGAAGATGAGGAAGACATTTATTCTCTGGTACTAATCACAGCATGCAAAGCACCTACAAGTTTCTGATGGATGCTGTGGGACTCTTGATGTTCTTACGTTCCTTCCAGTGTGTTCGTTCCAGGTAGCATCCAGGTTTCACCGCTATCATTCTCTTCCCGGTGAGCAGCTTGCACAACGGTCATCCTTCAGCCTTTCTGTGACTTTTGAGGCACCACAGTGGTGCTGCTTAGGTTGATCATTGCTTATGTTGTAAGTTTAAGTTGTAAGTTGATCATGACTGGACCAACCAACGAATTTTTATGTGACAGAATAACAAGTCTTGACTAACAGGTAGAGGCTAAAAGAGGGACATAGAAAGAAAGTCATAAACAATAGCACAGGACAGTAAGAGTGAGATGAAAAGCACCTGTCATGTGCAAAAATGGAAGCCTTGATTTTCTTCCATAGCATTATGCAAGGAGTGGAACTGGTTTAGATATAGTTTTACCCTACACTGGACTTCTGCATTTTTCCTTGTTGAAACCACTTGAGCCCGGCTTCCAAGATCCTCCAAGGATGGCCCAATAAGCTCTTCTTACAATGTTCAAACATTTTTCTAGTCTAAAGTTCCAAAGTACCACACCACTTTCCAAAAAGGCACACAGTCAGGTCTGTCACAGCAGTATCCCAACTTCTGTTTTAGTTTCATGTCTCTTGGTGAGGAAAAAAACACCATGACATAGCAACTTACAGAATGAAGAGTTCATTAGGGCTTAAAGTTCCAAAAGAATAAGTCTATCAATGAAGCATGGTGGAACGCAAACATGGTGATTGGAAGCTGAGAGCTGAGGAATCCCATCTCACCCCACACACCACACAAGGGTAATAACTATGTCTTGGTCTCCTTATTTCCCTGATATTGAATACAGAAATGGACATTCAATATATATTTGCCAAATGAATGAGTGATTGTTATTCTATTAGAGTGCAGTTGTATCAACAACACAAAGAAGATCCATGGATTGGGGAGATAACTCAATGGGTACGAGCACTTGCTACACATGCATGAGAAATTGAGTTCCATTCCTAGAACCCATAAAAAAGATGGATGTGACTGGGCTCACATGTAACCCCAACATTGGGGGAGGGCTGGAGATGGGAGTCTGGTAGGGATTGCTGGAATTCATCCATGCTCAAAGTTCAATAGCAGACTTTGTCTGAGATGAATAAGGTGGGGAATGGTAGAGGAAGATGCTTCCTGGCCTCTATGCATGCATGGACACATATAACTCACCTCCGCACATGTTTTACACCACATGTGTACACACACAAACCTGCATGCATATACAATAAATAAAATAAAATAAATAATAAATGGTAATGTAGAATAGCCTTGAAACAAGGGTAGGGAATAACAGGTGGGAGTTGAGTATGCAGAGTTAAGTGTTGCTTATTATTCTGACTGCTTATTCTGGTTCCATGTGACATCTAGTTAGGCTGGAACTCAACTCTTTCCATGGCAGCTGTGGCATTATGAGTTACCCCTGACACCATGATCTCCTAGTTCTTTGGAAGTTTGAGGTTGGGGATTTAGCTCAGTGGTAGAGCGCTTGCCTAGCAAGAGCAAGGCCCTGGGTTCAATCCTCAGCTCCAAAAACAAAAAAGGAAGTTTGAGGGAGAGGACTGAGTTCCTTACCTAATTCTATATGGTCTAGAAAGACCTGTCAAATGCTGCCTTGTCTTTGCCTTTGAAGGACTACAGTCCCACGTCATCAGAATGCTGGTGAGTTTATAGTACATGCCCAGTCTCTCCGGTGGATCTGTTTCATAATATGATAATCCGAGGGTGAGGCACAGAAGTGGTAAAGGGTGGGAAATGGTGCACTGTCCCCACTTGAGTCCTCTGCTCTGTGCCTCTCCATACAAGTATTTGTCTTCTTTTTGCATTAATTATTACTAAAGACCATCTACTTAGAACTTTCTTAATTGCTTTTGAGAAGATGTATCAGTCTATTTCACATCTATGTTGTTCATGATTTTTGCTACTAAACCATTGACAGTTCTGTAACCTTAATGTCCAGCCCAGGGATGCTGGTGTCTAATAACAAATCGCCCTAAAGATTTAAGACAGTCAAGAAGTAGGCTCCTGTGTCCTTCAGAAAATACCATTACAGCTGCAGGATATTCAGGATCATTTCCATTAATGATTCTTCTTTATTATAATTGTGTTTAATGGCTTAATTTTCATCAATTGCAAAGCCTTGGTCACTGAAAGCTGTTCTAACAGATGATAACTCATGTTTACACTCTTGTTTGGAAAGCTGATGAAATGATTCTGATTATTGAGATTTAGGATTTATTGTAATATCTGATAGATTAAAGGCACCCCCCAGCTGTTTCCCCATCCCTAGTGACTAAGGAAAATTGAGTGAATATTAGTAATAATATGTATTATCTTGTTTGTGAGACAAGTTTGAAGGATGAATGTATGCCTTCATGTATTACAGGAGAATGACTGCAATTTGCAAACCCTTCTAGATAATACCTTCTGCTGAGCTGTAACATGCCTTAAGTCAGCCATGATGAAAACTACATGTAACAAGAAAAAATACACTATTTATTTGCCGGCTACTCCCTGCCTTGTCATCTTGGCTCGGCTGGGTGGTACTGAGTGCCAGCTGAGGACCTTTTCCTCTCCATGTCACCATCTGGCTGTAGTTCCACTTCAGTCAACTTCTATTTTATCATCATCATCATCATCATCATCATCATCATCATCATCATCATCATTGTTACAGAACTCACAAGAAGAAATAAACAAAATTTGCCTACACATTTTTGATGACTTTTTCCTCATTGTGTCCCTGGGAAATGTGTGAGAAATGTGGCATCCAGAAGCCATTATCATGTTGGTTTATGGTTCCATCAACAGTGAAGACATGTTTCTGTTGCTGTAATATCACATACATTCTATAGCTGAGCTATCAGGTCAATATTGTCTACCCCATCACTTTCCAGTGTGGTTACAATTGTTACATACATGAGGTCAATTGTTAGCTGTGTTCTCTGCAGGTAAATAATAATGTTCACCTTGATTTACTTAAATTGAATTTGAAGACCTTTGAATTTAGTTTTTAGCTGCTGATAACTTTCATCCAAATCCATATAAGGAAATGGCTGATAACACTGAGACTCACCAACAGTTCTCTGGTGTGGCAGAAGGAGTTGTGCTTATATCCTACTAAGTGATATTTATTCTAAAAGAAAGTGTGTCCTTGATTTTTAGCAATTGCCTAGTCAGCAGATTGTTGAGTGATTTCATCTGTGGAGATGCTACAAACTTCAGTTTGTGTGTTTTTGAGGTGGGTATCTCACCACTTTTTTGTACCTTTATCCAGGGGTTAATATATCAACATTCCACTTTGTCCTAGGTCTTAAATTTTGTATACTATATTGAAGCCTGTACAACAACAAAACTTGCAAAGTAATGAATTTGCTCTCTAGGTAAGCTCTTTTCTTTAACAAAATACTGATGCCCATATTCATCCCGCTTCTTCAGCAGACATGTATTAATGACCTCTATGTGCTGAAAATGTTAGCAAAGGGGGAATTGTGTGTGTGTGTGTGTGTGTGTGTGTGTGTGTGTGTGTGTGTGTGTGACAGAAGTTTAGCGCTGATCTACAGTATCAATTTTTTTTGGAACGCTAAACTACATTCTCCTTGATTTAAGCATTTTAACTTCATTATTATAGTGTGATATGTGTGTATAGAAAGTGTGTGTGTGTGTGTGTGTGTGTGTGTGTGTGTGTGTGTGTGCCCACCCTCTAAAGATAGAGAAGGATGTCAGATTCCTTGGAACCAGAGTTTCAGGATTTTGTGAGCAGCCCGATGTGGTTGCTGGGAAATGGACTCCAGTCTTCTGGAAGAGTAGCAATAGCTCTCTGGCTGAACCATTTCTCCAGACCTCAAGGTACTACCTTCACTTCAAGTTTTCTAAGTGTCCTTCGTCACCCCTCAGATCAAGAATTTTGTGGATAGACATAATAAACGTGTGATTGCGAATGCACATTATATACAAACGGGGCTTCTTGTGGGATCTTCTTCATAGAGTACCTGGTCATTCTCAAGGGTTCATTTTTCAAAAGTCTATTCACATGAATCTCCTGGAATTTGCAACTCTTCATATTGAATCAGGCCTTGGGGGAGGAAGTGTGCAATCTAAATATGGAAGAAAATCTGATGTTGAAAAAGCTACTCACTAAAAGAATCTCCAACTTCCACATTACCAAAGCCTTGAGAAAGGAATGAGCCAATCCGTCTGATTTTCACTTTAATTCAATGAGGTATTTGATTTTCAACTACTGTCTCAGCACTGTATTAAAACCTTGTTACCAGGGAATAAAAGAAAATTACCTGTAATCCCCTTTCCTCAGAAAGCATGTTATTATAATGGATTTCTCACTCTAGTCTGCCTGAGCTGCTGCAGGGAGAGAACTTCAGCACTTTAGAGCACCCAGGCTGCTAACCGGCCTCACAGGCTCCATCTAGGAACTGAGCTGAACTCACCTGCTGGTCCCCAGGAGGAAACAGAAGGCTTTAGGAGCATAGTGACCTAGCACTGATTACAGCTTGGGGCAGGTGACAGGGAAGCTAGCAGTGAGATAACATTCCAAATGGTGCAGTGCCACACCTGCAAGGATGAATCTGTCAGGGCCAGGTGCACTGACTTCCATCAAACACACTTCTTTGGTGTCGTATTCTCTAGTTACTATTCAGAAGAACTGTGATCAGGAAAAATCCTCCAGAAAATATGTCCTGTTTTAAGAGCGACTGTAGTCCTAGCGAGCAGTCAGTTCCACAGACTTGCTTTGTCTGATATGGCAGGCCCTTATCAGCCTGGGCAGATCTCTCCACAGGAAGGTGATTGGGGAGATTGGGGAGTAGTGATTCAAACCCAGGACTCCAGAGGAGAGACAGGGCATGCTCAAGGCCATTTAGGCTACAAAGTGATACTTTCTTAACGCACAGACAAACAGACACACAGACACATATGAGAGAGGGAGAGGAGGGAGAAAGAGAGAGGGGGGGAGAAAAAGAGAAGTGAGAATAGGAGGAGAAAGAGGTTAGGGCTCTGCCTGCATACCCACCCAGATAGAGGCTCACAGTTGGTTTCCTGATTATTACTTTTAGGCAATTGTTTAAAAGTATATGAGTGTTTTGTCTGTCTTTCTTTAAGTGCATCTTGTGCTTGCTTATTGTCAACAGAATCCAGAAGAGGACCTTGGAACCCACGTACCTGGAGTTACTATTTGTTGTGAGCTGCCATGTGAGAACTGGTAAATGGACTTGGGTCCTCTGGAAGAGCAGTCATCACTCTTATCCATGAAGCCATCTCTTGAGCCCCTCAAGCAGATTTGGTAATAAAATAAAACCTCTTCCCTCCTCTTCCTCCCACCACAGTATAACTTCTGGCAAGAGCCCCCATGGTTGTTCTTAATTACGTATAAGCACCAAAGTGTGTGTGTGTGTGTGTGTGTGTGTGTGTGTGTCTGTCTGTCTGTCTGTCTGTCTGTCTGACTGTGTGTCTGTGAATGCTCCAACTATCTAGAGCTTGGATTCTCTGAATGTATACAGCTCTTGTGCTTCTGCATGCTGGTACCTTTGTGTCTGCACTCATGTTTGTCTACTGCCAGTTTTCTTTACAGGCTGTCTCTATTGGAACTTCAGAGTGAAAAAAGAAAATGAAAACATCCCAACAATATAAAACACCACTGTAGTAGTTTTGTAAATAATGAAAGGTGTCACATCAAAAGTAAAACATCTACTTTCTGTTCTCACATTCACCTTCCTATTAAATAATAGGAAAAGAACTTTGGACTATAGAAGCTGCTTCCGTTGGGCTCCCCCACTTGTACCCATCTCCTCTCTACTCATCATTTGTGCTTTCTTATTTTCTATTTGGTCCTTAATTAATGGTCACATGATATGCACCTACTACTCATTAGAGCATAGGAGAGCGGGAGCAAACATGTGTGCAGTCTTACTACACAGCTGTTATGCTGCAAGGAATTTGAAATTGTTTTATGGAAGGCCTAAGAATGTAGGCACCATTAAATGAAGGAAACTGAAGATTTACAAGGTAATTTTCTTAAGTTTTCCCCTGGGGTAGTAAAAGAATTGCTATTAGTAAAACAATTGATTGGAAGCATTAGCATGGATTAGGTAATAAAGAGGCTGGAGGAAGTAAAAGGTCTTGCATTCTAAGTTCTTGGGGTATATTAGGAAGTATGTGAGTGTGTGTGTGTGTGTGTGTGTGTGTGTTGCAAAAAGAGAAGAAAATACACCACTAATCATGCAAAGCATGAGAGGAACCAGTGAATTGATGTAAGGATCGCAAGGATGTCAAAAGACAGCAAAGTAGAGGCCATCCTACATCAGACAATGGTGAACAACTTTCACTACAACCTCCTTGAATTCTGACTTCCTTCATTCATCCTTTTGCCCAAAATTAGTTCCTGTTCTTTGTCACTGACGTGTATTCTATGAGCACACTTCAATAGACTCCTTCAGCAGCAGGGGACATTTTAAAATCAGCTTTCCAGAATTGGTCCTGAGTTGTAAGTTGTTGAACTTGATCACTCATTGTTGGTTGGCTGTTGGCTGTCAATACAATGCTCTGTTATCTGCCTCCACTCTTTGAAGGCTTCAGTACTTGGGTCAATGCCTTGTGTTCTACCTGTAACCAATGAATTATTTTTGAGAATGTCAAAACCCACACAATTGATTCATCTAGGTCAGGTAAGAATAAACATAAATAAAATGAAAGAACTCACCCAGCAAAGTAGTGGGAGGTGTGGCCAAGGATGAGGGGAAGTAGCTCAGTCTATAAGCCAGCCTACCATCAGGCTCTTTGGATACTCAGTATCCATATACAAAGCTAGGTGTGGTAGCTCACATGTGTAATCTCAGTACTGAGGCAGGTAGAGACAAGCAGGTCAATAAAGCATACTAGCCAGCTAGCCTAACCAAACTAATTGGCTCTAAGCTTAGTGAGGATCCTTCTGTTGAGAGAGACAGAGAGAGAGAGAGAGAGAAAGGAGGGAGGTCATATGAGAAGACACCTGAGCTAACCTCTGGCTTCTATATCCATTTACACATATGTGCAAAGAAATGTGCGCACACACACATATACACATCCCACCAGAACATGCACATGTATGCCACATACACACACACACACACACACACACACACACACACACACACACACACACACAAAAATGAAAGGAAATAATGGAATGAGGGGAAGTTAATGGGTTTGTAAGCCATTGTTAAGAAGTGGAGGTTTGCTTGGAATGAAATTTGAGCTTTTGAAAAAGTGGGGATTATAAAGGGACCCAATTTTGTATTTAATAAATAAAAATGTGGGCCAGGGTACCATTTAGGAAGTTCTTACAATACAGAGAGAAACAAAGAGAGAAAAAGAACGTAGAGTAGAGGGAGAGAGAGAGAGAGAGAGAGAGAGAGAGAGAGAGAGAGAGAGAGAGAGAGAGAGATGATTGATGTGGACAGGACAGATAAGTAGCAGCAGGAGTGTTAAGAAGTAATTAGATTCTAGAAATAGGAGGCAGTGAGAAACCTCAGGACTAGTTTGATATAGAATATTGTAGAAAAAAATGAGGGTATAGGAAGGAGCCAAGCATGACCTCAAGGCCTTTTTAGTCTGCAAATGGAAAGTTCAAGTTTCAATTGACTCTGGTGGGAAACATTTTGCATGGGATACTTTGCATGAATAAAATAATCGGGACTTTAGCTTCAAATAGATTTTCCTTTGAGTTGTGGATTAGGTATCCAGGCCAAGTGGAAGGATGAATATACAGAGGTAAAAAGTGCTGTGAGTGAAAGGCTCCGAGGGAATATGTGCCTATCCTGGCTTGCTCTGCTTCCTTTAAAGTTACCTTTGTAGACTCACAGTTTATCCTGTTTGTATTCATCCTTAGTCTCTACAAAATCTTCTTGAGCAACTGGTGGGTCTCTCCTGAGTTTCAAGACCATCCTTTCACCAGCTTTCTCACTAGCTTGCCCTCAGTTCTCATTGTTCATTTCCCCACTGACCAACCTGGGCTTCATCACCTCTGCTCCTGTTGGGTTTCATAGGCTCTGCACATCCTCCCAGGACTTACAACCCCTGTCTATAGGTTCTGTTGTGCTGTTAAATGCCAAGGGCTCAAGGAATTCAGTTTTCCTTGTCCCCATGTGTAGTTGATATGTTGTGCACCCCAATAAACTTATCTGGGGTCAGAGAACAGAACAGCCACTATATTAAACATAGAGATTAGGCAGTGGTAGCACTGGGGAGGCAGAGATCTGTCTGGATCTGTTTGAATTCAAGGCCACAATGGGAACAGAGCCAGGCATGGTGGCACACACCTTTAATGCCAGCACTTGAGATCTCATGTCTTTGCTTGGAGAGGACACATGCCTTTAACTGCAGAGAGTGACATGGCAGGACACAGAAATGTATATAAGGCTGAGGAAACAGGAACTAGAGGCTTTTTAGCAGCAATTCAACCAAGACACACTCTGGAGGTTGAGGATTACAGTCAGAGGATTCATAGAGTTGGTGAGGTAATAGCTGGTGGCTGGCTTGTTCTGTTTCTCTGATCTTTCAGCATTCACCCCAATATCTTTTTTATTAATAAGACTGTTTAGCAATTTGTCTTACACCTATGTCCCCACAGTACAATGCTTTAATGTCTACAAAAGCCAAGCAGTAAACAAACCTGAACAAAACGTAAGCCCAGGATGTAGCTAGGTTGTAGAGCATTGGGCTAGATTATGTAAGACCTCTAGGCTTCAATCCTCAACACTAAAAACAAAACAAAACAAACATCTCACGTGGAAAAGGTAAACTAGTAAAAGACAGTGACAGTCTAAAAGTACCTGTTTTATACATGTCAATGAAAAATTTAAACACTGCAAATGAGACAAACCTACCTTTGGAATACCAGAACTTGGCGTAGACCAATGTGAATCAGCATTGTACCTATCCTGCCCAGTCATCTGTTCCCTGTGTTAAACTTAGCAATAACCTTTGTGCAAATAATTTGAAGATAAATATCACCGACTTTGATATTTCTCACATTATATATGAACCATTGAACTAAAAAACTAGGGAAAACACATATAAAATTTTCTTTTACACTAGAGAAACTGTCTTTTGAGAGATTTCTCCACCCATTCTCCTATTCCTCTTTACTACTGACACCCAAGGACCACTTCCACCCAAGGTATACAATTCTTAAATACATTGTCTTTTCTGGAAAAAAAATATTAGCTCTTCTAGTGACCTCTGACTTAAACATGTAACTAGCAGCTCTGTTGTTCTTCTGCTTAGCTTCACACACGCTTTGAAATAAGCACATGGTTACTCCAGGAAAACTTGCTTTTGACATGTAGAAAGTGAGGGAATATGAATGACTTTTGAGGCACATATTGGGTTAGTCTGGAAATAGGCACAGTTGCTACAAAGAGAAAAACAAAACAATAAAACAAAAACAGTTCTCAGATCTAGAGAACTTCCTAGTAACATTTGATCACCTTTGTACCATTTGGATGGCATCCAAGTCAATTCTTTACTAAGTAAATGAATTTCTAATACAACTCATGGCAGTACCTTTCTAAAGGCTGCCTATATTATATTAAGCAACTGTGGTCCTTTGATGATATCACCTTATTGTGAGTTAAACCTGCTACTCTATGGTGTGTGTTTCTGGCGCCAACACTGATTTGATTGATGTAGTACTGTGTTTAGATTCTGCACATAGGTGATTGGTTGCCTGTGGACTTACACTCATGATCTGCTTAAGGGGCCCCCTGGCAGTAGGATCAGAATCCATGCCTGGTATATGAGCAGGCCTTTTGGAGCTCACTTCTATGATGGAACACCTTGCATAGCCTTGAGGCAGGGGGAAAGGCTCTACTTAATGTACCTCCTTATGGGAGGCCTTACCTTCTTGTAGGAGGGAATGGGGAGTAGGTTAGAAAAGGAGGCTAGAAGGGCAGGAGGAGGGAAGAGGGAGATCTTTGGTATGTAAAATGAATAAAAAAAATTCTTAATAAAAAAACAGATTTGCCTGGTGGGAAATGTACAGGGATCATAGTTTCTAATTTAATTTCATAATTATTACTTGTCATCAGTAATAGATGGAAGGACTCATGGGACTCTGTTCAGGAAGCTAATGGCAGTTGATGATTCCCAGTGGAGAGAAGCAATTGTTGTTAGTGATGTAGTCAATGGTAAGTTACTCAGGCTCCAGTGGATATCACACACATATCCACACTGGTGACCTGGTTGAATCCAGTGGGTCCCAAAGCAAAAACAAAAATAAAGATACATGAAAGTGAGATGGGAGCCTTGGAGGAGGAAAGTTAAAAGGGGAGAACAAAAGGAGAAGATGAGCGCAACCACAACACATTAATGCACGCATGAATTTGTCAAAAATAAACCAGTTTTTAAAGAGAGAGAGTGAGAAGTAAAGACCAGGGAGAGGAAGGAAGGAAGGGAGAAGAGATGGAGTGGGGAAGGATGTAGGTGGAAGTTTCTCTCCTGTCTCTCCAACCTCTCCTGCCTACATGTTCTCAAATACTCAGCAGTCACTTCTCAAATAATTGACTCGGAGGCATAATATTATTTATAAATGCTTGGTCAGTAGATCAGACTTGTTACTAACTAGCTCTACACTTAAATTAACCCAATAACTCTTATCTGTGTTTAGCCACATGGCTTGGTACCTTTTCCCAGTGCAGAGTGCTCATCTTGCTTCCTCTATGGATGGCTGGCAACTCCTGACTCCACACTTCCTCTTCCCAGCATTCTTAGTGTGGTTGCCCTGCCTACACTTCCTACCTGGCTACTGACCAGTTAGCATTTTACTGAACCAATTTGAGTGACTAACCTTTACAATGGACAAGAGAATTATTCCACAGCTGAGGGAGGGAGAGAGGGAGGAAGGAAATTTGGTTTAGATCTGGAATTTTTTCAGATGAATTCCCATAAAGAATATAGTAAATCGTTATGACTGAGTGCTCACGTGGTAAGAGTTGTCAAGTAAAGCAATCAAACCATCGTTTGTATGAATATAGTTGTCTTATGAACTTAGTAATGTGTGTTTCCTTGACTAAACCAGAGTTAACTCCAAACAAATGATGCCACATAGAACATATACAGAAGCATACACACTGTTGGGATATTTAAACTTTGCCTGTGTTTCTAACTAACAAAAATGTTTCTTTCTTTTTCCATTCATTTAGCCCTTGTTGCAGTATGAATATGACACTTCCTCTATTGAGTCATGATTTAAATATTTGGTTCCAGCTGGAAGTGATGTTTTCCAAGGTTATTGAACTTTAGTAGGTGGGCCATGCTGATGTGTGTCACTGGGGATGGGCATGGGTCATATTTCATAGCTTGGTCTCATTTCCTATTCTCTCCCTACTTCTAGTGTGTGGATAACGTGTGATCACTCTGCTTCCTGAATGTGAGGCTTGGGTCACTCTCATGCTTCCATCCATTGCTCTACATGATGGTCTGCACCCAAATAAACCCTCTGTTCTTTAGCTTGCTTATGATCCGAGTATTTTATCACAGCACAGAAAAGTGACTAATACAGCCCATTTTCTAGGCCTATAACTACTGCCACACTTAATTTCTACTCTTTACTCCCTAAGCAATCCTGTTTCCACTACCTGGAATTTGCCTTCTGCCTCACCTCAAATTATATTCAACATACAGAAAGTATTTTTAACTCGTATCTTCCTTGGCCATCAATAATGTTCTTTGGGAGCTTTGACCAAAGGAGGAAAAGTTTTCAACAACAGTGATCAGTACCAGGACCAACACTATAAACCCTCCTAGGGGAATTCAAGCCATACCCACTCCCCAGAAGCCCCAGCAGAGACTACCACCTTCACAGTCATTCTATTTTAGCACAAATAAGTCTTTACTTTGTTTTTTCTTCAGTTCTGATGGCTTTCTTTAGTTCTGAAGAGTATTTATTTTAGCAGCATCCTGTGATCCAATCCGTAACATCAAAAGCATGCACACAGTCCATATGGCAAAGGAGTGACAATGTAAAGGTGCCAATTTAAATCAGACAGACACTACCAAGTGAATTTATAAAATATTATGAAAAATAATTTTTAATAGCGTCATGAAGGGGCAGAGAGACATTTTTCTGCAGTGCATGTAATATCAGAATGGTAAGAAGTAGTGAAGAAATTTGAATTGGAGTATTTTATTAAAGCTACATTGTGCTAATTTTGACACACTCAGTTATTTTTGAAGAAATAAAATGAAAGATTATGAGTATTCTAATGAAATAACAAATCTTAATGTTATAGAAGTGCAGGATATGACCCTGACAAAATCTATTATGTTCCAAACATGTCATTTTTTTTCAGTGTTGTTTAGTCTTTTTCATATGCATCCTGAAAAAGGACTACTGACTAATGATTATATTCCCTGCTGTCAAAACACACAAGGAAAACAAGTGTGCTACTGCAATAAGAGCTAGGCTTTGAGAGTGTGTGGGGGTGTATCTGTAGATTAAACAAACAGATAACATTATTTGTCTTATTTCTTTAAAGTTCAGACCAGAATCCTAAAAATTGAATGTTGTATGAATTAATGATATGGTCATAGGATCAAAAATGTTATCTGTCAATGAGCTGCCTACAAAGCCTAAATTGCTTTGGGGTCTCCTAATGTCAAAGATAGAACTTTCTCAAAGTCTGCTTAGTGTGTAGCATAAAAGAGCAGCCCTAGCTATTGGCATGATAACTCTGAGTGAGTGTGATGTGGGGTTGAGAAATTGCGACATATCATAGTGGCTGCATCTAAAACAAATTTGTCCTCAGCCTCCCAGGCTCACTGGATATTAAGATAAGGCAGCGGGGATTGGCATATATTCCTCAGTTTTAGAGCCGAGACATGTGGAAGTGATTCTAGCCTAGACGATCACATTCTTTCTAAAAAATGTTGGCAAGTCCTCAGAAACTGAGGCCAGTTATGATTATCATTCTTCTGAACATCATTTGGGAAAAAATAAGGTCTGATAGAAAAGAAAGAAAATTCTGGCACCTTTATGAATAAAAAAAAATGTTTTATGGAGAATAAAGCCTTGCAAAAGTGGTATGGAAAAAAAGAATCAATAGAACTTGATGACTGTCTTTTGGAGTGCAGGAAGGAGGCTGATGTAAAGTTAATTACTGCCTTATTAGGCTGAGCTTTGGACTTGGGAACCCCAAAAAGTCACGTTAAATTTGGAGAAATCATTTTAGTTCTGTCTTCCACATGGCTGAAAATAGTAGAATTTGCATGCACAGTATTAAAGGAAAGACGCAAGGCACTGACTTCTAAATGCCAACATAATGTTGAATAGAATCCTATTCACCATCACCCAGAATCTGTTCTCTAGTACTCTTGGGTACTGAGTAGGAATAGAAATCTCCCATTGAAAATGAAATATAATAACCAAAATTTTCAAGCCAAGGAAAGTCAAGAAATTCAAGTGCAATTTTTTTTTCCTTTTGTTTTTTTCTGGAGCTGAGGATCGAACCCAGGGCCTTGCGTTTGCTAGGCAAGTGCTCTACCACTGAACTAAATCCCCAACCCTTCAAGTACAAATTTTTAAAGCTTAGTGGTCATCAGTGACTTAGGAGTCAGTTCACTGAGAAAAGCAGTTCTTCAAAAGTACAACACAGTGAACTAGGGTTATTGTGGACTTGAGTCAAAGGACCCATTTGGGGAATATGTAGCTTCTATATATAAATGTAATAGAAATTAATGTGTTATCCATAGTATTGAAGCGCTAGCCCCAAAAACTACAAGAAAAAGCTAAGAAGCTTATGCAGTATGAGTTTTCTTAATTCTTACATTAGGGTTTCTGTTGCTGTGAAGAGACACCATGACCATAGCAGTTCTTATGAAGGTAAGTATTTAATTGGAGTGGCTTACATTTTCAGAGGTTTAGTTCATTATGATGATGGCAGGACATGGCAAGACATGGCGGCATGCAGGTAGACATAGTGCTGGAGATGTAGCCAAGTATCCAGGTAGACACAGTGCTGGAGAAGTAGCCAAGTATCCAGGCAGACATCATGCTAGAGAAGCAGCTAAGTGTCTTAGTTAGAGTTTTATTGCTATGAAGAGATAATATGACCACAGCAACTCTTACAGAGGAAAACATTTAATTGGGGTGGCTCACTTATAATTCAGTCCATTATCATCATAGGGGACATGGTAGCATGCAGGCATACAGGGTGTCAGAGAAGTACCTGAGAGTCCTATATCTTGCAGGCAAGAGGAAATGGTCTGTATCACTGGGAGTAGCTTGAACATAAAAAATCATCTTCATGACACAACTTCGTTCTTAGTTTCTCTCTCTCTCTCTCTCTCTCTCTCTCTCTCTCTCTCTCTCTCTCTCTCCCCCATATGTAACTCTCTGGTCATCACTGAAGGAAGTTAGGGCATGAACTGAAGGCAGGGATTTTTATTGCTTCTGGTAAAAGCCTGGGACTAGTGAGGTACTAGCTTTGTGGCAACTGCTCTAGAACTTCTCTTGTTCTCCATTTTACCTTTGAGAACAAGAGCAGTTCTGCAATAGCTGCCTCTCATTGGGGCCCCACAACCAGTCATTACTTAGTCCACAAGGCTGGTACCTCAGTGATGACCAGAGAGTTAGAAGATAAAATAAATTTTTTATCACAGGAATAGAAACCCTAAAATAGACACCTAAAGGAGTTTGATTTCTCTATGCAATTAACAAAATCTATTATTATTTTTCTCTTGCACATTAAATTGTCTTTCTGTCCTGTAACTATAAAATTGAATGTTTGGGATAACATATAAATGATATGCTTTCAAAGAATGAAACGGAACTTAAAGGTGAGGGTCCATCTTCTTTCTTAATTTCTCTCTCTCTCTCTCTCTCTCTCTCTCCTCTCCTCTCTCTCTCTCTCTCTCTCTCTCTCTCTCTCTCTCTCTCTCTCTCTCTCTTTCACACACACACACACACACACACACACACACACACACATCTCCTTGGTTCTGTTTTTCTACAGGACCCTTACTAAACCACCTTCAATGAGAAATTTTCCTAAGTCTTCTTTCTCTGATTCAAATGCAAAATTGTTTCCTAGAAACAATAGAGAAATAAAAAAAGATTTTTGGAAATTATATTATGTAGAAGTATAGGCAATAGTTAATGGTATTTTTTTCCTTTTCTTGGTCTGCCTCTTAGACTTCCTAAATGATGGTAGGAGATGACTACAAACCAACCTTACAATCAAGAAGCTGGGGAGCAGGAGAGAATACTGCAGTGTTCCATATTTATTTTATTTTCAATCAATGTGGGATAGTGAGTTGGTTTATGGACTCCAGGATACAATCGTGTGTCCTCCTATCTATGTGACTTTGTGCTGTTATTTGTCCATTCTGTATCTCTAAGTGTCCATTTTAATAACTGTTATAGAGGCTTTCTTTTAGCCCTAGCATGGTACTTAGTGATAGTAAAGTACTTACCATATCACTTGGATTGTGGTAAATACCATGTAACTATTACATATAAATAAGTCTGTCATATACCCAAGTACTATTCTAAATGATCAAATTTATTTATAAATAGTATGTCCAACTTAACTAAAGTTGCAGAGATCTGGGTCATAACATCTTATGACAATAAAAACATCCCCTTTTCTTCTTAGATGTTTTCATTGTTTGTGTGGTGGTTTGAATAGGAATGGCTCCCTTAAGCTCATATATTAGAGTGCTTAGTCATTAGGGAGTGGAACTGTTTAAAAGGATTAGGAGGATTAGGAAGTCTGGTCTCTTTGGAGTAGGTATGGCCTTGTGGTAGGAAGTATGTGAGGTTTCAAAAGTTTACACTAGGCTCAGAGTGTCTCTCTCTTCCTCAGGATGTAGCGCTCAGCTACTTCTTCAACAGTATGCCTGCTTGCCACTATGCTTCTGCCGTGATGCTAGCAGGCTCTCTGAAACTGTAAGCAAGCCCCTAATTAAATACTTTCTTTTATATGTTACTTTGATCATGGTACAGCAGTAGAGCAGTGACTAAGACTGTTTTGTTTTTATATTGAGACAGGTTCTCTATATAACAGGCTGGTTTCTAACTTGCTGTGTAGCCATGGTCAACCTTGAACTTCTGATCCTCTTATCTCTACTTCCTTTATGCTGAGATTACTACACCACCATACCAGGGTGATAGGATGAAACCCAGGGCCTTCTGCATGCTCAGCAAGCACTCTACCAAATGAGCTACATCCTGGACTCCTTCCTACATGTTTTCTGTTTTTTCTGTCTACTTTGATTTAAGCCTGTAAAATTTCCATTAATTTCTACAATTGGGATGAATGACTGCTTCACAATTTTAAAGCTGATTAATCTGTTCTCATAATGATGACACTTGGTCCCTTGCAAGGCAAGATATAAAGATGACTAACACACAAAGTAGCTTGTAATCATTGGAGGAGATTCAGACACATGGACAGATAATACTATGGTATAGGCAAAGAGTAGGAATATATATTAAAAATAATAGAAAAAGACAAACTTTGGCTTCAAAATAACACTGTAAATAATACTTATTTTCAATCCTATCATAACAGTTCCCCGAATGTAAAGAACATTTACCCAGTCAGCAAGATGGAAGTGGAGGCCAGTAGTAGATCTGTAGCTGAGGCTTGAGACTTGCTAGAAATATGAACTCTGGGGTCTACATCTTTGTCAGACCTTATTGGCAGGACTGCTTCTGAATGTGAGCAATTCTCATTTTAGGTATGTTGAGGAGCAGGCAGAATGCCAAGAGAAATTTGCAGGATGACTTAGTGATGAGAGATTAGCTGGCATGTGAGCTATTAATAGTAACATTATAGCAGCATTATCGTCCCCACCTTAAGCTGCTGGCGTCATCATTTCTGTGTGTATATCACTGGCAGTGACCTCAGAAGTCATATCTACCATACTCTTTAACAGTCCTGAGTCCTTGAACTGATTTCCATTTCCTCTCTTGGGGCAGGATTTCTTTTTCCTATGAATTGCCCCAAATATGTTACCTTGAGATATCAGGATGCTTGACTTTTGAGTCAATTTTATATTTTGATTACTTCAGTGGTGCTAATTTTTTTCAGCAAACTCAAATAAATACTGACTCTTAAAATTTTTTCTTTGGGTGAGTTTTGGACCAGAATCAAAAGTAAGGTGGCAAGTTTCATTTTTTTAACACCCAAGAATGTTTTAATGACAGTGGAAATTATGTTGAAATATAAATAAGAGATAATGATGATTGTGATGAAGCCTAAACACATAAATATTATGCATGTGCATTTCCCTACCATTGGCTTTACATGTGCCTCTGTCAGTGTTAAAGTTCAAGGCTACAGGAACCCATTATCTACTATAGAAAGAAAAAAAAATTGAAAACAGGCCACCTTTGCCTTAGAGGGAAAACTGTCTTGATATTCTAAGTATCTAATTCCTAGACACTGAAATTAAGGAAAATAGGTTAATATCAAGTAAATATTGGAGTCAGAGAGGAGAGGTATGATCTATTTCACTATTCAGAGTAGAGATTCCTATTTGATCATAGCCAAGAGAGAATGAATTCCAGGTGTTGGTAATTTGTGAGGGTCTCTTCTTTGTATACATTGAGAGAATAGAGCCAAGTATTTCCCAATTTAAGAGAGGAAAAGAGAGAAGAATGAGAAATGCATGTGTGTGTATGTGTTTCATCATGAAGTAATATATACACTTTGAGAAGAATCTGAAGCAGTCTCCCATAAACTTAATACAGGGGTTCTCTTTATCCTCACATCTCTTTTAACTTAAGCATGAGCAGGTCCCTGCCAAATATCTGCTTCCAATAGAGGTAGAGGTTTCAGAAAAATTTAATGAGATAGGAGACATGCTTAATCTCTGTCCCTTAAGATGACCCACTTTATTAAACTCCACATCTCTTCAAACGTCTAGCACCAACAGACCACACCTGACTCCATCTGGAAGTCTCCTTCTTCCTCTTATTGTCTAATTCAATGTTGATCATCGGTCTCCTGGTGCTCAGAACATCCCCATAATGCCGTGACGTGGGGGCAAGACTTCTTTACAGCGCCTCCTCTAAACAGTCCCAGATACATTTACAAGCTCAGCTTTTTTATTCTTTCAAATTTATCTTCACAGAGAGGGCACACGGGCAATGTTTCATTATTCTGGCTGATAGGAGGGAGGAGAGGATGATTTAGAAAAGGAAGTAATCCTCCTGATAAACCTGTTAACAGCAGTGTGAGAGTCTTTTATTTGAAGAAATAAAAATAAGGATGTAGCTGGGAGGTATTCTTTGGGGACGGTCTGAGGAATGAGATGAATTCTTAAAATCATTCCTTTCCCCACATTAATATTTGCACTCAAAAAGGCTCTTTCCATTTATTTATTTATAGAAGTAATACCCACCTGGCAGGAGGGTTTTGGATTACAAGAGTGTAGTGCTGCTGTTGTAGAAAGAAAGAGAACTACAAACAGAATTGGAATATATTGTGGCATAGAAAACACCATCAGTGATCGGAGGCTAAATGAGTTGCAGAATGTATTCTTTAAAAGATAAGAAATTTAAGTTCAAATTTTTAGGTCAGCTACTTGATATTTGTATAATATCCAAGTTGTTGAGGATTAGAGACTTGTTTCCTTCTTATACAAGATCAGAAAATTTAAAAACAAAAACGCATAAATGTGGTTGGAGTCAGACAATATGAGTTGCCATGTTTTGATGGTTAATTTTCATCGTCAACATTGCACAATCTAGACTCACTTGGAAGAGACTCTTATTGAGGGAGATTGTCTCTGTTGCATGAACTGATGAAAGAACACACAACCCACTGTGGTGCTGTTCTCTGGGTCTGGGTCCAGACTTGTATGAGAGTGGAGAAAGACAGCTAGGGGGCTAAGCGTGCACTCATTTCTATCTGCTCTTGATTGTGGGTGCAATGTGCCCAGCTGCTGTGACTTTCCTGCTACCATAGACTGTATTGGAATTGAGACCTAAAATAAACCCCTTTTTATACGTTGCCTTTTTGTCAGAGTAGTTTATCACAGCAAGATAAGTGAAGCCAGGGCACATTTATATGGAGAGTAATTATCAACTATCATGTTTTCATTCTACTGTGGGACATGAAGCCAGACCTGTGACTCTCTCTCTTTTGTACCTATTATCACCCTGAACTTAGGACATTTATCTAGTGGATCACAAAACACTCTCTCACTAGTTCCCAAGTAGAAAGAATCAAACCTCATTTCCATATCCTCAATATCGTCCTTGTATCATGGGGCCAGTGTCAATCTATGATATATTTCTTTCTCTTTAATAAAATGACCTGAATTCTGCAGCTTAAAAGATATCTACTATTACACACAGTTTCCTCTGACATAGGGCCTCTTCAGGTTATACTGAAGAAGTCCATTGGAGCTCCTGAGTGGACACATGAAGACTGCCATGGAATGGCCACCATATTCACATATGTGGTTCTTAGCCAGAGGGATTCTGTGTGGATGCTAAGTAAAGCAGTTCTTCACTGGACTCTTGCTTTTCCCCAAAGGTAGAGTGCATAAAAAATTGGAGAGACACAGAAGGATTGAAATATTAGCTGAAGCTTCTTCCTATCATCTTTCAGAAGTGATATAACTGGACATCTGCTGTATAGCATTGATCACATAGTCAATCCCTGTCAGAAGAAGTCAAGGAACAGCACAGTGAGAGACCATCAGACACACTAGGAAGACAGTGAGTGCATAGATGCCCATGGTCATGCTGTTATCTATTAATGCATAATAGATTATGTTAACTCTCAGTTGCCTTAAAATAATGACATTTCCTCAAACATCTTTGTATGTCAGGAGTCCCAAGCTTAGCAGGTTTCCTGAGTGTGTATGAAAAAGATGTACTATTTGACATCTCTTAAAGAACTAGAGGAAGGTCCAGTCCACAGAACACTATAGTTCTGTTGGTTGAGCCTACATCAAGGTAAGTTTCTAAAGTGGCACCAGCAGCATCCAAACACAAGATCACCAAACATATGCACAGGTAATAATACATGGTCAGATAAAAACACTCCAGGCACTTTCTATTTTTCATACACTGTGTGCCCACTGTATGAGATTGGGTCAACGACAAGCCAAATGCTGCTCCACCTTGTGCAACGCAAGGAAGAAAGTGAACCACATCGTTAAGGAAAGAATAGGAACATGTAGGAAGTAGGAGTCACCTGTTCACTCAGGACAGGAAGGGCACAGACATGCTGAGAGGTTGGAAGGGGTCAGAGCAGGCAGGGTGCTATATTGACCATATCAGTATCTAATATCACTGTTAAATGAGTCTGGTTATAGATAACATCCCTGCTATATTTAACTTTTGGGAATTGGTGAATTTAATTTAGTTTAATATCTAGAAATTTAAATCGACTAAGTTTCTTTTGGAGCAGTCTTGATTAGGAAATGTCAGTTGCTCTTTCCTGATCCACACTGTTTTTCTGATCAAAACAAAGAGAAATTAAATTCCATAAAGTGAGAACCATTTATTCATGAAACATTGCATTTTTTAAAATGTTATTCTTCTCTCATACATTGCATCCAGACTATAGTTTCCCCTCCCTCCACTCCTCTCAGTTCCCTGCCTACACTTCCCCTCTCCCTGAGATCCACTCCTCCTCTATTTCCCTTCAGAAAAGAGCGGCATTTTTATTCTCCTCATAAATGATCTTTTGGAACTATTCAACAAAGCTAATAGAATATTTTCAATTTTAAGTTATTTTGTAGTAAGTTCTTTCTAAAACAAAAATGCCAGAAAGCCTAAACTATGAATTTTAAATATAGTAGAAATCTTCTTTCAAATTTTGTAATAAAAATACTGTCCTTATATTTTCATAACTTTTAAAAGTCTGCTAGAAGTATTAGTTTATCATTATCATTCCTGTATAAAATCTGGTCTAACTTCCTTTGAAATTTTTTTTCTTTTTTTTCTTTTTTTTTTTTTTGGCGGTTAGTGGCTAATTCTATTACCTAGACTGGATATGGATCTAATCATCCTCACTCTTAGATGTCACCTGTAGAAAGTAGTGCTCCAAACTTTTACTGTATATACTGTGATATACACAAAATTTCTAACTTTGTGTGTACCATGGAATACAACAACATATAAAGGCTAAAGGTTAAGAACGAACAAAAATGCTATCTCATGGCCTTCCCTTGCTTCAGAGTTAATTATACGCCATCGATTATATTAGATTTCAATTTAGAAAATGGACTCAAAAAAGGATACAACTAGTATGTGTGTGAATCACAAGGCCGAAGACCTCTCAACAGATATCACAGCCTTGGCACACATCTGTATTTATTCACCTAAGCAAACTGGGACATAAGCAGAGTAGTGCCTACAGCCACGTAGTTAGAAAAAAATCATTCTCTCTGCCTGGTTTAAGGAATGGCCGCAAAGAATGCTATTGGAAGTGAAGAATAGAAGCTAATGGGGCGCACAGAGTGGACTCCGCTCTGCAGCACATGGCCAGCAGGCTCCAGGCACTGCAGCTGGAAAGCAGACATTGGGCCAGCAAGCAGCCTGACAGAAGCTCATTCACATCTGAGTTCACTGCTAATGAGCAGAGCATACTATGTAGCCCAACAATCACATTATTATCTAAGTATTATATTTGGAAGAGAATGCCTGGTATCTTTTTATAGATTTATGTTATTTGCTCCAAGTTCATACTGAGAAAGGGAGATTAAGAAGAGAGGGGGAGGAGAGCACTACATGGAGTTATCAAAAAGAAACTTTGTACTGAACTAGGGCATTTGGGAAAGATATGATCATTAGCATTTTTATGAGCTTTTAGCTTCTGGTTTTTTCTGACACTGATAAGAGATCTGTCTTCTCTTAAATGTAATCATCTGTATATTTGCCCTCATTTGCAAGTTAAGAGTAGGGGGCTGAGGAGACAAATCCAAGTACTGTCTGTTTAGTACTGGGGTTTCCTTGTGATGCTGAGACAAAAACAAAAAGCCATTCATTCTTAAACAAGTGACTTCATGCAGAGGATGCAACATCTAAAAAAAGAGCTATTTTTGGTTTACTTCACTTGAGAGCAAGCTCTCTGGTCTCACTCTGTTTTGGAGTATGTAGGTGAGAAGGATAGTGGGGTGTGTAGCCAAGAACATCAACACTACCACAAAAGTCATTGTGGAACAACACTACGGGCTGAAAATGCTTAATTATCCCCCGAAGTATTTTTAAACTTTCTAAATAAAAGAAGGAAAGAATGCTTATTTATAGTTTCTGTAGCAATTTCATTATGTAGCCCAAGCTAGTCTGGAACTAGCACTGTATATTTTAGCTCAGGCTGGGCTGGGATTTGCGATCTTTTTGTCTTGGCCTCATTAATTCTGGATTTTGAGTATGTGTTGTCATACTTGGCCTGATTGAAAGAAATTTTGCTTTTGTTCACCATGATCAGTTTGCTTCTCATCTCATGAATTAGGTCCCATGGACTCTACATGTTCCTTCTGTTCTGTCATTAGGATGTAGTATTCAAGGAAACTTAAGAACATGTAGTCTGGATCCCAATTCTTCCATTTTTGATGCTTAAACCTACTCTTTACTAGATATGTAAATGATGGACAATTTAATGTCATTATGCCTCAACTTTTCCATCTGGGAAATGGGAGTAAAATCCATGGAGGTTTGGCATATTAAATGAGATTATGCATGTAAAGCAATTACGGCAGTGTTTAGAGTACTATATTACTTATTATCACTGATATCTCTGCATCATTTATTTTAAGAATATTGAGTTGTGAAAAGGGGGGAAATCAGATGTATATAACAAAGCAGAAGCTGACCTGCAAGTTTCATAATTTTCCTCTACTTTCTCAGTGACTTGTGCTCCTGGTGGACAGCCCTCTCATGATCACTGTCTGCTGACACGAGTCTGGTATCATCTGTGCTGGTCTGAGTGAGAAATGTGCCCCCAGGCTCATCAGTTTGAAACTTGCTCTTCTGCTGGCGGTGCTGTTTGAGGAGGTTACAAAAGCTTCAGGAGGTGGAGCCTTCTTGTAAAAAGTACATCATCCGGGACAGGATTTGAGAGTTTGTAACCTAGCCTCACTCCTGTTCACTCAGCTTCATGTGCTGCTGAAATACGATTTCCCTGTTTCCTGCTCCTGCCAGCATGCCACACCCTACTCACTGTCAGAGATTGTCCCTCTAGAATAGTGGTCTAAAATAAACTATCTTTCTTCAAGTTTCTTTTTGTCTTGGTGTTTTATCTCAGCAAAAGAAAGAGAGAGAGAGAGAGAGAGAGAGAGAGAGAGAGAGAGAGAGAGAAGAGAAGAGAAGAGAAGAGAAGAGAAGAGAAGAGAAGAGAAGAGAAGAGAAGAAAAGAAAAGAAAAGAAAAAGAGAGGGAGGGAGAATTTTTTTTTTTTAAAGTACCTAACATCAGCATTTGATAACAGACAGTACAGGTTAGAAACATAAGGCAAATAAAGAAAAATGATGATTTAGGAACTCAAAAGTTGACTCTACCAAGGCCCTGGCTGAAGGACTCAGGACTCTACTGTACACTGATGCTTAATAGAACCTGTCTCAAACTAGGTGCCTTTCCACTCCACAGTTGTATTTGTAATGGGTCCTGTTTCCTTCACTCATTAGGTATCTTTATAAGAGTAAACCCAAATATCCATGGTTATTTTTTATTTTTTATTTTCTTTGACCAACTCAAGGTTGTGAATTAGATTGAAGCTGATTGATTGACTCCAGATTCCATGTACATAGGGGTTATCCAGTGGTGTGTTGAAGAGCAAGTGATTGAGAATGGTATTAAAGGGAAAATATTTCCTCATTGTCATCTTTATACACACTCTCTGGTTCTTTTTCCACATCTTTACCATTCCAAAAATTATCCTTTGAGATTTAAAAGTAGCAGAATGATTATATTTTTCCCTTTTCTAATAACAATTTATGCTGACACATAATATTTGGATATTATATCTAATTTTACTGAAGACATTCAGAAGACACCTACATACAGATGCTAATTTTTATATATGCATACATACAGATGTTTATTTTTATACACATAGACATTCCTCCTTTTAATTTATTTCATTATTTTTGATGAGGTTAGAATGGGGAGGAAAGTGATACAGGCCAATATTTCTTTTTCTGTCTTTGTTTGTTTGTTTGTCTCCTCAGTGCTGACCAAGGATGTATTATCACACAACATGTCCTAAGTACAAGAACACACCATCTCCTCTTTGGTGGCCCTTTGCAGCAATGTGCTTGGAGGATACAGCAGAGGTTCAGGAAAATAACAAAAGGTAAAGGAGTGCAGGCACTCATTACAAAGAAGTTTCAGAGTGCTTTAGGGAGATTTCTTCACCTATGAATGTCATATGTTCACCTACCTGAAATTCTAGCTTTGGTCTTAAGAAGTCATTTCCTGGGGGGGATGGGGGGGGGGGGAGGGCGGGGTAGTCCTTAACTTCCTGCACAATAAATTATGTTTTGTTTTGTTTTTGTTTTTTTGGTTTTTCAAGACAGGGTTTCTCTGTGTAGCTTTGTGCCTTTCCTGGAACTCACTTGGTAGCCCAGGCTGGCCTCAAACAAAGATCCACCTGCCTCTGCCTCCCAGTGCTGGGATTAAAGGCGTGCTCCACCACTGCCGGCTAATCAACTATGTTTTAAATGATAATAAAAGTAAGATAGCTAGCCTTCTAAGTGGCAAAACACCATCTGTGTGTTAGGATATTTAGAATGTTGTGTGGACTGGCCCCATACGGAAGAGGGGTGAATTTTGTAACCAGAAGGACAGGGTTCAAATGATAAAGCCTGACTTCTGAGTTGTGTCCTGCTGGCAATGGTGACTTCCAGTTTCTCTGTCTCTCTGTCTCTTGATTCTCTCTGGAAGCCTGGAAGCCAGATGTCTTGCCATGAGAACTCTTGAGCAACCTTAGAGGCCCACACAGGGAGTAATGGAGGCCTCCTGCCAACTGCTAGAGAGGAAGTGCTACTTCCTGCCAATGGCCCTGTCTGTTGGCC
This sequence comes from Onychomys torridus, assembly GCF_903995425.1. Taxonomy (NCBI): domain Eukaryota; kingdom Metazoa; phylum Chordata; class Mammalia; order Rodentia; family Cricetidae; genus Onychomys; species Onychomys torridus. Next base: position 123,570,231 of record NC_050448.1, read on the forward strand.
ATACTGGGAGCAGATCTTCTTGTCTGAGAAAGTTGCCAAATGACTGCAGTCTTGGCTCTACTGCCAACTGCGCCTCATGAGAGATGCTGACCCATAGAGACTGTTGGAAGCATTCTTGACTACAGAAAATTTGGGAAAACATTCATTACTGTTCATGACACTGAGTTTTGAGGCCATCAGTTATACAGTGACAGACAGCTAAGTACACATGAACAGACCAATTGGAAAAAATCAAGGACAAAGGAAAACATTCAGTGAAACTTGCATAGAGAAAATAAGATTTATAAACAATAAATTATTGATAATTATCATTAGCTTTGTGGGTTAGTGAGTAATTCATAATCTTTTTCATAAGTATGATGTGTAGGTATCCATTCAGAAGTAAAACAAACAAAAACCTTATAACTCAGATACAGTGGCACATTGTCAGTAATCTTAGCATTTGGGAAGTAGACACAGAAAAAAAATCAAAGAGTTTGCTACACAATGAGTTGGATGCCAGCCTGGGCTATGTAAAACACTATCTCAAGTAAAATAAGGTGTTAGTAGTTTAAAAATACCTGGGGCTGGATTGATGGCTCAGCAGCAAAGGCTTTTGCTGCTCTTTCAGAGGACAGAAGTGATATGTTGGCTCATAACCACTTGTTACTCCAGTTCCAGGGGATCCAACCCCCTCCATTGGCCTCTACAGGCATTAATACACACGGCACACATTTGTTTTTATTAAATATGTGTTTTATCAAGTATGTGTTTATTTCACAATTAGATATTTAAGGCTGGCCCTAGTTGTGTAAATCATATGTTAACTTAATAATAATCAGGTAACAAAGTCAATGTTTGAAACATGAAATTCTGATTTTGACTCCATGTTAGGTAAGGTTATCTTTTGTGAGAAGCTTTCTCCTTAGCTGATCTACATGAATTTCGGTTTCCTTCAGCTTCAAATATGTCCTAATTGTAGAGCCAAATGCTATTCATTTAGATTACCTAAGAGAAAATTAGGCTGCAGAAGTTCTGTGAGCACCTGCCTACATGTCAAACTGTTATATATCTTGTTGTAAAAGGTAATTAAAATTCGGAAGCAAAATAAACATTGGATTATTGGCCACTTTTTATTGTTTGCTCTCTGGAAACTTCACACGTGTATGTAACTGATAGGCCACATACCTAAGGCTGAATGTATTAGGAGAGAGAAAATATATGTCTGCTGCTGACCTTGCCTACTAGCAGAAGAGCAGATGAGATCCTCACCCTGCTCATACCTCTTCCTCATTGTCAACATGATGCTACTGCTTCTTCAGCCAGTCTCATATTCTACCTTCACTAGTTTAACAAAAAGAAGAATGAGGAGGTTGTTTGTTTGACTAAATCTTGAGATATTCCAAGTGAGAAGCAGTGAGCTGTAGAACTTAATTGTTTGAAATCAGATATAATGATACACAATAAATGGGGAAGAAGAATGGTCTATTTAAATATTTTGCTTAGAATTTGAAATCTCACAATATGTAGTCTAAGTTTTCTACCAAGCAATCTTACCTGTGGTGATGTTGAAAAGCAAAAAAGTTTTGTTTTGTTTCATTGATAAGACTGTGCATGGGGAGAGAGAGATGGTTCAGCAGTAAAGAGCATGTGCTGGTGTTTCAGAGGACTAGAGCTTGGTTCCTAGCACTCATTTGAGGCAGCTCATCACACACACACACACACACACACACACACACACACACACACACACACACAGTAAAAGATAAACTAAACCTTAGGCAAAAAGAAGAACTTGTAGAATACATTTTAAAGCTGTTGTATGGACTGAGTGAGGCAAGAAAGGGAAAGGAACATTGTTCCAGGTGAGTAATAAGTAAAAATACATATTAACTGTCTTTTGTTTCCTCCTCCTCCATTGTTTTTATATTGCTGGCAGGTAAGACGTAGAGAGACACTGGACCCAATCAGGACCCAAAGCAGGAATAAAGACATTGGATTCTCTCACACTCGCCTTGCCATGGCATATTAACTTGCCAGGTGGAAGTGCCATATTCCCTCCTCACAAAAGGAAACATTACTGTGATATTTTGAATGGATCTGAAAACATCCTGCTTCAGCTTGTTGGGAAAGTTTATACCATTGAAATGCTCATGAAGCAGGTAACAGTGAGCAGCAAGGTGTCAAATCTACTCCTGTCAGGAAGAACCAGGAATATCTTCACAAGTTTAATTTGGCGTCTCCGTATCTCTGTCAAAATAGTGGCATGTGAGCATTCGGCATGCTTAGGACTTTAAGAATTGCTGAATAGCTCAGAAATGTATCATCATTACAGGGGCCTCCCTGGCATGTGTGCAGGTGTCCAGTGCTGCATTTTAAGCAAGCTGAGAATTTCTAATCTTGATCTTAATGCACAAGGTAGTTAGTCTACTGGGTACTGTGTTTTCCTGAAAGCTTAATTTCGCTCTCTCCATTTTACTAATGTTACTGTTGGTTGTTTAGAATATTTAATTAATGAGTTTTATTTTTAACAATCTGCTAGTGCCCTGGGGCTTTTAAAACAAAAGACATAATTTTTTAAAATCCAAACAAAGATTAATTAATTAAAATAGTCCTTACAAATTATTGTTCCAATACTCATTTGGGAATATTTTAACAGGCAAAGAATTGGGCAATAAAACAGCTCCTTGTATGACTAGGAGAATCCTCAGAGTCCCTCTGTGCCTTGCCTAAGGCAGGCTTTCATAGCCTGACTTCCCAATCCTTTTTTCTAATGAAAGCTGTTGCATTTACTCAGAAGGATGAGAAATAAGGGAGAAGATAGGAAGAAAGGAGATACAGAAATTGAAACCCATCAAGGAAGAAAATAGTTACATTCTTACTGATCGAATCTAGTTTCATTTTTCCAGTTATTTATTTTTGCTTTTAGTTAGTCATGGCATAACTCTTATTTTCCTTAACTAATGCCTTTTTAGTCTAGCATCCTTCTTTGTAAGTAAAAGTATTAATTTAAGGATGTATTGCTTACTTTTATCCTCAGATATTCCATCTAGTCTGTATAAGAAGACTTAACACCCTGTTTTATACCTGGAAACAGTAGAGAAAAATGAATGGGGCTTTACAAAGGCTCCATATTGTCTGATTGAAAACTTGATCCTCTATAGTACTAACCTCATGCCCTTCAACTTCAATCCTGTATGCCACTCACTGTCAGTATTATTATCAAATGACCCCTGATAGGATTAATATTAATATACATATATACATACACACACACACACACACACACACACACACACACACACACACATATGTAACTTGTTTGACCTTGTTATAAAACATTGGGAACGTGTGATGACTTTAATAAACTCATTTTATTGCACAGCTTATAGTATGTGTAGTAATTTAATGTATGATCTTACTAGTCCACTAAGGTTCTCCTCTTCTGGTGTCAGTTTAGTCATTTATAATGGTCAAAACATGTCCAACCTGTCTTGTCAAATGAATTCCATAAGATCATTCACAATTTTTCTTCTTCCTTAAAACCTCTAATAATACCCATTTTGCCCTCTGTTTCTTTTCTGTTCTTGCCTTTAAAAAACAAAGGCTATAAAGTTTATTAGATCTTTTCTGTCTCCCCGTAGAAACTTGTATTTCCCCTCTGTTTCTTTCCCTTTAATTTACTTTGTATGAATTTGTAAGGTTTTAAATTTTTCCTACCAGGAATAGATTGTGCATTCTGTGTTTGGTTTTATATTTGTAACACCCCTCCTTCTGCCTGCTTGGGGCATCATTTCTATTTCAGCCTAAACTTCTTGTGGTCAATGCTTGACTTACTGATTCTTAGCCTCTTCTTTCCTAGTAAGCATTTTAGACTAGAAATTTTGAAGCAACTATGGCATTTGCTTTACTTGACATATTGGGTGAGATATTCTGTACAACTCTTTAACCTGTTTTTCATGAACAATGTCTTGGTAGGTTTAGTTTGGGTAGGTCCTTCACTTGCCTCAACCTCCATTTGAGAATTCAAGTTTTTTTCTTTGTTTGTTTTGTTTTGTTTTGTTTTATTGTGTCACCTAATATGTTCTGTTCAAGTCATCTTCTTGGTTTTCCTTTTTCCCAAGCCCCAATCATTTTTCTATTCCTCTTCTCACTTCAATTATACAGATTAATTTTGAATCCATCAGTATGGTACCTTTCCCTCCTTTGTTGAATTGCTTTACCTAACTCTCTGTGTATTACTGATAGCATCTAAAGATAAAATGTGAAGCTTTCTGTCAGCACAGGCTACACCAAGTCATTATCTGAGCACCTTCACAAATATTAGAGACCTTACAGTACGCTTCCATTTTTATACAATGGAAAAATGCTAGCATCTGAAACAATACCAATTTACTGGTTATCCACAATCTTTGGGCCAGAAATTTCAGCTGTGCTCACCTGGGAAACACTTTGTCCGTTTGATGTTAGTTCAAGTCAAAGGACTGGATTCATCTGGGGTTAGTTACACTGAGGTGTATAAGAAGAAAAGTGTTTTTTCCTTCTTATCATCTCAACATCACCTCTAATTGTTCAGTGATCAAACCCAGACCTCATTATAGCCCAGAGAATTCTAGGTGGACCAGATCTTGTGGACCATTTTTTTTTTCAGGTATGTATGTCATATTTGTTAATTGGCCAAGGGTTTTTGCAGGGCCAGGCCAGGAAGGACTGTAAAAGGAAGCCAAATTAAGGCATTTATACCATGAGATGTGCTAAACTGGAACCACTAACAGATTAAAAACTAAATCAGGAACCATGGATGGATGAATAAAACCAGAATACTGTGCCAATAACTAGCTCTGGCATTCTCTTTCTGGTGCTCTCCTGTGTCATCAGCAGATTCAAGTTTTCTTGTGGCAATACTTTTTTTTCTTCAAAAGAATTATAGCTAATATTTCTTAAATAGAAGGTTAATTAAAAAGAACTTTAGTTGGAATTAGTTTCCTATGCCTTCATTTTTGAAGGATATGTTCACAGTATATGGAATTCTTATTTTAAAGACTTAATTTTCCCCTTTACCACTTTAAAAATATTATTTAATGTTTTTGACTTTATGCTGTTTCTTTGAACTTTATCCTCTGTGATATTTCAAGAGGGCTCTATCAGATTTGAAAGCTGAAGTTTTCATTATGGTTAGTAAGTACTTAGACATTCAGTATTTGAATACTCTCCACCACATTCTCCTTGTCTTCTTCTTCTGGAAATCCAACTTGAAGTATTTTTATTATTTTATAGTTATCACATGTAGTATGCCCTATTGTCTTATCAACACTGTTATTATTATCATACCTGCATTTCCATGTATAATCTTTCTCTTACCCTCTGCTCTTGTCTCTCATACTGAATCAATTACTGAAGCCCTGCAGTATCTCCATGTCTTCATTTCTAACCACCTCTCTCTCTCTCTCTCTCTCTCTCTCTCTCTCTCTCTCTCTCTCTCTCTCTCTTTCTCATGTGTATGTGTGTGTGTGTGTGTGTGTGTGTGTGTGTGTGTATGTGTCTGTGATGAAGTTGTTAATAAACAGACCTGATCATTTAGAAAGGAATGGAAATAAAGGTTGAATGAGTTATAATACATAGGATAAAAGACCATACAGATATAAATAATTAAATGGAAGGGCAAAGGTCCACTCTTCCTTAAAGTAAAATAGCAGGTATATTTAAGACGTGATGAAATTTTAACATTATTCGTTAGCAACCACTCATAACAGTAGATTCAATCAACAATCATAAAAGGGTGCTAAATAGTAGATGAAACAATGATGTCTAATGAAAATTTATCCATTTACAAAGACTCTGCAACCAGAGGCATATTATCACAAAATGACAAACAATGTCTTTGTGGTGGAGAGAACCTGGTTGGCAGCATTTTAACCAAGTGACCAAAGTTAATATCGCTAATAATAGGATAAGTAGGCACCATATGTCTTCTCATATTCTGCCAAGAGAAAGACATAATATCATTTTCATTGTGTTTCTGCCCAAAATGCATATCCTGAATCTAATTATAGAGAAAATACCAGACAAGGCCCAACTGATAGACATTTTATAAAACAAATGAGCTGTAAGCTTTAAAGGCTCCAAAGAAGGGTTTAAGAAGTGGTCCAGATTAAAAAGACATGGAAATTAATTGTATCATATGATCCAAGTTGTGATGATAAATTTGCAAAAGAATCACGTTGCTGTGAAAGACACCATTCACACTATTTATACAATGTGAATAAAGGCTCTAGATTCTATACTACAGCTATATTAATGTCAATTTCTTGCATTGATAATTGAGCAGATTGGTAATGCAAAGGACCTTATCTCTGACAAAATAATGTGAACTGTCTGGAGATAAAGCTGCACACATTCATAAAGTTAAAATAGCTGAAGTCTTCATAAAGACTGACACTCATAAAGGGTAATATGTGAGTTATTTCCTCTAGACCTAGGAATTTAAGATCACACTTGACATTAAGTCATATAAAACATGCAACCAAAGATACAAAGAAATCCTAGCAAACATACAAAGGCCCTCACAGTCACAGCAGACAATGCCCATTGTCTTCTAGCAGATGAGGCATGTTGGAAACATTTGTTTTCTGCACACTCACCTGGCAATGGCAAAGATTTTCAGCTCCCAGATTTTAGTTATGACACAAAGAATTTACTGGAAAAATGTACTCCTTACATGATTTGTGACTTTTGAGTGACCTCGGGGGGAATGTTATCACAGATGATCCCATCATTTAAAATGACAGTTGTTCTCTTTCCTTTCTGATGTTAGCTAATACCTAAGAAATGGTTTCTTGTTCATACCTAAGGGTCCTTCTTACAAATGCTGTCATGAATCTTTGGAAATGCACACACCTGGGTTCACAGCTGGAAAGCCTGAAATATCTCACCTCCCAGTAATATTGCAGAAGATTTATATGAGACACTAGACCTGAAAAGATCCTTGGGAGATCAAAGTTTTATAATGTGTAGTGCTTTACAGTTAAGTATGTGCTATTCTTGAGTCAGTGTGTAGATGCAATTTGATGAATTTCAGGTTGATTCCAAATTAGAATCAGTACTTAAAATTTCCCATTCATTTGTTTTGCAGATTCAATCAACTATTTGTCCAGCATATTGTATCTTTTAAGTTTGCTCACAATAGACCAACGAAAGTTGTTATACTAAATGCATTAATACGTAAGAACACACACACACACACACACACACACACACACACACACACACACCCCTCTTGTATTTGTCAAATATAGCAAAATGTAGTATAAAAGCCTCAGGTGGTATGTGAATCATTGAGAATAACACAAGGAAAAGAGGAACTACGGCAGAGTTTTGGGTTTTTTTTTTGTTTTTTGTTTTTTTAATCAGAAGAAAATGAGTATTAAGGTTAGAAACCATGAAACTCTATCTTCTAGATATAGCAAGTCTATTGTGCTAAGGAAAATATACACACTATGATTATTTATACAAGCTCTATTCATGATCAAACCAACCAAAATTGTAGTGTGGTTGTGAGAGAAACACAATGACCCATCTCTAACTGAGGAGACATTGACAATTAATACCTGTTGTGGGATGGAAAAGTGTTTTTCTTTGAGTTTGTAGCCACTGCTAGGTTGGCCACACACTGTTGGATGGCTACACATGGACACCACTAATTGGACTATAGGTTATTTAAAAAAAGAAGAAAACTTGAAGTTGAGAGAAGAATATATTGGGGAAATACATCATGAGTAATAGGCATGAATATGTTCATATTTTGTTATATATGTATGAAATTCTCTATGATTGTATTAAAAAACTACATTTTTCAAGCTCTTAAAAGCCAAGTTTATCTATCCATACAATTTATTGCCATCATGATAGCCACAAATATATGAACTTATAGCAATTAAGGTGTATGTGTATATATACACATATACATAAACACATATACATACACACACAAGAACAATATATTCATAAATACATAATTAATCAGAACTTTCAAAAATATTTTATAACTATATTTGGCAAATTTCATAGCTATGTTTAATTTATCTAGTATTTACTTAAAGTAAAAATGAATATTATAACTTTTAAAGATATGCAAAACCTACCACAAACAGTTCATCTAGACAATGTAACACTATGAAAATTTATTTTCTGGTTTGCACTATACTTTTATTTATAATCTACATTATAAATCCATAAGGATAACTCATAAGTGCTTGGCATAGAGGATGTACTTAACAAGCACTCAAAAGAAATTTGAACGTTTGTACTGATGCTTCTTACATAAAAGCAATAGAATATTTTCTTTTTTTAAGATTTATTTAATTTTATTTTATGTGTATGAGTGTGTGCTTAGATGTATGTGTGTTCCTGCAGAGGCTAGAAGAATGTCATTGACACCCTAAAACTCCAGTTAAGGAATGTTGTGGTCCACAATGTGGGTGGTGGTAACTAAATCTAGGTCCTCTGCAAGAGCAATAACCTCTCTTAACCTCTAAGCCATCTCTCTAATTCCCTCATATCTTGCCCTTTAATTTGTATTTACTTCAGGTTAATTTTTCATTAAGTGTGTCTAAAACCAACAGGAAAAAATTTACAAAGAAGTAATTGTGGCACTGTTGATATTTATTTACTATCTATTGATTCAGAATTCTTCAAGACATTCCAGATAACATACCATAAGTCAGTTGCCATTCTGATTTTGAGATACCTAACTCATCTCTTTCTTTACTTGCTCATTATTTACTGGACTATTTGTTCACTTGTGTGCTTTGTACACCAAATTTGGTGGTATAATATACATTTTATAGTGTCCCAGTTTAAAAATGGAGCTTGATTAATTTTGGCAGTCCTGTAAACCTGACATTATCTTTCCTGTTTCTTGGAATTCTGGACCCAGGACAAGACTTTTATTACTGGCTGCCCTAGTCCTCATGATCTTGGGCATGAACTGGATCCACATCACTGGCTCCTGGTTCTGCAGCCTGCACATGGCAGGTGAGGAAACCATTAGTCTCCACCACATAGTCAGTTACTCATGTTATCTTTATATGTATAAGTCTATATGATCATATATTCTCATTCTGAAAAGATGTCAATAGGGAATTGTGTCATTGTGGAATTACATCAACAGCTGGGATCTGTGTTGATGTTATTTGCCTAGTTACCTCAGGAGTCTGTGTAAGCCAAGTGTTGAAGTGCAAGGGCCATGATGAGCTGGCCCTGTCCCTCACTAGAGAACTGACCTTACCTCTCACCAGCCCTGAGCTATTAGACTGATGAACTTCACACTTGGGAGAGCTGGCTCTGCCTCTCACCTAAAGGTGGTGGTCCCAGCAGTGTAGTCAGACCAACTCAGCTACCACCAAGACACAAATTAAGGGATTTGAGTTAACATTGCCCAACATCTACTTCAACTGAGACCTGCTGGAAGAATGGTCCTGGGGAACCATAGCCACAGGGTCTCCATGACCCAGGGCAACAGCAAGATATCTGAGAGGAATTTCTGTGAGGGTCCGGTAATGGTAGTGTGTACCAGAAACCAGTGGCCTGGAACCTGACCACACATTACACAAGGAACATTTACAAGCAATGCTGTTTGGTCAAAAGGAAATGCTGCATGATACACAGCAGCTCCCAACGCCACAGTGACGAATGAAAAGGTGATGAAGGAGTGGGAAAACCAGAGGAGCAAAGTGGGGTTTTTTTATTCTTTTGATTTTGTTCGTTTGTGTTTCTGTTTGTTTGCTTTTTAAATAATATTCTTATTTGTCCTTTTATTTTTACTGTTCTTTTTTAGTTTTCCTTTAAGGAGTACACTACAATGATGAAGAACAGATATGGAGGCACTGGAAATGAGTGGATTGGGGCGCCCCTGTGAAATTCCCAAAATATCAATAAAATATTATGTTAATAAGGAAATGCAGGAAACTGGAGAAATGGCTCTGTGGTTAAGAACACCAGCTGCTCTTCTGGAGGTCCTAAGTTCAATTCCCTGAAATCACATGGTGGTTTTCAACCATCTGCAATGGGATCTGACGCCCTCTTCTGGCATGCAGGCACACAAGCAGTCAAAGCACTATACCTGAAAAAAATACATACATAAATATTATTTATTTAAATAAGTAAATAAAATTAAATATAAATAAATGAAAACATTCATAGGTGTTATGCATTTATCAGTTTATTATCAGCATTATCATTCATTTATCAGCATTATCAGTATTATCAGCATTTATCAGTATTATCAGTTTATTATCAGTATCATACATTATTTGCTTTGTATGACTGCTCTATATATTTATAGGATTGGTAGCATGAAATGTTTGTTTTTAAAACCATCACTATAAACACTTAGGTAATGAATCACTCTACAGTGCTATTGCAGCAACATCACTCTATGATTATAATATTTCAGTTTCTGTTATAGTTTTAAGAGTCTATTGTTATCTATGCAGTCTATGGTGAACTGAAGCAGTCTTATACGTTTAGAGTTTCTCTCTCTCAAACACACACACACACACACACACACACACACACACACACACACACCCCTCTGTTTCTATAGAACATTGTCTAATATAAGAGTACACTGCTTGTTTCACTTAGCAATATATACCTAAGTTTCCTCATGTCTCTTCGTGGAATGATAGCTACTATTTTAAAGTCCCAAGGAATATTCTATTGCATAGATATACCACAGGTTGTATATCAATAATATTACTAGTTGTGTTGGGTTTCCACAAGGACAGATAGGGACATTTGAAATGGCATTCCTTGAAAGAACTGGCCCATTTGATTATGGAGGCAGCAAAGTCCTATAATAGAATTCCACAGCTAGAGAACCACAAGTTCCTCAAAGTTCATGTCAAGATGGGTCAGAGCCAGACAAACCAACAATGCAGTTCATCTCCAAGGACAAAGACATGAGAATTCACGCTTCTCACTATGAATATCCCAGAATGTGCAGTTTCAGAATCTGGAAATCTTCTCCCAGAGGGATGGAGAAGACCAAAGAAGGGGAGGAAAGGAGGGAAGGAGAGGGGAGGGGAGGGGAGGGGAGGGGAGGAGAGGGGAGGGGAGGGGAGAAGAGACATTTCCTACCTTTCATGTTCAACTATAGGCATGTATAATATTCTCATAGATATTATGCACTGGATATTGTTTTACCCAGTTTAGAGATCCCTTCTGTTCAAGTGTTGTGTATGTAGACAGCAACTCTTCATCACACATTGAGGTTTAAGTTTTGCATTCACATGTCTATTTTGACTTGTCTCATCAATTATTATTTCCCTTTTCCTCCATTGTTTTACTTCATTCAGTTTGAATAATGATATTACCATATTCCATTATCTGCTTTATGGACTTAATCTATTTTGACTCTTTAAAAGAAATTTGCTGCTTCTTCTTAGTTTAGTGTGTGCTCAAACTGTACACCCTATTTTCAAACCATCTTAAGCCAATTCAGCTATGTATATGAATGTCACAAACATTCCCATTTCTGCATTCTTGATATTTATTCAATTTCCATACATTTTATTTCTCCATTTGTTACAAACACTACACTGAATTAATATTTTTGCTTTCAATACTCCATGAGCATTTAAGAAAAAACAACCCATCCTGTCAGCCAATGAGTCATGCATGCCAGCACTCCTGTTCAACAGGTCAGACTGTCCTTACGTGTTTATAGGAAGACACCACGTGAAGTGCTTGCTCCTCTATTGTTTCTAAAGAGGAAGCTCATGGAATCTTCCATTTTGATTTGAAATTGCTCGACACTGTCAGGTCTCCACTATGCTGTATAAGGAGTGAGTATCTTCACTAAAGTGTAGCATTCAAACTCCAAGTCTTCAGCCTCTACAGTGAATAGCTATGAAGTAAGATTTAGTTTTGAAACAGAAGAATGTGTGTGTATGTGTGTGTGTGTGTGTGTTGTATTATATGTGTGTGCATGGTGTGTGTGGTGTGTGTGTATGTTGTGTATATGTGTGTGCCAGTGTTCATGTGCAGGAACACTAGAGGTCCATGTCAAATATCTTTCTCCTGTATTGCTCTCCACCTTACTTTTTGAGACAAGGTCCCTCTCTCCAAACTCTGAGATTACTCATTAGCCAGACCATTACAGTGGATCTCCAGCAAGCTCTGGGAATCCACCTGTCTTCCCCGAGCATACACACATACACCTGTTCTAGGACTATAGAAGCACCTTAGTGTCTAGTCAGTTCTCAATCTTGAAACTAGCACAGACACTTTACCAAGTTAAGTCATCTTCTCAATGCTCTGTGGAGCAGGAGTAAAATGTTACAGGCCAGTTGGACTTCAAGTTCAGGAAACACCTAAAATTTAAATAGTCTGAAACATTTACATTCAATAACCTTTAGTTTTGGCGACTATTACTATGATTTTCATGGTAGATCAATGTTGTAAAGTAATATTTCAATATCTTAGATTTATGTAATACTTTTCCATGGAATCTTTGTCATACCGACAGAGAATATAACTAGAAGAGATTTATGTATTTCAAATCCTACACAAAGAGGTTTATTGCTAAAATAACAGTAGTAATTCTGAACATATTTATTATGCTTTTTGAGGAATGGGGATATTTTCATTCTGACAACTGAGCTTGGATATAAATGGCTAGCAGTTATATAACTTTCAATGTGTCCCTTAGATGCTAGAAATATTAGTATTTGAATTGTAACAGAACAATCACACATAATGTTTGTATTGACATTGCTATTACTTATAAATTCAGAAAGAAAGTTCTTCTTGATAACTCTAGGAAAAGTTTCTCATTTAACTTTACTTTCTCTTTTTCCAAAGATTCATGTACTCAAAATACAAAAACAACTTCCTTGATGTCAGAACTAAATCATAAACTTCAGTTTGGTGCTTAAGTTACTCCTTGGCTTTGTTGTTGTTTGTTTAACTGATCATTTTTGTTATTTTGGAAATCTTGTGTGTGTGTGTGTGTGCATGTGTGTGTGTGTGCGTGTGTGTGTGTGTATGTGTGTGTGAATGTGTGTGTGTGTGTGTGTGTGTGTGTGTGTGTGTGTGTGTGTTTACCTAGAACAAGGCTACCTCACTACTAGTAGCAGAGGATTTCTTTAACAGGTTCTTGGTTGTTGTATAGCATAAAAGCTCTGAGAAACATTTGGTTTCCCCTAGATCACTGGGCTACCTAGTCTCAGGTACTTGATCACACAAGCAATGTCTGGTATAGGTCCCTTCCTGTGGAATAGGCCTCAGGTTAAATCTAGTATCAGTTGGTTGTTCCCACAAGATTTTTGCCACCATTGCACTAGGATATCTTGCAGGCAGAATGCCACTGTAGATCCTTCGGTAGCATGCTGCATATCTTCCTACACTAAAGGTACTAGAACTTAAAAGGAGAGTGCTCTATGTAGGAACCAACTTGATAGCTGCATGTTCAATGAGTTGTCTAGGCATCATTTTTTAGCAAGGGGGCATTGCTATCTCTCTGGAGAGCAAGCTATATTCTTCACAACAGTCTGTGTTGTCTGGGGATCCCCATGGAGATTCCCTTTGGCCAACAACTCAATTATATGTAACCCAATACTGGTACTGGAAGCTTCATTTGGTCACAGGATATAGCCAATTGGGGCTCTTTCTCCCCCATTATTTGGCTATTTCACTTAGGATGCCTTCCTAAGTGTACATTTTAAGGAGCATCTACATATTAGGTTTCCATACTACCCATCAAATGGCCCTTAATTTTAAATGTTTTTGCCCATATGTCCTCCATCTACCAACTTGATCCCACCATTCCAGTGCCCCGTCCACAACTTTCTATTCTATTTCCTCTTCCTAGAGAGATCTATTTGTCCATCCTCAAATTCATTACTTTCTACCTAACCTCTGTGGTCTTATGGAATGTGTCTTATCACCAATTTAACAGCTAATATCTACATGTAAGAGAATACATACAATATTTGTCTCCCTGGGTTTGGAATACATCATTCAGGATGTTTTTTTTCTAGATTCATACATTTACCTATGAAATTAATGATTTCCTTTTTTAATGGCTGGGTATAAATGTACCTGATTTTCTTTAGCCATTCACCTGTTGAGGGCCATCTAGGTTGTTTCCACTTCTCGATATTATGACCAGAGCAGCTGTGAACATGGTTAATCAAGTATTTCTGTGATATGATGAACCATCCTACCACATCAAGAGCAGTAGAGCTGGATCTTGAAGTAGATTGATTCCCATCTTCTTAAGGAACTACCATACTGATTTACAGTGTGTCTATATAAGTTTACACTCCCACCAGCAATGGAGGAGTGTTCTCCTTAATCCACATCAGTACCAGCATGAGATATCATTTGCTTCATTGATCTTAGCCATTATGATAGGTAAGATGAAAACTGAAAGTAGTTTTTATTTGCATTTCCCTGATGGCTGAGGATATTGAACACTTCTTTAGTGTTTCTCAGTCATTTGGTGAATTCTCTCTCTCTCTCTCTCTCTCTCTCTCTCTCTCTCTCTCTCTCTCTCTCTCTAATTTTTAACTGGGTTGTTATTTGTTTTCTTGCTATATAGTTTTTTGAGTTCTTTATATATTTTTGATATCAGCTGTCTATCTGATGTATAGTAAAAATCTTTTCCCCTCTGTAGGCTTTCACTTTGTCCCTAGCCATGCAGACACTTCTCAGTTTCATGAAATTCCATTTACTAGCTATTGGGTCATAGTGCCTGTGCTAATGATGTTCTGATGAGAAAGTCTTTTCCTGTGCCAACAAGTTCAGGAATAGTCTCTCTACTTCCTCTTCTATCAGGTTCAGTGCATTTGGTCTTAAATTGAGGTCTTTGATCCACCTGACATTGAGTTCTGTGCAGGGTGATAAGTTCAGATCTATTTGCATTCTTCCAGTTTGACCAGCACCCTTTGCTGAAGATACTGTCTTTTCTCTAGTGTGTATTTGTGGCCTCTTTAGAAAGAACTGGATGTCTATAGATGTGTGGATTTATGTCTGGGTCTTCAATTCCATTGATCTATGTGTCTGCCTTTGTGCCAATATCTTCCTATTTTTATGACTATGGTATGTAGCACGATTTTATAACTTGAAATTGAGGACAGTGATACCTCCAGCAAGTTTGTTTGTTGTTGTTTATTTGTTTGTTTGTTTTTCAGGCTTGTTTTAGCTATCCTGCTGTGTGTGTGTGTGTGTGTGTGTGTGTGTGTGTGTGTGTTTGTGTTTCCATATGAGGCTAAAATTGTCCTTTCAAGATCTGTAAAGAATTGTGTTGGAATTTGGATGCTATTACAGTAGATCTGTAAATTGCTTTTGGTAATATACCAGCAAACCTCACAATATTAATTCTAGTGATCCATGAGCATGGGATATCTTAAAATCTTCTGATATTTTCTTCAATTTCTTTTTTAATGCCTCAAAGCCTTTTTTTATCATGTGAGCCTTTCACTTGCTTGGTTAGAGCTACCTCAAGATCCTTTATATTACTTGAGTCTATTTTGAAAGTTTTCTTTCCCCGATTTCATTCTCAGCCCATTCGTCATTTGTATATATGAGGGAGGGCTATTTTTTTGTGTGAGGTAATTTTGTATCCAGACACTTTGCTGGAAGTGTTTCTCAGCTGCAAGAGCTTCTGTAGAATTTTTAGGGTCACTTGTGTATACTATCATATCATATGTAATAAAGATACTTTGACTTCTTCCTTTCCAATGTGCATCCTTTTGATCTCCTTCAGTTGTCTTATTGCTCTAGCTAAGAATTAAAATACTATATTGAATAGGTATGAAGAGATGGCAAACATTGTCTTGTTCCTGATTTTTATGGAACTGCTTTGTGTTCCTCTCTATTTAAGTTGATGTTGACAATGGTTTGCTATGAACTGCCTTTATCATGTAGAGGAATGTCCTTTTAACCTTGATCTCTATAGAACTTTATCTTTAAGGAGTGTTTTTGTTTTAAAGTTTGTTTAATGCTAATATTCTACCAAAATGACTATTAATGACATTCTGCTATACTCATAGATCATTGTCTTGCTCAGCCATCATCAGAGAAGCTTCCTTCTGTAGCAGAAGGGAACAAATATAGGGACCCATTGCCAGACAATATGCAGTGAGGGAGGGAGGGAGAAACCCTTGAATACTCAGCCGTAAATGTGATGTCTCCATCAAATCCTTCCTCTTTAGGGCTCTGGGAATCCTAAGAGAGTGGAGACAGAGTGTGAGAGCCAGAAGGATAGAAGACACCAAGGAAACATGAGCCTCTAAATCAACAGAATGGACACACATGAACTCACCAGGACTGAAGCCATATGCATTGGCCTAAATAAGTTTGTACCAGCTGGAGTCCTAGATATGAAAGTAGTGGATACATGCCCCCAACCCTAATCCAAAGCTATCTCCAATTGGTAACTACTTGCAAATAAAATTTAGTTTTCTTCCAAGGAGTCTCAATGGAGAAACAAATAATTCTGAAGGGTAGACTTCTGGCCTGGCAGTAAATGGCCAACAGAAAATGAACTCCAGGACATCTTTGGCAGTTATCTCATAATGTTGTTCCAAGGACTTTTCAAAACTATATATTACTTTTATTTTATTTAAATTTTTCTCTTTTTACCCTACAGGTCCCTTATATATAATGGCTTTCATTTTAATGATTTTATGGGATTCTGGAGCATGTGAATGAGTGGGTCTCTGTGTATATCTTGTATCTTTTTTGGGCTCTTTTCCCTCTGTTCATGTTTTCTCCTATTGTTATGTGTTGGTTTTTATTCTATTAATTATTATTATTGCTTAGAAGCCTGCTTATTTTCCAGTAAGAGACTCTGGGAGTTCCAGTGAAGAGAGGGAAGAGGGATTATATGAGCAAGTGGGGTCAAAATCAGGATGGGGAAATCTACAGAGACAACTGAACCAAACTCATGGGAACTCATGAACTTTATAATGACAGCTGTGGAACCTGCCTGGGACTAGACTAGGCCCTCTGCATCCAGGAGACAGTTGTGTAGCTTGGTCTGTTTGAGGGGCCCCTGGCAGTGTGATCAGGATCTATTCCTGGTGCATGAGCTGGCTTTCTGGAGCCCATTACCTATGGTGGGATACCTTTTTCGGCCTTGATGCAGGGAGAAGGGCTTGGTCCTGTCTCAATTGAATATACCATGCTTTGTTGACTCCCCAGGGGAGGCCTTAACCTTTTGGAAGAGGGGATGGGCTGGAGTAGGCTGGAGGAGAAGCAGCAGGAGGGATGATATGTAAAAGTGAATAAAAAAATTTAAATAAAAAGTTATAAGAAAAGAGAGAGACAGAGATGGGAGGATCCAGATGGGAGCAGAGGCCAGGAGGAACTGGGAAGAGTAGAGGGGAGGAAAATTGCAATGAGGATGTATTGCATGAGAAAAACATCGGTTTTCAATAAAAGAAAAAAATTTAAAAACTTCATAGCAATGTAAAAAAAGTTTTAAGAAACAGTACTTTTCTGTCTACATAGATACAATGATTATTTTGGATGGGTTCTGTCTCACCACTGAGCTAAAGTGTAAATGTTATAATTTTAGATTTTTCGCTGTCTCATGTGTAAATTATAGCTGTTACTATTAAACCAGCCACTGAAAATAGTTGTTTCCCATGACAACTTAAGAGACTAAAGAAGTATGCTTTTGTTTACTGTTTCGTTCTTTTTATATTTAATTATTAAGATGCATTTGTTAAATTGGATGTCATGATGAGAAGGAAGACATTCTGAAGAGCAAGCTTACTATTCAATATTTTTCTAAGATAAAAGTGACATACTTCAAGAATGAAGGCAGATCTCATGCACATAACCTGTTGTTGATTTTCCCTGTTTTTCTTTGTCTTTTTT
The DNA here is from genome assembly GCF_903995425.1 of Onychomys torridus. Taxonomy (NCBI): domain Eukaryota; kingdom Metazoa; phylum Chordata; class Mammalia; order Rodentia; family Cricetidae; genus Onychomys; species Onychomys torridus. The sequence continues at coordinate 123,588,102 of NC_050448.1, forward strand.
ATAGGTCTTTGTGAAAGATTTATTTCAAAGTTAAGGAATGCCTATAACTCCAAGATACTGCCTTTCATGTTTCCTGACATTGTATCTACTCTGAATACAGATGCCATAGACAGGCAGAGAAGATTGCAGGTCATCTTGTCTTCTGGTGTTTTTGTTTGTGTGTTATCTGTTGTGTTTATAATAGGATGATAGGGATAATATCCAATACATTATCACTTTGGGTACAGATTCTGCTGAAGGTCCAGACTTAATTACATGCACCATTTCTATTTGTAATTGATAATTAATAGAATTATAGTTACTATGGTACCAGACAAGTTGTGGATGATATTGAGTAAATACGCTAAATGAAACAGTATTAAAAATAGAAATGTTTTAGAAGAAAACATATTGATAAGTGATATAATTCATCTTATTCTAAACTTTGAATTATATAAAGATTAATTTTAATTTCAATGCTTATGGATCATTTTTAAAAATTGGCTGTAGATTTGACAATAGTACTCTAAGATAGAGGCTTATAGGTTAATTTTTTAATGGTCATGCCATGAAAGCAAAAATTAAAACAAATATATATGCAAAATGTAGGCTTTTATGATAGAATTTTAAGTAAAGAAAGTCTAATTTAGATACAGTTACAAAGCATGAGAAAATGACAAAAGTATATCATGCTGGATAATGCATAATCACAAAAAATCCTTAAAAGCCATCAAAGAAATACCCAAGTCAATAATTTCCATTTTGTAGGAAACAGGTATTTTCCATATCCTATCATCTACTTTCTCTTATCAAATAAATGACAAAATCATATGGAAAAACTTGGAAACACATCTTTGATAAATAAACTTCAGCTAAACTAGTAAAATTTTAAGTCTACTTACCAATAATTCTTTATAAAATGTTTAGATTATAAATAACAACCATAATAACCATGTAAAGCCATCACCAGGAATGAACAACTCATTTAATTTTAGTGACATCAGTTCATATAACCCATCATATAAATAGAAGACTGAGAGTATAATATGTAGATGTAACCATCTTGTTAAATAAGAAACAAAGAGTCATTTACAGAGTTAAAAGCCAAAAGGTCAGAGCAATAGCTGAGAGCTGAAAACCTTATCCTTCACTGCTGCTCTGTCTTTCCTTTCCGCAAGAGAGCTGCTTCCTGTGTCCTGTCTTTTATATAGACTTTCTGTTCTGCCTTCTCATTGGTTGTAAACCCAGCCACATGACCTCCTCATCACTGCCGGTCTGTACAGACCTCCAGGTCTTCTATGGTTGGTATGGAGATTAAAGGCGTGTGTCTCCATGCTGGCTGTATCCTTGAACACACAGAGATCCTGCCTAGCTCTGCCTCCCAAGTGCTGGGATTAAAGGCATGCACCACCACCACCCAGCTTCTGCTATGGCTTGCTCTGACCCCAAGGCAACTTTATTAATATGCAAATAAAATCGCATTTCAGTACAATAATATGACCCCCTACTTGTTTCTTTGGGTATATCATGGCCAGACTTGTTGCCATCTTAAGAAACTGAGAAAGAACATGGTGAATGAAGAAGTAGAATTTTAAAACAATCACACCAAGACAGACAAGGTTCTTATTAAGTTTATAGGATGGGTTTTTGAATGATTGTGTACCTTTCTCTCCTTATTCTATCGTATTTTACCCTCAACATAGAAGCCCTTCTTTATGGAAGAGGTCAAGGTCACTTACTCCTCCTTCTGGTAATCTAGGAAGTATTGGGTAACTGAGCCTTGTCTGCCCACATACTGTATTTCTGTGCATTTTTTCCAGTCATATACTTTTATTTGAACTTCATATGAAGAGTACTCTTGATAGCCCTTAAGCTGAGTTAAACATATGCAAAAACTTCGGCACATGGATTTTGAACGCATATTTATGAATGTTAAAACATTTTGACTTGTACTGTTGATTGCTAACTTGTTTCATGGCTCACCGCTCACATTATATGCCACATTGTTCATTTCTTTGTTTTCTTTAACTATTATTGAATCTTTGAAGATTTCACATTATGCATCCCAATCCTACCCATCTCCTAGGATCCCACATCTGTCCTCCTTGCAACCTTCCCCTCAAAACAAAACAAACAAAACAAAACAAAACCTAAAAACCAAACAAACAAACAGAAAAGGAAAAGAATCTTGCACTGGAAGCTGTAGTGTGGCCTGCTGAGTCACACAGTTTACCCTCTAGTCCTTGCATTTTCACTTGCAAGTGTTCATTGCCATGAGTCATTGGTCTGGTTCAAGGCCTTTTGCTTCTGATATACCATGGACAATGGGCTCTCAATGGGGCTCTCCCGTACTTCCCATTGTTGTCCTGTGTCTTGGAGATTCTGCACTTTTGGATCTGTAGGTCTGTCCCCTTCACATACTCCAATCGTTCACAGATGAGGTAGATGTTGGGGTGGGCCAATTCATAGCCCTGGTTCTGGGCCTGGGTGGTAGCTGGACTGGTCATCCCACTAGGTCTCCCTCACTTTCATCACCCAAGTGTGACACTCTCCAACACAGCCTTGTCTAGCCCACCTACCCTGCACAGCCTGCATCAAGGAGTGGGGACCAGTTCTCTTGTTCCCTGGTCTGGTGTCTGGCCCACCCACACTCACACCAACAGGGCCAGCTCCACTGTTTTGCCCAAGCAAGGTGCAGAGACCTTTCTCTCAATTGCTGTAGGGGGCATGTAGGGAGGGGGTTGTTTGAGGTCAGCTCTCCTGCTCTTATGCCATCAGGGCAGGCTCACCTGTGTTCCAACAACAGGGTCAGCTCTAGTGTGCTGCCCAGGTGAGGTACACACAGTGGTGAGGAGTAAGGCCACCTTTCCTGATTGTGGGGGCCAGCTCTGTTGCATCATCTAGTGAGGGGCAGGGCCAGCTGTTCCAGGGCCAGCAAGGGGTGGGGTAAGATCATCACAATCCTTGGATTTCAACATACTTGTTTCCTACTATGGACCCTATGGTAACACAGGGCATGGATATCAACACAGACCCAGTTGCAGCAGGACCATGGACCCTCTGCAGCAGCCCTGGCTGGGTGTCACCATAGCTCTGGTAGCAGCACAGACCACCCAGATCAGTATGGCTCTTGTATCAGCATGGCCCTTAGACACCAGCGTGGTCTCATGTGGTTGACCAGAGCCAGAACAGTCCCACCACCCTTGATACTAACAAGGACCACAGACATAAACTCAGACCCTGTCTGTTGTAGAGCCATGAATCAAGATATGGCTCTCAGCAGCAGCCCTGGCCAAGATCACACCATGGCCCCAGGTGATAGCACAGTATACTCAGATCAGCATGCCCCTGGGGGGCAGCATGACTCCTGGATACTCACATGACCACAAGTTGTAACCTAGATGTCTGGCAACTGTATGGCCTTGTGGCAATGTTGACTAGGGACATCATGACATCAATCCTGATGGCATGGCTCCCACAGCAGTGTGGCATGACCCCAGGTGGCAGCCTAGGTCCCTGGGATAAACATGGCCCTCAATGGTATCAGGAGCTATAGACATCAACTCAGTCTTTGGTGGCTGTAGGGTCACAGACCCAGATATGACCCTCAGCAGGCAGCCCTGACTCAGATAACACCATGGACTCAGGTGACAGTGCTGGAAACTCAAAACAGCATGGCCCTAATGGCAACACAGCCCTCAGACACCAACATGGAAACAAGTTGTGGCCTAAACCCTGGGCATCCATGTGGACTGTGGGGGCACCATGAGCTACCAGACATCAACACAAACCCCAGTGGTGGTAGGACCACAGACACACTCAGACATGGTCCACAGAAGCATCTTGGCTTGGATGTCACCATGGGCAGTGCAGGCCACTCAGATTGGCATGGCCCCATGTGACAGCATAGCCCTCAGACACCAACCTGGCCCCAGGTGGTGGCCCAGACTTCTGGCCTCTACAAGGCCTTCAGTGGCAACAGGAGCCATGGACATCAACTCACGCTCCCTCATCTGCTTTAGGGCCTTGGACCAAGATTGGCCCTTGGCAGTAGCTCAGGCCTGGATGCCACCTTGGACTCAGGTGGCAAGCAGGCCATTCATATTAGCCTGTTCCTCACAACCCTCACCTCTTCAGATGTGCCTTTCTCTCTGTTCCACCTCCCATCCTGTACTCATCCATCATAATGGTGTCTGACTGCCCAGCACCATAGGCACAAGGCACTGCTTGTTTTCTTCTGCAACACGAGACTCGAGAGAAGACCATCTCATTCTTCTTTCTGGCCTCACTTTGACGGTGGCAGAACATAAACCAACCCTCCTAGCTCAATGGTAAAATAACATTAAAATGCTAAGACCTATGACCAATATATGCTTTAAATGTTAAGGAATCTTTCTTCTTTCACTAACCTCCAGGAAAATGTCAACTCATTAGACTCATTCTATTAAAACAAGACCAAGTTCTGAATGTTCTAACCAAGGTAATGAAAAAGAATGATGAGAATGAACAGGGAAGGGATAAAAATTATTGCTATATTTAGACAAAATGACACAGACCAAAAAGCAAGGACAAATTGTTCAGAACTACTTGGAGAATGCACAAAATAAACTACTTCAAATATACAAAACCCAGTAATTTTTGTACATAGTTTAAGTAACCATTTGTAAGACATAATAGGAAATAATTCCATAAAATTAGTAAACTTCATGGAGGAGAAACAACAATTTAAAATACAATCATACCCACACATTAATGGGAAACTGATTCCAGATCCCTTGAAATGCTGAAACTTATGTTGTTCAAGTCCATGACTGCTCCTATATAATGGTGTAGTTTACACATGAACACATGTGTATCATTTCATGGAATTTAAGTCACAGCTAGACTACTTAGAGCATTGAAAACAATGTACAGATTGTGTACATAGATATTATATTGTACTGATTAGGAAATGATGGCAAGGAAAAACAGTCTTTATTTGTTCAGCATAAACAGAATTACATTCTTGAGGATTCCCGATCTATACTTCAAATGAATGCACAGACACTATTGTGAGATAATGTATGTGGTGTATAGACACGTTATACATGCATTACATAAAAGCATACTACTGAAACTTACAACTATGTAATGTCTATAGGAAAATCCAGAGGTTACCTAAGACACTCCCTACTCAAACACTCAGTGAAATGGAGAAACATGTCATGTGTCATAAATGATGGACTTCTCCAGGATTTTGATTGATAAATCACTTAGATTCTTAATAGTTTCTGTCAATCCTTTTTTAAACCTGTTAAAAATATCTTAAACTGAAAAAATATAATCCAAAGATATTTAAAAAATGGTAAATTTAATAAAAGAAGACTTTCATGAGAGACTATGTTGACAATGGCATTAAACTAGATGTATGATAAAAAGTCACTGACACATAAACCAATAGGCACCAATCAAACAAGAAACAAATGTTGAAATAGATTAAGTAGACTATACATTATTGGTTTTTCATTATTTTTATTTAAAAGGGTTTTTTTCCATTTTATATACCAAGCACAATTCTCCCTCCTTCTCCTCTTCCCGCTCACCTCTTACCTTACTCCATCACACCTCCCATCCACTCCTCAGAGAGGGTAAGACTTCCCTTGAGGAGTCAATAAAGTCTGGCATACTAAATTGAAACAGGATCAAGCCTCTCCTCTCTGTGTCAGGCTGATCAGGGTATTTCTTTATAGGGAATGGGCTCCAAAAATCCAGTTCATGCTCTAGGGATAAATCCTGGTCCCACTGCCAGTGGCCCCAAAACTACCCAAACCACCCAACTGTCACCACATTATAGTAAAGCAACAATACTACTAAAATAATTTTCTCTACATTAGAATTAACAGTGTTAACTATTAATACTAAGTTTGTGGTTAGCTTCCTTGGGCATACTGCTCTGCTTCTCAGCTATCTATAGTTCCATTAGGAGCTTTTTCAATGTTATGTGGCATTTTACTGACTATAGCTTATCTTCTGTTCATCAGCTGATTAGCCTTTGGACTCGGTGTTTTGGCCCATCTTTTTAAAGCTCCAGTGAGGATTTAAGGTCAGGACTTCATGTTGGATTAGCTTTTAGCCACACAGCAATGGTGGGATGAACCTCAAAGGAATTTATCACAATCGTTTCTAAAGCAAATGTGCAACTCTGTATTCCTAGCAGTTTACATGAGTGTTTCACTCTATACATACCCTTGCTGACACTTGGCTGCCAATCTTTATGTGAAACATGATGGTGGGTATGCAATAGTGTTGTATTGTCGTTTTAATTTGAATTTGACTAATGATTTTAAGGATCATTTCTTTGGGTGATTTGCAATCCCCTTCACTTCTGATAAACATCTCTTCAAATATTTTGCTTGTTTTTATTAGATTACACATCTTTTATTATTGAGTTTTAAAATTTTTATTGCAGGATATGAAGTCTTTTTTATTTTTTTATTAGATCATCTGTCTTTTTATTATTGAGTTAAATGTTTTTATAGCAGGAAAAGAAGTATTTTATCAGATGCACAGTTTGCAGATATTTAACCTCAGCCCACAACTTTTAAATTTGCACAACTTGCTTTGTTGAATTCTGGATTTATCTTTTTACTTTTCCTTTTATCCTTTATCTTCTCTCTGTGTCTATGTGTCTCTCTTCTTTCTTTCTTCATTTCTTTTGTTTGTTGTTGGCACTTGCCTCTTTAGGTCAAGCTGGCCTCTACTTTTTGGTTTTCCTGCCCCAGTTTTCTGATTGCTAAGATTAAACTAGTGTGTCTCTGAATTTGTCTTCAAAGGGTTAAAAGTTAAATCATTTTGATGAATATTAGCCTAGTTATATTTTTCTTTTATAATTTATTTGACTAGACTCTGTCAAAATTGTCCATTGATGATAAACATTATGACTGACTCTGAACTCCATCAATTCTACAGATGCTAGTTTTTACCAACATACCACCTTGACTACTGGAGATTAGTACTAAGTTTTAACATCAATAACTCTAAGTAACAAAATGCTCTCTTCATCAGAACTATTCTGCTTTCTGAGATCTTCAGTATTTTTTACATAAATTATAGAAAATACATACAAATGCTCCCAAACACAGGCAAACATATTTGTGTCATTTTAAGGAAACAATGTTGAAACATCATTCTTTTAATGCCTTCAAATGTATATAAACACCTGAAACAATGTATTTGTCAGTCAAAGTATGAAGAGCATAGCTGTGAGTTATCTATATATATATATATAGATAGATAGATAGATAGATAGATAGATAGATAGATGATAGATAGATAGATAGATAGATATAGATATAGATATAGATATATGAAATCTCCATGAGAAAAAAAAATAGTGGCTACTGATATGAGGAGCCAGAGTGAGTTCATATGCTTCCACCAGACCATTCTAGGCCTGCACACTCTCTTAAAATAAATAGACTTGTAGGTAGTTGAAGTTTAAGTGTGCTTGGATGAGCTATAGTATGCTCTAGTAGTACCTAAAATCCATAGCAAACTATAGTGATTGAAGTTGGTGAACTGCCACATATGGTATCATGGCTATGAAGGGGAGAATAAGCAAATGTGTTAGAAATGCACACAGGCTAACAGATAGAAGTTGTTACCCACGCCCATGGGCATTAATACACATCTTCTGAGAAGAGAATACATATAACTATTCCATAGTGATACAACATGTCTTTCTTGTGTGATTTTTTTTAAATGAACTTCCTCTTGAGAAGGAAAATTGTGTCCCTAATTTCTAAAATAAATTCTCAAAATCTGACCTTTTTGCTGTGTGATCTTTACAAGGATAATCTGTACTATAGGTGAAATAAAACATTTTACATCCATTTACCTTACTGTCTGTGGTGATATTTTGTTGTACTCTGATAAAACTTGCCTGAAGATCAGAGGACAGAGCCAGCCACAGAGTTAGAGTGGTGCCACACACTTTTAATCCTAGCACTCAGGAGGCAGAGATCCATCTTGATCTCTGTGAGTTCAAGATCACACTGGGCTACATAGGATTGATCCAATCTAGGAGCAAAACAGAGCCAAGCAGTGGTGGCACACACCTTTAACCCCAGTATTTGGGAAGTACGCTCCATTAATCACAGCGCTAGAAAGTTTGAGATAGGAAGTGAAATAATTGGGCAGAAAAAGGCGTACAATGTGTGAGAATACAGGAACTAGGACCCTTCAGCTGAAGACTCAGAGGCATTCAATCAGAGGATTCATGGAGTTTGTGAGGTGAGAGGTGGCTGTGGCTTGTTCCTTTGTCTCTCTGATCTTTCAATATTTACCACAATATCTGGCTCAGGGTTGTTTTTTTTTTTTTTTTTTTTTTTAGATTTATTTATTTATTATGTACACAGAAGAGGGTGCCAGATCTCATTACAGATGGTTGTGAGCCACCATGTGGGTGCTGGGAGTTGAACTCAGGACCTCTGGAAGAGCAGTCAGTGCTCTTAACCTGTGAGCCATATTTCCAGCCCCTGGCTCCAGGTTTTTATTACAAGACCATTTAGGATTCGTGCAAAAATAGCCCAACAGCAACTTATTATTGGACTTGTAGTCTACTCTAGCAAGGGTCTACAAAAGTTATTATACACACAACACAAACACACATGCACATGCATGTGCATATCTGAGAGAGAGAGAGAGAGAGAGAGAGAGAGAGAGAGAGAGAGAGAGAGAGAGAGAGGGAGAGGTCATTAAGTATGTCTGTTCCCGACTGGGGATATTCATCCACTATGATTGATAGAAGATGGTAATGATATGTTTGGAATCTTTGCTTCATTGAAGGATCATATCAGAGTTGAGATGTCATAAAATGACACTGGATCTCTTTTACAAATGTGACTTATAAGAATCTCTGTGATCTGATGGCAAGAAGAGTTATCTTCTTCTAACTGCAGTTTTGGAGAGATGAACTATATGATACGGCCTTGAGTGAGACTGGGGTGTTTTGAACCTGTGAGGAAATTCAGATCATGTACTGATGTCACCCTGCTTTCTGCTATCATTGTTAGCACTACTTGCCTATAACCTGATTCTGGGGTAATTAGGGACTGGAAAGGTAATCAGGAATCCAATGTGTTAAAGCTTACAACTGGGATTTGTGCTTAAAATCCTCAGACATTTATAAAGAAAGCCCCTCTGTATCTTTTTAAATGGTCCAGAAGTCTAGTCACCAGCTGGAGAGAATAGTTATCCCTGCTAGTCAGAGGGTGGCAGTTACAGAGGGAACCCAGAAAGACTCAGCTCACCTCTAAGTGAATAAAGCTACTTTCATCATGCACATTAATGGGGTCTGGAATCTCCCCAAATGTGATTGAAATCAAAGTATCATTTACACATGCCAAATATATTGTATTTAACTTCATCCCTGAATACCAATAGCCTGTTTATACCACAGATGATCATTATTTTATTTAGCCACTTAGAAAAGGCTATGCTGCCTTCCCTTTATTATAAACTGAGGTTAAAGTTACTCAATAATATTTTAAAGAAGGAAGTAAGATGTAATGAGACACCTTTAAATTCCATGTTTTGGTACACATGTTCTGACATATTACACTTACTGGATAACTGGAGACACATACACTTTCTATTAAAATTACACTATTGGTAAATTAATGATTCATGATCAGGATCAATAAGTCTTAAGACAATTTCCCAGTTGTTATAAGTGTCCCTTGTGCATTCTCCTAAGACGGACTAAAGAAAATCAGTTCATTCATCAGTAACCTAGTTAACAACCAGCTCATTTAATTTCCCTGTGCTTCCTGTCCCTGTTCACAAAGTGGATGTATGAAAATAGTATTTGGTCAAGCCCTGGTAAATCAATATGTGAATGCAGTTAAAATGGGCATATGGAAATAGTATTTAGTCAAGCTCTGATAATCAATAAAGGAATGCATCTAGTTATACTTACTTAGTGCAGCTGATATTAAGAGCTGGTAAGAGTCCCCTATATTTGTTTCTTTATTCCCACATCAGCTGTTACAGAGTATTCTCATTTTCCACGTGAAAGCCACGAGGTCCATTTCACAGCACAGACCCAACAGACTGAACACCAAAAGATTAAGTGGCTAAGCTGCCTAACATTGCTTGTTTAGCTTTGCCCACAGGATTTGAATTTGCACTACACTGCTGAACATCCTAAAACAATTTAACCACATCCTAAACACAGCATAAAGAAAGTCTGTTCCATTTCTTGCTTCTTTAGATTGCACATCCAGAGCAATTTCTTCCACAGTAAATGCCATTTGGTTTGCGTTAGAATAATCAAGACAATGGCTTGTGTTAATAAGTCCGCAATAATAGGTCATTATTTTCATTTCTAAGTAGCACTGCACATACCTAAGAGAGCTTTCCACTCCTCATTTTTTTCACTTCACTTTTAAAATACATCCAGCCCTGAAATCTTGTTGAGTAAAGTCATTTGCACCCAGTTTTATGATAGTGTAAATCTTAATGTAAGCACAGATGTGAAGGATGGGAAAGGAGAAGGCTTATTGAAGTACTTCTCCCATCCTCAGCCTTGGTCAGAGAGAGCACCATAGATCTGTTCACTCATTCATCCAACTACTTAAAAGTGTTTATTGAGAGTCTGTAATATATCAGGGTGGATATTTAAGGTTTGAAGGTTTGAAATGAGATGAATGAGGGAGAGGCATGGTCCTTATCTTGAAAGAGCACAGGGCTGGTGCGGAGGAGATAAGTAGTTAACAGATGACTACAAGGAATATTGAATTAGAAGTATAGTAAGTGCTGAAACGCCATTCAGATATTTCTAATGAAAGACAGTAACATTCTGAGCACAAGAAAGAGAACTACTATCATAGATAGTATCACACAATCATCTTAAAAATAAGGCTACTGCATTTTATTGAAAACTAAGCTGACACAACTGGAGTTCATCATGTGGTTTTTGTTTGGGTGGCCTGCTGTAGCATAAATTGAGGTACTCCAGAGTAGAAGTAGAAAATATTTTGTAAACTTGATAATGTTTTTTTTAAAGAAGATCCTTTATATAACATATATAGAAAGTATCATGTGGAGTAGATTTGTCAGTAAATAATGTATTTAGTAATTCAGTTAGACGTGTATTGAAGTGGATCAGGGAAAGTCTTAAAAATGGAAAAGGCAGCTAATTAACCTCTGATAGAGAAATCTTCAATGATGATGTATTCTAGGACTAGAAAGATAGGTCAGTGCTCAGGAGCAGTGACTTCTCTTCCAGGGGACCTGGGTTCAATTCCCAGCACCCACACAGTAGCTCATAACCACCTGTAATTCCAGTTTCAGGGAATTCAATGCCCTCTTTTGGCCTCACCAGATGCATGTGGTACACAGACATACATGCAGGCATGACATTCATATACATTAAAATAAAAATGAAAATCTCAAAAAGGGAATGTATTCTATGAACCTTCTTATGATTCTTAGGGTCTCTTCATATTCAGAATCATGGGTCCAGAAGGATGGCTCAGTGGATAAAAGTACTAACTGTACAAGTATGAGGAACTAATTTCTATCCCCAGCAGCCACACAGATATGAAGGGAGCTGTGCACATCTGTGACCCAAGTGTTGGAGGGCAGAGGCAGGCAGACTCCCAGTCTAGCTCATCAGACAGTCTGGCTTTGCTATGGATCTCCAGATTCACCAAGATGCCTTGTTTCAAAGAATATAATGGAGGAGGTATTAAAGAAGACACAAAACAAAGACCTTCATCCTCCACATATCTATACATGTGCACACACCCATACAGTCATGCACGTGTGCACAGCACACGCGCCCGTGCCTGCATGCGTGCGCACACGCACGCACGCACATACACACATACACACACACACACACACACACACACACACACACACACACACAAAATTGAGTAGTGAATATATTTACAAAATTTTCTGAAACATTAAAATAGAACATGATTGCAAATATTTGAAATGAGATTCTTACCTAGCATTTTTTTTTAAAGAAACAACACAAGCTTATTAGAATGTCTATACTTCTTGATGAGTTTCATCTATTTCAATTGTAGTTTAAGTAATCTTAGGTTTATGTATTTTATTTTATATGTGTAGGTATTTTGCCTGAATGTATGACTGTGCAGAGGTCTGGAGCCTGTAGAGGTCACAAGAGGGAGTTAGATCCCCTGGAACGGGAGTTATAGATGGTTATGAGTCATTATGTGGATACTGGGCAACAAATGCAGTCCTCTGCAAAGCAGCAAGTGCTCTCAAAAGCTGAGCATCTCTCCAGTCCCTTTGATTGCACTTTAAAAAATAGAGTGAAAAGGGCAGTGACATGGCTAAGTGGGAAAATGAACTTGCTGCCAAGTCTAACAACCTGAGTTCATTCCATGGGACCTACTTTGCAAAAGGAGAGAACTGACTCCCCCAAGGTGTCCTCTGACCTCCACATTGGCACTGTGGCATGTGCATACACATATATACACAAACTAAAACCATAACAGTAAAAAGATTTTAAAATATGATTAAAGTTGCTAGCTCCTTTTGTAAACTTCTTTGCATTTCTATTTTAATATATATTCCCTTGGAATAAGTAACTACTCTAGAATAGCTCTCATTGTGTCAAAGTCTTTTAATACTTCATTTTCTTTTGAACAGGAACCCTCATAAAGAACAGTGTTCCTTTCCTAACCACATCATTACTTATGGGGACTTCCTGCAAATGCATCAGTCTACTGCTTGGACACATGGATATTGTTCTAACCTACATTCCATGATTTCTTTCCCTTGTTTCTGGCATCATAGCAATTTTGTTGCTGCTGTTCCTTCTTTGATATTGGCAGGAATCTGTCCAAAAGAATGCAATGGAGCCTTCATTAGGGGATTGTGATACTCCTGGACTCTGGGAAGGCAACAAAGGGTATCAATTGTTGAAGCATTCAGAGAAAATGTTGGGCCACACACTGCAGTATTCTTATGCACTGAGGCTGACTTCTGTGGCATCCAACTACACAGAAAAAGTTTTCCTCACCTTTCTAGGCTTCAATTTCTCTTTTTTCCTCAGACCTGAACCACTGCCCTTATTCTGTTGCTTTCATATAATCTATTACAGTGTTCAGAAATTCCACATCACTGGATTGTCATACTTCTGCATCTGTGCATGCCCTGATCATGAGCTGGTTCTGCAGAAGAGCCTGCCCACTAGGCCAGGACATAAAAATGGCAAGGTACTTACACTCCACCACAAGACACTTGGCACGGAGCTGTTCATTGTCTCAGTCAAAGAAGGGCAGGCAGTTCACAATGTGCAATAAGTGCTTTCTCCTCATTAGTAGGACACAAGCTAAATTGGATATGGAATCCATGTAAGAATGTCTAGTACCCTGGCCCTATTGTATTTTTGTCAATACACTGTCCATTGTCTCCAGCCTAGATGATTGGAGGTAGGGCAGGAGAAGAGACAACACAAACTGTCTCACACAGACATTGTTTGGATTAGCTAATAAAATCTGCTAAGCTTTTGAAATCCCTATCAAAACTCAGGCAATTAATTTTATCTTCATTTCTAATCAAGAGCAGCTAACATGAGTTTTCAGAGCAAAGATGGAATAATTTGGTGATGTTATTTGCTTAATCATAGTTCTGTGCTATGAACGTGGATGTCTTTGCAAAGTTTAAAGAATTATGAGTGTGTGTGTGTGTGTGTGTGTGTGTGTGTGTGTGTGTGTGCAAAGTAAAGCAAACAAATTTGTCAATATAATATCAAACAATGACTTAAAATGATAAGGTCCAAAGTAAAATGTACTGCAGACTTTTGGCTTTCCCTACACTCCCATAGACTGAAAGTCTTTAGCATTTTTATTATGTATGTGATTTGAAGATGCACAAACATTACTATTTTGTCAAGATTCTGTAAAACTAAGAGAAGAAATGAACATTGAAATGTCATCAATGTTTCAAATGTCTGAAAAGTTTCAAGAATAATTTAATTTAATCTTGTTTCATCAAACAAGAAATGGGGAATATAAAGGACAAATATTTTGTTTTAGAGGCCAAAACCAGACTTTTTATTCCCAGGACCCTGAAGATAACACATTGCAATCAAATGTAGAGTGTAGAACGTAGATTTCTTAGAGGGAACTTACACTGTGTTTAAAAAAAAAAAAAGCACATAGCCCTCAATGAATCACAGTGGTTAATTTAGCATGCCTAGTAAATACGTATCATTTCATATGTAAAGGAGTTAATGACATGCAAGTAATAGAAATTTAATAATATACAGTGCTAAAAAAGTTAAAAGAAAAACTGCATAGTTATAAGAAATAGGTTTTCAAGATACTTAAATGATTCCACTTTAAAACTTACTAAGAAAATAAATGCAAGTAATAAACTTGAGCACAGAGAGAATTCCAAAGACGAACAAATTGTGCATTTGAAATGCTAACATTCATTCATAAATTCTTCTCTTGCCAAAGAAACCTTCACACATGCACTTACAATTCTCTAAATTATGAATAAGTAACTTAGATATTTGTTTTATCACTTTCTTTTTTTGTGTGTTTGACAGAATGCTGATTGACATGTTCTGTATTCACAAAGAAATCAATCTGAGTAGCAGTAATACTTTTTTTGTTGAGAAATACCTTTAAAAGTTCATGATATTATGAACAATGATGTGAAGTAAAAGAGAGACTGTAAATGCTCTTTAAAATGTTTCCATAAACATATCAAAACACTGAAACACAGAAGAACAGGAACTTGATGGAAATATATTCTCAGGTGGCCTCTGAGCAAACAGGTGAAGTTAAGAGAGGAGCAAGAAATTTACATGCAACACATAGCTTACTGGAAATGTAGCTGCAAGTTCATCCAGAGTTCCAAAGGAGGAAGACTGGACCATGCGACCCAAACAAGCCCCATGAAAGTCTTTCAATTTAGTTTATGATAATTTTATACAGATATATATCTATACCACCCATCCTCAAAACTCAGGGGACATCAGGGAAAAGAGGGTAAGAAAAGTGGTTAGAATTGGAGAACATAGAGTGCTGTGAAATACTGTCTTGTGGATGGCATATCCAGTGGAATCATGAACACACCGCCACTTATGGCTACCTGCACCAGGCCTGCTAAAAGGTAACAAGTTATGAAGAATATTTTCTGTGTGATTATACAGGTGAAATGCAAAGGTTGAGTATAAGAAATAAAACCCTTTTGACACAATGATTGAAATCTACTAAGAAGCAGAAAAAGTAATGAAAACTCCATTTTAATTAAATTTTCATGGTATAGGTTAATCAAGAACTCCATAGGTCAAATAAAAAATAGAAAGTGAACTTCAAGCAAAGATATAAAGGGAGTGAAAGGAGACTAGTTACAAAAAAAATCAGTATCCTGTGCTCTTTTGGCCATTTATTGCCCCATTCAGCCTTGTCTCTTACTTGCTTGGTGTCTACCACTTTCTTAACAGCATGGCAGAAGACAACTGGAGCCAGTTCAGAAGTAACTCAGCGTAATTAGCCTCATAAATAAAAGTCAAAGCAAAACAATTACACTTGCCTGTTGTTGTCAGTCTTATTCTTCAAATCCACAGGGGGAAAAATGTTCTTGGTATTTCAATTCCTAACGTGGTTTTTCCTGAAAGTTAAATAATTCTCCTAAAACACCATTTTTGTAACTAAAACAGAACTTGGGGTTTGACAAGTCACTTCTTTAAGAAAGTTGTCAAGAAGAGAGGGGCATGCAAAGGCACGCACATGCCAGTTCTGAGATGGGCCTCGGTGTCCCACTGGCATTCTCATAGCACTGTGCAATGCTACTCGACAACTGATTTCTTGTGTTGTTTTCAATTCTATGAAGAAGTAACTTAGTTTCTTTACGTCACTTGATAATAATGCTCCCATGAGATTTTCACATGGTTACATTTTTTCCAGCACTCAGACAAAAACTGAGTATTTATCTTTTGACATAGGACTTCTCAAGTTTTATTCTGCCACCTTGTCAATCTGCCTGACAGATCCATTCTCATGGCTGGATTCTCTCTCTCTCTCCCTTTTTTCCTTTTGACTGACTTGGCACAGTCGCCAACACAATAGCCTCTGACCACAGGGAATAGTACTCTTCCAGAGTGTTGTTTTGAATTCCATTCACAGTTAACTGTGTCTCCATAAACATTTCCAATATAAACAAAATATCTGGATAACTTTCAAAGTAATAATGCTCCAAGGCAAAATTTAATATAACACCTAACCTTTTTTTTCTTCCTTCATTTCTTCCTCTCTCTCTCTCTCTCTCTCTCTCTCTCTCTCTCTCTCTCTCTCTCTCTCTCTCCCCTCACCACACACACAAAAAAACTTCCAAATATTTAATGCTTTACAGAATGATCAGGATCATTTTTTCATTATTGTACCGAGACAGTCAGTATCTTATTCAGTAAACATACTGTCAAGGCACTGTTACAAGGGGCGGGGGCACAAAGAATGTGAAGTAGAACCATCATGAGATGATCAGCTGTTTGTGATCAGTTGCTATGGAGATGAGGGAAGGGTGCACCCACTTTCCTGGAGATTTGTGAAGGAGTCATCTCAATTTGCTTGATGCAACTCCCACTCACTCTGTGGTAATTAAAGAAGAACTCTCTATTACATGAGATCCATTGGGCTTTAGTCATTGCTGAGAAGATTCCTAACAATGAACTCTTAAATACATCCCCAAGTAACTCAGAAGATGATGAAAGATGGCACATTCTGGAGAATATTTCTTCATTCTGATCATTATTCAACTACAATAGTTATCGAAATACAAAACATCAGTGAGTAAGACTATCTGTTCTTGGCTGTCACTGCTCTTTAGAAGGAATTTTTTTCCAGTCGGCTCTTCTTAAGAATGTTTTCTGCTGCAGAATCATTGACAATTTAAATGTAGAAAGCTGTCTGGAACTTCTTGGCTTAAAATGACTGATTCTTATTGTGCATTTTTCCAGGCAGAAAGGCAATGGACAATAAATTCATTTAGCATACTCTTTTTCCTGCTGCATCCTAGGCAAAGTCTCTACCTTGGCGATCTAGAAATAAGATGCCTATAGCTCCCAGCACTATGTCTATACTTAGGCAAAAATAAAGGCAAGTTTCAGGATAAAATAACAAAGCAAACTGTGAAATGAACAAAATGAGTGTGGCATTCTATGTAAATGCTGGGACGATGATATAGCATTGCTGGAATAAACCATTGGTTTATTCTCAGATTTGTTTGAAAATATTGGCATGGAAGTTTGTGCCAGTATGGGATATACTAGAGTCATCATGCTGTTTTGTTAGAGCTGTGGGACAAATCACATTTCTCTAATCAGCTGATCCTACTTATACTTAGCTTGTGTTGGCTTATCTTAATCACTGCTTCTTATTCTCACTCAGTAAAATCAAAAGCTTTATTGAAGACAAGTCTGAAATTAAAGCCCACCATTGAGAGTTATTATTTGTTTGACATTGGTCAAACTGACCTTTTCAAGCCTTAATTTTTGTAACTGTAAAATGCTCATATTAGCTCCATCAAGAGTGAAGGGAGATATTGTATGCTTCTGTGTGTATGATTGAGAATGGCCATAAAGTACTCAATAAATTTTAGCATCTTATTTCACTATTAAATTTAGAAGGCATGACCATTATGTAAAAATATAATAATTAAGTAAATACATTAAAATATAACCATTCTTTTATTCAGTTGGTGTTGCATAAGTACATCCTTGACCAGATATTATGATGGTCCTCAGCAAACAAAGATCAATAAAATAAAACTCTAAATTTTAAAGATGTTATCACGTTCCATTAGGTAAATATCTATTTGCATTAGTAAGTATTGGGTGGCTGTACAAAAATGATTATAGCAATAAGGAATGATTAAAAACTGTTTTTTGTTATTGTTGTTGTTTGTTTGTTTGTTTGTTGGGACTATTCATGGAAGATTGTATTGAAAAAGCTGCTCTAGTTTCCCTTTTATAATGTTAGGGGTTAGGACTGGAGATGTAGCTCAACAGCTGAGTACTTGCTTAGAATCCACCAGTGAAGCATGGCTCAGATAGAGCACACTAGTCTGGCATGTACATGGCCTGGGATCCATCCTCCCAGAACTGTTAAATAAATTAAATAGAGATAAAAACAAATTGTAGGAAACTGTCATTTAGCAAAACAAATGAGCAGCATACACATCAAAGTTGTGTAAATGTGCACTACAGTGAGCATTGTTTGAGGGACCATGAGGATCTGATGACTTCAGCTTTCCTGAGAATGAATCCCATTGTTGTTATTAGCAAAATGTTGTCAAGTACAGGATTCGTTCAGTTTTGATGCCGCTATCCATCAGTACCATGACTGTCAAGCATTGCTTTTTTTATTACCAATATTGTATTTGAGGATATGTTCTTCCTATAGTATATCCCCTGCTATATTAAATTATTTTATCAGCTGCATTCTAAAGATTCTACACTCCATTCTCCTTAAACACACACATACAAAAACAGCATACACAAAATTCCTCATAACCCCAATTCTCTGATGAATATAAATACATATATTTCAATATTTAATTTATAGATCTGTAATCATCCTTGATAAATTTGCTGTCCCTTTACTCATTTTCATTATTCCAAACAAATTGTCATTGGCTTGGTATATTGATTTAATTCACACAGAATATCTTAGGTGGTCAAAATTAGGGAACCTGGAGCCCGATTACCTGGGTTTGTCTTGTGAATTAACCACCATGTAACTTCATGAGTTCAGATAATCACTATATCCCTGATTTCCTTATCTGCAAAATGGTAATGGTGCCTCTCTCATGAGGATTAAAGGGGCCTAGAATAGGTGAGTTAATACAGGCAAATTATTTAAAAAGTGGATGGGTCGTGATCAGCATACAGTTTTAGCTAATATTACTATTCCCTGCTCACAATATAAATGCCCTACTTTATATTATAATTTCAAATGATTTTCAAATGAATCGTGATGATTTTTAAATGATGCATGAATACCTACTTGTTCCAAAAGAGGCAAGCAATAACTAACTAAGCACATAAGTATGACTGTGCTTGCCTTAATTCCCAACCCTCAGAGGGAACTTCTGGTAGCAGCTTTAAGGGCAGCATTCTGGTTCTTTATTTAGACATTTATTTCATTGGACATGAATTAGATGTTTCTTCATGAATTATTATAGAATTTAATTTATTTTTACTTCATATGTTTTCAGATAACTTTTCCTGATAATACATATCAAATTTATTCACCTAAATAGACTTAATGTTCAAGGCCATTTTCTGTTTTCTGGTGATACAATAGGGAAAAAAAGTCTATGTTGAATTGAAGCACACAAACTTGTTGATGTATATCTTATTCCTGTCTATTAACTGAAGTGTACTGCAGGACATACATACATAAATATAAACTAAATTGTTATACTAGTCCCCTGTTGAAAACTGAAGGTAGATTTTTTTTTTAGTTCTTTGCTAATATAATATTAATGACAACCTTTCTATTCATGTTCCTATGAGTTTTTAATTTTTAAGAGAGATTCCAAGAAGTAGAATTATGAACTTAAAGTTTTTTTTATAGACACTGCCAAATTTGCCAATTTACATTGTTATTTGGAACCCCTGATGATGGCTAGTCCCTGTAATATGCAAGTGGATATATGGATATCAGAGAAGAGGATGAGTTAAGGTGGGTCACCAAAACTAAAATTATAAAAAACTAAGTTGTAAATTAATTTTTAAAAAATATTTTGAAGAAAGAGCTTGAATATAAGTACTCTTCATGGGTTTACAATGTTGCTCAGAATACACAAGCTATTAAGTGGAAATCTCAGTGCCAAGTGTAAGTTACTTCTTTTTTAAAATTAATTAATTAATTTTTCTATTATCAGCTTGATACAGCATAAATTCTTATCTTAAAAGTGAAATGTTTCATTGAGGCTTGCTCAGTAATTGAACAAAACCAAAACTTATTATAAGCCACAGTCACCCTAGGGTCCCCCATGCTATATATATATAGCCTCCATGGTTCTGTGGGTTGCAGTCTGATTATTATTTGCTTTATATCTAGAATTCACTTATGAGTGAGTACATACCATGTTTATCCTTCTGTGTTTGGTTACCTCACTAAGGATGATTTTTTCTAGTTCCATCCATTTGCCTGCAAATTTCATGCTGTCATTGTTTTTCTCTGCTGAGTAGTACTCCATTGTGTATATGTACCACATTTTCTTAATCCATTCTTCAATTGACAGGCATCTAGGTTGTTTCCAGGTTCTGGCTATTACAAATAGTGCTGCTAGCCTGCCTCTGTGGCTGCTGCTCTACCTGGTAAGTTACTTCTTTATGATTGTTTGGTGAGGGAATCCCAAGAGTTCCCACAACAACACAAGCTATTGGCATTCTTTCATTGTCCAGCAGAACTAGATGGTAAGACTCTGTTGCTGAAAACACAATGGACTGACTACAGAACATAGAAAAGCCAACCTAAGACTGTCCTGAAAACTTTTCCCCTGTTGGACACTTTTCATAGTACTAGAGTGAGTGTAGGCTACAGGGGAAGAAACACCATCATCGTATAACTTGAATGCTATAATACTGATTTTCCAGGCAAAATGGGCCCACTGGTACAATAGTGGTATGACCATTTGGGGTAACCAAACACTTTCTGATTTTATATGAGACCTACTCTACAAGAAAGAGCTCACATCTACTACTGTAAACCTGATCAGAGGTCAATAGTTTGGGAGCTCATATAACTTGCCATTGGTATTTTTTCTAACTAGAAATGTTGTCAAACTACCTTCTAAATATTTATATTTATTTCACTAGATCTGTGGTGCTTTAAACCTTGGCCAGATGAGTTCTCTTTACATGGGACAGTAGTCAATTCAGAGACTCATAACTAGTCAAAGAGAGAATGAGCATTTGTTGAGTATTCAGCTCTAAATGAGATTCTATCTTTAATGCCCTCTTCTAATTTGGTACAAGAAAGATAAACAATAAAATGAAAACACTGGTACACTAACTGATAAAGTACCTATCCTATTAATTTGACCAAGTCACTCATTTGAGCATAAGATAATTTACTGTTCACTTATTTTTCAGTCTATATTTGTTGAGTATTTATTAAACAGGATAGAATCTTTGAAATATAGAAACAAACAAAAGACAATTGTGGCCCTGTTGCTATCAAACCCAGAGACAAATAGGGAGATATATATTAATCAATGAATTACTAAATTGGAACTGTGAAAGTTTCCACTGGTAAATAACCTTAAATGTTTATTAGTGGAGGAAGCAGAGGTCAGGGAAAAGCAACATCTCATCTGTTACTACAGAAATGACTCAACTCAAGCGACACACCAATTGCAGTGTAAAGACTCAGTTCCACTTAAATAAGTGAACTCCAAGTTTGACAAAAACACATGAAACTTGGCTAAGATAAGGTTAGAAGTGAGAATAAAACTCACTTGAAAAAAATAATAATGAGAAAAGAAAAAGTAGCAATCAAATAAAAAGAAGCCCCCGATTCACAGTAATCAAAACAATATAAAGTATAAGGTGACTTAAGCTAATAAGCAGAAAAGCACAAATCAGATAGTTACATTCTTTTTGGCCTTGCTTAGTTCTTAAAATAGCAAGAAGTTATGAAAAGTTTTAAACCGAGGTGAGAAAAGATCTAGTTTTCATGATCATATTTACTTAAATAAAAAAGAGGATGCTATTTAAGATATTATTGCAGGATTCCATAAAAATACTGCCATGCTGGTGCTAGGAGATATAGAGAATTGTAAACATTTACAAATAACATGAGCCATTCTAAAAGAAGTTGTTGACTAAGTGGATAGGAGCAATGAGAGAGTGAGGAGGCTCTCATTGTCTTTAAGGGTTTGTGTTATAGAACTTACTGATTATAACATCAATGCATGAAATAAGGAAATAGAAACAGACCAGGTCTACAGGATGACTGCAAGTTCAGCTGAGTGTGTTTTATATGAAGATGAAACATCTGACTGTCTCTGTGTATGATAAAATCCTATTGGAAAGTATTAAAGAAGAGCAGGCTCATGGAAAGATGATGAATTCAATTGTGAAGAAGTTGAAGAGAAGATAAAACAACCACATGTACATTATGAATGATATAACTAGATATATGAGTCTGGAGTTCATAGGAAATGGCTAGAGAAGGAAAGAAATCTGAGAATCATTACCATATATGTATACTTGAATCTATATGTATAGGTGGAATCTTAGGGCAAACTGTGGTGGTAAAGGAGTGCAGAGGAAGAGCTAAAAGTCACAGAAAATTCAACTAAAGGGAGAAGTACTAATCAAGGTGAAAGCAATCAAAGTATCAGGAAGTTGACCAGTTTCTTGTATGGCCACCAACTATTCCTAATCTTAAATATTGCTAAAGGTTCGCCATAAGAACAAAAAGGTCTGTTGTTTTGATTACATGACAAGGGGTTCACTGACTTCACCATCTCTGATGATTCCTTGTCTCATAACAGCCATCTATTTTAAAGTCACCTGATGTCCATGCCCAAACAATGTTTCCAAAACAGCATCTATTTCCAGTTTCGTATTTAACTGTTTCTTAATGAAAGCATTCTGTTATATATAGTTATAACAGTCAATTATATATCAATTCATGAGTCTCTTGTTTCCTAACGGACTCACCAAGAAACATGGGACATCTTACTTATCTCCACAGTCATTAGACTCTGGACAAATTTGAACTCTGAATTAATCCAACTATGTATTTCCTTTGTTAACCAGACTCAGCTGAAAAGAACTGCACAAAAATGATAAAACAACACAGGCTACCTCCACAAAATATTCTTCATATGCAACCTTCTCTCTTTCCTCAACAATGCTTGTTACGTTCATTTCCTTTCTCTAGACATACCACTTCTTATTTTTTAACATAGCGCATGGCAAGAATACCATGGAGGATTTTTCAATTAACAGAAACTCTTTAACCCTTCTACATTGTCCTAAAGACATCACAGGCCAATGGAATTTTATTCTTAAAAGATCATTTTTGGTTCCCCTTCTACCAAACAATTGCCACCTACTCGCTTTCTTGTTTAAAATGCTGAATCTATATGCAATGCTTCTCTTTCCATGTTGTCTTTTCTCATTCATACATAACATAAAGCAATACCCACCTCTGTAATTGAAGATTCTTTCTATCTGAGAACAATAAAAGGTTGGATTTCAACTTTAGCCGCTCAGTCAATGTCAAGGACTAGACTAAGAAGAACATGACTTTTTTTTATGAGGGAACATCTGGATCCACATGTTCAATATTTTAACACTTAGAACTCTGAACCAAATGTGCCTTTAGAAATTGTAGCTGTAAGTTTTCTGTGTCCTGCCTAGTACCACAGCCGCTTGGAACCAATTAAACACACAGAGGCTTATATTATTTACAAACTATATGGTTATGGCAGGCCTCTTGCTAGCTAGCTCTTATATCTTAAATTAACCCATTTCTATTAATCTATGTTTTGTCATGTGTTCCTTGGCTTTACAGGTCTGTTGGCATGTTGCTTCTCCTTCTGTGGTGGCTGGTGTCTCTTCTCTGCCTTTCTTTTCTCCTTTCCCAATTGCTCTTGGATCTTCCTGCCTGGCTCCATTCTGCCCTGCCATAGGCCAGTGCAGCCTTATTTATCAACCAATTAGAGCAACACATATTCACAGCATACAAAAAAATACCCCACAGCAAGAAATGGTTTCTTTCCCCTGTCACTCCAACCATCAACCATCATTAACCACCACGATATGTTGTAAGCTTCTTTTTTACCTGCAAGATGATGAGCATCATCTAACTGATCATCAGACTATTAGATAATGGTAGCTAATACACATCTACTAAGGGAAGAAAAACATTTGTTAAGAGCTGTTTGAAAAAGCCAGGGCAGGAAGTCCAACATCCACAGAAGATACTTCAGAATACATGCTTAAACAAGACACATATATCAAAATAGAAGTGTGCCCTCTTGATTTAAAATACAATGCCTTTTTAAGACCCCTGGGAGAAAGTGTCAAACTCTCATAGAATGGTGCTAGAAAACATGGAGAAGGTAATGTGCCATGGAAAATGAAGTAAGTACTGGTGTGAAAAGTGCTGGAGAAAGGGGTCAAAAGGCTCAGGGGAGTGGACAAGATAAAACTGTTTGATACAGAAGTATGGAAATGCTTCCTACCAGTTAAGTTGCATAGGAGCTCCCAGAGATATTTTATTTACCAAACAAATAAGGAATATTTCAGGATCTCAATGTAAATGCTCTCTTCAGTCAAGGACTAATCATAGAAAATAGTACTGCAGAGCAGAGCTTCCTAATGGTAAAGAACTTCATACAATCTAAAATAGTAAAAGTAAGGCAGGAACTCAGTGCCTGAAGACCATGGCAAGAATGGCATAGGTTTCGTTCTTTTTTTTGGGGGGGGGGGGGGGTTTCGAGGAAGGCATAGGTTTCTTAGTGAACAGCAAGAAGCAATGATGAAGTCCATTGTTTATGAACACAATGAAAAAGAATCACCAGGATGAGTATGCTTAGCCTACATTGCCACAGAAGTCAAGAGTGGATGAACCAGAAGCTGGGAGGTGCTTCCTCAAAAGATAATGATTCCTTTCCTAGTTCTCAGGCTCACAGGCTTTCAAACCTGGTATGCCTCACATGAACAAGTGGGTGCCTAGGCACAAGATACTTATTTTTGCAATGTTTATGGTAACAACTCACTAAGGCACCACTGGAGCCTCTGTTGCCTATTATTTAGTCATCATATGCCCCACAAGTGGGAAGACACAAATATTTGAAGACTGAACACATGGTGACATCTAGTTCATCATGGGGCCTAGTTACCTCAAACATTCCCTCTGTTAGAATACAGTCACATGGAAGCCAGATGTGTCAGTCATGTTTCTGTTGCTGTGAAAAATGACCATGAGCAAGAGTAAGTTAAAGAAGAAAGAGTATACTTTGAATTACAGTTCTGGAGGTTTAAACACCAATATGGTTCAGAAGACAGGACAGCTGTAGGCAGGAACAGGAAACTGGTTGATCACATCTCATTCACACAAAGGAAACAGAGAAAGAGAGAGAGCAGGGAGTGAGTCAAGGTTACAAACTCTCGAATCCTACCTCCAGGTACATACTTCCTCCAGGATCACCCCCTGAATTTCATATTCCAAACAATGCCACCAACTAGGATCCAAACATTCAAACACATTTTGCTATCATTTAAATTTCATTACCAATTTTTTTGAGAAACCATCATATTTATTTCCAAAGTGGCTGTACAAGCCTGCACTCCCACCAGCAAAATCCTTACTCTACTTCATGTCCAGCATGAGCTGTCACTTGTGTTTTTTATCTTAGCCATTCTGACAGGTGTCAGATGGAATCTCAGAGTAATTTTTATTTGCATTTCCCTTATGGCCAAGGATGTTAAATATTTCTTTAAGTGTTTCTCTGGAATTTGAAACCCTTTTGTTGAGAATTCTCTGTTTAGGTCTATACTCCAATGGATTATTTGTTTGTTTGTTTGATGTATAGTTTCTGGTGTTCTTTATATATTTTGGAGATCAGCCCTCTGTTGGATGTGGAGTTGGTGAAAACCCAGCAATACCACTCTTGGGGATATACACAAGAATGCTCAATCATATCACAAGGACATTTGTTCAGCTAAGTTCATAGCATCTTTATTTGTAATAGTCATAACCTAGAAACAACTTAGATGCCCTCAACCTAGAAATTGATAAAGAAAATGTGGTATATTTACACAGTATAGTATTACTCAGCTGTTAAAAAACAATGACTTCGGGAAATTTGAAGGCAAACAGATAGAAGTAGAAAAAAATCATCTTGAGTGAGGTAATCCAGAGCCAGAGAGATGAACATGGTATGTACTCACTCATACACAAGTGAAGGATAACCATGCTACAATCCACAAATCCATAGAGGCTAGGTAACAAGGAGGACCCAAGGTGTGAGGGGAGACAAATCTCTCTGGGAAGGGGAAATAGAATAGTTCTCCTGGGTGGAGTGGGAGCAGGTGGGCATGGGAACTTGAGTGGTTGGGTTAGGGGTGGGTGGAGGAAGAGAATACTGAAAAAGATTACTGGAAAGGGGGAACTTCTCCCAGCTAAAACTCCTAGCAACAGTGGATACATACATATCCTGAACTGGCCATCTATTGTGTTAACATTGGTGACTACTCCAATTGTCATCAGAGAGCCTTCATCCAGTGACTGAGGGAAGCAGATGCAGAGACCCAGAGCCAAACATTAGGCTAAGACAGGGAAATTCTGCTGAAGAGAGGGAGGAAGGATTGTAGGAGCGAGAGAGTTCAAGGATGTCCCAAGAAAACCTACAGAAACAACTAACCTGGTCTCATAGGAACACACAGAATCTGAACCAACAACCAGGAATCCTGAATGGGACCTACCTAAGCACTCTACATATATGTGACAGTTGTATAGCTTGGTCAATTTGTAGGACTCCTAACAATGGGAGCAGGAGCTATCTCTAATGTTTTGGCTGGCTCTTGGGAAACTATTCCTCATACTGGGTCACCTTGTCCTGCCTAATACGTGAGGAGGTGCTTAGTCTTACTGAGACTTGAAATGCCATGCTTTGTTGATACCCATAGGAGACTTGCCTCTTTCTGAACAGAAAGAGAGGAAGGGTGGATTGGGAGGTTGGTATAGGGGATTGGAAGAAAGGAGGGAGGGGAAACTTGCAGTTGGAATATAAAGACATTTCAATTCTGCTCAGCCCAGGAGAAAATAAGTCCATTTTGTCTACAGACAAATCTATCAGTCAGTTTCCAAATATTTAATATGATGGTGAAAGTAACACATTAGGTCATAGGAAGAACATGGATTCCTTATCATGGAGGGATAAAGAGGACCAAGGATAATACCCACCTCCACCCAAATTGAAATGCATGTTCAAAATAGTTTGTATTCTGGTAAAATGTGGGTTTATGTGACCTTTAAGACCCAAAAGATTCATGTCGTCATTTGAGTCATCACACTAATCCTGCAGCATCAATGTTTCAATCCTGGAGAAAGAGTCGATTACCACAAAGTCAATCAAGTAATGGCTTTAGTAGCAACTGGTGGACCAAAATCTTTGCAAAAACAGTTAAGAAGCCTTAATAGTGCAACAGGTTGTGTGTTTGCATTGATGGAGAGCTAACATTCCAAGTGCATGCGTGCGTGCGTGTGTTTCTGTGTCTGTGTCTGTTTATATTTGTAGTCTAACTACTCTTCTCAAAACATTTTTAAGAGATCTATTCCAACTGCCCACAGATTATTACTCTGGTTCATTTTATTAACAATGCCTATTACCTGGGCCTGGACAACTAAGCAAGAATCTGCAAGAACATTGAAGACCTTGGAAAAACTGAAGCTCCCTCCATACAACCTTGTAACAAAAAATATCCAATAAGGGGCCCAGAAAAAGCTTAGGGGATTTGGTGAGCTGAAGAAGAGTGGATTATCTTGCATTGCACATCACTAATTAAAAAGGAAATGTAGTCCTTGGGCAATGTCTTGGTGTGAGACAGCATTTTCCACATTTAGGGTTAATAATGTGAGAGAGTGTGGCACTTATCACCTACCTTCTGCTCTTCCTCATAGTTATTGAATATCTAGTCCTCTTCCCCAACTCAAACCACTTACACATAATGATCTTCTTGCTTTCTCCAAGCTAACTTTCAATCTTTATGATGTAGTTATCAAATAATGTCATTACTCATCAGGCTTTCCTGACATTTGTTCTCCAAGCACGCACACACACACACACACACACACACACACACACACACACACACACACACACACACAGAGGGAGAGAGAGAGGGAGAGAGAGAGAGAAAGAGAGAGAGAGAGAGAGAGAGAGAGAGAGAGAGAGAGAGAGAGAGAGAGAGAGGAGAGAGAGAACAGACAGAGCGAGCAGAGCAGTGCATTCCTCTCTGGATTTGTTATAGTAATAAATGCTGTTATTTATCTGTCATGTCACAGTATATGTTGATTTTTCTGTGTTCTACAGGAGACCAAGAACTATTTGATGTGAAGACTGCCCTCATATAGCATCATATCCATGCTTTATAAATACCACACATAATCCATAGTAGTTACTCATCAATATTTATAGATTGTATTGAATAACTGTGGAATGTCACAGTGACTGGACATGAACTACATGGACCAAAAGAAGCACATTTAAATTATCTGAGCACTTTAGATAAAGTTTAATTTTATTTAGATTTTACAGCAGCTAATTAAAATTCCAAAACAGGCTTCTATAGCTAAACAACTCCTCTGCCACATATTCTGCTTGTCTTTAGTCCACTTATAAGATAATCCTCTATTCTCTCTTTTGTAAAATACAGAACAAAGCAGCATCTTCTTCATGAGGATTTTATTTGGATTAAATGAAATAAGGCGTGTGGACTTTGATAAATGTTCAAATGAGTCCAAATTTATTTTCACCAATAGAGTGATAGTATTAAACAAGTATCTACTGAATTCTTATGGGACAATTACAGATTTAATATTTGACACTAGTCACATACACAGATGCTCTCTTTTAAAATGTAAGTCATCATGCACATACAGAGCACGGCATAGAACCCATGCCCACCTCCACCATCGTTTCATCTCTTCCTTGGGCTTTCTTGCACACCCATCTTTTATCTAATCTCTTTCAACTTGTGAACTGTACTGCTTGATCTCTCCATTCTTGATCTATATAGAAGAATATATTTTTAATAATTCACCCCAAGAATCAGACCTTGCCTATCACACAACCTCTTTCTGATGCCACCAAATAAAGCCTCTGGGTTTCGTTTTATCATAAATATTTCAATAAATCTATAGGTACCTTTGGAGAAATATTTTTTTGAAAAAGAACATCCTTAGATGTGTTTTTTAAACCCCTTTAGTATTTTCAAAATTTAATAATTGGAACAAAGTGGACCTTTTAATTTGTAAATTGTGAATATTTGTGTATTACACAAGTACTTTTTTTCAGATTTTGCTTAACATGATTATTTCAAAAAGTAGGCCTAAAGTTTTTGAAGCTTTATCTTTTAAGAAGTGAAATCCAAATTCAAAAGGTATGAAGGAGATAACCTCACATAATTGATCTTTTGCTGTTTTAAAGAATAATTCTTCTTAGCCAAGCATTAGCTTCTGTTTATAGAAGCTGAAAAAAAAGTGCTTTTTAACTTAAATTAAGACTGAGATGGTTAAAACTTGCTAATTTATCTAACTTTCTACTACCCTTTGTGCTGTGTGGCTCACTTCCTGCTTCCATCCAAAGGAAGGTCGCACCAAGTGTAATTACAGCACTAGAAGTCATTACATGTCAGGCATATTTACTCATCTCCAAATGCATGTGCTAAGAAGGCCCTTTGCTAGACACCCCCTAGTTATAAGTTGGAATATGTTTGATCTCTCCACCTCACAAGTTAGGCTCTAATTGGAAAGGCATACAGCCACACTTTTGAGGAAAGTAAATGGAGAACTCGAGTAATGAATGAATAGTCAATGGAGTGGGAATGATTTGGTGAGAAAATTGGCCTTAGGTCTGGATCTTGGTGGGAATATCTTTCTTCTACCAGCTGGAAATGACAGAACAGGGCAGATCAGAATCAAAGCGAGCTCAGCCTGCAATGGAATGCTGGCTATCCAACAAGGAACAAACTTCATAATGCTCATCTGATGGGATGAAAACATCCTGGATTGGCTGGTGTCCTTGACTTTGAGTACTTCCATATGGTACCCAGAATTTTTAAATTTATTTTGAAAACATAGACAGAGCATCAAAGGTTGTGAGTTCTGTGCTGGAGAAGGGAGGGAATAGCAGCCAGAGGGAGGGTAGAGAACAGAGGTTACAGTTGTGGCTATAGAAGTTACTGTCAAGATGCTGATGATGGGCTCTGTCATTTTCCTTCTCAGGACAGTTGGCAGACACTGACTTTCTGGACTACTGCCTTGTTTTCTTGTTCATATCCTCCTCTTCCTGTTTCGCAGCCTCTTAGCTGGTATTTGTTACATACCTGTGGAAATTCTTTGGTTTCTGTAATGATACCTCCAATTTTTTCACGTGACAATGCTTTTAGCATTCAGTTTTAAGAACAGGGATAAGGCAACACTGGTAGGTAAATCTAATTTTGATGAAGAGCATAGGGGAGGGAAACACAGACTAAGAGTTTTGGAAGAGAATACATTTTGAGTTGGGCATTTAGTCACTGGGAAAAACCTAAAGCAAACTAGTATACTTGAAGCTAAAACTCTTAAGAGAGGCTATCAGTGATGAAGAGGGCAGTGCAAGGATGTGAATAGAGGAATCCTGATAGGCTTTTTCATCAGTTTCATAGAGTTCAAGAATGGTACAATTTATAGAGACATAAACTGATACGGAAGGGAGGTCCTTGGAGTATATTGACAAACTCAGCTCTTCCATCTTGCTTCTAACTCTCAGATAGAATCTACAAAGAATGCAACACTCTGAGACAAGGAGGAAATGCCCAAAGCAACCTAGAGAATGCCTTTATTTCCTGGGATTTGCTCACTGAGGGATGACTGAAAAAGAGTGAACCAAGAGGCATCTAGTATTTAAAATCCATAATTGGGTGTCTTGAAGTGTTCCTTATTTGGGGTGCAATGGAAGACATGTGCAGGTAGGACTCCATGCACTCTGCAACAGCATAAAAAAATTCTGTCCATCTGTGCTCTTTCTCAGTGAGTAATACATTTTCTTTTCTTGGCCAATGCAAGTATGCTGCTTTACCAAACTAAAACCAAAAATATTTGCAATTGGAGGAGGCTTGAATTTACTATATCATTTTCCATGCATTCCAAGTTCTGAAAGGAAACATATGAGCCATTCAGATTCTACAACTAATGAATAGCCTAAGGAAATGGCCTCTTATGAAAGATGGGATACAGGAAAGCACATGGCATATGCTAGTGCTCTAGCCCTGGGACAGGAGATTCTCTTACCATGTGTACCCATCCACTGAAGGAGAAGTCTCCAAAAACAGGCAAGGACAGGAAGTGTTGTGAGTGTAGGAAGGTCTAACCAAATTTGGTATCCATGAAGGGATACAGCCAGCTCTGAGCATAGATTCAATATGGAAGCCAAGTGAACTTACTCTGCTCTCCTTTTCTCTTACTGCTGTTCTATTGGTTTAAAAGAGTAGGAATCCAGATGACAGGCAAGTCCATTGAGTTAGGCCACACAGTTACTTTCAGTGACACAGAGCATGGTGAATCATGTATTACAGAGGAAACAGAAAATATACAGAACAGTAGGGGCAATCATGCACAATTGTCCTAATAAATCCAAGTCCTTATAAAACAAATGAAACTAAATGACATATGATTATCCCCGAATTGTGACTAAAATTATTCTTCTCTCATGATAAATTTTCATATGACAACTTAGCTCTCAAAAATGTCTTCTTTCACATACATTATGTGAAAAACTCCTCAAAACAGCCACACAGGCACATGCTCAGCTGTGTTCATAGCAGCATTGTTTGTAATAGCGAAAACCTGGAAACAACCTAGATGCCCTTCAACTGAAGAATGGATAAAGAAAATGTGGTACATATACACAACGGAGTACTACTCAGCAGAGAAAAACAATGACATCATGAGGTTTGCAGGCAAATGGACGGATCTAGAAAAAAATCATCCTGAGTGAGGTAACCCAGACTCAGAAAGACAAACATGGTATGTACTCACTCATAGGAGGATACTAGATGTAAAACAAAGATGACTAGACTGCTACTCACAACTCCAGGGAGGCTACCTAGAAAAAAGGCCCCTAAGAAAGACACAGGGATCGCCCAATGACAGAGAAATGGATGAGATCTACATGAACAACCTGTATGTTAGTGGGGGTAATGAAGGGCAAGGTTCGGGGGGAAAGAGAGCTTAGGGAAGCAGGAGATCCCAGCTGGATCAAGAACAGAGAGGGAGAACAAGGAATAACAGACCATGATAAATGAAGACCACATGAGAATAGGAAGAAACAAAATGCTAGAGAGGTCCCCAGAAATCCACAAAGATACCTCCACTGTAGACTACTGGCAACGGTCAAGAGAAAGTCCAAACTGACCTACTCTGGTGATTGAATGGCCAAACACCCTAACTGTCGTGGTAGAACTCTCATCCAATGACTGATGGAAGCAGATGCAGAGATCCACGGCCAGGCCCCAGGCTCTGGGAGTCCAATCAGTGAGATATAGGAGGGATTGTAGGAGTGAGAGACGTTGAGATCATGATTGGAAAAAGCACAGGGACAAATAGCCAAACTAGTGGAAACACATGAACTATGAGCCAATAGCTGAGGAGCCCCCAACAAGATCAGGCCCTCTGGATTAGTGAGATAGTCGATTAGCTTGAACTGTTTGGGAGGCCCCCAGGCAGTGGGACCAGGACCTGTCCTTGGTGCATAAGCTGGCTTTTTGGAGCCTGAGGCCTGTGCTGGGACACTTTGCTCAGCCTGGGTGAAGGGAGGAGGGGACTGGACCTGCCTCAGCTGAGTCTACCAGGCTGAGCTAAATCCCCAGGGGAGTGCTTGCCTTGAAGGAGATGGGAATGGAGGGTGGATTGGGGGTATGGTGGGGGTTGGGAAGGCCCAGAGGAGGGAAGACAGGGGAATCCATGGCTGATATGTAAAATTAAATTAAATTATAAAATTAAAAAATAATAATAAAAAAATAGCAACTGAAAAATAACATTTAAATTTCTGTATTATATGTGTGTGGTTCTTATCCAAAAGACAGTTAAATAGATAATCTTTGTATTTGTTAATGTTGATTGTCCAGCAAACTGTTATATGAATTTTAAGCCCTATCATTTACTTTTGGCTCTGCTGTTGTACCTCATGAAAGACTCCATTTCAATAAATAAACAAATAAACAAACAAATAAATAAATAAAGCATAGCAACAGTTTTTTTAAATTACCTAGCCCAAACATAAAAATCTTGAATCATTATTCACAATCTGATATTACATAAGGTATCTTATGGAATTCTAAACTAGTTCTTCAAATTTCTACAAGAAGAAAAATTAATATCTTAGCTTTTATGCTAAAATTACAAAAAATAATAATATAAATATCTGTTCTATACTGGGAGCCTAGTTGAGACCACTTATCAGTCACACTTCACAGGGTCAAATCAACAGAGTGTAGGCCTGAGGAAGACCAAAATTCACTGAAAACTGCACGGACATAAAGGACATGGGGATATGGGCTTGACTAAAATCAAAGAGGCTGTAACCCTACAGCACTGTCTCAGAACTTTCATTATGAAATATTCAAACCAAGCAACAGAACAGATGATGCTTTTTTTCTATATTCATTTCAGAAATCTTTGACAGATTGTATAGTAATACATATACACATTACTGTATATAAACATACATGTATTTATTTATTCTATGGGACAATGAACAATGATCAATTTATTAAGTTGGTCTGTTGGGAGTCTATTTACCCCATAGTAACATTTGATACATGGTAGGCAGAGTTCAATTTCTGTTGTTAAATCCTGTTTTCATCCTCCTTGTTCCTAGTGGCTTTGATGTTCCTGCAATCTGACAGGGAACATGGTTTCACTCAGGAAAAGGAATCAATTTCTCAATGTAAATTGTGATTTGCAAACTTCTCTTCTTCACCTATTTTTGAATTGATTTGATTCCAGAAGGACTAGGAAATGTGCAAAGCAGTGTTTTGCTTGATTTAATAAACACATGGAAAATGGCTTATTGGATAAGCCACAGAACAAAAGCCAACAATGCAGAAAGAATATATTCCCATGCTTTTCCTCCATGCTCTTTCTACTACAAACCTCCTCTTTAATTAATGTACAAAGAAATTCCTAGGCCAAAGTGAAGCTAACATTTCCATAAAAGGAATCCGTGTACCTTATCATGCTCTGTTTTCGAGAAGCCTTTTACTTTGGTTCCAAAGTCTAGCTTATTGAACTAGCACGATATTGTTCAAATGAAACAACTCAGATGCAAACCATTTCCAAAAACAGGAGTACAAAAAGGAAGTGGTTTATTTCTTACAGTGCCATCAAGGAGCGAAACAAACATGTTCACACTTTTAATAGTCATTCTAGACAGGACACTGTACAAATATCCAACAAAAAGTAAATATTGAATAATTCATGTTGGTTTATTAAAGAAATCATTAAAAGCAATGGAGTGAGTTTTTAATCCCATACTTTGTTTTGGGTGTGCTGTTATTAAATGCTTCACTAAACTCTCATACTTCCGGGCAATCAATATGTAAAGTTTACGACAAAAGATTATGGGATTTTATGGCTGTTTGAACTTTCTTGAATAACTTTGTGCTCATCAAGATGAGAACATTGATGAATTCTCTCAGATAACTGTCTGATAATCAACCCGTTTTCTGTCTTGGCACAATAAGTTAGGTTATGGGTTCTGACTCACCATAGCTCTTGAAAACACCTTCTGAAGAAGGACAGCCTCTTATGCAGCAGATTCTTCTGGTGGTGGTGGTGGGGTAAAACTGAAAGAGGACCAGCAAACTCACTGTACACATAATCCTCTGTTATGCTAAACTCTGTAAATCAAAAGCAACTAAATTGATGGCTCCTAACAGGTCAGCACCACCACACCCTAGTAAAAACCAACAGGAGTCTCCATATTCCAACCAGCTTTTCCTTTCTTCAAGAATTTCAAGTATGGGTGTGGCAGTTCCACCCATGTGAAAGTTCTTAACAATTCCTTTTCCTGTGGCACATGATTTCTCAAACACTTCTTGACTCAGAATGTGAAGCAACACAGTTACAAGAAAAGTTGCCTTAAGATATAAAGAAGACAGGTGAGATGCCTCAGTAGGTAAAGGTGGTTGCTACCAAGCCTGGCAACCTGTATTCAATCCCTGGGACCCACATGTTTGACAGAAGAACCACAAATCCCCTTTTTGTAAGAGGATACTTTTTTTGATATTAAGTCTTTATTTTTATTTTATTTTCTGGCAGCAGTTTCCCTCCCTCCTCTCTTCCTAGTCCCTCCCCCAAGCCCTCCTCTGTTCCCTCCCCCTAATCCACTCCTCCTCCTCCTTTCTATTATGGAAAGGGCAAGCCTCCCTTGAATATCAACAAAACATGGTATATCAAGTTTCCTTAAGAAGATGTACCTCCCCATATATTAAGGCCAGGCAAGGCCACCCACTATGAGGAATAGGGTGTCAAAACCTAGTAAAGGAATCAGAGACAGCCCTTGCTCCCAATGTTAGGAGTCTCACAAGAAGA
This sequence comes from Onychomys torridus, assembly GCF_903995425.1. Lineage (NCBI taxonomy): Eukaryota > Metazoa > Chordata > Mammalia > Rodentia > Cricetidae > Onychomys > Onychomys torridus. The sequence goes on from NC_050448.1 coordinate 123,623,444, forward strand.
CCAAGCTACAAAACTGTAACATTTATGCAGAATACCTAGGTCAGTCCCACGTGGGATCTTTTGTTTTTAGTTCAGTCTCTGTGAGCCCCTATGAGCCCAAGTAGTCGATTCTGTGAGTCTTCTTGCTGTGTCCTTGACCCCCATGGTTCCCACAACCCTTTTTCCCTGCCTTCTGCAGGATTTACCAAGCTCTGCCTAATGTTTGCTGTGGATCTCTGCATCTGTTTCCACCACTTGCTGAATGAAGCCTCTCTGGTGACTACTGGGCGAGGCACCAGTCTATGAGTGTAGCAGAATATCATTAGGCATCATTTTATTGACTTTTTTCCTCTAGTCATGTTTGTTTCTATACAAGTTCTCTGAGTCATCCAGTGGGTCCTGGTGCTCCAGGAAGTGTCAGGGGTGGGCTTATATAAGAGAACACTTTTAAATAATAAAATATTTGAATGTAAAGTTCTTGACTTCACTTGTTCCCATGGGACTGGGACACATAATGAACAGACTTTTCTTTCTTCTTCTCCATTAATTAATGTATTAATTAATTGTCATTCTAGGATGGCCATGTTTGTGGAAAGTGTTAGTGGTGCATCATTTATATGCAGACTGTTTCCTGTCCACTTTCCTCATTTTAGCTTCAAAGTTAAGCAGCTGTGACATAAAGGGAGCTGATAAGAAGACCCATGTCCAATCACTTTTAAAGATGGGCATGGAAAATCCCATTTCTTCATGATCCTATGACTTTATCAAGTTACATTGCAGTTATAAGGGTTGTTTGCCTCACTTATAAAATATAAATTAGTATGTTATTGTAAGGATTTCAAATGCAATAGATAAACATGAAAGGTATTCAAGAGAATTCATAAAATTCAGCAAAAAAACAAAATAATGCATAGGGATAATAAAATAAAAACTGTAGCACAAATTTTAATAATAGGGACAACAGCCATAAATCACTAAATAAAAACAGAGCATCTTCAAAATTTCTTTTTAGAAATAACAAAGTTTCAACCTCTTTATTGAATAAGATTATTCATCTTTTGTTGTTGTTGTTAGACAACCAGAAATCCTCATAGTAAGTCACAGGGTATAGTGGAGGCTCTCTCTAAATCATCCAGAACAAACTTCTAGGAAAACATACTCACTGGAGAGCACCATCAGGTTAGGTTGGCAGTAGCAGGAGATAATTGATCCAGAGGCCTGACAGGATGGTGAAGAGCCTGCTGTGGTGAACCACAGTGAGTCCCGAAGGGGCCTGGCATAGCCAGAAGATTTCCACAAGAGAGACAGAGGAGCGAACAGCAAACAATCTTACAATCATGCAGCATTTTTCATTAAAATTAAGGGAGATCTTAGAGTCTCTGGATGAAGTACAGGCTTCATAATTGGACCTTTCCTTATCTGGTCACTCTACCTGAAATAATGAAAATTGTATTTATAAACTAGCCCTCTGAGTATATCCTGTGCCCTTCAAAGCTCATTTCAGGCATACTTTGCAGTTTATTAGAGCTGGCATGCAAAGCAGATGCTACATAACACTCTAGAAACATAATCTGTCTTCAGATTCAAAATGAAGAGAGTATTGGATCTAAGTCAGATAGCCAGATTTGATGTTCTGGTCCCAGCACTGACAATTGCTATATTTAACCTTGGGCAGATCTCTGGTCTAGCTTCTCCAATCTGACTTTCCTTAACCAGAAATTACTAATTCTCTATCTCCTCTGCCTATCTCATAGGGTTATAAAGATGAAATAATGGAAGTTAGTTTAAAAAGAAATTGATAAATACTGAGTCCTTTTATAAAGATAACATTTTGTTAATAATACTCATCTCAAGCACAAAATTCTTCACTTAAGAAAAATATCTTATTTATAGAATTTCACTCTTTCTTATCTCTGAGTACGTTCATGTTTGAATTATCTTTCAAGGGCCACCATTGCTGTAGAACAAGTTTTTTGTACACTGTGAATATTTGTTGCTCTCATTGGTCTAATAAATGGCTGAATGACCAATAGTCTGGCAGGTAGAGGTTAGACAGACCTTGTGGACAAAAATAGGATGTGGCAAAGGGGGCAGAGTCACCAAGAGATGCAGAGAGAAGCACGAAGAACATGCTGTGCTGAAAAAAGGCACCACCACATAGTAGACTGTGGATAAGAAATATGGTTTAATTTAGGTTGAAAGAGCTAGTCCATAACAAGCTTAAACTATTGGCCAGCATTTATAATTAATAGTAAGTCTCTATGTGGTTATTTGGGGAGTCCAAACAAAAAACTCCACCTACACATCAACATTTTTCTACCCATGCTTGGATGGAGACATACTTGCTTTGAGTGATAATAGCACTAATTTATTAAGTGCAACCTCATACTGAAAGCTTGGATTTGGAAAAGTCAAACTTAATTCTGGAAACTGGTTGTAGTAGAAACACATGTGTATTTCTTATCACAATGTATCCCAATGCTATTTAGTATTCAAAAAATAATATCATATTGTGTTTATATTTTAAGATTTATTTTTATTTTTAATTATGTGTACATGCACGTCTGCAGTCCAGAATATGGTGTTAAATACCCTGGAACCATTGTTACTGAGTGGTTGTGATCTAGTTATGGGTGCAAAGAACTTAACTCCATTCTTCTGCAAGAGTAGTAAGAGCAGTGCATAGCTGAACTACCTCTCCTACCCTGGCTATATAGTGAAACGCATCATTTTTAAACACGTGTTTGTCTGGTGCATGTAGGACACTCCTGTTTCGTTCATCTTCTGGAAATGCATAGTGCCTTGTCATGGAAAAGGAAGAAATGAAAAACATAAAATTATTTTTCGGGGAAACAAAACAAAACAACCAGCTGGTATTCCACCTAATCACTTTTCAGTATGAGGTAGTAGAAGTGGGGTACAAGGAGTCCAGCGAAGTAGTCAGAGAGATGGCTCAGTAGCTAAGAGCACCTACTGTGGAGGAGGGCAGGTTCCCTGCACCCACCCACACAGGGCACCTCACTAACTCTGTAACTCTAGCTTTAGGGGCACCTGACACCTTTGACTTCCACCAACACCAGCATTCATTTATACATACCCCACACAGACAAAGACACACAAATTACAACAGTAAAATAAGCCTTTAAAGAGAGTAAGACCCAAGGTACTCATAGAACATTCATCTTGGTTAGCTGTGGGTTTTGTGACCGTAACAAAATACTTGAGATAACAAGGGAGACAGAATTTATTTGGGCTCATGGCCTTAAAGGCTTCCATCCATGCTTATGTGCTGTAGCTTTTAGGTCCTTGCATAGTAAGCCAGAACATCACAGTGAGCACACAATGTTTTCCTGGATACTGAGAACATTGATAATATATTTACATTGACTTGGACATTTAACTCATAAATAATCCTGTAATGTAGTTATTACTTTAATTTTCCTGCCATATGCAAGATAGAGAATAAGATGGTTTCAGAACATACCCAAGATTCACCCACTTTGAGGTGGATCCCCTTTAGAAGTTAAATCAGTTCAAGTCTTAGACCACACATTTGTACATCTGCATTTAAACACTACATTCAAAAATACATTTTTATAGGATGCTGGATAGATGGCTCAGTGTTTAACAGCACAGGCTGCTCTTCCAGAGGACCCAGGTTCAATTCTCAGCACTCACATGGTGGCTCATACACACTCTGTAACTCCAATACCGTGGGATCCATTGCAATCTCTGGCCTCTGTGAGCACCAGACATGCACATGGTGTACAAACATACATGCAGACCAGAGAACCACACACATTTTTAAAAGTTTAAGTATTTAATAATTATATAATATTATTGTAACATATTATTGTATAATAAATGGTAATGTTTATAATATAAAAATTATTAGATTCAACACATTTTTTTGTTTTATTATTATGTGTTTTAAATTTTAGATTGAAATTTGGAAATAAAAGGTCTGGGAGTCCTCTGAGTAAACACAAGTACTACTGACCATGTAAACCTTTCCACCCAGGGGTCACTGAACCTGACAGATTTTCTAATCAAAAGACCCTGGGCCACTGAGTAGAAGACATTTTAATAGCTTTCGGAGTGCCCTTGTAGCAAAGCAAAATGGTTGCTATTTGGTTTAATCTATATGTTTCTTTGTCTGCATCAAAGTATTTAGATAATGGCTTCCTTGGGTCAGTTGCTGCTGTCTTCAAATTATTATCAAACAATATTGATTAAACACCCTGCATCAATGGCTGACCTTACCTGCTAGAGAAAACTGGAAGCATTTTCTTACAGAGCAACACTTCCTACACTAGAAAATGATTAGATTTGTGCTCTGTGCCAGAGTCATTCCATGAGTTTACAGAAAACATCTATTTACTGAAAATTTTGACTTCCAAGCCTAGAAGTGATGATTTGGTCAGGGCTGACTATCAGTACCCCAAAATGGCTGTCAACACCTTAGTAGTAACATGAACAACTCATATCAGGCTGCAGTAACTTCAGGTCTGTGTAAGAGGATCATTCTTCCTCTGCCCTTCCACATGTCCATTGAGCAGTTTGCTTCTTGCTTCTTCTAAAAAAATGCAGCCAGGATCTATGTCACCAAATGTTGTTTTTCTTTCACTAGAATTCCACTTTAAAAGATTCCATCTTAAGAATTTTATTACTAGCTTCATTAGACTAACAAATGCCCTCATCTGACTCATCCTCTTATAATGACCACATAAGAGACAACTTGTCACTATAGAGGCTCTAGCAAAACCACACTACCGTTTAAACAATGCATTTTGGGGCTTATGATTTCTCACACACAAAATAAATACATTATAAGATGTGATAATTTTGCACTCTGAGGTCAGGCAAAGATGTATTTGCCAATTTATCTGCAACAGCAGTTTTAGTTAAAGGGAAATAAATTTGAATAATGTGCTTTCTTTCTTTGAACACAAATTACTTGCTTTGTGCATACACTTATGATTACCTTACAAGAAATGTTCTTCTGCAATGTTTTGAAGCTTTCTCGTGCATAGTTTTATTATTAGTTTTTTTTTATTATGAGTTTTACCTAAAAGTGTTTCTGTGTGCTACAATTTATTTTGAAATGCATAATTATGGATCCCTCAAAGTTGAAATATTTGAGATGAAATAGTGCAGAATGAACAAAATGAGAAACTTAGGAGGTATCTCAGTTGGTAATGTGATTTCCTTTCAGCACAGAGAGCTGAACTCAATCACCAAAATCCACAGCAGAATCGATGTGGTGGCATGGGAGGGAATTCTTGTAATCCCAGCTACTTGGAAGACAGAGATGGAATGTTGTGACACCCAGGTCAACTAATGTAGCCCACCTAGTGAGCGCAAGGTCTATAAGGCACCCTGTCTTTAAGACACAGAGAGAAAGAGAGACAGAGACAGAGAGACAGAGACAGATAGAGGCAGAGTTAGTAGCTCATACCTGAAGAACAGCATCCCTACATGCACAAGCACCCACTTGTATACCCACATATGCATACACATGTATATTCACACCTGTACCCATATTGCACCTCCAGACACATGAAGAAGCATATACATACATGCACACACACACACACACACACACACACACACACACACACACCTCCAGTGAACATTCATCATACTATTTTTTTTAGGTACAGAATGCATTTCCTTCCAAATGATTTTATTTTCCAATCTGTAAAAATTGTTTACTTTTTTCAATAATCAACATTTTATAATTCACCCTTTAAGTAAAATCTTTTTCATTTGCTTTCCCTTTTGTTCCCTTTAGCTTTTGTTTCATATGTACATTCATTCATGATATGTTAATACTATTCTTTTACAATTTATAAAATCCACTAGTGACTTTCAAATTGCTGTGGTTCACTTAGTTATCAAACATTTGGAAATTTGGAGCCGAGTCTTCATCACCATCTTAAAACTTATTGAATATTCCAATTTCAGAAAACTTAAATCAGCCCTTTCCACAGAACTTCTTTAATTATACTGTGAGGAGGATGCTTAAGCCTATTGATTTCACCCTTTATGTTACAGCAAGGTAAAAGAATAAATAAATGAGACAATATAAAACAATTTCAACTTCATAGAGACCGTGGCCAATGAATCAGTGTTACCATATGAATCTGCCTTCATAATATGAGAAATGAGATAGAATAGCATTTTTGTATGAAAACAGACAAGGTAATGTGAATTTTTCAGTATATTTCCATTGTGGTATTATCAATCTAATTCATGTTTTAAAGTATTTCTGAGAGAAGAGAATTTAAGAATTAATGATTTAACTTGCTTTGAATTTACCCTTAAGTCAAATCTCCTTAGTGCTATGGTTTATTTGAAAGCCATCTTACTGTACGTCATATAAGACATATAAGTTCATATGTAAGTACATCATACATAACTGTACAAATGTATACATGTGGTTAATTTAATGTTTTGTTTAATATAAGAATTTTATTTAACTATGTGTAAAGCTAAACTCCAAGACAGCAAAAAAGGATATGTTTAGCCAAAGGGATTATATAGAAAGATAATAAATGGAATAAGTAAAACTAATCTGAGCAAATTGGAATTTTTACAGGAAAAGATTGGAGGAATATCAAGAAATATAAAATTACAGTTTCATCATTAAAATAAAGACTTTCCCAATTGTATAGAATAAAGACTAAAATGTTTTCAAAATGTAACCAGTAAGGAAAATCAGAGTGATTTCAAAAATTAAAAATTCTGTGTGACGTGACTGAAGAGAAAAACACTGTAAAGTCGTGAGTAGATGAAAACCACGGCGATGCTGTGCTGCTTGGCGAACATACTATACTAATATATAACGTGAGACAGTGGAAAAACAATCCTAAAAGGCCTCATTCCTAAAGACACAGTGCTTGTGTGCAGTCAGGTCAGGGAGTGGTGGTGTGTCCATGGGACTCAGCCAGTCTTTGGCATCACTCAATTGCACATGGACAACACTGAAAATTGCTACCTAGTCTGCAGAACCCTGTCTAATAACATCTCAGTTTGTTGAGCTTCAACCAAATATCTCTAAAAAAAGTAGTGATTTTTATGGAAGCCCTGAAGTCACTGGGAACTGCCAAAGGTGGAAACTTTTCTGAGGACGCCTGGAAAAGGCTGGGAAAGCCCACTTACTAGGTTTCATTCCAGTACACTTGTCCCTTAGTACCTGGGTTTGGGTGGATTTGTTTGTGTTTGCATTACTTGAAGAAACACCTGGTAGAAGAAGTGAGTGGAGGGTGATCTACTGCAGCTTACAGTTCCAGAGGACTCAGCAAGGAACAGGGAGAATGGGGAGGCAGCACACAGTGTTCACATCACGTTGTGCCAAGAAACAGAAAGAAGAGAGCATCAGGGGTGGGCATTCTCTTTAATCTCAGCTGTATTGTGTTTGACTTTTTTTTCTTTGCTAAATAAGAGTAATAATTTATTTCCTTACCACAGAGGACATACAGGGAAATAAAATGTAAGTAGAGATGTGTAAAAACATTATCAGATGTGACTTGGAGGAGGAAAAAGGAGAGGCAACGTTATTTACACTGCTTGCATTACTTTAGTGATAATTCTGTACTAATAAGTGAGGAAGGTGAGAAATCAGATAGACTTTATAAAACACATCCCTGCACCATTAGCACACACAACCCTGGCATACCTTCTCAAGGGGAGAAACACAAAGGTAAAAGAAAAAGGTCATGGAAGTATGACATGAATCTTAAAAGGTCTCATTAAATAAAAACATGGGGCCAGATGTTGGGGTAAATTCTGAAAGAACAGAGAGACAGAGCAAGCCACAGCTCACCTCACCTCACCAACAGCTGATCCTGTTTCCATGAATCCTTAGACTGAAAGCCTCTGAGTCCTCACCCTGAAGGGTCACAGTTGAACTGCTGCTAAAAAGCCTAACAGCTGAAAAGCCTCTAGTTCCTGGTCCTCAGCCTTTATATACCTTTCTGTTTCTTGCCATCACTTCCTGGGACTAAAGGCATGTCTTTCCCAAGTAAGACATGAGATCTCAAATGCTGGGATTAAAGGTGTGTGCCACCATGCCTGGCTCTGTTTCCAGTATGGCTTTGAACTTACAGAGATCCAGACTACCACTGCCTAAACTTATGTTTAATCTAGTGGCTATTCTGTTCTCTGACCCCTAGATAACTTTATTAGGGTACACAATAAATCAACCACACGGAAGAGTCTAAAATAAAGCAGGCAGAAGGAAAATGTCCTACAATGTACCACAGGAAAACAATCCCTGAGCATTTCCTAAAATGATATTTTGTTTTGTTTTGGGGAAGAAGGGGGAAAGCTTGGGCAGGAGCAAATAGAATAAGATTATATTAAATTATTAATATTTTTCAAAAGAGATGTTTTAAGGCCATGATTCCTGAAATATTTCAGTCTACCATTTTCAATGCGAGGAAAATCCCTCACATAGGTTGTGGAATCATAGACAAAGAGAATTGCATTTGTGGTAGCTTCTGATTGCTGTTGCTTTCCTGGTCCTAACACAGGTGCCCTATGGGCAGTGTTATGAGGCACCTGCCTAAATGTTCAGGTCTTGGGTTTTTTTGTTGTTGTTGTTTTAAGCATTGTGCATATGAATGTTTTTTTCTGTCTTGCCTCTAATGACAACACCTGCAACCTTTCTCTCCTCAGTTTAGGAGATCTCCTCTAATACATCAAGTACAGGACATCCTTGACTTTGAACATTTGATCCATTTGCTTACATCACCTTTCATTTTCAAGGATATCTCATACTTTCTCTTTAAGCTCCTATATTGCTCTTAATTCCTTAGTACACTGGATATTGTCATTCTGGATTACAGAGAACTTGGCTTTGCTTTTGCTTTATCCAGCAGGTACCAAGCATTTTGAGGAAAGATGCATTGAAGCATTTCAAAATATTTGTTTAATAATTAATTGGGGGCCAGAGAGATGGCTCAGTAGTTAAGAGTATTTGCTGATCTTGCAAAGGACCAGAAGTTGGGTGATGCAATTCAGAACCCAATACAAGTGGCTTACAGCTACCGATTACCCTAGATCCAGGGAGGTCCAAGGTTTCTTCTGTCCTCTGTAGTTGCTCACTCACACTTGTATCCGTACGTATGTGTGCCTGCGTGTGTGTGCACATATACATGGATAATAAAATAAAGTGATTGTACACTGATTCATATCTACTGACTTAAAATTCAATTACCCAAAAGGAAACAAGAAAGCCTTATATGAGAATTGTTAAAAGGGAGTCTAGGAGGTCCTAAAATGACATGTACATGTTTATTTATTTATTTTTTTAAGCAGAGCATGTACTGCATGTTGAGATCCTGGAGAACTTACTCCATGACAAAATTCCTCTGTTTTTCATAAAAGCAAGGGGATGATGGAGAATCACTTCCTGATATCCAGATGCTGTCACCCCTGATGAATTCCCTTGGCTGAAGAGTGTTGCTCTGTCAAACAGGGCAGCCAATTGCTCTCTTTTCCCTTTGGTAGCTGATGGAGTATGTGGCACACACCTTTAATCCCAAGACTTAGGAGGTAGAGGCAGGTGGCTCTCTGAGTTTGAGGACATCCAGGGAGTTCTAGGACATCCAGGGCTACACAGAGAGACTCTGTCTTGAAAAATAACAAACAAGCAAGCAAAACAAAAAAAAAAAAAAAAAGCACTACCTCTGAGAGGGCATTCTGCAAGTCCAGCTGGGCTCCCATGATAACTTCACTGAAGCTAGACTTAGCGCTCTCATTCCTCTCAAGAATACTGATGAATACAAGTTTCACGCCCTGACTTTTACAAATCTGTTTCCAGGACAACCCAAAGTATACATTTGTATATATCTTCTCTTTGTGCCTAGAATATTCTTTATTATGATGAATAGTCAACAAATGTTTGTTTAATGTTAGTTTTACACACCACTTTATTATACACATTCTCCTTGTTAATGCTTCAAGTATCTCAAACAAGTATGTGCCATTGATCCATTCATGTCTTCAGACCTTAGTTTTCATATCACCTCTGAATGAAGCCCTTCTCTAGCTGTCCTATCAGGAATAGCAACCTTCTCACTCCGCTGTCCCCAGAAGTACATCCTAGTTTTCTCAGTATTTGTCTATGTAGCTGAAAGAGAAAATAAAGATTGGTTAACTTGTACCATGTATACCGTGTGTTTGTATTTCTGAAGGCTGGGATGTCAAAGAGCCAAGTGCTGTCATGAAGAGGCTTCTATGGTGCATTCTATGGAGGAAAGAATGCAAGAGGAGACTGCGACATGTCCATGATGGAGAAGACACTTAGACACTAAACCACACACGTATCTTGTGCTTGTTTGAACAAATGGCAGAATCATGCCCTGGAATTATGTTTTGTGTCTTCCTTAACTGCAGACTGATGGTTTATCTGCTGTAGAATGCAATCCATCCAAGGATTGAGAGCTTTGTCTCCCTCAGTTTCAGTCCCTTTTACCACTACAGACAGATAGTAATCCCTCAGAATGGAACCCTTGACTACTCACACTTCAGTCTAATGCAGTAGATGAAATATTTGTATAAGCTGATCAGTCAGTTATGTCTCACCTGTTGTCTTAGCATCTTTGTCCCAAGAAATCATTTACTTCTTGAAATGAAGATTATATAAAGTGGCTAACTGCATTTATACAAAGTAAGGGCCATATTGTATGTACAGGATAGTTCTGTATGTATACAATTGACAAATTCTCTGAAGAGCCTCAAAACAAGAGAAAACTCATTATAATATATGAAAAGCTCTTTAGCCAAATTAGCAGCTTTGCCAGAAATGATGAGTATGAGGAATGACAGATCAGAATACACTATGATTTGGGCTTTTAACAAGGGTCATATGACATTGAATTGCAGAGGGGGAGCTTTTCAAAAAGTCAATATGAGGACTCCCACTGTCGAGCTGCAGCTGTTGTGTGGAATGGCAGCAAGATGTTCACCAGAATTCTGAACTCTGTCTAACAAGCCCCACCAAGCCTATGAACTCCCTGCCGTTTGCCTGTTAGCCTCCCGTCTGGCAGAAAGACAGTGGCCGCTGTGCTGACATTCATCACTGTGAGGTCTGGTCCTGTGCTGCCACTCCTTGGCTCATGTGCTCACTCAAAAGTGGCATGTGGAAGCACTAGACAGAAGTTATCTCTCGGGTGGGTAGCAGTTGAGGAGATGAGGCCAAGAGAGCAGGAAAGACAAATTTTCTCCTTCAGTATAATGCCATTCTTGGTTTAAAAAAAAAAAAAAAAAAAACTCTTTCAAGGCTATTTAGAATATAACCCCTGCAAAAAGATTGCATTTCAAATCACCTGTATGATGGGAATATGAGCAAACACTGGGGGTTGGGATTAGTGTTTGCAATATTTGCTGAGAGAGAAGGGAGAGGGCTGGCAACAATCACCTCTAGGATATGGAGATGCCTAACACCCAAATTGCTCCTCGCTTCAGAGCTCACAGGGGAATAACCACACAACTGAAACAGAAGGTAGCAAATGCCAATAGGTCCAGCCTGAAGCTGGGGAGAAGCTGAAGGGGGGAAATACCACACATGCACATGCGCACGCTCACACACACACACACACACACACACACACACACACACTGCAAAACAAAACAAGAACCTCTGTAAGTTATAAGAGAACTATATCAGTGTGGACAACAGAAGGAGCCAACATATATTGTGACAGCATTTTCCTGGCACATGCAGCTCTCCTGGCTAGTGCCCAAACCTCCAGGGTCTTTCCTCCTACTTTCCTGGGCATATGGGAAAATGAAGGATCAGAACTTCAGACCTAACAGCCCAGGTGAAGAGGAAACCTGGGTAATATGGCCACAGGAGTCTTTTCTCTCTTGTTTCCTGTTGGTTGTACTCCCTCACAAATTGAGATCCCATGTTCAGCTTTCTTCTGACCCATTAGACAATGTGCTGCTTCTGTGTTTTGTGAATTTTCTAATCTGATATTCTATATATTTGAAATATTCTTCTCATTCCATTTTTCTCCAATTCCTATTCCTTCATTAGAGGTCATTTTAATATTTCTTCCTCAGAGAGAACCTTCCAGGTGTCCCATAACCCTGCATTAAGCTAGTATAAACCATCACTTTGTTTCTCACATTGGCAAAATTTGTAGAAAATTATATATTTGTAAATATACATTTTCTATATATTAGTAAAAGCATCTGTCATGCAGTATTACAGAAAGACTTATATTAATATGTTATATTCAAATTTAGCTGCATGTTCTGGATCTGTATACTTCTTCACTGCCTCCCTCACCGTCTGCATCCCTTGGGTATTCTTACTGTGGCTTATATTAAAAATCATTTCTCACATTTCAAATTTAAGTTATCTGAGAGATTTCTTTAAGTGTGTTCTGCATTAGACAGCATCCAATTCTCAGCAATGGAACTCCCCATGATAGCTAGAACTACTGATGATTTATTTTAAGTAAATCTGACCTGAGTAAATGTAGATATATGACTCCATGATCAAAACTCCTGTGAAAGTGAGTTCACTGGCCATGGTTGTCTCACTGTACTTGGGGGTGATGTTTGAAAAACAATTAGCACAGCCAGAGTGTGTCGCATACATCTGTAAGCTGAAAAGCCTATTATATGACCAGAGCAGCAAAAGAAGACTCTATACATACTATCAAACCAAAATTGTTTTTCTAATTTTGGTAGTGTTCATTGCTCATCTTTTCTCCTAGATGTGCCCTCAGTAAGACTGTTGGCATTCCTCTGTGCTTGATGGAAACTTAAACATGGTCCCCTGCAGGATCAAGCTACAGCTGTTTCCTTTAATGCAACAGAATCTGGATGCTGAAAATATGGCACAACGTGTTGTTACTGGTTCTGTTCATGAACAAGAATTTATAAACCGTGCAAGGATGATTTAGAGATCCTGGGTCTTGCCAAAGGCTTCACATCTCCAAATAGGCTTTTGCACAATGAAGTGTAAAGTTCATGGGCTGCTATTACAGTGAGCTTCACATAAGCCACCTCCAGGAACAGATTTAACAGCCAACAGAAATTTTAAATGGCCAAGACTCACTGTGCTGCTGTCAACCTCAGTTAAATTTGTTATTTTGTTTTTGAATAGAAAGGCAGATAGTACTCTGAATAAATGCATTTGATGCTCTTCTTTGAAAATTCAATGATAATAGCAATTCCTCTTTGAAACTTTTGTTGGATTACCATGGATACATTAAAAACACACATATTTAGTGTATTTTACATTTTAATGAGTTTGGATGTGTAACCATGATTTCATTAATACAATCAAAGCACTGAGCATCCACATTACTTCTAAAAACTGAATTATTTTTGTTTATGTACAGACACATGATAAGAACTCCTACTATATCATTTATCCTCCTCACCCATCCATTCATTCATTCATTCATTCATTCATTCATTCAATGTGCCAGGGATAGCCTTAAATTTCTGAAGCCTCTGCCTCCAGCTCAGTACAGAGATTAGAGGTACTACGATGTTACTTTTATACAGTGCTAGAAATCTAAAACAAGGCTTCATGCATGCTGGCAGGTGTTGCAGCAAATGACCTTTATGTATTATTAATTACAAACTTAATAGTGTTCTTATAGGTTTAAAAAAAGGCAGAGAACTTGTCTTAGGTAATACCACTATTTGAAGAGAGGGGAACTTGTCATATACGAAAATAATACACTAATTGTCTCCAAGAATATTCCAAATTTTTTCTTATCCATGTGCACAAATGAGTGGTTTCATATATTAATGTCCTAGCATAATAATCTTTCATATATCTGCAATGACTGTTGGACCTCCATTAATTTTGGAAATTCTCCAGAGTCACATATTCCTCACCTTCTATTAGATTATTCTGTCTGAACCACCCATTAACACTGCTCTGTAAGCAACCAGACTCTAATCCCCAGATTAATTCAGTTGGAATCAATACCAAGGGCACAGGGGACACTAGTTTGGTCTCTGGAGAGTTGCAGCCTCTCCTCTCTGATTTACTCATAACAGTTATTCATAAGCACTGTGCTTCTTTCTCATATTTTATAATCAGCAAAATTAATACTTGTTCTATTAACTTTTGTGTCTTTTTGAGAAAATGAAATGAATTAATAAGTGTGAAAGTGTATTACAGAAGCTGAAACTTCTAGACAGCTATATAAGCCTTATAATTCTCTCAGAACATGATGCCAACTTGTATTATGAAACATCTATTTAAAGAGAGAAAGAAAAATACAAGTTTACAGTGCCTGACACAAGAAAAGGGCAGAACTTAAAATAAAAAGACATTCATTCCTCTCGAAAAGATAAACCTATTTGGAAATAACATTGCATGTGATTTGTTTTCAGATCTGAAACAATCACACATAACATTGCCTCTGGCCATAATTAGTATCAGAAACATAAGTCATTTATCAAATGCATACTGGCTAAGTGATCAGGAGTATTTCAGAACTCCTGAAACTTTCCACTCAATGAACAAAAATAAAAGGCCAGGCCTTCAAACCAGAAGACACAGTTAAACTCAATTTCAATTGGATTTATGTGTGGAGTTTCAACTAAGGACTCAGTATTTATTACTATTTCTTAAATATTAATGAAGTCATGTATCTGAAGAGAATGTGCACCGTCTCAGAGGTGCCTTGGAGTAGGCTAAAATAAAGAAGGGAAAACAGACTTTTTCATGGACCAGAGACCTCAGTTCAAGCCTCCAGCTGACCCAACCCTTGTTTATGTCTGTGCACTGATTTATCTTCCAAGTTCAATGAAGTTTGAAGCTAGTAAACACAGTTTGATCAAACTAAGGCGAGTTAAACAAATTCCAGGTTTTCTATTAATAATATTGTTTAGCAATTCATGTTACAATGATTTGATGAGGCTGAGACAGCATAGTCTTATTTTATGTTTGTACCTTAACATTGAACACAAGGTCTTGAAGAAAAAGAGCATCAGACTTACAGACTAAGACACAAAGAAATAAAATGTATGCTGGAATAATGGATTTAAATTGACAATGTTCTTAGAAAAAGTAAAAAAGTTCAAAAATTAAATGTTGATAAATTAAAAATTACTATTTAAATTTAATTTAATTTTAAAGAAAGAAATATCACTCAGAAAATCATCAAAAGAGATTAAGAATTAAACTAGGAAAATATATATTGTTGTAGGAAAGGAGCTCTAGAATGTGGTTAGAAGCAACGGCAGAGTAGCTTTTGTGATCCCTTTAAAAGAGTTCATTCAATTAAATATAATAAATATTTATGGAAATGTTGCTAACACACTGCTAACTACTTTCTCTCTCTCTCTTTCTCTCTCTCTCTCTCTCTCTCTCTCTCTCTCTCTCTCTCTCTCTCTGTGTGTGTGTGTGTGTGTGTGTGTGTGTGTGTGTGTTGTACATGTACATACACATGCACATATTCATGCAGATGGTGGCATGCAGCTTGCATCTGTAATCCCAGCACTCCAGAAATGGAACCAGAAAGATCAAGGTCACCATCACCATATAACACATTTTCAGGTCAGCTTGGGATACAAAAGATCCTCTCCTCAAAACTCACAAAACAACAGGTAGCAATCCATTTATTTGTTCAGCAAATAGTAATTGAATACCTATTATATATCATTCACGCATTGGGTTCACTCTTGAGTGTATAAAAATGAAAGGCAGGGTATTTCTTAAGGGGCTAATCACAAAGCCAAAGGCTTAAAGTAGGCAAATTAATACAAAACACCATATCTGTATAATCCTTTTAAAATTATGGTGAATTTTACATAATATTATACTGACTGACAAATTCACATGGATTACAAATTGAAACATTTCAGCATAGCCTTATATCCTAATCTACATTATGAAGTGTTAATTTAAATATGGGGAACTTGTCTCCGTTTAAAAATAATTGTATGGAAAAGGGCTGTGGAAGAAATGACTTCTGCATATTTCAGTTTTTAACAAAGTAGAACTAATATTAAGATGTCTTATTTCTTTTTAAAATTATGATAAAAAAGTTAGTAGTAGGTACTTTTCATGAGTTAAAAATAATGAACCATTATATAAAAGCCACCAGAATATGAAAAGAAGCTGATGGAAAAGCAAAAGTTTAGAAGAAAGAGTGGATCATCTGTAAAATGTTGTATGGTCTCATTTTAAGAAATTTAGCCATATTATCTGAAACCATGCCTTCCTGAGAAAAAAATGTAACCTAACCTCAAGAATCTGTTCACTGCTCTCTGCATCAAACCTTGGACTGAATGACTCCCTAGGAAGGATGGAGACTTCAGCTCCTGGAGTCATGCCTATGTTCTTGCCATGACAATTTTACCACTCCCTTTCATTTGTTTAAACAAAAATGCTCATGGAGTTACAGCTTAGTTTCAAATAACACTTGAACCAGGTAGTCATGGTTGTCTGCTAAAGTAAATACCTCAATAAAGAGAAGATAGGTTATAAATGACTTACCGCTCAATGTCAAACACAGTATAAAAAACCTAACAGGTCACATTTCTTTATGTATCTCATCCATAAAACACACCTGGTTCTAAAAATTCTCTCCATATAGTTGACTTCTGAGGGAAAGGCACATACAGGTTTTGTATCAGTTTCTCAGAGACGATTACAGCCTTTAATTCATCCCAATTTCTTTTCATTTCATTTTCCACCAATTTACACTATGAACAGTAATGTGAGTAATTGTTTCCTCTAAACTTTTTCTAAAGGTTTTCAGAGCAGGTACCAGTTTTTCTCTCCCTTAAATTTATCACTTTGCCTTTCTGTTGTGTGGAGTCTTGTTTTGTTTGTTTGTTTAGTAAATCTCCAAACTGTAGAGTTTATTTTTTGGTAGAGGTTGGGTTTTGACATTTATTCTAATAGATAGATAAGAATATTGATAGCCACTCCTGGCTTCAATACTCATTTCTCGGTCTGTGCCTGACTGGTGGTCAGGGTTTAGGCCAGAGTATCCAGGTTTGGGGCCCTTTTCCCAAAGAATTGCCTCTTAGATTTGCAAAAGAAACAAGGTGATTTTATCTGAAGCTGAGCAATATTACAGATTAAGATGGCACACTTAAGATCAAGACTGACAGTGGCCACATGATTAAAAACACTAAAGTGTCAGGAGTGTTATCTGAGGATTCCTTTTATGGTGTTCAAGAGAGAGAGGGGGGGAGCTGCATACCGAGGGACATAAGTTTGGGAGGTTCTCTGTTTTGGTAGATAGATAGATAGATAGATAGATAGATAGATAGATAGATAGATAGATAGATAAAGTTCATATAATCATTTCTCTACTACTCATGTCTATTCACATAATGCATCTGATTTTAATCATATTTATGTCCAATTTTGAGTAGGTATAAGATGGCAAATAGAGGTTTCTCCCTTATGGTTACTAGAGGACTCTGTTTTGCCTCACTGCACATACCCACCAACCTAGTTCTGGTTGACTTAGTCCTTCCATTCTTCACACCTAGATGCATTGAGAATATAATTGTACAGAAACAGCATAAATTTGATTATTACCATGTATGGGGAAATCTATTGTTGTTCCGAGATGGAAGTATTTGTATCCTGATGCAAGCAGGAACTCAAAGTATTCAGAGGTCACTTAGATGCACTGTTTGAAGAGGGGTGTGGACATACACATGCTGGTGAAGGAATTAGACTCCATAATTCCCAAGAGGAAATTGTTCAAACTCCAAACCAAATGGGGAGCCCAGGGAACTACTTCCTTGTTTGCATGCCTCAGGTTTATGTTTTAAATGGTGTTGCGATGTTGGCACTTGACAATACCAACAGAACTGAAACTCACCAAATCTCAAACTCAGCAGGTTCACTTTGAGTTTCTTATCTGCTCATCCAAACCTATGCTGTTTTCCTATTGTGATGGTTAATCTGGTATTCAAAGTTGTCTTGGGAATATGTCTTGAGCATGCCTATTAAAGGGGTTCTAGATCAGATTAATGGCTTCAAATAGCCACCCTGTAGCACCATACTATTCCATAGGCTGGGATGCTGGACTAAATCAGAAGGAGAATGATAGCTGAACACTAACATTAATCTGCCACTGCCTTTTGACTGCAGATAGAGTGTGACCGGCTGATTCAAACACCTGTTTCCTGTGCTTTCATGGTATGAGGCACCATGCCACAGAACTATGAGCCAGAATCAATCTTCGCTCCTTAAGTTGCCTTTCTCAGGGTGTTTGCCACAGTAGTGAGACAAGGAAGGAAGATATATTCACTGCTCTGCCTATGCCCAAGTAAACACCCAAATTACCTAAATTCTACATCGTAGGCCTTCTTTGATTTCTATTTTCCATGTCACATAATAATCAGATTCTAGACCTAGTGTGGTAGTATTGTGTTCCCCAAAATATTGTGCACCCTAATAAACTTATCTGGGGTCAGAGAATAGAAAAGCCACAATATTAAGCATAGAGGTTAGGTGCTGGCACTCACACCTTTAATCCTAGCATTCCAGAGACAGAATCCCTCTGGATCTCTGGAGTTCAAGGCCACATTAGATACAGCCAGGCATGGTGACACACACCTTTAATCCCAGGGAGTGACAGCAGAAAGAGAAAGATATATAAGGCATGAAGACCAGAAACTAGCAGCATTTGGCTGGTTCAGCATTTAGGCTTTTGAGCAGCAGTTCAGCTGAGAGCCTTTGTGATGAGGACACAGAAGTTTCCAGTTTGAGGAAATAGAATCAGCTGAGGAATCAGGTGAGGAAGCTGTGGCTTGTTCTGTCTCTCTGATCTTCCAGCATTCACCCCAATAACTGACCCCTGGCTTTTTATTAATAAGACCTGTTAAGATTTATGCTACAACCTAGTGACTATTTTTTTTTATTTTTATTTCAACAAAAAGAAAAACAACAGTAACTTGAGATGGACACAGCTTCCAACCTAAGTTCTTTGAGAAAATGACCCTGTGATGTTTTCAAGTAACAGTGTTCTCATTACCCAGAGCTTTCAAGAACCAGAAAACATAGGTTCAGAGGGTCTGTGCCATGCCTCATATTCCAATTTTTATTTGAATCACCATCACTTAGCTAAATTTATACACATTTAAAATAGGAATTTGGGGCATAGCTTTTCTTTTTTCCTTCAGATATTTATTTGTTTATGATCCTTTTAGACTCTCATTGAGCAAAGCTTGTTTCTGGGAGGCTAGTACTGGACAGTAAACCTTTTTGGTCATTTTTGTATTTAGTAGAGAAATATTAGCTAGAAGCCATAGTTACAGATAAGAGAGGTTTCTGTGTGGGAACACAGGCAGCACACAAACATCAACTCTAAATTAACCCAGCTAGGTTCCAGAAGAGTGTGCTACAGATGGCAGGAACATAAGGTTTATAAAAACACAAAATGCAGAATTTCTAACAAACATACTTGCTTCCAACTTCTTTTTACATAAATAAGTTTTGTACAGTTTAATGTTTCCCCACCAAAGTTTCTTTCAGCAAACAAACAGTGTTTTTTCTTCCTTGGGCATCTCTCAGACATTGAATTAATATGTGAAATGTGTACTAGAGAATCACCAAAATTCTGTGTTATTTTTTTCTGCTTGACTTTGATGTGTAACATTTTTTCTTAAGGTTTTTGTTTTCTCAGAGAAGTTCTTATTAGCCCTTTATTTGTTCTACTTTTTCTCTTAACAGCTCATTCACTGGAAATGTAGCTCAGTAGTAGGACACCTGTCTTTCTGTAGTTGGTAACTCCTGAGTATTACACCAGATTCTGTTTTTATTCTACATGTAGCAAGTGGCCTTGAGTCACTCTGCTGTTCTGATGTTTTTGAGAAGTTCTACCTCACCAAGTATTGACTTGTTGCAGTGTTTCCCACCAGGTGCAAATTGTGCTTCTGTGGCACATTGATCTCCAGGAGAGGTTGGTTTAAGCAGCTGTTCTCCAGGGACCCTGGACACATGATCCTTTTTGTTCAAGGGTAGCTAATGCTTGGTAGAGCTTCATGGAGCTGCACAAGTCAATAATTGGCTCTAGAGACTTGCAGTAACCAGATGCTGTGTGAACACAGCCACGGAAAGTGTGCCGTGGAAGATAAACCACCAAGTTGTAAGTGGGTGACAATCTATGACAAATGATTAAGGACCTTTTGTATGAACCATGTCTACCTGATCTGTTCTTAATCACACCATTGTCATAGCACATACAAACACTAAGCTGCATCTCTTAAGACCTTTATGTGTTTTAAGTCCTGTAATAAATAGTGATACAATCCCTTGAAGGGGACCTTCCAAAGCCACAAGCTTCCAAAAGCAGGTTCCACTGTGCTTGAGTGATGTCAGACATGATATAAAACCAAGCTCTCTCCCCAGAACTACACTGGAAACATGACAGGACAAGTTAGGATGGTTTTGGAGACCTTGCCACTTATAATATCACACACAGTATTTCGAAAACAGTACAATATGTCTTGATAAATTTTCTGAACTAGATCATCCCAAGTCAAACGAATGTTATATTAAAATGTTCAAATAGAGATGTAGCTCAGTCTTTTTAGCATGAGGAACTGAGTTTAATCTCCAGGAACCAGCTATAAAAGCCAGACATGGGGTTGGGGATTTAGTTCAGTGGTAGAGCACTTGCCTAGCAAGTACAAGGCCCTGGGTGCAATCCTCAGCTCAAAAAAAAAAAAAAAAAAAAAAAAAAAAAAGCCAGACATGATACTTGTGTTTATAATCGCAGAGCTGAACAACAGAGATAGGCAGATGGATGCCAGTGATTCACTGACCAGCAAGCCTAGCCTACTTGGTGCATTTCAGGGCTGAGAGGCCCTGCTTCAAAAATAGAAGCAGATGGCACTTGAAGAATCACACCCAAGGTCATCTTCAAGGCTGTGCTATGTGTTTGTAAGAATTCAAATGAAATTTGTTAATGTTTGCCTTGACTCAACATTTTACGATCATTCTGAGTTTACTAAAGGCAGTTTGACCCCTAAGTTACTGAGTACCAGCTTAGGAGTCTTTTGGTCTAAGCAGTTAGATAGTTCCAATATGCCTTTGCATTTATGTGATGAAGAAAAAAGCCCAAACTATTTATGCTATTATATTTATATGAAGAATGCTTTATTATTTGGAATTATTTTCTTACATACCAATTAGTACACCAAAAAATTAATGTGAGATACTTACAGAGAAATGCATAACCAATCTTTGAAATGATGCCTTTAATATAAACACATTTAATACAAAAACATTTTAACGTATCCAGAGCCTTAGAATGATAACTATTTTATCTCTTTTATTAAGAACCACAAGGATTACTAACAATTGTAGTGTTATTTGTAACAGCTTCTATTTTGCATCTAAATCTCATAAACTTTGAATTATTAGAATTGACCATTAATTTGCACCACATCAATTGAATTTCTAGTAGCTTGGCAATAGAATTAAACTACCCCTAGGCAGGATTTATAAACAGACAATTATGTACCCTTCATGCACATAATTGATGTCTTATATATGATAACAAAATATTGTATTATTGACTTAGTACTAACATACCTCATTCTCAGTGAATGCTCTGATAAGTGTAAGTCTACATTATCCCCATCCTCCTGATTGTTTATAATCTCTGACAGAACTGGGCACTATCAGTATAAAATAATTTCTCAGCATAGATGTGAAAATATACAGAATTTGGAAATGTAAAATGAACAGACTCCGTTTTCCACTATGGGAAGAATGAGTATGTGTGAGTGTCAGCACCTTCTTAACAACATTGTGCAACATGACCTCCCTTGCTCCAATGCTTCATTTCTTTCCAAATCGGGAGAATTTTTATTTGAACACCATTGAGATTTGTAAATTTGGAGAATCCCATGGAAGAAACACATTTCATATTGTTGTTGAAGAAACATTGTTTGAGGTTAGGTACCATTCCTGTGTATATTGATCCTACATTTTATAAAGAATGAAAATGTTTGAGTAATGGCATCAGTGGTAGAAGTGAGATATGTATAGAACATAAATAAGCTGAAATTGTCAAGATGCCCACAAATTGTATTTTAAATGGAATGGTCAGAAACTACATCTCTGAGTGGGCAATATTTGAACTCAAAGTGAGCCAGGGAAAAATCTGGGGAAAGCGGGACCTAATGATGGATTTGTCAAATGCCTGGATTCTGTAGAGTTGTCATAAGACTAGTGAGCACAAGAAATAAAAAATCTTTGAGTATCTTTTGGTAATCTTCAGGAAATATTTGGGTAAAAACCTATTGGAAAACTCAAAGTGCTTTAAGACATATGGTTTGTCTGAATGAAAAATCAGACCCCAAGGTCTCCAGGACAGTGTCACAGAGCGCTGGGACAATCTTGCTAATGTAACTGATGAGTCAAGAAACAAGAAACTTGCTTAGCAACTTCTCAGGTTTGTGGAAGAGATATGATATGAAATGATTAGTTCATGATTGACAGTGTTCACTGAAGTATAGTATGAATAAAGAAGATGAATTTAAACATATATCATGAAATTTTGCATTTGAATAATGTCTAAATGAGCATGAGTGGGCCTAGAGAGGCAGCATTTCAGTGATGAGCTCCTGGGTTGTTGGTTGATTACAGATTCCGTAGAAAGTCATTGTGTGGCATAGCTACAGAGGAAAGTGAAGCAGGCTCAGCACAGCCACCATGGTGTCTCTTTCACACCCCCTAGCAAAATTATCGCTGATTTTGCTTTCCTTGTACTTAACAGTATTTGGAGGTATATGTTAGCATCTTGTTAATGCACATTAGCTTCTCTTCTACTGTGATAAAACACCACAACCAAGGCAAATAATAGAAGGAAACATCTAATTGTGGTTTATAGATTCAGAGGGAGAGGAGTCCATCACAATCATGATCATGGCAGGGAGCATCACAGCAGTTGGGTAGGCATGACCCTGAACCAGTAGCTGAGCGCTCACATACTGATCCACATACAGGGATCAGAAAGTGGACTGAGTGTGGTAGGAAGTATTTGAAATGTTAAGCTTACTCCCAGTGATATACCTCCTCCAACAAGTCCACACCTCCTAACCCTTCCCAAACAGCCACCAAACAGGGGCCACGTATTCAAATGACAGATTGATGAGAGACATCTCATTCAAACCACTTGTGAAAGTTCAAAGTTGTACTTCCCTTCTCATAACTGAGAAGAATGTATGAAAACCTTCATTAAATAACAGGGATACTTACATCAGAAAAAGTGAAGACTGACAGAAACCAAAATGAGTCTTGACAGGTTTACTCATGCACTCAGCAAACATGACGTCTACTTCTCCAGTGACTGAGGGTGTACAAAGGTCTAGGGACCAAACACAAGCCAGACTAAAGGTACAAATTAATAAAGGACAATGAGACAAGAACAAGTAATTACAATACAGTGCAATGTGCATTCTAGGCACTAGGAATGGGATTGCTAAGCTGAATTTGATAAGGATATGGGCTTCTAAAGGGTCTAGAAGAAAGAACAGAAGATTCACTATGTAAAATGGAGTATATTTAAACAACTAAATATAAAAATAAGACAAAGAAAGATGGATGCTAAGTAGCTCTTATAACCAGTCCACACAGAAAATATGAAAGAGGAAAAATAGAGAAAGTGAAGCAAAGACTACATTATTTAATTAAGATAATTTGGTTAGGATGTAAAAAAAGGTTTAGAATCCTAAAGGCATTTATTAGGGAGAATAAATGGTTAAGAATAACCAATACAACTCTGAAAATAAGGGAAATGGGGGAATCTAATGAAATTAGAAAAGGATAAGGTAGTTTGTATAGAATAATTGCATTAACAGAATAAACATTTTTAGATACATTCAAGCACATATAAGCAGTTGGTGTATGAAAAAAAACTGAAAATTTCACAAGTATGGGGAAAGATGGGCTATCCTACAAATAAACCAAAGTGCTTGAGGTAATTGTGGAAATGGTTGGAAAGATTTAGACTATAACTCATAGTTACATATTTAAATTAATTTTAAATGAAACAGTTTCATAAATACAGGCACAAATTCTCAAAACAACTGAATTATGCAGAAATATGTATTTCAAAATGATGAGGGTTTTTAGCCTAAACCTAGAAGTATGATAGGAAAGACTAGAAAAGGAAAATATTTCTTATTTTTATTTCCTCAATTAAAAAAAAAATAGCAGGGCGGGGATCTTACTCACTTAGTAGACTTCTTTGTGGTATCTAGCACAACATAAACCAGTAGTGGCGATCCATGTCAGTAAGAACTCAAACACTCAGAAAATGAGGGAGGATGACCAAGGTTACCTTTGGCTAAATGGGGAGTTCAAATCCAGCTTGAGATACATAAATGAGTTTCTGCTTAAAAAAAAAAAAAAAAAAAAAAAAAAAAAAAAAAAAAAAAAGTTGAAGGGAAAAAAGAAGAAATGAAAGGAAACCAAGAGCTGTCTACCCTCATGTATTTTCCATTTGACCCATCTGTACTCAAGCTGCCCTCACAGAACTTCTCATTTGGGTGATGGCATTCCCACCCTCTTAGTTCTCAAGCTGAAACATTATAATTCCTTGTTGACTCTTCCATCATATCCACAGCCAATCTTCCAGGAAGTACTGTCTCATTTACAAATGAGAACAGACTCAAACTATGCTCATTGTTCTCATTTTTTTTTTCTCCAATCTGACCCCACATAAAGACCAACACTCAGATCCCCATAATTGCTTCCTTAATTCTTTCCTAGACACATCCTTGGTGCTTGAAGGTCCATTCTCTAACAGTGGGAAAAAATGTTTAAGATGTTGCCTATGTATTGAGCTCACAGTATATCTTAAAATTGTTCTGAGGCTTGACACCATAGCAGTAAAGGAAACTATATGCTTTTATGGGACTGACCCTCAAATGGGTGCAGGAAGATAAGACTAAAATACTGAAGTGTTATGTAAGACGGTGTAAACTGTGTACAAATACAAAGCAGGCACTGGATATGGGATCTGTATGGGAAGCCATCTTTGAGCTGTATGCTTTATGTGTTGCATCAAAGCTTGGCAGGGGAATGGAAATCCCAAAGAAGTCTTTCTTTCTGATTTTTCTTCCAACATGATATATTTTTCAGAACACCTGTTCTTGGTGATAACATTTTTAAAAATTCTCCAAAAAGGCACAAATCTTGGACCTTACCAATATTTTGATTTAAAATGACCAGTGGTTCATATATTGAAAACAGAATGCAAAGAAAGAAGCAGGAATACAAGTTATGAAATAATTTTAAAATTCCACATGAAAAGTTACAGTGATTTGTATAGGACTGTGGTAGTAGATGTTGGGATAAGAGATAGGGTCTAGGTTTATTCCAATGCCGGAAGAAACAAACAAGCAAAACAAAAATCAAATAATAAAATCACAATTTGTTGGGCAGTGAATGGAACTTTCAGTTCTCACTTCTAAATGAACCATATTCCATTTGAGATGTCTAGTCTCATGAACTTCCATCTATTCTTTCTGATACTAACAAAATTTCAAAAGCATTATGTTTCTTTCTTATCCAACTATATATCTAATTAAAGTTATATGAAATGAGGGAACCTCAATTACGAAAATTCCTCCATAAGATACAGCTGTATGGCATTTTCTTTATTAGTGATGGATGGAGTAGGGCCCAGCCAATTGTGGGTGGTTCCATCCTTAGGCTGGTGTTCCTAGATTCTATAAGAAAGCAAGCCAAGCAAACCTTGAAAAGCAAACCACTAAGCAGCACCCCTCCATGGCATCTACGTCAGCTCTTTCCTCCAGGTTCCTACCCTGTTTGAGTTCCTGTCTTGACTTCTTTAGGTGATGAATAGTAGTATGGAAGTGTAAGCCAAATAAACTCTTTCTTCCTCAACTTGCTCTTTTGTCATGGTGCTTTGTTACAGTAATAGAAATGCTAGGATATCCTTCTTCTTAGCATCTCACCAAAACCCTTTGACCTTTGGCTTAATGGTGAATTGAAAGAACAAATCCTAGGTCTGAATGGTATTATGGGTCCATTTTGTTACCATAAAACTGTAATGACAAACAGCTCTGGGGCTGTGTCTGTGTGATGCTCTCCTTTCCACCCTCTCCATTATGTCAGAATCACCTGTACAAGGCCTTTAATCTTGATAATGAAATGATTATAACAGCCTCAGGTTTTGAAGCTCAAACCATCCAGAAAGAAACATGCAGTGGTGCCCAGTTCCTTGAGAAAGTCTTGCATGCACCCCAGTACCAAGGAAAGGCAAACATTGTTTAGAATAATACCACTCTAACTAGACAGTGCCTGTGCACATGAGACTGTTAGCGGTGATAGGGTCTGTCCCTCTCAAAGTCCATAGTTCCTGGCAGTATAGGAAATGTCATCTACACCTCAGGCAGACCTCAGCCTAAGAAAAGATGACACAGGCTGTGGTCAGCTAAGACAGTAGCAAACTCTCTGGCTCAGGTAATTCATCAAGGTAGTGTGCATAGTCATGCCTGGGTGGAATTTATAGTCTGCAAAGATTTTCTTATATGGGACGAGTTATAAAACAGTCCAAAGGAAAGGAATGATATTGGGTCATTTTCACATTTTATGGGCCAGTGTCTAGCAGGGTTTTTTTTGTCCAGCCTTCTTGATGCAGTCCTATTTTTATAGTTTGTTGGAGAAAATGTACTGAAAAATGGTGGATCTGTGGCCGTGTTTTCTTTTCTTTTACCGGAAAAGCCCTCAGGGGCTGCGTGTTTGTCTGAGCAAGCTGTCAGCCAATTACAGTTTACTGCTGAGGAAGAAGCTGAGAAAGTTAATCATGCTCCTTCAAGGCATAGTTAGAACGGAAATATGAATCTTAAGTAGTATATGTTATTTCATCAACTGAGAACCAAGAGAGACTAGTTAGTCAGGAAGAGGCGAGGACACTTTTAATGGGCTCATTTAAAGAGGAAACCCACAGCACACCCAGAAGAAGTCATTTCTTCCCTTTGGCCTGGGATGGAGAAAAAGAGAATGCATTCATGAGTTGATACTGACATGTAAAACACCCTTCTTCCGTATGGATCTACTGATAAAAACGGCTATAATTTAAAAAGCACTGCACCAGAAACCAGGAGCCCTCTCTCCACATCCAATTCTAGGGACAATTTCCTTCCCTTCTCTGGTCTTCTGAACCTTTCTGTGTAGCAGAGGTAATAATAGCTACAATAGATTCCTTAAAGTTGTGATGATATATCTGTCGAGAAAGAAGATCTTCTTCGGGAGTATAATAATGCGTCTAGCTTGTTCTACTTAATGTCTTTCACTTGTGGGTCCTAGTCTTTAGGATGATAGCGCCATCACTAATCTCTGGGCCATATCATGTTGTATGTGCCAACCTGTGGACCCCACTGTATCAGCATTAGCCAAGGAAGTCCCCTGAGAGGATATACTTTGAGTCTTCCTTCCCCAAACCTTCTGATTTGGTTTGTCCATGATAGGAATGAATAGATTAAAGAAAAAAAGAAAAAAAAAACTCCCTAGACTATCTTGATACTCAGGTTTAGTAACTGTTGATTTCATCCAACTATACTATTTTCAAGTAAGAAACTTGGCCCCAAGTTGAAGAAATGAGTAAAGTATAATGATTTAACCAATCATCTAGGTGTACTAATCAATAACAATATCGAGAAATTATAGAAATCTTATAGGGGAGCTAAAACAATGCTGACACCTTTAACTGGGAAAGTAAGTGGTATTAAAACTCTTCTCTGTGATATAGCAATCTAACAGAAGGGGTTAATAATTGCCTGGCATACTTAAGACTGGGGAAATAAGAAATACTGAGTGGTATTAGTAGGTACATAGGACCACTGTGTAAGCTTTCTATTAAAATCTCAGTCTTTATCACAGAACAGGCCTTCTACAGACCTGTCTCTTTTTCAGTTACCCTTGAAGAGAGTTCAGGCACTCCTCTAAACAAATGAGTACCCAAGGATTGAAATTTTTCTCTATTTTTCTTTCACTGAAAATAGATTTTTTTTTCATATAATACATTCTGACTAGAGTTTTCCTAACCCAACTCCTCCTAGGTCTAACTCCCCATCTCCCTTCCCATCTGAATCCATACCCTTTCTGTCTCTCCCTAGAAAACAAACAGAATAATAATAAAATAAGATAAAATAAAGCCAAACAAACTAGAATAGAACAGAAGAGAGAGAGAGAGAGAGAGAGAGAGAGAGAGAGAGAGAGAGAGAGAGAGAGAACAAGGAAAAACCACCACAGGAAACACATATAGATGCAGAGACATACATTTGTATATATGGAAATCCCATATCAGAAGCCATAATACATATGCAAAGGACCTGTAAGGTTTAAAAAATGTACTGACAAAACATCATGAGACAAAGAACCTCCAAAGATGTCATTGAGTTCATTTTGTGTTGGCCATCTACTGCTGAGCATGCAGCTAGCCCTTAAGAGCGGTTTGTATCCCCAGTGATACCCCATCCAAAAGAACTAATTTCTCATTTGCAAGTAGTCATCAACTGGAGCTAGTGTCTAGGTTAAGGATAGGGGCATGTGTCTACTTCCCCTCTCAGCACTGGGACTCCATATGGTGCAGATCTGTGCAGGTCCTGTACATGCTGCCACAGTCTCTGTGAGTTCATAAGTCAATCAATTCTGCTGTGTTCAGAAGGCCTTTGTCCATTGGTGTCCTCCATTCCCTCTGGCTCTTACAATCTTTTTGGCTCCCCTTCCAAAGAGTTCCCAGAGTCAGTCCTGAGGAGAGAGATTTAATAGAGATATCCCATTTAAGACTGAGTATTCCAAGGTCTTTCACTCTTTGTACATTATTCATCTGAGGGTCTCTATATTTGTTCTATCTGCACAGGAGGCAGATTCTTTGATAATGGCTGAACAAGGCATACCATGATGATGGCATGAACTGATCTATGAATATATCTGAAGTTTTTTAGGAGTCATTTGTGGCTATGTTTCTTTAGAAGAACAGTGGTATTTGGTTTACTCCTTGGTCCCTGGCCTATCTGATCTCAGGTTCTTTACCTCTGGGTTCCATCTCATGGCATGGGCCTGAAATCCAATCAGATACTGGTTGGATACTCCTATAAACTTTATGTCATCATTGCATTAGCTCACCTTCCAGGCAAATCATCTTCATATATCAAAGAGTTTGTAGCTGGGTTGTTATTTACTATTCTCCTTTGGAAGTATACAGAGTACCTTCCTGTACCATGAATACTAGTCTGTAGGGGTAAAGACACCAGCTGACTTCTTCGTGTTCAATGAGTTGTGTAGCTGCTGTCTTCAGCAACAGGCCCTTACCATCCGTTTATGGAGAGCAACCAATAGCCTTGGCAATAGTCTGGGTTTTTTGGGGGGTCTCTATGTGGCTTCTTTGACCAACAACTTGATTGGAAGGGGCTGCCACACATGCTCTTCTGTTCCAGCTTTTTAGAAGCATGTTTTCTAATATGACTAAACATATTCTGACAGCACCTATGCATTATCTTCAAGTACAGCTTCATTTGAGCACTTTACACCTTCCCATGGCTATTCTTGGTTAAAAGACCTGAGCAAAGTTACTTTCAATTAATAAACCATTGAGATTTTATAGTAATAAACCCTGATGTCTTTTTATTTGATTTTAGTAAAGCTGACCCTATGCTTTAATCTACATAGAATTGTAAGTACTGCATGAGAACCATGGACCAACAGATGCTGAGCTTAGAACTACATGAGCCCAGAAAGGTACAAATGGGAGCTAGAAGAATATAGCCAGAAACTAGGAGAAGCAATAATTGTCATAATCTGGCAAAAACACTTATGGCTTTTATCTTTAGAATTATGATGGCATGTTCATATGTGAAGTTACATGTTGATAATTACACAGTGATTATACTCACTCACAAACATCATGTAGGTTTTATGATGAAAGTTGAGCCCATGAAAAGTAACACAATCCCTGTCTTTAAAATTATATGCAAACATTTTCCACTCTAAGTAATTTAATGCTCAAGATATAGACTTATAAACCACAAATAAAAGGATAATTTTATTGGAAAAATTAGAAATAAAAATTTTAACTGGTTCACAGAAACTGTAAGTGCTTGTATAAAAACAGGTACTTATATTGAAACACATACCGAAAAAGCTAAATTATGGTTTTCTCCCCGGTAGGTGCCATGTATCTCAGAAAGCTGATCTCTGGGCTGTACCTGAGATCTTCTTTCTTACAACAAATAATGAGAGATAAGATATTGAAGAATGGGTAGAAAATGAGGCCAGCCAGTTTTTTTGCTCCTTTCCCTTTTGGGGTGACCTTGAGTAGGTTGTGACCTTTCATTGAAGGCCATACGGCATAAGAGGGGGTCTACTCTTAAGAGTCCTGCACTACTCTCCTTTGGTTGTTCAGGCTAAGGAATGCAAATAATTCAAGAGGGCACCAGCCTTGATTCAGTACAATTCCTAAACTTCCTTCGCCACTTTAAAATCAACGCCCTTTAAAGCCTTTTCCAACCAGCCCGAGCCCATTTGAGCTTGTGCTTTCTGCACTTCATCGGAAACCTACACTGCTAAGTTGGCCATTTGGTGACTTTGAACAAGAAATTAATTTCTTCACTAATTAATTTCCTCACCTCTAAAGGAATGAAGTAGCACCTGTCTATTCTACTTCATAAACCATTCAGAAGTTTTGATGAATGGATGTTAATTTTTATTTCTTATCCAAACCTTTGTACTTTTAGAAGGTGAGAAAATATTGTAATAATTTTGTGAAAACATTGTCTTGCCCCTATTTCAGATAAGATATTGTCTTGTAGAATAGGCTTCTCACACTGTGCCTGTGGTGGTCAAAAGTAAAGTAGCATTCTAACATTAGTACTATTGATTATTCTAAGACCAGTGCAACTATGCACTGTGTGTTCACTGTGTGCAGGGGGAGGGGGGATCATGCATAGAGAAGCCAGGTCTGAACAGCCCAGCATCAGAGATTTGTGAAATTCTGAGACCCTTTCTTTTACAAATAACAGACAAAGCTCATCCTTTATGGCATCTTAGGAAGACCCAAACAAGATAAGGAAAGCCCATTTCTTCAAGTCAACAATGTAGATGATAAGCCCTGTCTGGAAACCTGATAGCTAGAAGTTGATCTGAAGTACTAATGAAACTATGTGTCGACATCCAGCAAGTACTTGGATCTTTCTGTAACCTTGTGTCCTGTGCTTTACAACAGAATATTCATTTACTATGGAAACTGTAACTCAAAATGAAAAGAAAGTTAACCACAGGCTGTTTTCCTCACCAGTTAATCTACTTGCTCTTTATTTTTGCACCAAAGTAATTCTGTAGGAGGAAGAAGTCTTCATGCCCATTCTTTAAAATTGAGAGAGCATTTATGACTTCAGCTTCAAGACACTTGTTTTTGATGGACAGTATTCTCACCTTCAAACAGTAAAGGGATGCGTAAAATAAAGCAGATGATTGAACTCCTATATTCTATACTCCACATACTCTTGTGTCTTTCTTAAGTATTGTGCACAGTCACAAAAGTTGAAGTCTACATAGAACATTCCTTCCTGGTGGCACACGGGCTATGGAGTCTATGACAGACCTCCTTCAGAAGGTTCCAGATTAACAAAAACACAAATTAAATAGATCAATAAATAAAAACAACCTTGAGAGTTAAACAGCAATACCTAAGGTCTATCCACATTGAATATGACTGATCTACTGATGGTCAGAGGAAGGACATGCCAGTCAATGTGTGCACATGCATCTTAGTGAGGCAATATGAAATGCAGTCATTTTGCAAGGGTATTCTGGTTAGGATAGTAAGAATTCACCCAGTTTTACTATGATTCTTCCAAGTTTATTCCATCATTTGTTTTTATGTTTTATTAAGTGGAGTGGAGAAAGCCATGAATAAAATGTTATTATTTATGGCAAATCTGTTGTGCGTGGCTCAATAAACTGGATCAGAATTTCTCAGCCAGTGCCCCAAATTCAGTGAAATACAATGATTTATTGAGATCTTCAAACAAAACCTAGAAATAGTATATAAAAAGGCTGTGGTCAATAGCCATATTAATCATAAAGTGTTGACTTGCTGCAAGAATTAAATAAATTTAACTTTTATAGGGTGTCTCACACAGCAATATCCTTCAAGGATAAAACATATTCCATGTTGTCTTAGCTTAGCTTGAGCCAACAAATGTGGTAGAGATCAGCAGGAACTCAAATTCTGTCTAAACTAGCAACAGAGTACACATCTACATAATGGATATTTAATATCGACATGGCAATCAGCCAAGAATACCCATTTTGAACCTCCATTTACATAGCTGTAAGCCTTGAACCCCTTTCTTGCAGAACCTGAGAAGTGAAACATTTCTGCTATCAAACTATAGACAGGATTTCTGAATCATCATAAAGATAAGAAAATGGGAAGTTTAACATTTTCAAACATGAATACATTGGTGGTAAATTATACATCACCCCCCTGTTCTCCATCAGAGAAATGTGTTTGATTTTCTTCTAGCTTTCTCAGTTCGTCTCATCAATGATAATGAAGAAATGTGGTAAAAATGATAAAATATGCATTTCAGCCTTTTGGAAGAACTGTCTACAGAAAACCAAACTAACTAGACACCAAGTTCTCAGCACATTCAATTGTAGAAATTGATACATCAAACAAGAAAGAGTATTTGCCTAGTTTTCCTGTCCTTCCCAATTGTGAGGAGTGATTAGAAGAGAGTCAGAACCTCAGTGTATTTGGTGTTGTGGCAAAACCATCTGAGTATGGCCCCAAAGGTGTCTTATTCCTCAAGACAGGATGATAGTATTTGCTTTGTGGACTACACAGGGTTGCAATAAAACTCCAAAGAGATGCTCTTATGGTTAAAAGTGCTTTGAATATGGCATAGATGTCACACAAATGCCTCTTCTTATTCTCCTTGAAAGTTCAAAATGACAGCTGCAGTGCAGGTCACAAATAGCATTGGGTGAAAAGATGGAAATGAAATGAAAGCATACAGGAAAGATGGCTTTTGGTCACCTAGTTCACACTTTCAGGTCCGCATCTCTTCAATAAGTACACAAAATGGTCACATTCTAGGACCTCTAGGGCAGTGTAAGACATGATGCTGAATCAACATCTTCATGTTGACTAGATTTACAGTCATCTCAGGGACACATCTGTTAATGTGTTCATAGGGTCATTTTCAGAAAGAATTCACTGAGGAGGGAAGAAGAGCCCTCATTATAGGTGGCACTATGCCATATATTTGGTTCCTAGAAAAAGCAAGCTAAGCCCCAACATCTACCTCTTCGGGCTTCCTAGTTGCAAGTGAAATGCGGCCAGGATCCTCACATTTCTGAAGTCACAATTTCTCCACCATGATAGAACGGATTCCCTCAAATATTAAGCCAAAATAAACCTTTCTTCTTTTCAGTTGCTTTCCATGCAATAAAGAGTGACTAAGACATTGTAGCATAAGGAAGTAGCCACCATCAGCTTATCTGTGTATTGCCTCTGTCTTGATCCTCTCTCCTGTCGAGGGTCCCAGAATTCCATGCTAACAACCAGACTCTAGGGTATTATAAGACTGAGATGAAGGTTTAAAAAGTCTTCTCAGGACATGATGGCAGAACTGTGCTTGGGAATCTGAGCTCAATCCCAGGTGACAGTAAAGACACTGTAGGGTTCTGAGACATGATCACTTCCATCTCCACCACCCCTGCCATCCCACACGCCCTGGACAGACAAGAGAAGATGAGACAACTAAGGTCTAGGCTGTAGTGAGAGTATTACTTTTCCTTTGGTCATGTTATTAAAACCCAGCCTGAACTGTTCTAGTCCCTTTCATCAGGAGTCATCCAATAAAGAGATGTTGCATCCTAGAGACAGAGTATAACAAGGTAGGCAGAGACTCTGCTTTTTTGGAATATGCATTTTATGGGGGAGATTCAGAATATATGATATATTGGAAAGAATGGGCAGGGAAAATGGTAGAGAGAATGAAAGAGAGATTGTCAACTGACTTAGCAGTGGAGTGGGGAAACTGTCTCTAGTGAGGTCACAGTAAGCTGGAAGAGAGGGTGGAAGGCAGGCTGGACCCAGGGACAACTGTAGCGAAAGGTTGCAAAGATGTCTGTGGAGCAGACAGAAAACAACATATGCGGAAGAGCAGGAGAGCCTGTAGCTCAGAGCATCCACTCTGGAGATTTATATATGAGGATTTATATTTGCCATCAACAAATGGCAGCATTTTATGACTATTAAAGAAAGAGAGAGTTGCAGAAGCTTCATAAGAGTTTTTACCAAAACCATTTGTGAAAGATTCATGTTTCATAGCTTTTGTTCCTTTGAGAGTGCAACAATATTGCCTGATCTTAAAAGGTTACGACTGTGCCTGCTATGAGAACCAATGCAGATGCAGGGGACTTTAAAAAAACTTGAGTCTTTACCCACATTGCTTAGCATGAAGCACATCTCACCTGGGACTGTCAGCATGATTTGAAATGTTACGTTTTTGAGCATTTACTGATGGGGTTAGAGAGAGCAGTGTCTTTAAAAACCATGTTGTGGTACCAATCCACAGCTGTTGTACTGCTGGCCACTGGGCTGTTTCCAAAGTAAATCCTGCCTTATTTTCAATACAACAGGATTTCTGTGGGCCCCAAAGTGGGTACGTGACAGGTGGGAAGAAGTAAATTCATGCAGACAATTTTATAACAGTAAAAGAGGAGGTTCTGGGGCATTGATTCGATATTTTTTTGTATCATTTGAAGATCAAATAGAAGCTGGCTGGCTAAAGAAATAGTAGCCCACTAGTTTTACAGTCTGATAGAAGTGAGGGTGGATACACAGCCAGCACCCTGGCCGTCTCTTCACTGGCTGTCTACCTCCTTGAGTCTTAAGGAGACCTGTGAGCTTGTTAATTGGAGCTTTTTTATAGAAGGGACTTGCAGCAGGCTAAGACCTTATCCACATAAAATATGGTAGTAAATATTCTAAATAGGTGCATAAGTTTAGGTGCAAAACTAACAAAAAGGTTATACCACTTGTGCTTTTAAATGCACTAATGATACTGTTTTATAAGACTTATACACATAAAAAACAAAATGAGAAAATATATTAGTGTGGATGTCCCACAGGACTTGAATTGATAACGCACTATGAAAATGAGTGTGGGTACAATCTGCTTCCAATGATTAAAAAACAAAAATAACTATATTTAAAAATCGTACCTTTTATTTGCTGCTAGAAATTTCTTTAGAACTGGGAACCACAAATCCCATGGGCTGAAGTAACAGAGAGTAACCTCAAGAGGACAGCAGGTGAAGGCTTGAGCATGTTCCCTGAGGGCCCAGGCACATAAGCTGTGGATACCAGCTGAACTTGGACGGTAGGACTTGTCTGGTAATGAAGCAAGAGTACAGCAGATTGGGAGGAAGCAAGTGTTAACATTTGTTTAGTGACCTTCAATTTAGAAAGAGTAACTGACATCCACACATTACTCATCTGGATCTGTGAATATTAAGAAAAAAGAGCAGCTATTAAAACCATGCTCGCAAGAGAAAGAAGAAAACAAAGACAAGCCCTGGTCCTGCCTCCCTCCCTGCTTGCTCTGGCGAAGCTGCAGATGTTCTTCTGACTCTCTCTCTCTCTGCTTCCCTCAGTGACCCTTCCCCTCACACTGATTTTGTTTTTAACTTTCTTTGACTACCCGTCTTGGCCTCCTGACTTCCTTGTAACTAACACCACGTCCCTGTCGGCATGGCATCCACTTGAAGATTATTGCTTTGCACGGGTGTCTGAGAACTTCCTCTTTCCTGACCCTGACAGCCTCCACTCAGCCTTGTATATTTAGAAAAGGGAGGAAGGGCAGAGGTGCCCACACAGAAACATCTGTGCTGGTGCCCATTTCTTCACATTCACTTGGAATCATTTTCCTTGAACTATGCTGGCTGTTAGAGTCAGTCTAATGTTGCTCTTCAATGAAAACCACCTTTATATGTGGGGGAAAATCACATTCATATTTACATAAAAGCCTTCTTATGTGGGACCTGAATGTTTATGCCCAAGTAGTCAAGAAGTCACAGGGCAGGCAGAAGACAATTACCTTCACAGACTGGACCTCCGAGCTGTAAGTTAATAGGACTCCTTTGATAATACAGCACTGCACCGCTCTTCTTCTAGAATGAAGGGAGGAATTTTCTGTGGGTTGAGTATCTGTTTCCTGTTCTGATAATTAGCACCTGCTCCAAATTTGGATGTAACTGCCGTGTGCAGGTCCAGCATCTGGCGTTGCAAGTCAAAATGAGCCTAGAAGATTCCATATGTGATCAGAAACTGGGGAACTTTCTGGCTGAGGTTTTCATTAGGCAAACGAAAGCTTTAGGGTTTCATTTTACTTCAAAGACAAGATCCTTCCAGCACTATATCCTGTTGTGCTGGCCGTGAGGATATTACGTTAACAGCCATGAGGCCCAGAGCTGCATAATGGAATGGAAGGCATTGACTTCCTTGCTGTAATATATGAATAGTGAGGCAGTGCTCATGATTTTTATGAAACTTAAGAGATGATTAAAGTATTCTTAAAGTTCTCAGGAAGTTTCCCAAAATATTTTTCCAACTTTGTGATGGGGGAGTCCTGCAACTACTTCAGGACCCAGGGCTCCTGGGTCCCAGGGTTTAAGCAGAAGCACGGGTCAACTCATTTGCTACCAGCAGCTTTTCAAGTGCTTCTTCCACTTTTCACTACCCCTTGCCTTTCAAGTAACGACTGCCAGCCCCTTTCACTCAGGCGAACTAGTGTAACTGAGAAATGTCACGTTTACTAGTTGTTCACTATTCCAAGAACAAAATATATCCAAAAGCCTATGATTTGACCTAAGGTCCTTGCCCAGTCTTTCTCTTTCTGGGCTGATTCCAGTGAATTTGCATTCCCAAGTCCTCCTTCTCTGGCTGTCGCTTAGATTTGGCCAGAGGAGTGTATCGCTACACCAGGTCCTTCCTGTGGTTGTGTCTAGCAGCCTCTGAGCATCCAGCTCCAGGTTTCAGGGACACCTTCTTCAGGGTGTTAGTCATCATCAGGCAAACAGCTTTCTGTGACACAGGTTGCCCTAGACCTGAAACTATGATTAAGCCACCATCTTTCTGAGTATTCCCCAAATTGTGGGTGAGTGTAGCTAACCCCGCATCCAATGTCAAGGTTTTCTTTATTCTTTTGCTGGTCTTTCACTTAACCTCTCATCTATGTGACAAGTTTCTTGTTCTGATCTCTTCCTGTTTGAACTCTCTAGTTTCTTGTTCTGATTTCCTGTTTGAATATTGACTAAGATAATGAATATTCATTAATCAAAATGTCAAACTTATGAGGAGGGTGTCTTTATATCATAATGTAGTAAAATAGGATACAAATTCATGAAAAGCTAGAGTTGTATACACAACATTGTGTGCACATGTATGTATTTCATAATCAAATAATAGAAAATAGTGAACTTTGGAGGGGAACTGTGAGCTTGATATTCCTTTTCCTTAGAATTTTTGTTTATTGCTTTTCCTAACACATAATCATAGACTTACTTTGCTTACAGATACAGTTATTCATAATTGGAAAGATAGTTTTTACTTGTTCTTTGATAACTTCATAACCAAATATAATATATTTAGATGATATCCATCCTGACTCCCCCAGACACACTCACATTCACCTTTTAGTTTCCTGTCAGCTTCTATTAACTACTTCCTCTTCATCTTGCTCTCCCTCCTTCCTTTTTCTACACACCGAGTCCAGTTAATGCTACCTATGTATGCTCAGGTTTATCAGTTTATCAGTGACAAAACAAAACAAAACAAAACACTGTTCTTTCCTCACCCACATCTGTTTTATTATGTAAGATTATTAATCTATGTGTTCTCTTCAGCAGTAAGCCCTGCCTAATAGAAGGAATCCCTGATGCAAAGATGTAAGCAGACACAGTTTTCCTCAGTTATTGGCCTCCATTTGCAAAGACTAGAGCTAGTCAAGTCTATTCAAGATCAGCCCATTATTTGTCCTGAGGATCATTCTCTTCAACTGTCTTCAGTCATCACTTCTGTCTTATAACTCAGCCTCTGGACTCCCATCATTAAGAACTCTCTCCCAGAGCCTGCATCACACATATCTTCTGGTATCTCATGTCCCTAGTCTTCCCAACCTTTGCATCTCTCCTTCACTTCCTGGTCCTACCTAATTGAACTTCTGCCTTTGTCAATCTACTTCTTTTAATCTGACAGCAATGATCTCCCAACTGCTTTATTCCCTGATGTCTGTTCTTGGATGACACTCAACTTCATGCTGCATGGTTGTTTCTTGTCCTCCATGATACTTCTCGTTGTTTGGTTTATGTTTGTTGCTATCTCTTTATCTTTGGAGACAAAGTCTCACGTGTGGCCCGGGCTGGCCTCACACTTACAAGCTTCCCCCTGCAGCATTTCAAGTGAACCACCATACCTGGCTCTCCCATGGTTTTGGTATCTCAGTGCTTTAAATGGTCCCAACTCATAAGTCTGGCTATTTGCTATTTATTCATGTCTCCTCACATACTCCAGCTTCTTGCCTTCTCCTTAAATGCTGCTATTCATTGGGATTCCAACTTGCACTCCTATTATCACTGGATACGTTCTCACTGGTAAGATTTCATTTATTCTTCAAGCTTTCAAACACTACTTAAATGTTAATATTCCCAAATTGATATTTAAAGCACAGTCTCTCCAGATGTTTAACATCATTGTCATAAAGCCTGCTAACCATCTCTAACACATTTCAAGAAAGAACTGACCTCATCATTGTAACCTTCTAAAGTATCAACTTAGCAACAGCTGAATCCTTTGTATGTAGAAGATGAGAGTTTTCATAGTTCTTCTCCCAATGGCTAACCTTCAGCATCAATTTGATGAGATTTACAAACAGCATGTAAACAAATCTCGGAGAATGTCTATGAAAGATTGTCTGTATCAGATTAATCAAGGTGGAAAGACAAATCTTAAATGTAGGAAGTGACATCCCATGGACTAGAGTAATAGAATTCATGAAAAGAAGAAAGCAATCTAAAAAACAAGTGTTCATCTCCCTCTGTTTCCTTATTGGAGACACATTGTGACCAGTCACCTCAAGCTCCTGCCATCGTGACCTCCTCACTGTGATGAACTGTGCCCTGTACCTGTGAGGTGATCTAAATGGCTTTTGTATAGATGTTTTGCTCTAGTAACCCAAAAAGTTACTCATATATTCTCTCTCCCCATCTCTCAAGTATATCCAGTCATGCCTGCTACGTATCCCTTATCTAGGAGCAATTCTCAGGCTGTACTGCTTCTTGGGTCCACTAGCAGTGTTCTTTTATGAGATCTCACTTCTCTGCAAGGTCTTGTTTTACTCTCCAGATCCCTTGTGAGTTCCCGTTCACTCTTTCTTCCACATCACCCTCTTTCTTTCTTCTAAGCACCATGAACTCTTGTAGGTTCATACATATAGCATGCTTACTGTCACCAAAAGCCTCGCATGATTATTTTATCTCTGAGCTAGTTACTCATTAAATACCTATTTAACTGATTATATTGTCGATTGCTCTTTAATTTGGTTTCTTCCAGGAACCTTTCCTCATCCCATCACTGCAGATCCTTTACCTTCAAATAGCATTTGCCTTGTGATTGTTTGTGTAAGTATTTGGTGGTTCTGCTCTAAAAGCTATTAAATACACCTTTTCTCCATCAAACATGTCATTTGCAGCAGAGGCTTAATATTTAGTTTGCACTGGATGATTATTTACTTCAGAAATGAATGAACACATGGAAAGCACATGGAGGAAGAAGTGCTATAGGGAAGTCTGACGAATCTTGGTGAACATTACTTAGAAGATGGAAACTTCTGCAATTCCTCTCTGCTTGTGGTTGTCTTGAGGATCATCCTACCTGTTATATAAAAGGGACTTGGAGAACTAAGGCAACAGTAGAATGAGTAAAGGGTTGACTGAGCAAGCATGAGGACCAGAGTTCAAACCCCAGAGCCCACTCATAATCCTTTTGTGGTTAGTAATCACAGTGTACCTATGACAATATGAGATGTGGAGACAGGAGAATAGCCAAGGGCAAGCTAATCTAGTGTGTACATCTGGTAGTAACACAGAGATCCTATTTGAGATAAAATAAAAAGCAAGGACCAACATCTGAGATTATCCTTTGATCTCCACATCCACAACATGGCATGCATGTGCCACACAACACATAGACACATGCATGTGCCTGTGCACACCATACCACACAGACATACACAGGCAAGACACACACACTGAGAGAGAGAGAGAGAGAGAGAGAGAGAGAGAGAGAGAGAGAGAGAGAGTTTAAAAGAAGAAAGAGAAAGGATAGTTGTTATTCTTTGCACTTCTAATATGAGGATTTATTTTTCTGTGATGCACTGACCTTGGCATTTGATCCTCCCTGTCATACCTAATGTGATGTGGGGATGAGGAGTCTTCTGCCCCATCTACAGTCCTTCAGTGCCTATCTTTCTTTCTTTCTTTCACAGAAGAGGAACAAGGACACAGAGATGATCAGAATTGAGATGTGCATGGACACTGTGGAGCACATAGAAGTTCAGGTTGTGATTTTAGTTGCTACACTAGTGAAATTTCATCTGCTGAGTTCACTGGATAAATCATGAGTCAATGACATAAGCAGACTCTTTATGAAGGAAACCATATTTTTAGTGTGCTAGCTGTTTTAAACTGTGCATTTCTTATCACCTGTCTATTTCATAGAAAATGGAAAGATAGCACAGCATTCTAAATATAAGTCAACAACCTGGCACTATCAGAGAATCTAGAATGCCAGTTTAAAGAGATGATAGTCTGTCACATTCATTGTTTTATACAAACTTCAGACAGTTGGCAAATTTGAGTACATTTGAGTATAGAACAGTTTTTTTAAAAAAAGGAAAAGTCACTTTCAAAAGAAAACCATTGACAAAAAGAGGAAGATTCTTAGCCAAAATAAAGCTGCCCATGATTTGGGGATGGGTAGTCACAACCAGGTTTGGTCCCATCCCTTCCATGGGCATTTTTCATTAGAAAGAATTTTGCCACTTATTAGCAACTGTTATTTTCTCTTTCTTTGTCTCTGGAGATCAGCTTTATCTCTACTTTACCAATATCTCTTGTAAATAAGATATAGAGAAGCTTTCAATATGATGTGATCTATATATAAATTGTTTTTTCATACAACCTCCCATCTCCCACCCTTCTCCAAAGTAAAATTATTTTAATGCCTCTGTCATTGTTCTAACTTTATAGGGGATTTTATTTTTTATTTTAGCTTGTCTTTGTTGCACATAATAAAAAAATATTATACTACTGGCTTTCTATGATATATATTTATATAAGTAGATATCTTTATACATGTATTTTTGGGCATTTATATACACATATATGAGACAACTTCTTAGCTGTTTTAATAATGAAATGAGTTTTCAGATTTTTCTGGTGTTACATGAAAGTGTTTCTAAAGAGTCCACCTTAGGAATGAATAACAGCCCAAAGGAGACCCTGGAGAAAAGGCAGTTATATTGTTGGGGCAGGAGCCTGTACAGGAAAAAAAGGTTCCTGGCCCCTCCTTCTCCTCTTGGAGACACAGATGAAGGAGACCAGCCTGTGATCCACAGGGACAGACACTGAGTCAGATTCTTTAGTGATTAAAAGACACAAAGCACAAAAAAAGACTAAGGTATGGGCTGAGAATCAAGACAGATTATAAAAGACTGCAGAGAATAGGAGAGTCTGCTAGCAAAGACGTTGGATTTTTTTCCCCCTTTTCTCTTGAAAAGGAGCCATAGAAAAACCAGAATAGAAATTCTTTTATCTAAAAAGAAAGAAATGAATACAGGTAATTTCTGGGTCATCAGAATAACTCAGCAGCCAAACCAATCCCCACCCACCCAGAGAAGCACTGGGCTAATGACCTTGAGGGTCTCCTTTTAATCCAGAGAAGCCAGAAAGGCCCTCAGCAGGACTGAGGAGAAACAGGGATCCCATTGCCCTGGAAAGCATCCCTAACTTGAGAGTCATCCAGGGAGCTCTAAGGATGTGCTAGGACCACTTCCAGTTTCTGCTCATTTCGCAGTCCTTGGGAGCCTCTTCAAGACTGCAATGTGTTTGTGGAGTTCTGAAGGTGCAGGAGAAAGTCAGCCAATCTGCTTGGGCCTGTGTTTCCTCACCTGTAATACAGTTAGGAGCTTCTTGTTTTCACTGGAGATGGCAAAGGCTTTCCCAGCTGTCTTAACATATCGGAAACATCTTTAATAAACCCCCTGGGCCTCTGTTTAAAATAGTTCTGACCTCAGATTCCTCTCTGTCAGTATCAAACTCAGCACTCTTAAGAATAACTCCAAAAAAGTCTCCTCAGTAGGCCCAAAACCACATGTCCAAGTGGTTAAATGGCAAACTGGGTGTGAATTCCTTAGAGGGTGGTTTTATAAATGAATACTGACTAGAACTGAACTCTGAACAGATTCTGAGGATCCTTCACACTGCTTTCTCTGGGATCCCTAGTACTGAGTCCAACAAAGGCACAGGGCTAAGCACCTCTCTTCCTCCTCCCAATAGTCCTGACAGGAGGCCCAGCTCTTTGTCTGGATTTGACTGATTTTGAGTGCCAACGGAATGCTTCAGCTTGCCCAGACTGAAGGGAAGTACCACAAAGCCTAAAGAACAATAAAGATTCTTTTATGAAAGAAGAAAATGGCCTGGAAGGAGACTAACCAAGATCTCCTCCAATGTTGGAGATTTGAAAGTCTTCTGAATGACAGCAAGTAAGAGCCTGAGCAATCAATCCCAGAGGCTCTGATTTGAGAGTCTTCTGAATGACAGCAAGTAAGAGGCTGAGCAATCAATCCCTGAGGCTCCATGCACCTGCACACTCTTTCTACCCATGAGGCTTAGCCAAACCCATTGTGATGCAAAGCTGTTGCTCAAATTCAGGCCTCTCTTTATAAAGCTGTGTCTGTAGAAGCCAGGTCAATGGAGAAATGCAAGCTCTGCACCCAGGAGGCAGCCAGGACACCCTAGGGTTCAGAGCAAACTGCTTCCTTTTTGCTGCCTGTGTGCAGTAGATCTTCTGCAGGCTTGGCTGTGATCTTCGTTCCTCTTGCACTCTGCCTTGGCCATCTGCCTGGTCTCCTGCTGTTTTCATCTGGAGGAAACACACAGCTCAGCAAGGAGCTATTCTTCTTGTGCCCATCACAGCATTTCAAGAGAAAGAATACCAAGATAGTTGCCTGAAAAGCAAAGGAAGCCCTTGTCTTGGTGCCAAATTTATTCCTATAAGGGCTTCTGACTTCTTCAAA
The DNA here is from genome assembly GCF_903995425.1 of Onychomys torridus. NCBI lineage: Eukaryota > Metazoa > Chordata > Mammalia > Rodentia > Cricetidae > Onychomys > Onychomys torridus. The sequence continues at coordinate 123,666,797 of NC_050448.1, forward strand.
AGGAATCCCCCAACACACACTATAATGAAGAATGAAAGATACAATCACTGCAGTGCCAGATCCCACTACAGTGAAAACTCACGTAAAAGTAACATGGCCATGGCCCCTGGATGGCTGGTGAATGGCTTTTCAGATATGTATGTGGGGCTAGTTCACTATTTAGCAATTCATGGTGGCTCTTTGTTGGATGTTACTTAGGGACATCCCCCTGCCAAGATGAAAATATTGAACCATACAGGACTCTGTGTGACTGTTATTATTCATTCTGGAATTACTGCTTAATTTGATAATTATGTAACAGGATAAGATATATGATGACAGTGGTCCTGATGTGTAAACAGGCAGATCCTTCTGGTAATTATATCTGTTTATCAGAGACCTGCTGTTTTATTGATATTTATCCTTTGTAATTGGGTCAATATTTCTTGCTTGTGTTGAGAAACAGGCATCAAAATTCCACTCACCTGTGACACCATTTTGATGTGAAATGCAGCTACTGTTAATTAACTTTCAGAGCTTCAAATAAAAAATATATTTGTGACATATATGTTCTGTCACCTACAACCTAAGGCTCAAGAATGAGGGAGTCCATTAAATGCTGTGTTAAACTCAGCCAGTGCCCTTTCCATGATACCTTTAATTATTATTATATATCAAGATAGTCTTCCAAATAACTAACACAGGAAAGATGAAGGTTGTGATGAAGTACAGATTCTTAAAAGTCTATACAAAGCAAACCCTATGATGACCTGCTTTGAGGACCCACACTTTAAATGTATTCTATAAATATATGAAGGTGAGACTTCATGCTTTAATGGAATAAGTATGTTTTACTCCTCTGGGAAATAAAGAAAGAGAGCTACTGCCAAGTTTAGAGTCAATGCTCAATAAATACCTGTTGATTGGCTAAATATTGACTAAAGAAAGTAAGGGCAAAGTTTGGTTTATTACTGCGGCTCATAATCTTTGGTTTGAGTCATTTATTAAATAATTTAAAATTTAGATACAGTACAGCTACTTTTTTATGACTTTGGTAATTTTCTCCTTAGAAATGATTTTTATAGCTTTAGGTTTTATGTTTAAAAAATAAGACATCATTTGCCTGTGAGGACCAAAAAGACTTCTCTTTCTTTAGGCAATAATGCAGTGGATTTAGCCATTAGTTCTTAACACATCTACATCATGTCCTGGAAATGCTTAAGAAATAGGGAAGAGTTGTAAGTTAAAAGCCTGTAGACTTTTCCTTTCTATAAAATTGGGGTCAGAAGCATAAACCCTCAAAAGCTACAAATGCTGGCAGAAAATTTTTAAATTAAGAATTTTTCTATTTTTTTTTTAAATTTTGTTTCTATCTCCAGTACTTGGCCAAACATACTATGATATAGTACTCTATACTCATGGCCATAAAGCCCTTCATAAAGTTCTTCTCAAGTCTATAGAAAACTAGAATTTGACATTCATATACTAAAGGTAATTATAGTCACTCCCTTCAAAACTTAACTATTATTACAGATGTTTAAAACAGTCACATCTGTACAGCATCATTCTTACCCTTTCAAGCTGTTTGGTGATTATAAAGCCATCATGGTGTAAGAGACACAGGAGACCTATATTTTAGTTTCAATTCTGCCCCAGCTATATACGTATCTTTCATAAATCCATCCATCATTTATTCATGATTCTGATTATAGAATAATGTCTCTCTCAACCAAATATCATCAATGTCCTGAGATCTTTAGTGGGTGGTCATTATGGTAATGTTGCCTGTAAACTAGGGTTTATCCTATAACTGCTAGTGCTATTTTTCAGATAAAGAAGTTTAGATGTAGATCTGGTGCTCAACATCTTACAAGTAGTGCATGCTATATATTGAGTTTCATCCATGTGCTCTGACTCCTGTATTCCACCAAAACTGTCAGAGATTGAAGACATGCTACTTAGTGGAAATATTAAAGCTAAGGAATGTCAGGCATTGCATTCCCTAGAATGGGGTTCTGATATAGCATTTAATAACCCAGGAAATTATCAGAGATTGCATTTAGAAGGAAATGGGAGGAAGTAGAAGTGGACAGAGAGATCATAAGCTTCAACGAAGCCGCAACACCTGTCTCATCATGACCTAGAGTACTTTAAAGATGTAGGAAAGACTCAGAGTTGTTCTGAGTTCAATTAAGAGAGTGGTAATTTTTCTTTATTTATTAATCAATCTTTGGGTTTATGAAACCCTAGTAATTGTCAACTTGGGCAAGGCAGATCATTATAACCTATGCAAGTCCTACACGATGCTATTATCTTGTGCCATTCAACTGGCAGCCTTCCCAAAAACTAAGAGTTTAAGTCTTTCTCTGTGGGAGAACTCCCATATTGTCCAAGATGAATTTGGGGATGGGTATTAAAAAGAATAAAGAAAATTGTTGGCTTTATTCATAATAGCCAGAAACTAGAAACCATTTAAATGTTTCTCAATGGAAGAATGGATGGAACTAAACAAAAACAAAAACAAAACTCATCCTGAGTGAGGTAACCAGACCCGGAAGGACAAACATGGTATGTTCTCACTTATAAGTGGATATTTTTTGTAAAGTAAAGAATAACCATGCTATAATCCACAGACCCAGTGAAGCTAAGTAACAAGGAAGGCTCAAGAGGGAACATGTGAAGCCAGGCAATGGTGGTACATTCCTTTAATCCCACATTCGAGAGGCAGAGGCAGGCAGATCTCTGTGAGTTCAAGGCCAGCCTGCACTACAGAATGAGTTCCAAGAAAGGCCCAAAGCTACACAGAGAAACCCTATCTTAAAAACCAAAAAAAAAAAAAAGAAAAAAAAAGAGGGGACATGTGAATCTCCCCAGGAAAGGGACATAGAATAGATATTATAGGGGGTGGGTGGTGAGAACAGGAGGGATAATATATGGGGAGGATGGATGGAGAGAGTACTAGGAGAGACAACTGGAATTGGAGGTTATCTCAGGGCCCAGTTAAAAATCTAGTGTGTTGGAAACTCCCAGAAATCTATAAGGGATACCCTATCTATGACTCCTAGCAATGGGAGATACAGAGCCTGAACTGGCCATCTCCTACCACCAGGCAAAACTTCAAGTGGAGGGATTGGAACACAAATCCAGACACATAACCTTCCATCTACAATTTGTCCTGCCTACAAGATGTGCTGAGGTACAGTTGGTGTAGAAATTGTGGGAGTGGCCAACCAATGACTGGTCTGGCTTGAAACACATGCCATAAGAGGGAGCCCACCGCTAACACTGCCTGGAGGACCAGGAACCAGAGGCTGGACATCTCCAAGATATAGGATAGAATCAAACAGGACAGGCAAAAAAAGAGAAAGAAACGATTCCTAATGGTATTCTTCTATACTCATAGATTGGTGCCTAACCCAGTTATCACCAGAGAAGCCTCATTCAGCAACCAATGGAAACAGCAAACATTAGACAGAGCTTGAAGAATACTACAGAAAAGTAAGGAGAAGGATTATAGAAACCAGAGGAGTCAAGAACACCACAAGAAAACCCATAGACTCAACTAACCTCAGTTCAAATGGTCTTATAGGGGCTCACAGAGACTGAACCAACAGTCCGGGAATGGGACTGACCTAGGCCCTCTGCATATATGCTACAGTTATGTAGCTTGGTTTGTAAGACTCTTAATAGTGGGAGCAGGAGCATTCTCTGATTCTTATGCCAGTTTTGGGGGCCATTTCCCTCACACTGGGTTGCCTTGATCAAGCCTTAATATGAGAAGAGATACTTGTTCTTTTTTTTTTTTTTTCTACTTCTTTTTTGGTTTTTCGAGACAGGGTTTCACTGTATAGCTTTGTGCCTTTCCTGGATCTTGCTCTGTAGACCAGGCTGGCCTCGAACTCACAAAGATCTGCCTGCCTCTGCCTCCTGAGTGCTGAGATTAAAGGCATGTGGCACCACCACCTGGCGAGATGCCTATTCTTACTGCAACTTGGTATGCTCTGTTTTGCTGATATTCATGGAAGACCTGCCCTTTCCTGAACAGAAATGGAGAGAGAGTAGATGGGGGGTCAAAGGGGAAGCAGAGGAGAGGGACTAGGAGAAGAGGAAGGAGAGACACTGTGGTCAGGATGTGAAAAGTAATGTAATAATAATAATAATAATAATAATAATAATAATAATAATAACAGTAAAGAATTGCTGTTGGAAAGTAAAGCAGAATTGTAGCAGGAATCTTAAAAGTTCTTATTAATAAATCAAACCTGAGCCAGGTATTGGGATGAATGCTGGAAGATCAGAGAAGCAGAACAAGCCACAGCCACCTCACCTTGCCAGTTCCTCAGCTGATCCTGTTTCCTCAGGCTGGAAGCCTCTGAGTCTAATCCAAATGAATCTCAGCTGAACTGTTGCTCAAAAGGCTAAAATCTTAACCAGCCTAGTTGCTGGTTTTCATGCCTTCTATACTTTTCTTCTTTCTGCCATTACTTTCTGGGATTAAAGGTGTGAGTCACCATGCCTGGCTGTTTCCAGTGTGGCCTTGAACTCACAGAGATCCAGATGGACTTCTGCCTCTGGAATGCTAGGATTAAAGGCGTATGTGCCACCATTTTCTAGCCTCTATTGGTGGCTTGCTATTAGCTCTGACCCCCAGGCAACTTTATTTATTAACATACAAATAAAATCACATTTCAGTACAAATAAAATATTACCACACAGAATAGTCAAAATTGTCAAGATGTAGTTTGTGGTAAGGTTGTACCTGTGAAAAGAAATTTGGGAACTGAACTTTTAGTTGTGTAATAAAACAAGATGACTCTTCAAGATAACTTTTATTTTATTAACTTATATTTTATTTTTGGAACATTTTCCTTACAAAACTCTGACATAAGCATATACTAGCCACCATTAGAATTTTGATGCTGACACTGATATGATGGTGGCTGTTGCTATCTACAGTAATGTCTTTGCATCTACCAAGGGACTGAAATCCCATGGAGCATCTTAGGACAGTGAGCATCCCAGGAGCTAACTCCATGGAAAGTGTTTCATAGTCAACATTTTGAACATTTACGTTTGTTTATAAATGTGACCCATGGAAATATCATTAGTCTTGAGATCAGAAATGGTTCATAATCCCATTTGTGCTCTCAAGGTAAAGACTCTGCGTGCATGCACATTCATGTGCATGCATGTACGTGTGTGTGTGTGTGTGTGTGTGTGTGTGTGTGTGTGTGTGTATGTGTGTGTGTGTACATTCCCATATACATGGAAATGTGAATATAATATAAATGAAGTGTATAAGAATCTTTTCATTTGTAGAATGTATGTTGAAATTAGTTGATGTTGTGGCTTGAATAAGAATGACCTCCATAGACTACTGTGTTTGAACATTTGGCCCATGGGTGTAGCACTATTTGGAGATATGGCTTTGTCAGAGTAGGCATGGCCTTGTTGGAGTAGATGTAGCCTCTTTAGAAGATGTATGTCACTGTAGGGTCAGGCTTTGAGGTCATATACGCTGAAGTTAGACCTAGTGTGGCACACAATTTTTACTGCTGCCTGCTGATCAAGATGTAGAACTCTCAGTTGCTTCTCCAGCACCATGTCTGTCTGCATGCCACCATGTTTCCCACTATAATGATAATGGATTAAATCTCTGAAACTGTCATCCAGCCCTAACTGAATGATTTCCTTTATAAGAGTTGCTGTGATCATGGTGTCTCTTCATAGGAATAGAAGCCCTAACTAAGACAGAAGTTGGTACCAGAGACTGGGGTATTGCTGTGACCATGCTTTGTTTGGAGGAATGGGAACATTGGAACTTTGTATTAGAAAAGCAGTTGAACCCTTTAAGTGGGGCTTAATGGGCCATACTAGTAGGAACATGGAAGACAGTGGTACTGAGTATGATTTGAACAGTGGGGGCCTAGCTCAAAGGGTTTTAGAGAAGAATGTTGGTATGTGTTTTAGAGACTGTTTCTGTGATATTTTAGCAAAGAATGTGACTATGTTTTGCCCTTTTCCAAAGTTTTCCTGAGGCTAAATTGAAGAGTTTTAGGTTAAATCCATTAACAGAGGAAACCTCAAAACAGCCTAGTATTTACTTTGTCTTATGGTTATTAGTTTTTACCCTTATGAAGATCTATAGTGAAAAGGAGCAAGCTGAAAAAAGGAAAAATGCAAAATGTACAATTTGAGGAGAAAAGAGGCACCAGGAAGTGGAATGAAGCCAAATCTTATGTTCAAGGAGATAAAAAATTTTTTAAAATGCCTGATATAAATAGAATAAAGGGAGTGGTGACCTCAGGGCTGAATCCCACCCAGCTAAGCTTCCAACTTGTGAAATGGTTTAAAGAAAAGCTCAGAACTAGATGTGGTAGTCCACACCTTTAAATCCTGCACTCCAGAGGCAGATGCAGGAGGATCTCTGAGTGTAAAGTTAGCCTGGTGTTCAGAGTAAATTTCAGAACATCCAAACTTAGCTTGTGAAGGAAACCATTGAAAACAGAAAACTGGTGAAGATATAATTCAACAAGGGTACCATGTTTTGGCCCCAGCAAGTTGCAAATTTGGCAGCTTTAGCTATGTGCTTCTGGCTTTGGAGTCAAAGACAGAACAAAGGGGTTTTTGGAATCTCCCTCTGAGACTAAGGAAAACCACTGAGGCCAGGCATGTATCAGGGGTGACACTGAATGGAGGCCCAGAGAGGTCATTGTGTTAAACTGTGAAGGTGAAGCCTGTTTGGAGATACCACAGCCATGAGATGTCTGCAGAGGAGAGCTTCTAACAGGGATTTGGACCAATCCAAGAGAAAGAAGTGTGTTGCAGTCAACAAAGCTGGAGTTGGAGATATGAAGAGCATTTTGACATTAGTCATGGAGATGCAGAGTTTGGAGTTTGCCCAGATGGTTTTTGGCCTTTGCTTGGCCCAGTATTTTCTCACTGTGCTCCCTTCCCTATATTTTGGATTGGTAATGTTTATCCTGTGGCATTTTATGTTAGACTTATGTGATCTGCTTTTTTACTTTGATTGTACAGGGGATTTCAGTTAAGAGATTGCATGAATCTTAGAAAAGACTTTGATCTTTAGGCTTTTAAACAAGTTTGAGACTGTTATAGACCATGGGGACTTTTTTTAAAAAGATTTATTTTTATTTATTAAGTTTACAGTGTTCTGTCTGCACGTGTCCTTTTGCAGACCAGAAGAGGGCACCAGATCTCATTACAGGTGGTTGTGAGCCACCATGTGGTTGCTGGAAATTGAACTCAGGACCTCTGGAAGAGCAGTCAGTGCTCTTAACCACTGAGCCATAACTCCATCCCCCCCCCCGAGTATGGGGACTTTTAATGTTCAACTGAATGCATTTCTGCTTTATGGTATGGCTACAAGTTTATGGGTTTCAGGGAGTAGAATGCAGTGGTTTGAATAGAAATGGTCCCCATAGACTCCTGTGTTTGAATGCTTGGCCCATACAGAGTAGCACTATTTGGAGGTGTAGCCTTATTACAGGAACAGGCTTTGAGATCTTATATGGTCAAGCTAAGCCTAATGTGGCTCACATCTCTTTCTGCCGTTTTTGGATCAAGGTGTAGGATTCTCAGTTCCTTCTCCAGTATCATGTCTGCCTTCATGCCACCATGTTTTCCACCACAATGATAATGGACTAAACCTCAGAAACTGTAGCTAGCCCCAGCTAAATGTTTTACTCTATAAGAGTTGCTGTGGTCACAACCTTCAGCCTACATCTGTCCTGCCTATAGGATGTGCTGAGGGAAGGGTGGCCTAGAGATTCAGAGAATGGCCAACCAATGACCACTCTAGCCTAAAACCCATGCCAGGAGAGTAAACACACCCTAACACTTTCTGGATCACCAGGACCCACAGGCTGGATGAGGCAGAGACCTAGGATAGAACCAAACATGACTGGAGGACAAACATGTCAATGTAATGATGCTTAATGATATTCTGCTATACTAACAGTAGTCATGAGAGGGGCTTCATCCAACAACTGATTGAAACAGATGCAGACCCACAGCCAACTGTTAGGCACAGCTTGAGGAATCTTGTAGAAAATGGGGAGAAATGTGGGAGCCAGAGGGGTCAGGGACACCACAAGAAAACTTACAGAATCAAGTAATCTGTGTTCATAGGGGCTCACAGACACTGAACTGACAACCAGTAAGCTTACATGGGACAGACCTAGTCTCTGCATATATGTTACAGTTGTGTAGCTTGTTTTTCTTGTGGGACTCCTAACAATGGGAACAAGGGCTGTCAGTCACTCTTTTACTGGTTTTGGGGACCCTACTCCTCATACTGGGTCACCTTGCTTAGTTTTACTGCAACTTAATATGCCATGTTTTGTTGGTATTCATGGAAGACCTGCCCTTTCCTTAACAGGAATGGAGGAGTGGATTTGGGGGTGGGAACAAAGCAATGATAGGGAGCAGGGGCTGGAAGGAGAGGAGGGAGGGAAAATTGTGACCAGCATGTAAAAAGGAAAAAAAACAAAAGAGTTGCTGTGGTCATGGTATCTCTACACAGCAATAGGAACCCTAACTAAGAGAGTTGATAGGACAAAAATACTATCATAGAATAATGTACCATCAAAATAAAAACTTAAGAGTCATTTACTCAGTATATAGTAAAATATCTTTCCATTTAATGAATGCATCTATACATGCCAGACTCTGTTAAGTGAGAGCACATAGTCTGATTCTAGAAGACAACAATTGACAAAAGAAAAAAAATTCAATTTAGTTGTATTTCATTACAGCATCACCCTTATGGTGGTGTGAAGAAAAGACAGAGGGAGCAGAGGTTGGCAAGACTGTCTCTACCAATAAGCAAGACAGGTCTTCAATAGTAATATTTTCCTTGAATTGCTAATTTCAAATGAATAAAAGCATCAATCAGAGAAGAAGTCATGACAGATTTTTTTTTTAACATATTGTGGTTTGAATGAGAATAACCCCCATAGGTACTTATATTTATATGCTTTGTCACCAGAAAGTGTAACTTTTTGAGACAAATTAGGAACTGTCAGCTTTGAATGAGGTGTTGGTCTTGTTGGTGGAGGTGTATAGCTAGGAATGGAATTCAAGCTTTCAAAAGCCCAAGCCAGGTTCGCTCTCTCTCTCTCTCTCTCTCTCTCTCTCTCTCTCTCTCTCTCTCTCTCTCTCTCTCTCTCTCTCTCTCTGCTCCTGCTGTAGCACCATGTCTGTCTGTTTGCCACCATGATGATGATGATGAAATTACTCCCTGATACTGTAACCATCCCCCAAGTAAGCGCTTCCTTTTGTAAATTGCGTTGGTCATGGTTTCTCCCTCTAGCAATATAACAGTAATGAAGACACGTATTCTTGTATTTTTAGCAGTTTGGATTTGTTAATTAATAGAATTGATTAGCTGATTTTCAGTCAATTCTTATATCTCATCTTATGTAATTTATTGGTATAATTGAGCCAAGTTGACCATTGCCTTCTTTTTCTGATACTTCTACTTGTCATTCAAAACACCACATTTCCTGTTTCTTCAGAGTTTCCTCTCCACTTCTGCTAATAGATATTACTCTCTTCTTTCCCAGTAACAACTGGAGGGCCAGGGACTTCTATTCCCTTTGCCCTCACCTGAGCATTAATACTCATTACCCAAGTAATCTCCTTCCAGCTCTTGTTTGTAAACAGCAACTGTGTCCTCAGAAGTATATGATCCATCTTCTCTTAAGGAGCCTTTCAAATATGAATAGGTCAACAACAAGAACCCCAGAAAGCTTCACTTTACCATTCTGATGAAGGTTGGCACATTTTGTTTTCAGTAAAAGCCAAGTTCTTTTGTGATCTTACAAAACAGTTTCCTGGAATGCCCCTGGACTAACCTCAATGCTTAGACTCTTGGACTGCTGCAGCTACCCTCTTTGCTCAGTCTTTGTTGCATCCAGAAAAAATGTCAAGTGGTCAGAAAACCAGCTGGACAGAGAGTAGAGGGAAATGAGGGTAAGCTAGAATCTGCCAGTGCCTCAGCTCCTGTGTGTCCTACTGGGGCCTTCATAAAGTAAAAACTGCTCATTTGCTTCTGCCTTCCAAATCTCTCTTGCTTAGCTCTTTTGACTACCATCTGGGAAATGGGGTTGAATCTTACTCTAGCAGTCATCAAAGGAACACCACCACAGAGATTAATATACAAAACATCTCTTTGTTCTTTTTCCGTGGTCACATTCCTATGACTGAAATTTAGAAAGAAATACAGCACAGCAATTGCTCTCAGGGTCTCTGGTTCCAGAAAAACTCATACTTGCAATGCTAATGCTGGCATTTGCTATGTAGGAGAGAACAGAACCCCTGATCTTTTTGTAGGTCCCAACTACAAAATCAGCTCATGATGTAAACATCTCAGCAATCACACTAAAGACAAAATTATACAAGGTATGTAAACACCATATTTAGTAGGCTAAATAATCAAAACTGTTAGCTTGCTAGAATAGCTGGGAGTTCATTTAGTGAGTGTCATGCATGTAATAATGAAAGATAAAGAAAAGCCCAAAATTGGAGAAAAAGTTACTGAGGGATGAAAAAGGACTAGCAAAGTAATCCATAAACTGAATGGTTAGTTCACAGCTATGAATTTCACAAAATAATTATAAAATTCTGATGCCAATTCTAAAATACCCACCTTCATGAAAGATCTCAGCAGCAAAAAAGGAGCTGGAGAAATTGACACAAACTCACCAAAACATCATTGAGCTTCCCCCACATGCTCCAGGTGCCTGTGGTCTCCTCTATGATTTTAAATATTCATCTCAGCAATAGAGAAATGAATAAAGACAAGGATCTTTTTGTAGACCATAAGAAAGTCACTGTCCAAGTACAAGCAGTTGCAGGAATAAAGTGTCACTGGCATTGGAGTGTGCTTGTGGCTCCATAGAGAACACCAAGATTTAATAGAATCTGGGCTAGGGCAATAGCTCAACCAGCAAATGCTTTTCTTGTAAGTGTGAAGATCCAGGCTTGATCCTCTGAGCGCGCGCGCGCGCGCACGCACACACACACACACACACACACACACACACAGAAGCAAGATGTCTTTGGTAAGTTATTACTTACATGTTCAGTGCAAATGTTATTCAAGATTTTCTCAAAACCTATTAGTTGGAGAAGTAGAACCATGTCACGAAATGCATAATACTGTCAGATTTCTCAGGACAAACCTTCTGCATTGTACTGTGTGAGCCCTGACTCGCCCTCAATTTCCCTCTAGTTCAGGAATTCCCCAGCCAATGACTTAGGTTTACTGCCTGACATACTGGTTCATTCTGACACTTAATACCCATTTTATGTCCCTTCCTAGCAGCTTAACTCTGATTCCCAGGAGACATACTAGTCACAGTCTTCTAGTAAGAGAGCTATAGTGAGTTTCCTGTTCTTGAAAGAACCACGGAGTCTCAACACAAAGGATGAGGCAATGGCTCTCTTTCCTTCACCATGATCTCAGAGACCTTTTTCTCTTCTCTTTTTTAACCTAGAGGCCAATTTTTTTAAATTCATTTTACATACCCACCAAAGTTCCCTTTTCCCCTCCTCCTGCTCCCCCTCCACATCCTCAAACCCACCCCCATCTACTCCTCAGAACCACCTCCAGCCACTCTTCAGAAAGGGTATGATAAGGCCTCCCATGGGGTGTCAACAAGGCCTGGCATATTCAGTTGACACAGGACCAAGACTTCCCCTCTACACACACATCAAAGCTGAGCAAGGCATCCCACCATATAAAATGGATTTCAAAAAGCCAGCTCATGCACCAGGGATAGATCCTGGTCCCACTGCCAGGGATCCCATAAACAGACCAGGCAACAAAACTGTCTCCCACGTACAGAGGTCCTAGTTCGGTCCCATGCAAGTTTCCCAGCTGTTGGTGTAGTGTCCATGTGCTCCCACAAGTTCAGGTCATCTGTCTCTGTGGGTTTCCCAGCCATGATCTTGAAACCCCACCTTGCTCATATAATCCCTCTTCCCTCTCTTCAACTAGACTCCCATAGCTCAGCCTGGTGCTTGGGTGTGGATCTCTACAACTGCTTCCATCAGTTATGAGATGAAGGTTCTATGGTGATAGTTGAGTGTTCACCAATCTGATTACAGGAGAAGGCCAGTTTAGGCACCCTCTCCACTATTGTTATATTGCTATGGGAGGCCAGTTTTTCTACATCAGTATAAGCTGGGCTAGCCCTCTGCTGCTGTCTCCCACTTGTACTGCTTATGGCATTATTCCAATTCTGTGTGTCCAATACCATCTCTTTGAAGTGGAAGAGATACCCTACTTTCAATTTGTGTTTTATTTGTCTTTCTTTTCTACTTGATACAAAGCATGTGCAATACTTTCAAAGCATGTGAAAGACTTTGTGCACTCCATGTCTTAAATAGGAGCCTAATAGTAGGATGGAAACAAACTATTTCCATATAACTTTTTCAGTAATAACCCCATGATGATTCTTAAGAAATGTACTTTTATGTTGCCATTGCACCATGAGAGTTGAGACTGATATATCTCATACATTGTCAAATAACAGAAGCTTTATAATACTGTAAATGAGTGAGAGGGAAGAAAGTGAAGCATAAAAGGAGGGTAGGATATTAAAGAAGACTGATGTTATACATGGCCTCCTTTCAGCAGCTTCCTACATTCTCTCTCAACCTAGAAAGCTTCAGTCAATTCTAGTAAACCTTCCTAAAAGGTTTGAATTTAACTGGGTCATTGAGAAAATGTCAACATTTATATTAAGGGTGACACACAATGGAATTGGTATAGTTTCCAGAACCAGAGCAATGACTTCCCAACAGTTAGCAAAAATCTTAGAAAATTTCAGATCATCTCCTGTGATGGAATTGAGATTTTTTTATAAATAAAAAATCTATTGGTCTTTCAATAACTGAAGGGTTACATGTGCAAAAGATTCAAGTTATATCTGCAATTTCCATCTGTATCTATGACAGTGAGGAGGTATGAGATGGGAGATAAGAACGTTCTGCATGGACCCATTGTGAAATGCAGTAAGTCACCTGTCTGCTTCATCACCTTCATCCATAGACTAACCTCCTGCTCCCACCTATCCCTTAGTTCAAAGCAAATTTTCACCTTTCGAGTCTTTGTCCCTTGAGCAAATTTGGCCCAATCAGCCTTTAGATATGTCAGAGTATCCATGGATACGTTGTAGGTACTTTTTCTCTGTACTTAGTACAATTACATTTCTCTTTTAGTGTTAATAGAACAAGGTAGATTCTCTGTGAGGATATAGTTTTATCTCAGCTATCCATAGGATGTCTTCTGATTTTATGTCAAATGAATGGAAAAGTAGGACTGCCCAGATTCTCACACAATGTTACTGTTCCATCCACTACTTTTCACCTTCTCATCTCAGGATGTTTTGAAAGAACTAAATCAGGCTGAAGAGATGACTAAGTTATTAAAAGCTAAGGCTGTCAAAAAAAAAAAAAAAAAAAAAAAAGAAACTAAACCTCAATAATATAATGCCGCCATAAACTCTGAGCCCACACAATCACAACAATCAGTAAGTGTTAGCATCTATAAGTCTGGCTGAACAGGGTAGGTGGTCTCTGCAATTTTCTGTATGCCCAATGAAAAGCTAAATTATATTTGTAACCAAATAGGTATTTTTCTTTATTTAAACAATATTTATTTTCTTTAATTAGACAGTAAGAGTGACCTAATTTGTATTGGCTTGTCTAGAAGCTTTGGTTATAATCTTTATGCTTAATTAAAATAAGTTTGCTTCAGTTTTTCTGATTTAATTATTCTATGCGCATAGGTACCTCCTAAGTATTATTTTGTTACTGTCTTTTCCACATTAAAAAAGTCTGGGACTATACAGATGGCTCAGCATTTATGAGTGCATATTGCTTTTTCAGAGGATGTGAGTTCTTTTCTCAGTACCCATATCCAGTGGGCCATAGCCACCTAAACAAACTCCAAGAAACTCAAAGTTCTTTTCTGACCTCCACAGATACCTGCACACAAATACACACATACACACACACACACACACACACACACACACACACACACACGCATGCACATATGCACTCTCACACACACATACACATTAAAATGAATCCTTATAAAATTATATTGTTTTCAATATATTTTGTAATGTTTAAGTGGTAATAGTGTGTGTATTTGACTATGTTCACAAATGAACTTTTTCCTCAAACAAAAGACTATTTCAAAAATATAGTCCTGAAATCTAGAGTTCCTACATTATTCTGTAGTTCTCCTAAATTTATTATAAAATTATGAACAAATCACCATTCATTTGTAAATACTCCATTTTCTAATTTCTATGTGAATGTATTCAAGTAGAAAGCCTCTAAATTGTTTTCACCTCCTATATTTTAGGATTAATTAACATTTCTGGTTTCAGCAATGTGTTTTAATAACTATTTCTATAATTCTGAAAAAGAAAATTTTGAGTTAAATTTTCCTTGAGAACTTTGATTGAAGTAAAATTAAATCTTAATTGTCATATTTCCAATGATATTTTCCAGGACTAAAATCAATGGTTTTTGTTTGTTTGTTTGTTTGTTTTATTTTAGTAATGGGAAACCTAATTGTTCTATATATTATCTTTTCAATTCTCCAGGTAAGAAGGAATCCTCTATCTTCATTGTTTGATAACTTGGTCTTTGTTGATTGTCCCACTGAAGTTCCAAGAAAATAGGGCTCTTGTTAACTGGCTTGATGCAAGACCAGCACCTTCAGAAAAAACACAGGTTCCAGGTGTCCGCAAACATCTATGAAAACAATGAATGAGTGACTTCTATGAGTCAACAATCATGAACACTTTATATTTCACTATATTCAATCCTAACTCTGTTTAACTGTTCCTCCTTTCATAGAATTGTTAATCGCAAAGCTGACTCTAAAGAACTCTGAGATTTAATAAACACATTTTGCTTCAAATTGACTGAGAGAGACTCTGCTTTGATGATTCTGATACCAACCTCAGGCCTACACACACTTAAGTACATGTACATTGTGACTACACCCATACAAAACATACTTACACACACACACACACACACACACACACACACACACACACACACATATATATATATATATACACATATGTGCATGTGCTCATATCACATATACATGCACAGAGGAGGCAGACTTTTAAAAAAGGAAAAAAAGTTTTTTAGCTGCAAAACTCAATAAATGTAGCATTCAAAGAGTTGGCTTACTGTTATTTTATAGAAACAGATCTTATTAGAACCCCCAATATTAATATTTCTATATGCACATATAGTAAAATATACACAATTTTTCATCCTATTTAAATAACATTGGGGGTTAGACCAACTTCTTAGATGAATTTTAGGATTTAGCTACAAAATGTAGTCCATTGAACTGGCTCCTTTCAAGGATATTAATGTATGAAGTACCTTATTAAAGAATTCCTTTTTGATCCAATTCCTTTGAAGCCATTACAAAAGAGCCAGATCTCAGCAGCTGTTAGACATTCTCAAGTCAATGGCTCTTCATGTCAGATACGTAAACATTATTAAACATTAACCAGATCTTTGGGAGTAGAACATGGCAACATATGACAATGTCATTGTCTCAATCTATTTTCATAATAAATTAATGATAAAACCTGATCAGAACAGGCAAAATATTTAAGACCCCTCTATTTTCTTACAGTTTAGGGGAGATGAAGGCTGCAAGTATTGAGTGTTTGGCCACTCTCATTAAGTAGATTCAAGTCTGATTATTACTCATTGAGATGAGCTTTTAAAGTGTTTTGTTCTGAAAAGCTCAATGCACATGCATGCATTTAATGTGTGAGAAAAGCTTGCTATACAAAATTGGTGTCAGTTTTTTTAAAAGAGTTATCATTCAGCTATTTTAAATGACACACAGCATGATCATCTGTACTTGGAAAACAAAGTAAAAATCAAAACATCATCATCTAAACCTAAAGAAAAATGAGGAGGGGGGATAAAAAATTCCCTGAGCACACTTTCTGCCTGCTGAAGAGCAATCCTTGTCTTGTTTTCCAATGCCCAGGCAGTGGTAGATATGTTAGTCTGGTAAGTTGATGCTTTCTGTTGTATTTGGCTCTATATAGTGACTTTGTAGAAAAACTTGCTGCAGAAAACGTAGAAGACTTCACAGACAATTCCTCACTATCTCCATCTTTGCCCTGACTATTTTCACCTATTTTTCACCTATTACAGCAATACACCAAACAGATTGTACATGGATATACTCATACAATTGTGAGTTTGCACCAGTGTGTCTTCTATATGCGACACCAAGATTGACTTACATTAGTGTTCAAATATTTGGTGACCAAATTGCTTCAGAAACACCAGACTGCAAATATAGGCAATGAACACTTAATTATTACTGTAGAGTGCAATTGATAATTCTATTTTACTCTATTTGGAACATCTACCTACTATTTTCATTTTTCTGGTCAATTATAATAACAGCTTCCTCACTGATTGTTTTTGCAATTATCTGGCAGCACAGTCATGGAACCACCTAAAGACTTTGTAAGCCTGCAGTGTTTGTTCTGTCTCTTAAGAGTATGCAATCAGATCAAACAAAGGTAAGTGCACCCAGCAACCAGACCTGGATTCTCCAATCAAAGGAACCAGGGCTCCTAAACAGTGGCTGATCAACCATAAATATTGATATTATATAAATGGATGAAATTTAAAAGAACCTTCCCTGAAGACATCAAAATTTACATATGTGATCTCCTCATATGGATGATGCTTCTAGTTCCTAAGTATGTCTACGAATCATCATTTTGCGCGCGCGCGCGCGCGTGTGTGTGTGTGTGTGTGTGTGTGTGTGTGTGTGTGTGTGTATGTGTGTGTGTAAAGACAAAGTGACAGAGTAGCTTTTTGGCTGCAAACATCTGAACAGCACACCTCCAGTCTGTGAGTCGAGATGGCACAATGTTGAGTATTGACAATCACCTGCAGCTTTGTGGAACAAAAACAGCATCCCTCTCTTGTTTTTCCTCTACAATAGTCATCAGTGCATCTATAAGAAAAATCAGACCATTACAAATTAGTAGGAGTTTTACTCTATAACAGACCAGAAGTCTCAAAATCCATGTTATCAAAAAGAGGCAGACAAGGAGAGACATCAATAGCTAGAGGAGCCTCTGAAGATACAATGGCAGCATGTGAGGTGATACCGTACATGCAGACCTGAAACACAAAAAGGAAATAATGCTTAAACTTCAGAAATATGAATAAAGTATAGTTGTTACTTGACAATAGCTAATCAGTATTACTTGTGGTCAAATGTAAGAGTAAAGGACCGAACTGATTACATGTAAATGGTGCATGCACCTTAGCACTATTTGCACAACAATTATAACTGTCAAAATCTAAAATTATTTTAAGATTAAAACTGTTCATTTAAATATTTATTTATTTTGAGACAGAATCTCACTATGTAGCCCTGGATTGCTTGAAATGTGCCTACAACCTGTGAAGATTCACCTGCCTCTGCTTCCTGAGTGCTGGGACTAAAAACAAGTGCCACCCTGCCTGTTTCACAGAAAATTTTAATGTAACTTTACTTCACTAAGTTCACATTCAGCAAACTTTATTTTATTTTAAAGTGGATCACCTGGCTTTATTATCTTGTTTAAAAATCTAGCAATTTGCACAACTCTCTGAGTAACAACCACACTCATCATAGGGGCTACTAGGATTCTACTGTCTGGGTCCCCTCTCCCCAGCCCCTCCCTGGGGCCTGAAACTTCACCACTACTGTTCCCCTGTTACTCTTTGATTTCCCATCATACTGGCTTCCTTAGTGCTCCAGAAACCCAGTAGTCACCTCCTGACTTTTCTGCTTTCTAGAGCACGCTCATCCCAGAAGAGTACAAGTCATGATCCTTTGCTCTCTGCAAGGTTTTACTCAAAAACCAGCCTCCATAAGTGGCATTCCTGTGCCAGGTCATATCTGGAATGAGTCTTCACTGTTGAAGACTTTCTCATTGTTCTGGTACTCAAAACTTGATCCTCAATTTAATCATCTGGTCTATCATGCATATGTGATATTATAACTGCAATAGTTTTGAAATCAACCAAGAACTGTGAAAATGGTAATAGTACAAACAGAAGGCTTTGCACTGTGTGGTAGATAACAAATGGATACACAAAATTCCAAAATCTTAAACTTTTATAGTGACTTCCAGGTTCCTAAAAATGAAATATAGGGGAGCTAGGCCTAATGAGGCAAGCTTCTAATCACTGTTATTCCAGAACCTGTGGCAGGAGGATCACAAGTTCAAAATGAGCCTGGACATCTTAGGGAGATTCTGTCAGTAACAGAAAAAAAGAGACATGTAGAGATGACTTAGTGGTAAATTACTACCTATCATATGATACCCCTTATGTTCAAATGCAAGTACCACAGAAAAGGAGGAGGGAAGGGAGAAGGAAGAGGGGAAAGTAAGAAGTGGGTAACATGGATCTATTACTGTATTGATATCATCTGCCTGTAAGTAGACATTATTAAGAACTCACTATCAGGGCCTGTAGTCTTTGAGGTACACACTGAGGTCCATTATGTGTCACAGGACTCATTGAGAAGCTTAAGGGACTCAAAAGACTGTAAACATGTCCTGTACCTTATCTTTACACTGATTCACAGTTCAAGAATCTTAAATGGTCTAAAAGAATCACAGTGGCATATCAAAGTTTTCCTGGACTTGGAAGTTGAGTTGCCTTCAGAAAAGTGTTAGCATCTTTCACTACTTGCCTCAGATACTCCCAGATCCATGTGTAGTGAAAATCTCTCATCTAATGTTCCCCTTCTCCCCAGCATGGGTGTGTCAGCAGTGAGTAAAAAACAAAATTTAGCTCATTGACTCCTCATAGCAGTGTCAGCTTTGAAGGGAGTGCTTGCTCGTCTAGAATGCCTACAGGTTTAGCAGAGCATAGAATAGAAGCAAACAAAGTGATAAGGAATTACTCGGGGCAGGTTGTTTCAAGATAGATTACAGAAAATTCCATGCATTACTTTCTTTGGGACAAGAAGGTGATGGAACTTTCCCCCAGGGGAGAATCAATCTAAAGCATTTTCTTTGGCTTAATGAACAATGTCCTGTCACTCTGCTTCCTGGTTTGTTATGTACCCGACATCATTAAAAATCACTGCTACTGTTAACCAACAGTCAGCAATCACTGTCTGTAGTCTAGATACCCAACAATGGAACAAACAACTGCAGCAGGTACTGAGGAAGGGAGAACAACCCACCTAATGCTGTCACCATGACTGAGACCAATGGGAACAAGATTTTATGACAGTGATGCTAACAATGGTTCAGACAATAGTAAGATTTACATGGAGGATGTTAGAAATCTCCTTTCAGAACTCCCAGAAGAAACAACCACTCACAGTGTTAGCAAAGCTGAGTTCAAGTTGTCCCATGGAGGACCTGGAGAGAGGACCTTGATGGAGGTTCAAGTTTGATGACAGCTACAATTTGTTAAGAGTGTCATGTGTGCTAGTCACTCTCCGTACTTTACATGCCCATCCTTGTTCAATTTCAAGATTAGTACAAAGCACGTGAGAAATAATGAGAAAAATGAGGTGCAGAAGGCTAGGTAACTGGTCCCAAACTACACAGCCTGAAAGGGGGGAAATAGAGGTGAATCTGGCTACAAAGTTCACACCCTGTGAGCAAATTACTGAAATATTATTATGTTTAATGATTCAGGATGCCTGATTCTCTCACACTGTTATTGACTGTGTCTTTGTAAGATTGACATATTAAAATTCCCCAGGCAATGTTATTAAGAGGCAGAGCCTTCTGGACGCAGTTAGATCGTGAGGGCTTTCCACCCCTTAGTGAGATTTACACCTCTCTAATAGAGTCTCCAGTGAGCTTGTGTTTGTTCCACTCCATGTTGGATGTGCAGAAAATGTTTATTATGGAGCAGAGAATGAATCTGCCAGTGACGAGATCTTGTATTTCCCAATCTCCCAAAATGTGCATGTAAATTTCTGCTGTTTATGTCACCTAGGCTATGGTAACTAGTTATAGCAGCCCAAATAGATGTAAAAATTGTATAATTCTCTCTGTAGTCTATCATTCACATTATCAATAGATTAAGCCTCATAAGCAGCAAATTTTTGCTTCACTTTGAGGTAGAAGAATAAAATTTGGATTTTCTATTTAAAAGGTGAATGCCCTGAGTACAGAACAGAAACTTCATAAGGCCTTGCTTTTTAAGGTGAGATAATATCTATTTCTCAGAATTGCCATAAGAATAAAGAGTACATGTCACAGTACTTTGAAATCATAAGGCAAATATTAGTTTTCATTTTTCTTCAAGGTTCTCTACATCTGGCCTCAACTTCAACTTATGCCTTTCTTGATGTCCCAGACTTTTCCTAAATGGACCTTTATGATATCACTGCTTAGAAGAGTTTGTGTGCAACTCTGATTTCTTCTAAAATAGGAAAGGAACAGTGGGACTAGACTTTTACTGGTCCACATGCCCTGCCACACATGTGTCTCAGGCATTTATGATCTTATCATGTAACTTTGATTGCTTTAAAGCTGAAGGTCTGAAAGGAGTCACCTGATGTCAGAAGGAACATTAGTGGGCTCTGAGAAGTAGTCAGCTTGCACTGTTTGTAGACACCAGGCCTAGTGTCAGGAATTAATAACAAGAGACACAAAGGCAGTCAACAAGCCAAGGAACAAACAAAACCTCAAACCTGGAGAAACAGAGGAAAGAAACTGGCCAGAGCAGCTTGTTTAATTAAACATTTCTGTTACATAATTTAAACTCAAACTGAGATCTTAATAAAATAATAAAAAGAAAGATTCTTTGAAATAAAAACAAAAGATAATTATAAGGTGCCTCAATAAAATGAAAGGAAATCAGCTGAATTATGGAACCCCAGGAATGAAGCCAACAATTCCATAATATTAATAAATTTGGGAATATTAGAAACAATGGCTTCCTACTGGTGCTGAGCAAGTGTGAGATCAGTCTAAGCTCGCTCAGGCAACATTGTTCTATGGATCAACACAGTTTAGAGTGTAAGCATCTTTTCATCTATTAGTCCATTTCTAATATATTATCCTGATAAAATTTCCCATTTTACATGAATGCAATAATTTTACTAGGATATTCATTTGTTTATTAAAATACCATGCTTTTATTTTTATGTGTTTTTTTATTTTTAAAAATGACCCAATAATAACTGTAGTGGTTTTTTTAGTGTAAACATAATTCTTTCCATTGAAAATTTTGTCAAAGCATAAAGAAGAAAAAAACACCCAAAAGACACATATCAGAATGTTGAGGGTTACTAGGAGTAAGTGTAAATATTAAGAGTGATTTTTATTTTATTTTATTTTATTTTATTTTATTTTATTTTATTTTATTTTATTTTATTTTTGGTTTTTCGAGATGGGGTTTCTCTGTGTAGCTTTGCTCCTTTCCTGTAACTCGATTTGTAGACCAGGCTGGCCTAGAACTCACAGAGATCCACCTGCCTCTGCCTCCTGAGTGCTGGGGTTAAAGGCATGCACCACCACCTCCCAGCAAGAGTGATTTTTACTTGTTGCTATTAGTTTTTATTATCAGGAAAGTTGATCACTAAAAAATATCCCATCTGTTCTTCCAGTGGCTCTTTGGAAGCTTCTTCTCTAACAAGTCATCAGAGCAACTCATCCATAATGACCACCTTTTCCTTCCTATTATAACTGAATACGAACCTCAAGAAATCACTGTCACCCCATCCATGCATATATGCATGCACGTACAGACACACAGACACACAGACACACACACACACACACACACACACACACACACACACACACACACACACACCTTAAGGAGTGCTTTTTGGAAACCAGAAGGATACAATGACAAAGTATAAGAGGCTGGAAGACCCAAGGCTTTGAAGACAACAGAGGCACACAGTGCTCCCTCCCAAGGCTCATCTCCAGTACTGATAATTTGCTCTCTCTGCCTCAGTTTCTTCTGTAAACTGAAGTTTATAATAATGTCAACTTCCTCAGATTACAGGAAGAATAAAATGAGTCTATGCATTTGAGTTCTCAGAAAAGCATGGCCAGTGGAGAGGCATGATGCATTAGCAACTATTAGCATTCCTGGTGTATCATATGTGTGCACACTGTTTTTGTAAAATCTTATTTTGTACTTTCTTAGTGGACTTTCAATCATTACTTTATCATAGGCTCTTTGAAGTAAAGTCATAGCTCATGCTTATTTATGGCTTTTTATAGCACATTGCACAAAAATTTGCAAAGAGTAAGTCTTTGCTAAAATATTAATTGAATTCATCAGTAAATTCGTGGATGGTATAGAAAAGGCTTAAGCTCAGATATTTTAAAGAGAACACTGATTTTAGATATTAAAACGTGTGTCCTCACAGTAGACTGTAGACTCCAGGTGCTGTCTGAAAGAAATAATAAAGCACAGAGAATATGGGGGCAGGGGGATGATGGCAGTCCTGTTGTTGGTGTTCTGAAAGCAGGGCAATGCTGGTCAGAGCTACCACCCTTTAAGTAATGGATCAGGATTCTGTTTATTTATTATTTCACTTTACAATTTGGTATTTATTTGCCTAATTATGCCTTACAACATGGATTAAGTGCTTGAAATCTGTTCTAAACAAGTATCTTGCTTTTGTATATAAACAACCCTGCTTTGTTATTTCCCAGGGATTTCCCTGGGTCCAGCCCAAAGGCCTTTAAGTCCCTATGTGGGAGGAGAAGCCACTTCTTTTGCCTAGGTTCTCTATGATTTGGCCGCACAGGCAATGATGCATTCAGGGAGCCTGAGGAATCTCGACCCACAATTACATACTTCTTACTGACTTAGTTTTAACAAACAGTACCCTGAATTAATCTACACTTGAATCCTTCAACTTGCCACTGAATGATTCATGGTTATTTAATTTGGTTCTCTATCAAAACATTTACAAGCATAATCTTTTAAGTATTGTAAGTGTATCACTGGGCTTATTTAAAGCTCCTCAATTTGGTTCAGTACATTCAACTTTGCCAATGAAAAGATTTACAAAAATTGATGTATCCTTAGCCAACTTGAGATTGGACAATATGTGTAAATAATGTCATCTGATATGACCAAATGTCTTCCTTACTATGCTCAGTATTTATGACGCAGAAATGTCCAAACAAGTTGGGTGAATTTTACTTTCAGAAGGACAAAGAAGTGGAGGGGAAGCTTTGCTCTCCAGCTCTTCCTCTTGAACGCTAAAGTCTGAGCCATAGCTTCTTCATTCTGATACCAGTGTAATCATGCTACTCTCTTTTTAACATAGATGATGATATGAACTGACAGTGTTTGGATATAGCTGAGGGCAGCTGACTTTTCAGGATTTCAACTGTCCTTGTGCAGCCTGTAACCAAACAGAAGTAGAACCAGGAGATCCCAAAACTCCCATCTCTTCCACATGGACAGATTGTCAAAGACAGGGCCAGCATCAGCATTCCCACCCAGTCTCACCGAGGAAACACCCTCATCCCATATGACAGTTCTGAAAGTGGTGTTATGATAGAAGACAAAGTTCCATCATAAAATGCAAATTTTTATACAAAGAAAAGCAAGGGCTATGGCTGCATATTGAATCAAATGGTACAAAAGCCAAATCAGTTTGAGTGAGGCAATATACAACAAGCCAGTTCTGCTGACTGGCCTTCAATAAGAGGGACATTGGAAGGGTCCTTATTCTAAATCAGCAGGCAGGACTTATTCATTTCTTTGAATTCTGTATCAGTCTTTTTTTCATGACTTCTTGACTTAGAGAAAAGACAAAGAAATAAACAAAACCCAACAGAATTCAGAGAATGCTCATTCTTCAGGGAAAGAGCTTGGGTATTATGAACATGTTGTATGAAGTAAGAGTTTCTTTTGGCCATAGACAGCAGGGTTCTCCCTCCCTGGAAGAACATTTTTACATTCATTTGTAAGTCATGGAAGTTTCACAGGTCTTTTTCTTTCTGTCTGTCTTTTTTTTTTTTTCAGCAAAAACTGGTCAAACAAACCAACAAAAATACATTTTCTTCCTGAAAAATGTGAGCAAATGTCAAAAAAAGCAAGCACTTAAGTTACAAGAGCCCCCAGGCAAATGTAACTTCATGCTGGGTTTATGCCGCTATCATAAACATCGCACCACGGGAGATCACTAACAGTACCCCTGACCAAGCCAGTCATGTCTTTCCAGAATTTAAGGCATAATTGCCTTAATGAACTCATACAGCATTGGAAAAGTTTCCAGTGCAGAACCATGCGCTCAAGTAAATTTTGTCCCTATTATAATGGCTTTCTGTGTTGAGTCACAGAGTATTATGCATTATTTTGTCGTTTTAAGGGATAGTAAGCATCAGGTAAATGATGGATTCTGAGCAGATATCTAGACAGCCACGTGAAGATTGTGCTCATATTTTTCTCAGGGTGTCCAATGAGTCAGGCAGTGCAGTGTCTGTAATACTAGCTCAAAAATTAAGGATGCCATTTTATGTGCTCAAGTTAAAGAGTGGAACTGGACCACAGAAAGGAAGAAAGTGGGTGAGCAATCTGGGGCATGCACACACTCCGGAGGGGGAGGTACTTCCTAAAATCAACCTTCTAATATGTTGGCACTGTTGACTTTTGTGAGGCCTTGGCTATTAAGCCTCCCTGTCTTGCTTTTTCTGCAACACTATTCCTGCAACCCAATACTTTACCAGGTCAGGAAGTGCTTTAAATGTCCTCGTTCAGTTTTACCCTAAAATCCTACACTCCAAGGAATAGAAAAAGAATAATTAAGCAGTCACAAATCATCCTGAATATGTCAAATAAATGCTTTCCAAACTCCTATAAACAAAACTTAGTCTCTTCTTTATCATTAGCTATTTTGTTTTTTTCTTCTCTTGTTACACATTTACAATAGCAATTTAGAGATGCAATTCCTCAAAGTTCTCATGTGAGTGTAACTCCAGTAATCAAAAGTCATATAAATATGACTTCAATTAAATAATATGTTATATTGTTTTTGGAGTTGTCTATTAGTTCTTTGCAGATATTGATTGATTTCATCCCTCTACACAGCTCTATTTTAGCTTTGGCTATTCATTTGAACAAAGGGTGTTTCATAGTGAAATAATACAAATTAATTTAGTGAGTAATATACCCAACTACGGTTATACTCAGGAACCTCACAACCCCATTGATGTAAGGTCAAGGCGTAATTCCTCCATTTTAATCCCTTAGTTTTGATATATGATCTCAGCATTCATGTTGAAAGGTATCTGTCTTAGCATACTCTTCACTATTGTGACAGAATGTCTGAAAATTGGTCATAAGCAATGAAGAAATGTATTATCTCACAGTTCTGGGACCTGTAATTGTAGATCCAGTTTCTTGGGTGTCCCTCTCCTTAGACATCAACCCCTCATTGTTGTGTCATGGAAGAGTCCAACTCATGATTTTTGAGAGACATATTCAACTATAGCAGACCCTGAATGGAAGAAATGTTTAATGTGAGATCAACAATGTATGTTCATGTATAGGAACCAGTATCTCCCTTAACCAATCAAACTGCCTTAATTAGATTGCATTTCTATATCCCACTAAAGAGTCTCATGATTTTGCTCCTTGGAGAAGAGGTATTTTTTCTCTACATAAATTAGAAAACATCTAGACAAATTAGAAATTGTCTCCTAATTACAATTAGATGGGTTTCTTCTTGTAGAGCTTTGTGTTTTTCAAGAGTTTATATGCACCAAAATAGGAAGACATGTTATTTACATTCTGCTAGCTTCTTGGGGACATCCTGCTTTGAAGTTTGGACTTCTTCCCGTAAGAGCACTGTCCTATCAGTTCACTTGCTGGGAACAGCTGCAGTATTAGGAATCCCAACAAATGGTGGCCATGTACTTCAAATCTCATCCCCTCCATTTTCTTCATCACTCACTAATTTTTGCAGAGAAGCTATTTCATTATAAATTTGATTCCAACATCATTCATAATAGTATTTAAGATACACAGCAAAGTATAATCTGAATTTAAAAGAAAATTAATAGTCACAGAAAAACCCTGCAAGTTAAAAAGCAAATTTATTACCATGAAAGATAACAATTCCAAACTTAGAACACAATATTAGAATATAATGGTGTTTCAGATATTTGCTTTTAAGTTTTTTCCTATTATACCAATTTTGTAAATTTTACATTTAGGCAGGTTTGTAAAATCATTGCAAGCAGTGGGAAAGACACATTTGTAGTAGAATATTATTTTAAGTTATGTTACTTTTGTTTATGTTGCATTTGTTTAACTTTTTGAAGCTGTGTTACTGGGCATGTATTAAACACCTGATGGTTTAATAATGAACTGGCCAATAGCAAGACAGGAGAAAGGCTAGACTGGGTTGGCAAGTAGAGAGGGTAAAGAGAAGGAGAAATCTGGGAGGGGATGGAAGATCTAGCAGTCAAAGGGAAGGAGGAAGATTCCAGGGGCCAGCCACCTAACTACACAGCAAGCCACAGAGTACGGGTAAGATTTACAGAAGTAAGAGAACGGGAAAAGCCCAGAGGAAAAAGGTACTCGGGATAATATAAATTAAGGACAACTGGAAAGAAACTAAGCCAACCTAAGGCCAGACATTTATAATTAAGTATAAGCCTCTGTATGTGATTTATTTGGGAGCTGGGTGGCAGCCGCCCACCCACCCCCAAAAAAAAGAGCCAAAAAAAACCAAAAACAACACATATTTGAAAACTCAACATTATCATTTTATCTTTTCTTATATCTCAATGAAAACCAAGTTACCATGTCACACAATCATATTTAAGTTCTTCCATAAATGACCGTTATGGGTCTCACCATTATGGGAATTACCAATAATAATTTCAGCCAGAGTTTCTTAAGTTTTATCATTCAAAACCCAATTTTTGCCTGAGAAACTTTTGTACAATCTTCAGAATTCAGATATGTAAAATAGTTACACAAATCAAATATTTAATAGTAATGACTTATGAAGAATTCATTTTAAACAAAATATTTGGCAAATGTATATTTTTAACATTTACTAAAAATGAATACAAATATAAATTCTGATGACATGTATATGTTTATTTATTTTTATATGAAGAACTAGATCTTAGCTAAATATTTAATATTATGGGACATCTTTAACAATTTCCAAAGTCAACTAAAATTTTGATTTCATAGATGCCAATTCTGAGAATGTATGTCACTTTGCACAAATACATAGTGAAAAATAGCAGATGTATGTTTAGAGAAATTTCAGATACCATTGGAAATTCTGGCCTGATTCCAAATCAAAATTCATTAACAATTTTTAATGGCATTCAAGTCAGGAATGGAACCAGCTATTTTTAGTATCAAACATTGTAATCCAATACAAAGATATAATTTGGTCCTTACACACTGAGGAATGACATGAAGGATTTTTTTAATTAAAACATTATTTTTTTATAAAATCAGAAATACTTTGTATGAGTAGTAAAAACACTACAATTCATAACACAATCATCATCTGATTTAGGAAGTTTTAGGCAGTTCATAGGTGCTGCAGAAAATGCAGCATGCCAAGTGTCCATGTTCAGAACCAAACCTACAGTGATGCTGCTTGACGCAACTTGGGTAACAGATAACACACACACACACACACACACACACACACACACACACACACACACCTTGGACTCATTTTACATTAGGTTTTGAACTAGTTTTTGGTAGTTACACATTCAAGAAACATTTCCCATTGCCAAATCTTTCAGGCTTACTTTATTCAGTTTCAGGCTGTGATGTGCAGTTTAAGATCCTGGGGTTTATGCATTGGATGGTGCAGGCTATGGTGTGTTAAAACCTTTATTTTGGATTCCTAAAGCACAGCATTTGGCCACCCATTTGCTTAGAATACATTCCTAACCCCAGCCTTCTCCTCAGGCACTGTCTCCTCATTATTGGAAAGCACCAGTCTAAACCTGATCTTACTCCTACCTACAAATGTTTATCATGTAAAGTGATTGACTTCAGTCTTCAAAATGTTCCAGTCCTACAGAAAAGAAAGAATTATCAGTCGAGGCTTAGAAAAGCAGAGAAATCACAACAGTGACTGGGTTTGTGAGATGAGAATCTGGAAGCTTTTCAGATATTCAACCCTGCCACACTGTAGATATGAATATTCTCAGATGCTGATTAGCACAGTGATAAAATCCAGGCCTCAGTGATGGATCAGATGCAGGCTCTATACACTGTCACTGTAAAGCAGGCTGATTTGTTAGTTCCTTTCTATTGAGAGATGTATGTCACTTTCCAAAGTATTTCTACATACTTCTTTTTACTAAAGTAAAACAACTTGCAATGCTTCATTTTAACCATGGCAGATAATTTCCATTTTCATCGCAGGCAGTAGCTGGCCAGTAATACAAAGCAACTTTGGACTAAAGTGTACAACTGACAGCATTGCTCTGCATTCTAGTTTTGGGTCCAGGCATTCCTGGAAATTGTGAGGTTTCATTGGTAAATATAGTCCTGTATATTATAATTCTAAAGGTTCTGTGGAAAATTCCATCATACCTGCCTCAGGATACCACATGTGTGAGAGATGGAAGTGTTTTCTGAGATCTTGAGATAGAGAAATAGAATCTAGACCTTTCTGGCCTTAGTAATCATATGCTCTGTAGAAAACACTGTAATTATTTCTTTGCTTAATATAATGACTTAAATAATTTTGGAAACATCATTGTCAGTTCATCTTTCAAAGGAAGGTTCTTTATATTGATTCTCTTAATTATTTTTCTCAAGCGTCGCAACACAGCTAAATTAATGGTCTCTCAGGGAAATGATTGAGAATTTAGTAATTCTTAGGTTGATTCAGAGATTCAAAGGATAATAAGTTTATCTGGCTTATTTAGTTAAACAGTCAATTAAAGGGAAAATAATATCTGTAATAAATCATTTAGTTTAGTTCAATATACTATTTGATGTTTTGTTTTTTAAATGTATGACATTAACTCATTGGTCAACTGTGGTTGGTAAGAAGGGGTGTTTCTTTTCTCTAATTCATATAAAAGACAATTTTTTTCTCTCTCTTTAAATTACTTCCTTGTTATTCTGAGATGACCAAGAATTTCTTGAACTCCATATGTTTTCCTGATGGTAAAGTAATTCTGGTATGTTTCAGTTCCCTGTGAGTCAGATAGATAAAAGCCAATTATCTTCATTCATCTTAAGGATTCCATAGATTCAAATGTTTGAATCAAAAATCCTTTTATTTAGAATTCCTTTACATTTCTATTAATAGTTTAATTATAAAATGGTAGAAGAGAAACAAAGAATAAGTAGGCTTGAACTCAAAATTATTATTATTATTATTCTAAACCATTCATGTGATATTAATTCAATGTTAAGTCATCACAAACCTCTGTTAATTTTTATTATCAGTCAAATAAGAGGGAGAGAAAAGAGAGGGACACACACACACACACACACACACACACACACACACACACAGAGAGAGAGAGAGAGAGAGAGAGAGAGAGATTGAGAAAAAGAGATTGAGATTGTGCATAGATCATTTAGTCCAGATCATGTTATGAATCTGTCAGTGCCTATATCACAGAACCATAGCATTATGTATTAAGTGTAGCTATAATTGATGTCAGATAAAACAATTTGGTACTAGGATGTAAGAGGAATAAAACAGTAAAACAAATCCAGTGTTATAAAACATCATAAATATCCTTCTAATTCATTCATTCATTACATTGTCAAATAACCTATGCATACAAATCCCTTTGGTGAAGCTAACCATACAATTTCCTCCACTTACTTTTCCTTAAGGTCTGTCCTATCACCTTTGTGCTATACCATCTGTAACAATTATTTCTCAGATAATACAGATTCGGGAAAGAACAGATTTCTTAACCATTGTTATGGATTGAATGCATATGAACTATATTGATACATGGTATTTAGAGACTATAACAGGATTTGGGCAGGAAGGTATCATCGTGATAGTTACAAGGAAGAAATCATTCCTGTCTGCATATACTTGCTTCTGAATTCAATTCTTATAATGTAAAACTGTGGTATTCACTTCTTTGAGAGTAAGTGAAAATTAAGACACATGCCTTATGCCACAGCCTCCCTGGACCAAATGCTTCAGACACAGATCTCTTACATAGCTGTCCTGAAATGTTTCCCTTTTCACATTGGAGGCATCAAAAAGTTGGTGCTGCATTGCATCCTATTACTGGGAAAATCTGTAGGCATTCATCTTTGATTACAGAAGGTGATGTGTGAGAGTTTAGGAGAAACAGGCTTCTGAGAAATGAGACTGGCTTGCCCCTCATAAGGTGTATGGCTCCCCACAGATATCCTAGTGCATTATTTAGAGTTTCCAGCCTCTCTCTGCAGGTGATTGTGCTTAAACTTGGGCAGGAAGATAAAGCTAGCTGACAGAAGTCAGGTTTCACAGACCGACCCCCTCTCTGGAGAAACAGATCATGTTATCTATAGACAAACCAAAATATTGTTGAACACTTTTGTTTGGCATTTTAAAATTAGATTTTTAACTTCATAGATGAAACTGAAGAAACTTTATTTTTTCTGGTCAAACAAAATCTTTGGGGAAAGAATTCTTAGTGTGTTGTGAATATGTTGTACAATCAGAAACAAGCATTTCTACAACACTATGGATGTCAAGTTGAGCTCACAGACTCATCAAAAGTTTTCTTGTTTCTTCAGATAGATTTTCCCCTTAGGTATAAACTCGATGGTGATGGAATTAACCAGTTAGCCAATAGACACCAATTTATCACCATATGAAGTTCTTATATCATATGATCTCCTCTCAGAGAGCAAGTTGTAGTCAAGGGCAAAATGGGAAGGAGGGTGTGGATGATGTGTGGATATTTTAAAAACATTTTAAAGGATGTATTTATTTTGTTTTATATGAATGAGTGCTTTGACTACATATATGAGTGTGTATCACAGGCCCATGGAATTCAATAGAAGTTGTTAACTCCCCTGGAACAGGAGTTTCAGATGACTGTGAGTCACCATATTGATCACTGAATGGATGTTTTCTGCAAGAGTAACTAATGTCCTTAACCATTGAGTCAGCTCCCCAGTCACTAAAGTATTTTCATATAGCATGATCATGTTAAATTTTAATACTTTAGTATTTTTCTAGATAGATATATTGTACTAGTTTTTTTTTTTCTATTTACTATAACAAAATACCCAGGAAAACCAGATTAAAGAAGGAGAGTATGCTTTGACTCATAGATTGAGAGTATAATTCATCATGGTAACATCATGATGGCATGAACTTGACATAGTTGCTTACATTATATCATCCCATTTCCACTAACCCAATAGAGAAAGTCCCTCAAAGGTATGCCCAGGGCCTTGTCTCCTAGGTGATTCTAGAGCCCAGGAGTTGCAGTCACATATATATTTTAATTCAGTTATATAGTAGCTCCTTAGCTATAAACTAGAAATGATACATATCTTTACCATCTGTATGATGCTAGCTCAAGTTCTCCAGAGAAATAAAACCAAATAATACCAGGAATTGGCTCGTACAATTAGAGCTGCTGAAAGTTAAATTGTGAACACAGCAAGTTAAAGACACCCAAGGAGCCTCTGGTATGGTTCTTGTCTAAGTATGAAAGGTGGAAAACCAAGTGAGTCCCTGAAAACGGTTCCAAACTGAAGGCTCACAACTCAAAATACTTAACTAGCTTTTACTTCAGTTTGAATGCTATCAGAAAAAAAAAAAATGTTTAACCAGAGAAGCCCATGGTCTGATCAACCTGACATAAAATATTAGTCGTCACAAGTTCTTACTTTATCATACTGGCATCTATATACAGTTTAAGTAATATTCCAAATAAGCCATACTCCAAAATAATGACAAGACATTATCATTAATCTACTAACAGAATCCATCTTTTCTGTGTACTGTGCATGGCCAAAGCATGAGAACCTTGGACCCAAAATGAGCGAAAGCCTTATTGTCAACTTTTCTCCTTGGTAGCTGCAATTTAAGCACTAGGGTGTAAAATCAACAACACATAGACACTGTGACTTAAAATAATTTCATCATGCATTGCATTGTAAGAAAATTAATGAGGGAAGAAAAAAAAGAAATGTGTTTAATATATACACACTCAATAGATATCCACAAAACACATTCAAACACAAATGGGAAAATAGTCTTGGTAATCATAGTC
The DNA here is from genome assembly GCF_903995425.1 of Onychomys torridus. Taxonomy (NCBI): domain Eukaryota; kingdom Metazoa; phylum Chordata; class Mammalia; order Rodentia; family Cricetidae; genus Onychomys; species Onychomys torridus. The sequence goes on from NC_050448.1 coordinate 123,699,091, forward strand.
CTCAATTTTTGTGATTGTTTATACATATTTGTCTAATATGCAATTGTACATATTAGAATACATTAGCTAAAGATTTTCCTATCCTTCCTACAAAGCTTTTAATAAAACAATCATTTATGACTTAGAGAACATTTTAACTGCCACAATGGTATTTGACAAAGTGTTGCTTAGGATATCATAGCTAGCATTTATAACTGCTTTTTTCTACTGACCATTCTATAATATTGTCATTTTATCATCAGCAATTATCTCAGGTGGTTGTCGTTCTCAGCCTGGTTAGCTGATGCACATCTTTATTCATGAAACACTTCTGCCATTCATAATAGGAATTATTACAACCTGAGTCAGTTTCTCCAGACCTTAGTTATGTTACACAGTAATGTTGTAAGTAATGTTGTAAATGTCTTTTGTATTCTAGAAAAATCTCCTTACCTCCACTGTGAAATATTGTCTATAGTTCCCAATTGATATAGATAATTGGGTTAATTATCCCAATCAATATTGTGGCTCCATTCCCCACCTACTGACTCAGAAGTATGTAAAGTCCAAAGAGGCTGGATGATAAAAGCTTTTACTTTTGTGGACTCACTATTATCTCCCAGGGACAACATCACTCTCTTTAGAATCACAGTCTCTAGGCTATTAAAATAAGGTCTTGGAATAGAAGAGAAAGCTTTGACTAACTGTCACTAGTGCAGTACTCATTTATATTCTGTAGTTTGATTCCTAGATATGTGAATGCTGAATATGAGGAATAAGTATTGGTGAAATTATTAAGGCCACTCCACGTAGTTAAAAGGGAGGTTTATTTTGTGGGGTAACTTACAAATGAAGGGGTAGGTTGCAGGGTCTGGCAAAGGTATAGGGCAGTCCAGCAGTGTTCTCTGGAGAACTCTGCTTGGTCTACTTCCAGCATCCAGCATCCCGGAACCAAGAGAGCCACCTCCTCCTGCTCCTCGGTCTTCCACTCCCTCCTCTGCCCCACCTTGTGGGTGTGATCATTACTGAAGCCTCAATGGAACTTCCAGGCCAATGCTGGGATGGCTATCCACTACAAATAAGCATCAAATATGTGATAATATTCAGAATAGTCTCCTTCTGGATAATCTTGCCTCAGATTTGCAAGGTATGACCAGCTAGCTAATTCTATACTTGAGTCTTGAAATTCTTCTCTGTCAAGCTTATCTACCTGAGAATTATAGAGAACTTGGTAAAAGCTCATGAATTTTATGAACATGAGTCCATTGTTGAAATTTATTCATCTGGAAATAAATTTTGATATCCTAAGCATCACTTTGTCAAATACCATTGTGACACTTAAGATGGTCTCTAAGGCACAAATGATTGTTTTATTAAAGGCTTTGCAGGAAGGATAGGAAAATCTGTAGCTAGTATATTCTAATATGTACAAACAGATTGTTCTTTCCATGATGAAAGTTGTCCAACATAAACAACTTTGTACTTGGTATCTTGCTGATCACCCTGGTGAATGATGTCACATCAGAAACTTGATAGATCAAGCACTGCTGTTACAGACCAGGTAATTGGCAGAGGTTATGGGAAGTTTTCCTTTGTAAATGAAAGTCCATGTTCCTCAGTCTGTATAATCTCAGATCTGACCATTATGTCACTTTGTTCATGAGCCCAATGGCAGAAACGATTTCAAGAGGCTGAGTAATATGGACATAGTAGGTCAACACCACATTTGATTATTTTACTCATCTCTTGCTGGGTTCACCCTTTGATGAACATCAAGATTGGAGGTAAAATACCTTCTTTCTTTCTTTTTCTTTTCTTTACTTTTTGACATTTAGAAAGCCCCATCCATATTCCTTCTCTCCAGATTTCCTTGTCATGAATTTTTAGATCCTTCCAGGTCACTGACTGGCCAAACTACTGTTCAGAATTAATTGATTAGGATGCAATCACACACTTGCCAATTATTTTTTAAAACAGAAAAAACCCAGATGCACTGTAAGAGCTTCTGCTCCTGGGAGAATATTCCTTAATCACTGTCCTTAGTGGATGTTCTAGAAAGAAGTCATAATATCTGAGAATCAAGAATCATCTGTGAGTCATCCTGAGTCTTCCATGCTCTCATTATAGAGATCTTCTTGTGAGACTGTAGGTGGAGGATTCAAGAGAGAAATCCATAGAGTAGATTTTAGTACCAAGAGTGGGGTACAGTATAAAACACATCAACTTAAGTAAGCAGCTCTTGTGTTGAGGTCTCTGAAGGAAATGAAGAACAAGTTTATTTGAACATACATAAAAGGTGATGATTATTAAAAACTGACAAAGTCTTGATTAAATTGTGTTCCATTTGATTATTTTACAGTTCACATGGGCCTATGTTCTGACTATGGATTAGACATGATACATGCAGCATTAGACATGATACATGCAACAAAGTCTCATAAAACTCCTGGTTAGAAAAAAAAAAAACTTTTTAAGTTTCAATAAAGAGTCAATAAACTCATGTATTATATAAGAAGAATGTCTTTACTATTCTGCTTTTTCATGATGAAAAAAAAAAAAAAACCATGAAATTGTAAACCTGGGAAGTGGTTCCTAAGAAAATAAAAGAAAGAAGAAAATCAGAAAAAGTTCAAAGACTCTTATCCTCTCTCTTTTTCTCACTTTTCCCTTTTTCTCTCCATTTTCTCCTCTTTTTCCTCCATGCCTTCTTCCCCCATTCTGTACATATATACATGAGGGTAGCAGTAAATGAACACACAGTGAGATGGCATTATCCTACAAGCAAAGAAAAGGGATCTCAGAATGAAATCTACCTTGCTGACCCTTTGAGCCTAATCTTTAGTATTAATAACTACAGGGAATAAATTCCAATTATTTAATGCACCCAGACCTTTTATTAAGTTAGTCTCAGCCTACTAATACACCAGGATATCTCACATTTTGCAGCAATTATAAGCCCCTCTTTCACATTAAATTTCTTTTCAAGATAGAGTGAGAATTTAAGAAAAAAAAATCCCACAAACAGCAGGAATCTTCTAAATGCTAACCATAGGCCAAGCAAATTAAATACACATATGTAAAGTTATCAGAGTCCTAATTACTTCAAATAATTAATTATGCATAGTAATGTTGAAAACTATGCTAAGATGTACAGGAGGTCAATGAATCATGTGTTGCCTTTTATTCATGACCCCAATCACCCTAGTCTGCCCTCCTCTTAGCAATTTGTGTTTCCAGTGGCTCTTCCATGTCATTAAATTGAATAATTAATTTCAAAAGCTCATTAAACTTTATCTGTCCACAGCAATGTCACCTCACACTCCTTGATTCTTTTGGAAGCACACTTCTCACTTGCATATCATCAGATATTAGCTTTCCTCCCCATCCTTCTGAGTCTTTCTTACTGGATAATGTCCTTCTCATGAACCTTACTTGATGAACATTCTCCCACTGCTTATCTAGGGCCTCTTCTCAAATTTCTCAACTAGTGAACAACCAGTAGGAAGTAGATAACATGTTCTTTTCTTTCCACTTCGTACTTTTCTCAAAGCATTGCACCATAAAATTGACTGTAATAATCCCTTCTGGTATCTGAGAGTCCAGCTCATCCTCTATATCTTTCCCACCCTTCTCCCAATCATATGATCCAAATAGCAATAATGCTAGCTGCACATTTGAAACTGTGCAAGAGAGTTCTAGAATACTTTTCTCATCACAGGCTTTTACCTATGATCATCCTCTTGGAGCTACTCTTTATATATCTCATCATTTACTCCCCCCCCCCCGCTCTCCTTTCTTTACTAGGTTTAATCTAATATCACTTCTGGCCTGAAATAATCTTTCAAGTCTCAAACAGCCAACTCATAAGCCCCTGTAGCTGGAGAGTTTCTCTCCAGCTCCTGTCAAGCCCCAGCAGTCCTGCAGCCCAGTTATAAAATAAACACACAGACTCTTATATTAGTTAAACTGTTTGGCCTAATGACCAGGCTTTTAGCTATCTAGTTCTTACATCATAAATTAACACATTTCTATTAATCATCTATACTTTGCCACATGTCTCATGGCTTACTGGTACCTTACATCTCCCTTGTCATGGCGGCGGCTGGCAGTGTCTCTCTGTCTCAGCCTTCCACTTCCCAGAATTCTCTTCTCTCCTTGTCCCAACTATACTGCCTGCTTGGTTACTGGCCAATCAGTGTTTTATTTATTAACCAATCAGAGCAACACATTTGACATACAGAACATCCCACAGTAAACCCCCTAATTTTATTTCTATTCACTAAAATCTATTGTTTATTCTATAACTGGAGTAACCATTACAAAATTGGCTACTAAAATGCTATTAATGCTTTAGCCATCCAAAAGAGCTCCTTTGTATTTATCCTGAAAGTTAAAAAAAAATCTTTTTTACTACCTTTTCTATATATTTTTGTATAATCACCCCTTTGTCCATCTTTCCAGATTCAGCTAACTTATCTACTTCTGTCATGTAGAGTCAGTGCTATTATTTTGAGGTTTACTATGCCTCAAAGTCTCACAAGTGTAAAGGGATAGTGATAGGGCAGAACTTTTGAGAAATTAGGACTAATAGAAAGTCCTTAGACCTTCAGGAATGTACCCTTAAAGGGGATCATTGGACTATCATCTCATTCTATCTCTTTCTGCTTCCTGGCTCTTGAGGAAAGGATTTGTTCCACTACACACATTTGCCAATTTCCTGATTCCAAAGCAATAGGAGTTATGCAATCCCAGCCTGTAATATCCAGATATGTATACTAACATAAAAAAATTTTCCTTTTACAAGCTAACTGCCTCTGGTATCTTGTCAAGGTAATGAAGATCTGACCATAAAAACTGATAAAATTGACAGACCTAGGCTCTGGGTCATTGTTATTACTATGCCTGAATATGTGGGGGAACTTTGGGAACTTGTTAAGGGGAGAGTGTCAAGGAGCTTGCTTGGTGAGACTGGAGAAATCTTAGAATGCTCTTCAGTGGATGTAAATAGAAGTCTCTGATGGAGGCTCAGAAGACCAGAACACTGGTGGAAATGTGGATGATAACAGCTATGCTAATGATAGGGGTTTGATTGAAAACTGGATTAACACCACCATATGAATACTGTCAAAGACTTTGACTGCATTCTGCCCACAACATAATGGTTTGTGAGTGGCTGACCTTAAAGGAGATGGACTAGTTTATCTGGCAGCCAACATTTCTAATCTGTGAAGCATTCAGGCTACAGAGTGGGTGTCCTTCACTGCTTTTACTGAATCTTACAATGAAAATCAGGAGCAGAAAGGAGAAGGTCGAATAATTTGAAAAAATTACAGCCTCAAGAGAAAAGGAGTATAGAAGCCTGTAAATGTAGTGCCCAAAATGGGTAGTGATTCCCTCCCTAAATCACTGAGGTGATTAGTGACCTTATAAAGAAAAGCACAATTCTTTGTCTTCACACAATACAAAAGATGGCTCAAAATCATCTCTGGACTCTGATGTGATACCCATACAACACGTTAGTTGATTTATAAGTGTGCTGTCTATATCAGAGTAACTGGGGCTGTTGAGTCTTAGACAGTAACCTGTAGAACCATGAGCCAAAAGAAACAGTTTTCATTTATAAGTTGATTGCCTCAAGTATTTCATTTTAACCATGTAAAACTGACTCATATATCTACCTCTACTCTACTGCATTACAGATACATTGACCTCATTTTGTTTCAGTGATCCATACTTTTTCACAACAATGAATCTAGATACTGTACTTCCAAGGATCAAACTGGCACAAATCTCAGAATGAATTTTCCTGACTACCAGACACTCCATGTTGAAAGCATGGGCTATATGCTGTTATAACTATCTGTGTTCTTTCGTTTGGAGTCTTTTCCCTCAGTATAATGTAATCTTCACTAAAGAGAACATGATGTTAGTAGATCAAGGTAGGACACTGAATAATGTATGATAGAGCTAATTGAACAAAATTGAATTGAGTGTTGCTTTAGCATGTAAGCATGTATGTATGTATGTGTGTGTGTTTGAATCACTTGTGTTGACTAAGACCAAGTGTAAAAATATAATGGAGAGCCTTCCTATCCTCAAAAAGCTTAGCACTGAGTTTGAGATAAGCAGAAATAAAAGCCTATGTTCAACATAGAAACATATAAAAATGAAAAAGTAAGGAAATAACACCAGATGCTATGCCATCAGATCAATGCAGGTGAGGTGGTAAGAGTTTTAAAGGTACAATGATGACTGTACTGATAATATACACTGATAATGGAGTGTCTTGGGTTGTATGGTAAGTGAAGGAAGACACTAAAGAATTCAAAATAGTAAGTCCTAAGTTTCTAGGGAAAGTCTATACTGAGCAATACCTCAGAGGCTGATGAGCTTTGGGATTAAGATCAGAGGGCATAATTCTGAAGCAGTCTTAACTGGGAAACGTGCTTTATGGAAAAGCTGAAATTCTAGTCACAGAATGAAATGATAAGAGTCCTAATACCTGGAAATTACAAAAACCAAAAACAAGAACAAAGCTGTATTATTACATTTATACAATATATTAGAAGATTCATATGGACTGGGATATAGAGGTGGAAAATGTAAGAACTCAATGAACTAGTTTAAAAATGTAAGCAGCTTACAGTGTTGTAGTCTTGGACAGTTGCACAACTCTCAGTGGGGTCTTTGGAATTACAAGCACATAAAACAGGCTATGTGCTCTCCTCTTTAGTAATCTGAGCTGTTCTGGGGCTTCCAAATCCTACTTTTCATGGTTAGATGCTTCTACAAAAATTTCATTTAAGGAAAGCTGACCTCGAGATAGCTTGCCAACAATCCATGGACAATTTTCATTTTGAAAGCTATCTTTTTAGGGTGTTTCTAGTTCTAAAAAAAAAAAGCCAGACTAGTGATATTTGGCAAATCAAATATAAACATTTTACGTGTGAAATCATCATTTTGTAAAGGAAGAATTAATAAGTTCACAGCCTCATTCATTGAATTAAATGCACAAAAATCCTAACAAATATATCATTATTGCACTGATTTATAGCATGTCTGTGGGTGTGTCACAGCTGAATCAGCCAGACATCACCCCGCTGAAAAGATTCTCCATTCAGTTCATTACAGAGTAGTCCCAGGGGAGGTGGGAAATTATCACAAAGATTCTCAATGTCCTTAGCCTATTTCTCTTGGGGACAGTCAAATTATATAGAAAATATTTTGGGGGGATGTTGGTGTCTAGGTGATAAGATCCAAGAGGGGGGAAAAATCCAGAAGACTAATGGTTAAAAACATATCAGGAAACCCTGTCCTCAACTTTCCAGTCTAAATCTTCTATTTCCTATCTATCTTTTAATACAGTGTTGTTCGTTGTTTTTTTCTTCTTTATTAATTACCACTCTCCTCAGAGTTTCTTGGCTATACAGTCTACAAAGAAGCCATTTCAAGACTTCTGCAAGGGTTGATAGGGATGAAGTTTCCTAGCAGCACACAATGGACTCTTCAAAGATAATGACTAAATATTGGGCTGAGGAGATAGCTCAGTTTTAAAGTGTTTTACTTAAAGGATAATGATATGAATTAAATCTCTAAAACCTGTGTTTACAAAAAAAAGAAAGAAGGGAAGGAGGGAGGGAGGAAGGAAGAAAGGAAAAGGAAAGGAAGAAAGAAAGTAAGTAAGAAAGAAAAAGAGAGGAAGAAAGAAAAAGAAAGGAAGGAAGGAAGAAAGGAGGGAAGGAAGGAAAAAAAACAGATATGGAAGCAAGCATCTATAATCCTAGCATTGGGATGTGGAGCCAGATGGATCCCTATAGTTTGCTGGTCAGCAAGCCTGGTCTACTTGGCAAACTTCAAGCCATTGATTGAGAGATACTGTGTCAAAGCAAAAGTAGTTTAAATATTTATTGAACCATTTAGTTTTGTGCCTGATCTTCTTGGAACAAAGATTTGCTGTTTTCATCATAGAAGGCTCTGCTAAAATGAGCAGCAAATGTTATGGGACCTCACATGGGGAGTATCTCAGACTACCAGGAGAAAGAGGTTTCTTGAGGAAGTAGCACTGGAGTCAAATCTTCACTGAAAAAAAAAGTGGATCATAACAAAAAAGGTGAGAGTTAATCTTCACTGCCAATTTAACTAGATTTATGGTTACCATGGAAACACACTTCTAGGTATGTCTATGACTATCTCTAGAAAAACTTAACTAAGCAGAAATCTACCCTGAATACAGGTACTACCCATCATCCTACAGGCTAGAGCTCTGGGCCGAGGAAAAGAGGAAAAGGAAGTTAACAGTATATTCATTCCTTTTTCTTCCCCAAATAGAGTGAATTGCCTTCCCTATAGTTCTACGACTCAACTCAGAGGCTAGCCATGGAAGGCTGAACCAAAGAGGAAGCGGAAGTGGCAAGATGGCGTCTGGATCTATCAGCATTGGAATTTCATAGCAGTTTGCTCAGCAGAGGCAAGTCCTAAATGCTTTCCCATGCCTCTGTGTGAGAAGCTGTGTCATTGACACTGAATTACCCCTGTTGGAGATGTGCTTGCCTGAAACATGTTGGTCTTCAGTGAAAAGTCTCCTCATCCAGAGCTATACCTCAAAAATCATTAAATTAAATTATTGTCACAGAAATGATACTCAATAAGCTGTTCACGAAGAAACAAGCCTATGAAAATTCTCTTTAAAAGTCATAGAATTTTACCAGAACCAGAGTGTATGTGTCTGAATCTTTATGCTAATGCTTTTACTTATCTTGGGAATTCAAGTTGTTGACATTTTTCTAAATAAATTCCTAGCAATGGAGTATTCTATCCATATGCTATATTCACAGGTGCCAAACTCTAAATGAATACTTCAAATGGAATCACATACTTTTATGGCTAGAAAGAATTTAGGATTATTCTACAAACTACTCACTCAATTGGCACATGAATGAAGATTTAGAAAACCTGTTTATTATCTCTGAGTTGACATCATCAATATCTCTTAATCTCTTGAGAAATTTTATTTTTTCCACAATGCTTTTCTTAAAATGTGTTCATTAAAACTTGGGCATTCAAAATTATTGCAAGAAAAGGTGTAAAAGTTCTTGTACATATTCAATTTTCACAGAGTGTGAAAAATCTCCTAAAACTCTTTGACCATGTATAATGGTAGCTGTACTAATGAAAATTTCAGGAAGTCCATGCAGCACTTTTGGAAATCATTTCTACCCTTTTGTTATGATCTAAATATGGTCTCAGCACATAACTTGTTGAGGCATGATTCTTTAGAACTTAGCAACTACTAAGACTTTTCAGTCTTCAAGATGAATTGATATCTGTCCCACAAGAGTATGCTGTTCCCACAGCTCCCCACTAGGAAACTTCCCAATTGTAGAATGCAATGCCATCACCACATCAGGACTCAGCCATGAGGCCTCTGTCAGATGCTTGTAGCATATTGCTTAGAATTTCCAGCTACCAGCGTTGTGAACCAAATAACCACTTTTTATCTTCACAATATCAGGTAATTTGCTACAGTAACACAAAATGGGCTGAGAAAATTTTGTAGCTGAATTTTCCCTGATTTCAATGTAACTTTTTTCATGGAACATGTGATACTAAAGAATGTTAATGGCATATAGTTTTATCCTGTTTCTGTCTGGATATTGTATCTAAAGCTTTGCGAGAAAACACATAAGGTATTATACTAGGATTCTGGAGCTCTTCTAAGTCTCTGATCTGAAGAACTGTAGCAAGTCTCAAGTTCTTTGGAGGAATGTTCCTGTGATTTTGATTCCAAGGCTGCTTGCTGCCACAGATCTTCAGGACATTAGTGCATGAGACCATCCTCAGAAATAATCCATTTTGGAAATTCTTAACCTTGATCTGTACAGAATATTTCTCTACTTTTTTATAAACCGTGCTATTATCACCCCATGTTCCCTATTTCTATTTTCACTTTAATGTGCCTTGAGCTCCTTAGATAAAAGGATTATCAGAAGTACAAAGTGTTGTATTATTACTAAAAGCATAAGACCTTATCTCTTCAGTTCATCAGGGAAGCTTTGGTCCAGTGACTAACAGAGGTCTGAAGTTTTTGAAGTATGCTATCAATATGTTTCTGAGGACTTACAGAAATGTTGGGCAACAAATATAGAGTTGCTTTCTGCTTTAAATGTTCAGGTGGTGGATACTAGAACTGTGTGTCTAGTTCTTTTAAGGACATTTTGAATGCAGCTTCTACCCCTACCTATATTTTTGTTCTGAGATGGATAAAAAAAAAATTAGCTCCCCAGTCATCTTTCTTAGTAGTAGTATGATAAAGGAAAGACCCTTCTTGCTTCAAAGATGTTGATAATTTTATTAAGCCCTGCTATCAAACAATTTTATAAACAAAGAGAATGGTAGGAAAAAAATCCATGAACATTTGCTTATTTATTCCTTAAATTTTCCTGTCAAGAACAGAATGGTAAAAGATGTTAGACTGAGAAACACTATCTAAGGTAGGCTGGAGAGATATCTCAGCAGTTAAGAGCACAGGCTGTTCTTCCAGAGGACCCGGGTTTGATACCTAGCACTCACATGACAACTCACAACAACCTGTAATTCCAGTTCTAGGGAACCTGATGCCTTCTTCTGGCCCCACAGGCACTGCACACACATGGCACACATCTATACATGTGGCAAAATACTTCTGCATCCAAAATAAAATTGTTTTAAATAATAAAATTGTAAAAATCTATCTGATGAATAGCTGTCTATAATGGCCATAACACTGCCCAAATTATAGTTGTTGGGGGAACCAGAATGCCCTCAGCAAATGTTTGGATCTAAAACTTGACTCAACATTTTAGTATTCAAGTTTCTCTTCTAGGTACTATGGAAACTGGAGCCACCCCCGCCACCCTGACCCTCAGATAGGAGTACATTCTTCCCTTTGTGCTGTTACTAGAAGACCAACCTCAATCTCTGATCACTGCCATCTTGTCCTATTCCACTTCGGCCCTCATAGGACCTAAGCATGTTATAACTGGGTTATTACAGATTGCTCTATCATTTTTCTTCCTTCAGTTTATTTTTGTCCTCCAATCCAGGTTGTAAATTCACTCATGCAAGCCACAATGATATCATTATTTTGTATAGATAAACACAACTCTGAGAAGTTTGCTAGCACTCAGCAGGGCTTGTGATTTGGGATCAGTAAGGATCAGAGCTGCTGAGAAATTTAGCCAGCACACTAGGGGAATTAGTCATAGTCTTTGCATCCTATCCCAGAAATTCTCAACATCCCAAGGCAAGTTCCATAGCTCTGCCACCTGCTCTGAGAAGATAGGGCAGTGACATGGATGCTTGAGCCTTGGGTTAAGATTCTTGGAGGCAGCAGAAGCATAAATGGTTTTCAGTAATCCTGCTATATTCCCCTCTGCAGCACCAGGCTATTTATAACCTTGAAAATCTATATCAACTTACATCATATTTCATTAGAGGAGACCTTTCCTGTAAAAGAAAGAAATCATCGGGAGATCTTAGTTCAGATGCTGACCCTGATTCCTTTCCCTGGGGGTATAAATGCAGACTTGCATGCATTCTTGGGCCATCCCAGGAACAGCACCATTCTAAGCAGTCAGGGTGGTCAGGGAACAGAGAACAGTGTCTTGCCCCTGTGCTGTTGTGTAATGCAGCAGATGGGGTCAAGTGACACCACTTGAGGCTAAGGCTGCAAAAGATAATAGAAGGAGACATGAGCAAGTGGGAAGATAACATTTCAAATAAAATTTATCATCATGCTATAGCCTCTTGCTGTAACAGAGGCCAGAGGCTGGGATCCCCGCACCCAAGTCCCCAGCAGGTGTAATTTGTGATCTGGTGTCATTTCTCCCTCTGATCCTCTGGTTCCCACCTATGCCATCAATAGTGGTACTGACACTTACCTGAGAGGAAAGAAGTAAGGTAACATGAAAGATACATTCCCACCCTATAATGAGCTTTTCATCGACCAGCAGATAAGTGGTCTAATTATTTTGTCATGTATGGCAAATTGGCCTGCAATATAAACACTTTAAAGAATTGAATGTCCTCAGTTCAGATATGGTGCCTTGGTCACATGAGGGACTGCAACTTCCAGTTCAGCTGCAGCTGCCAGATCATGAAGAAAGTTAGAGACTTGGGATCCAGTGACCAGAGCCAACCTGGGTCTCTAGTCTCTGTCCTTGCTTCCAATAACAACACCCTTGACTGTAACAAGCTGAAGGCCTCTGTGAACCTATTATTTATTGTAAAGACCACAAGGACAGTGCTACTAAACAGAAGAGCAAGGTGTACCCAGAAGACCAAGGATGAAAACAAGCCTATGCATACTATATAGTAGTATGCAAATAGAATCCAGAAATACATGCAGTATCTATAAAATGACAGTAATAAGCAGTGTGTATGCTGAGAGCCAAGGGAGTCCCAACATGGAGGGATTTATTACTCAAAGAAAGGGCTCTGTGCCCTCAGTCTGGTCTGCTACCCAAGGACTGGCTGTGGTAGAGAAAACATTTTTAAAGAAAGGCTCAAATATCAAAGCTCCTTACCTCTGTTTTATGCTAATGTGGGTGGAGGCTCAAGCTAAATGATGTCTGCACATTTATTTATTTATTTATTTATTTATTTATTTATTTAAGGAAACAACTGAAAATCCTTTTTGGTGGTGAAGAGTGCAGTCAGAACAGTCTGAAAGTGTATTATTTTTCTACATGAAAGAAGCTTTTCAGTTTCATTCTGGCTATTCCAGAAAGAAGTGGAAAGAGGAAATGGAAAAAGAAATTTCATCTTGAAAGTAGAAAGAACAATCTAGAAAAGAAGGTTGTAAATATAGGTAAAGCCTTATCAAATACTCGCTTTACATGTTCAACACATACTCCTTTTACTTATTAGCCCCTCCATTGAGGAACATGAACCCAATGAGGGCATTAGAAAAATTCTCTCATTATCACACACCTCCTATGTCCTCGTGCAGACAGACAGACAGACAGACAGACAGGCACGCGTGCGCGCGCGCGCGCGCACACACACACACACACACACACACACACACACACACACACACAAAAGCATCCTCCTAAAGCAAACCAGAATGACAAGTAAGTAGCCCAAGCTATAAATTGAAAATATGATCATTATACTTAATTCCTGGAAACCAATGCATTTAAAATTCCTCCACCCCCACCCCTCCTGTCTCTCCAATATGTTAAAAAGGCTCTTGTGTTTTTGTTTCTCAAATGAGATTCCTTATCTAAACTGCCCAATCAGCAGTCTTGCTCCAGCTCCTATTGATGCTCCCTGGAAGATGAATTTATAGCTGCCATCCCAGTTTCACTGTCAATGTAACATTGGCCTTTTCCCCATTCTGACCTGAAAGTCCACTGCTAATATTTACACTGACGGAGTTAGTTGATTTTTCTTTAGTGATGTGCTTCTCTAAGCCCAGTCTAAGAGCCATTACAAACTCTTCTTCCCATAGACTTTTCAAAATTTTGAATTTTATCTAATTCTAGAAGAAATCTTGACATTTGTTAAAAACCATACTATTTTCTTGGGACTCCAAAAGAATTGAATTTCAGGTTTATTTGCCAACTGAAGAATCAGGAAAGTCTGCCTTAATTCCCCTTTAAGTATCTCTAAGTATCAAGGACTCTCTCCATGGGGAGCCCTTCATGAAGTCTATGCAGTTCTGAACACAGAGTGGGGGGATATGAGTCATGGGCCCACCATCTTTCAGCACAGGCATGTCAATCAAACTCAAAACAAAAGAAGAATTCTTCATCACTTTAACATTGAGTTTAAAATAACATCTCTGGTGAAGATCGTTATGTCTAACTTATCCACTAGGTATTGGATTCTATAAATGCTCTAATTAGAGTAATTCATTAAACATTATTCTTGAAAGCTTATTAAATAAAATGATCTTAGTATAAAAACATCCCTTGCAATTTCTTTCTCCAGACACAGTGCTCTGTTTTGCCACTGGTAGCATTACCAAAAATATACCTTTCATAAAGCATACAGTTACTAACAGAGCACATTGCATGAGGTCTGTTAAAATCTTATTACCTCATGAGCTCCACTTATGACTTTCTAATGGTCTCCTAACCTCCCTTATTTCCTAAACTAGTTTGGTCTTTAAATTAGTCTTTTAAAGGTACCGATGCTTACATCATGGCAATGAGGAAAAAGCTCTCACAGCCTGGGATCTCAAAGTCTATCTTCTCCCAAGTCTCTTTTTCCCCTACCAAAATGTACTGACTAAGCTGGGTATAGCTCCACACCTGCAGGTCCAACATTCATGGAGCTGAGACAGGAGAATCAGAAGTTTGAAGTCAGCACACAGCTAGTTCCAGGCCAGCTTAGGCTACATAGAAAGGCATTGTCTCTAAGCCTCAGCAACAACAATTCTGTCATCTGGGCAGGCACTTTACCACCTGCATAAGCAGATGTGTAGCTTGAAGCTAATCCAATTTAAACTTCAGGGTTTCTCACTTGTTTAAGCTCTGAAAGGCTGTTTCTAATTTTGTTTTCCTTTTCCTATAAAGACCTCCACACAAAAATGTGAACTTCCCAGGAAACATGTCAAACACATTTAATCTCTGACTTTTTGAGCCACACCCGTCTTCTTTCTCATTCTGAAAACTTTTAATTCCTTTTTAAAGGCCAAAATCAACTCTTGCTTCCATGGATCTACTCACAACTAGTAGGGATTTTTTTTTTTGACATATTTTATGTAACCACTCTTTTACACTTCTAGGTATTTTTTTCTTATTAAAAAATGTTTTATGTGCTTCCATGCCACCTGGGCTCATTTGGGACTTCTTGTAGAGGACACACACACACACACACACACACACACACACACACACACACACACGTACGTACGTATGTACGTACGTAAATTAGTATGTTACATTCCAGGAATCTACACCTAAGTTGTATATTTTTATGTGTCATTCACCATCGCCTCTGTTCTATATAGATAAATACCTCTTGGTATTTAAATTCATGACATTTGATACATTATGAATATTTATCTAACTGCAAACTACTTAGGAGGTGTCAATATATGCTAGGTGTAGTCTAATAGAGGTGAATGGAAAACAAAAAGCTAACAGACTCAAGTTTTCCATCAGACAGTCACAGTTTAGATCACTCCCATGATTCCAAAGCACTTGCAAATTTCTCTCCATAAGCCTTAACTCCAACATAACTACAACTCCATCCATGGTTGACCATGTGGCCACCAAGGAATCAAAAGAAGTTGCTCCCCTACACTGTATTTCAAAACACATTCCTTTGCAAACTAGATCCATTGAAGTAAATCTCTTATCACTGGCTCAATTCTCATAGTCTCCCATAGGTTGTGAGCATAGGCCTACAATAATGGGCCCACAGAGACCCATTTGAAAGCCAGGAGAATCAGAAGTTTGAAGTCAGTACACAGCTAGGGCCAGCTTGGGCTACATAGAAAGGCATTGTCTCCAAGACCCAGCAACAACAATTCTGTCACCTGGGTAGAGAAGGAGCAATGGAGGGCGGGGTAAGGTCAACACCAATCTGCTGTGCTCTCAGTCCTCTCCTTACACTCATCTGTTGAACAGAGGCAGCTGGGTGTGTCCCACTAGCTAATGTGCTGTTGGAAAGCCCATTTAAACCAATCTCCAAAACAATGATTTGGCCCTGTTCATGGTGACCTTACCCTTAGAACATGAAATAGTTAGAACCATTTGTTCCATCATGAGGAGCTGGCTACAGTTTTAAAGTATGAAAAAAAATACAATTCCAAACTCTATCACAAATAAATGAACTTTCACCCTACTACCCACCCTGCCCCCCCCCCCCCCCCCACCACCCACAAATAGCTGGGAAGTAGCCATAGCTAGGCTAGGCTATGTATGCGGTGGCGTAGCATGGGCACACTTGGTGGCTCCTTTGAATACCATCTCTATTGTTCATGCACAGACACTTCAGAAGTCTTTCCTTCTGTTTTCTTATGTCTTAGGGGTTCATTTCTGTGACAAACTGGCAGTCTTTCTGTTCTATGAGTAGAAATTGTTGTTTATATTACCTTCCTTTAAGAGAGAAGAAGTCTCCTCCAAGAACATTCCTAAATAGCTTATCTAGTTGCAGTTAGCAGAGCCCTGTATTTTTCTATGCTTTCCTCAATCTCTGTTTCTATGCTATCCCCAGAAACAAAATCTAGTTGATGATAGATATTTCAGGGTAACCTGAGGTCCTATAAGTGCCATGTGTCCTGGTTAGATTTAATAATCAAATTAACAATCTAGAGTCATCCGAGAAGAAAGACTTAATTTAAGAACTGCTTAGATTGAGTTGGCCTATGGCCATGTCTATGAGAGATTGTCTTGATTGTTAATTGATATAGGAGATTCCAGTCCAGTGAAAACCACCATTCCTTGTCAGACTTTATACAAGGAAGATAGTTAAGCAAGAACATGAATGAGTCCTAGAGTGAGCCAACAGGAAATGTTCCTCCAAGGTTCCCACTTTCAGGTTCCTGCCATGAGTTCCTGTCCTGACTTCCTTCAATGAAGCACTGGGACTTGGAGGTGTAAGATAAACTATACCATCTCGTTCCCCAGTTGCTCCTGGCCAGTGTATTAGTATAGCAGCAAAAGAATAAAACTAGATCGCCACATCTGCTGATAATGAAAACAAACTAACAAACAAACAAAAAAACAGTATTTTTATGTGGTTGTACAGAGATGCCATACTTCTTGTTCCAAAATGTCTATGTGGTGAGTCTACCCACATCTGAAATTATTGTGATTCCTACCTTCAAAATATAAGCTATTGTGTGTACTTGTGGTCTTGGGTAATAACATTTATCATCAAAATTGCACTTTTTTATTTTTTATTTTTTTTGTAACACTAGCCTCCACAATTTTGATAGGCTACCCAAATTTAATGATATTGGCATGTGAAAACCTAATGGCAAAAAAAAAAAAAAAATTTAAATTTCCCCCCCGCCTCTTTTTCTTCAATATTCCTTTCATTCTATTTAGAGATGCCACCAAACCACCCAGTTCATGGTTTCACTAGAAAAGTATTTGATTGTTAGACTGTGTGAGTCAGACCAAGTGGTAAAGCAGCCTAGAGGTTAAACAAGCAAATCGACCCAACAACTGAGAACACCCTGTTTTGTCAGGCTGAGTGGCAGTGCTGTGGTGTGCATCCAGTCATCGGTTTACCTGAATGCTAAGTCACTTGTCAAGGGCTCATTTCACCATTGCTCTTGAATTTTTCTTCTTTGTGTCACGTAACATTCCTTGAAGCAACTAGAAAAACAGTCATAATCCATTTGATTTTCGGCTTTCCTAGGAGGGAAACTTTTGACAGATGATAAATAGCAACTCCTGACAATCATCAATGCGAAGCTATCATGCTTTTACATTAAATACAAAAACAGAGTTGTAAAGTCACAAGGGATGGGACTTTTGACATGGACGAGACGAATATATAATCCTCAGAACTGCATCACTGATGGGATCTGAGCCACTGCAACAAAGCTCACCGGTTTCAGAGTCTCACAAAGTCGCACTAAAGCTAACTTTGATATCTGCAAGCTAATGCATGTTCCACCCAATGTAGCAAGCTCTTATCCAGAAGCCTGAGTCAAACACGCACATCCATCCTTGTGCATGCACAAGGAAAACAGCCATTTTATCACACTGTCTCTTTTAATTAAGGCTAAAAAGGAGACCAGAAAACAAATAAAAAATACCATAAAACCCAGTTAATTAGATGACAAAGGCAATTCTTAGGCACAGGGGTTTGGCTCTCAGATGTTTGTATCTCATTAAACCTGCAGGAGAGCTGAGCATGTAGAACCCTTCAAAGAAAACCAGTAAATTGCCCATGTGTCTCATGAATAGGAGTGTGTCGTGTACAAAGGTTGCTTCTTTATAGTCTGGCCTGCTCCCTCTTCCCCATTGGCAGGTAATCACAGTGGCCCCTAGATCATTCTTACTCGACGGCTAACTGTTTAGTGACATCCACTTCAAGTTGTCTAACCAATTTAACAACCAGGGTGCTCTTGGGACCCAATTTCCACCTCACATTATACATATTTTTGTACTTCGGATTAAGTGACTGATCTTAATGGGAGAAATCTTATCTAATAAGGCTGGGGAATAGCAGTTACTTCAAATTTCATGCTATACTGAATGATCCTAGTATCAAATTAACAGGGTTTTATAACATTCTGTTTATTTACCCAATTAGTAACACTCTAGCCTTTTGGCTTTTATATAAAGCTTATTTTCTTTTATTTGGCCTAATTTCCCCATGGGAGGAAAATAACAGATAGACAAGGTTAAAGAGATGATTCCTATCACCTGTGTCTCCTTTCTTCTTCCTGTCTTTCACACACCAGCACATGTGCATACCTGGAGGGAGGCAGGCAGGCATAAGAGAACAGAAGCCAGAAGATGTGTCCTGGGCTCCAGGTAGATTCCAATGCTCAGCATAAAAACGTTCACAGAAAATGTTTGACTGGAACCACACTTCTATAAAGGCTCTCCTGTTGTCCATTATTTTGTTCTGTATGTTTTCCATGCCGACGAGATTTGTCTATGTTCAATCACCATTTCTGCCTTTCCGTCATCTGATATGTCTCCCAATGAGCAAAGAGGTGGGTAACTGTTTTACAAAAACACACTTAGACCGAAGGAAAGCCAACACTGAAGTTGATGGGAGGCCTGGGTTAGTAGCTCAGTGGCAGTGTTTTCCTACTTGTGTAGAGCTTCATCCCGAAGTACAAGAAAGGTGGAGGGAGGGAGGGAGGGAGGGATGGAGGGTAATGATAATTGTGATGAAGACTCCATTAAGCACTTCAAAAATAAATACATTAGTTGTTTTAGCCCCCAAATAAAAAATTATGTAGCATTTGGGATCACACATCTCAGGATTACACATGTCAGGATTTGAATCTTTCTTGTCTAGCAACTGATTATTGATTCTTCTCAAAAATTCTCATAGTGAACCAATTATCTTCATTTTTTTATTGTTGAACTTGTTATTTTTATTGAAGAGAATGAGAGAATGTAAACAACAGGTAGATACACATAACACAATTAAATGAACAAGAATAGTTAAGTTTTAAATTTACTTCCTTTTATCTTTTTACTAAAGGGCATTTATTCCTTGCTACTTTTACAAACATACATTTTGATAAAAATATACTATAAAGCAATATTTAATTCTTGATAGAAATATACATACACTACAGGGTCTATGCTGAGACACTTTGCTCATCCTTGTTGCAGGAAGGAGGGAATTGGACCGCCTCAACGAATGTACCAGGCTGGGCTGGCACCGGAGGGGAGACCTTGCCTTGGAGGAGGTCAGAATAGAGGGTAGATTGGGGGGAAGGCTGGGAGGTGAGAGGAGAGAAGACAGGGGAATCTGTGGCTGATGTGTAAAATGACTAGAAAATCTCTTATATAAAATAAAATAAAATAAAATAAAATAAAATAAAATAAAATAAAATAAAATAAAATAAAATAAATAAAATAAAATAAAATAAAATGTTGGCCGGGCGGTGGTGGCGCATGCCTTTAATCCCAGCACTCGGGAGGCAAAGCCAGGCGGATCTCTATGAGTTCCAGGCCAGCCTGGTCTCCAAAGCAAGTTCCAGGAAAGGCGCAAAACTACACAGAGAAACCCTGACTCGAAAAACCAAACCAAACAAACAAATAAATAAAATAAAAAGTCGATGTCAGATTTCCTGATCTTGCAGAGTCTGCCTGAGGACCTAGCAACAGTCACTGTCAGAGTTCCTGATCGTGCCCAGCCAATGAGGGACGACCTCACAGACTGGGCACTGGCAGAAGGGTATATAGGGCCTTCCCTGCTATTGAATAAACGATTCCTAATTTGCTTTCGATGGGAAAAAAAGAAATATGTGAGTCCTGTATTTGTGTTTCTTGAGATTCTCAAAAAACACTCTTATGATGGAACATTGCTGAAAAATATTCAGGGGTTAGATGTGCCACAAATTAGAAAATCAAAACTAGCAGTTGTGAATTGAAAAAAAAACTGGTATTCTTAATTGCAATTCTCCCTCTCCAGCTGTTTTAAAAAACAAACAAACAGTTGCTGCTTAGAAACTCTCCACTCTGCATCAGAGTTAATGTTTACAAACCTCCAATACCACTGGAGATAAGTGGTACTAACCAGAGTTGGTAGAATCTACAGGAATAAAAAATTTGTACCATAAAATAAAAGAAATATACACTACAAATTAAAATTAGACTTTTAAAAGTTATACATTACAAAATAATGCTTAGTTTTTAAAGTAAAGTAAACCCACAATGAAGATTATTTTCTCCAATGCTGTAAGTTTGATATGATTGAAACAATTAATTTGAACAGCAGCAGATCTAAATGAAAAACAAGATGAGCACATTCAGGGTACAAGTTCCCCATTAGTTTAAGAGAATAAAAATGACTAGAATTAATAACTGAAATAGTCTATAGGAGTCTAAGAAACTTAAATGTATGGAATATCTAGATAACACGGTGTCATAAAAGAAACTATAGTAACATATAAATAGAACAGCACACAGTGAGTGACCTTCATATTAAAATACTAGCATTTGAGCAAAATGAAACACGTATTTGAATCAATGTCAGCCCGAAGTGATACTCAGCATTGATTATAGTTGTTTTCTCATTCAGGTTTAGTAGAAGCTGTAACTAGTGAGTTCACATACTCAGCTCAGGATGCACTTACTATTATTCTCTAAGTTCCCTGTGTAACAGATGGGTCACATTTTCCTTCCTAGTATAAATCAAAGGTGACTCTCCTATGGAAGACAGCAACTCGGTCAAGTCCTTACCAGTTTCCTCCCTAACCTCAGTCTTTCATGCTGGAGAAGGGGCATCTGGTGAAGATAGTTCTTCCATGTAGTCTCTGCCATAGTGTCTCCTGTCACAGTAGCACCGTTTCTTCAGGAATTAATCCATAAAGCAGAGGCACTGTGGACCAACCACCTCAGCTCCTAGAGACATACAGCACGGGACAGAATTTCATCTTTCACAGATCCACCTTTAAAAGGGAATAATCTGATAAGAAATTGAATATCAAAAAATAATTGTCATGTAGCTGGACTTTATTAAGTCAGTTTCCATGTCACCTCTTATCCCAACTCAGAATCAGGACAGCAGTCTTTCCAATTGCATCTCATTGTAACTTTAGGGTCGGAGGAGATCTTAATTTTCCTAGTTACAGCATCCTAATGTCTAATAAGTATATTAAAGACTTTTGACATTTTAATTTCAGCTGCTAAGAAAATGCTACAAAATTTTCAAGCACAGTCAAATTATAATGATTCATCCTCCATCTTTGGAAAGCTTGGAAGAAAACAAGTGAACCCAGCTAAACCCTCAATGAAGGGAAGTGACATTCTGCTACGCAGACACTGTAGTTTATCTTTGCAACCTAAAAAAGTGGATTGTAGGCAACCAATAGCCTCTGAGATCATCACACCTGCAGCATTTAATTTTTTCCTTAAGAACCTTCCTTGGTAGCTATGAGAGTAGGAAAATGAGGCCACTTAATCTGAGTTACTCTGAGTAACTAAGGAGAAGGTCAAAGATTGAGACCTAAACAGACCAGTTAACTTCAAACGAAGAAGACATCTGTTCATAAGACACATTTTGTGCTTTCAGTAATCCTGACCAGCTGTCTCAGAAACTTCAATCACAATGGAGACCCGTTGAGACTCTGTGACTGTTCATTGGTTCCATGCAAATCCATCAGCAGGACAGGTAGGAGGCTCACATGTCAGCATTCTGCTTGCTGTCTCTTAGCAATTTTAATGCACAAAACAACAACACTCTAAACCTTTTTGTTTTGTGTCTCACCAGCTAGTAAAAGCTTCGAGTGAGTGAATGAAATGAGTTACACTCTTTAGCACTGCCAGCAGGACAAACAGCATTTCACTGCTTTGTGGTTCTCAGCTGTCAGAAAGACAAAGCCCACTCTGCTGTCTTACCACATTTGTTTTCAGTGGTGTTTGGAGCAAACTGCCCTTTGAAAAATCTAGGAAATGTCTATTTATTCCTTTTACTAAGAAACAAAGCAGAGCTTGCGCCCTGTGTCAGATGGGCAAGAAGAGAACCTGAGAGTTCAGTGACTCATCCTGAGGTGGTCTGGCCCCAAAAACACAAGGCTAGGACCTGGGCCCTCAGACCCCAGATTTCCTTTGTGTCTTGAAATTATTCCTTATCCAGCCATTATTTAAATACATTTTGAATTAGAGATATTAAATTATTTATGAGTAATCTTTATTTGAGAGAGTTTATGAAGATTATAACTAAGGGAAAATGACATTGTTTAAACTGAAATTTAATACATCTTGCTCTTCACTGCCTTCTGTAGGATTATCTGTCATTGGATTTTCAAAACTGTTGAATGAATAGTCCCAGACAAATCAGTAAGTATTTTAAAATGTTGTGTTTCTCTCTTACCAGGCAATCTGAAGCCACGCCAACCAAAGCTGTATTCAAGTCTTGCCTTCTTCCCCACACAAGACCAAAATTAACTAAATCATTAAGAAGCAAGAACTGACTCAGGTTCAGTTTAATTTGGAAGAGCTAAAAGGAAAAACTGTCATAGAACAAGGTGGATGTTCCCCATACTCACACAATGGAAAGTTCTCAGAAGCCAAGTCAGGGCAGTCCCGCTGCTACCAATATTGCTTACAAACAGAGGGAAAATTAAATTATCCAAGTTACTCATTCACCAAGTCAGTTTTTAACATGTACTTTTTTATTAATACCCACCTAACATGGAGCATACCTGACAGCATTTCTATACTTAAACTCTCAGTCTCTGCAAATATAATTTCAACCCAACTTTTCTTTTTTAATATAAACACAGTCCCTGCGACCATCTTTTAAATGTCATAGGATTCTTATTACCTAATGAAATATATTTTAAGCAGTATAAATTCATCAAACTAGTGTACAATTCTCACTTATACACCATTTAACTTACACTGGAGTGTCTTGTTAAATACAGCCAACTAAAACAAAATTCTCCATCGTGCTTATATGTCCTTAACTGCACAGACTCTTTTTAAAATTTTTTTTTTCATTTTGCATACCAACCACAGTTCCCTCCCTGCCTCCCCCAACCCACCCTCAATCCATTCCTCCAAAAGGGTAAGACCTTCCATGTGGAGTCAACAAAGCTGAGGCAGGAACAATCCCCTCCCCCAATTGGTGACTACCCTGTCATCATAGAGCCTTCATCCAGTAACAGATGGAAATAGATGCAGAGATCCACAGCCAAACACCAGGCCAAGCTCCTGGAGTCCAGTGGAAGGCAGGGAGGAGGGATTCTATGAGCAAGGAGGGTCAAGATCATGATGGAAAATGTACAGAAACAACCGAACCACGCTAATAGAAACTCACAAACTCACAAACTAAGGAACTCTAGAGAGCTGTGGAGCCTACATGGGACTGAACTCAGCCCTCTGCATGTGGGAGACAGTTGTGGAGCTTGATCTGTTTGAGAGGCTCCTGGCAGTGGGATCAGGATCTATTCCTGGTGAATAGATTAATTCTAATGGCTGCTTTTTATGGGTGTCTGGGCAAGGAGATATAGAAAGGCATTTGAAGAGGGAGGGAGGGAGGGAGGGAGGGAGGGAAGGAGGGAGAGAGAGAGAGAGAGAGAGAGAGAGAGAGAGAGGGAATCAACATCTTACATCCATGTTCAATGAGGCTAAGGAAGAAGTCAAGAATGGGTTTGAATAACAGGGAAATATAGTTCAAAACCAATGTCAAGTTACTGTTTTTGCAGTAACATGACTCTGATTTTTCCTTACTAACTCTGTATCTTTGAGGAAAGCCACTGAAATGTCAGTCTCAACAGAAAGAACAATTAATAAACATTAAATTCTTAAAAAGTACATTCAAAAAATACAAACATAACCATTATTCTTCAATATTTTCCCTTAAACATTAATTTAAGAAATGAACATTCATTTACTAGTGAAGCTTAAAACATTAGTTCAGAGCCAAGAGGACAACAGATGAGAAACTGGATAAAAAACCCAAAGTACATCTTCATCCCAGAAATGATCCCTTGAAAATCCAAGGTCATTTCTACTCTGTCACTAGAACCAAACAGAAAGGACTGACTATGTCCAACCCAACCCGTTTCCTTCCTCATGTGATCCTCCAGTATTTACATGGTTTATTATAGAAGTTACTACTCTGTGAGTTACTTGAGGATACCTCTGCTTGTAATTCAACCCTGATTCCATACACTCCACAGGAGACTCCTAATCCTTCCCAAAGAGTTCTACCAACTGGAGACATTCTCATTCAGAGAAGCACATCATCTTTCCTGAGGTCACAGTTGATCACCTAGGTTATTATTCCTCATTATTAATTCCCTGACCTCTTATTGTAAGGCTGGGATTGTCCTCTAGCTCAGAACTATAATAGATTCAAGTGAGTAAATGTAGAACATTACTCCATGCATGGCTTCACTCTCCTCAAATCTGACACAATAAGCTTCTCTCCAAGTTCCTGCTCCAACTAGCCAGCTTTTCTTTACCTCCTAAAATATTTCTAAGCATAAATTCTATTGCTGCTTTTAGCTGAAGTATTTTATAATGAAGATTTTAGTACCTTGATACACTTACAGATCATCTTCATGTTATTTTTCCCAAGCTAGCATCAATACTGTTCCTGGACTTTGATTATGACTTTTATATTTCTTTTTCCTCTCCTGTGACTTATTAACATTTTGAGACCATAATAGTTACTTAGAATCTCACTAACACCTTACGGAAAAAAACCTTGTGATTGTGTTGGTTCAGTAATTTCTAGATTTTAGTAAAACTCTGTGTTATTACCAGATTTAAGTCTTCTGATAGAATTCTTTGCCTAATTACTAGACCACTGAAGAGATCATTTACACAAATAACTTACTGCTCAGCTACTTCCAATTGTATGCTGTTTCAAACTCTGTTTTACATATTTATAGGTGGAGTGTTTGAAGTCACTGAGAAGTCTCTTGAACATTTCGTTCCATGGAGTACTTCTGTTTTCTGACTCTGAACAGTGTCATCTATTCCTGTATCTATCACTGTAAACCTCAACTGCACAAAGCAGGATCCATGATCCATGTGTGTATATTAAATTAGAATCGATGAAATCAAATTTAATTAAGCATGTCAACTATACTAACTGTGAAAATGTTTGAGTGGTGCATGAGTGTGTGTGTGCTTCTGATTCACTGTCTCTTGTACTAGGCGCTGAAGACAAGGCAGAATTTGGTCATCTCTAACATGTTGACTTTATCAGTTGGCTCCCTCTTTTTGCTTTCCTCTATCTCCTCTGTTCTTGTTATTACACAGAGATCAATAATAGACAGTTCCTTACTTTTCTTTCTCTATAATAAGTCTTGTTAGGATTAAAGGGGTTGAAATATTTTAAGTACCACCTGTTCTAATCTCACCATTTTATAGATGTCAATATTCAAGTCAAAAAGGCCCATTTCTTCACAGTAAGCCAATAGCAAGAACACTGTTTCTGAATAACATAAATCTACAGCTGTCCTGCTGGCAAACCACATAGTAGTACCCACTACCTCATGCTAACACCAAAGTCGCACAGGCACTCACAGAAAAAAAAATGTTAACAGATTTGAGAAATAAAATTATAAAAATACCTTTTAGATGCAGCACTGTTCACTAAAAAGTGACATATTTAAAGTAAATTTTAAAATATGGACATGAACACTATTCTGACTGTTTGTGGAGAAGTACATCTTACTTAGCAGACCTGTTACAGAGCAACATATGTGTACATTCATTTGACAAATCTTTACTGAGCACCTCCTCTGTATTAGGCTCTGAATATCCAGTTAGTAGAAATGTGATTTTAAGCCAGAACTAGATTACTCAGCAATGAGATCAGCAGACTTCTATCTAAGAAATTGCAAATACTTTAGTAGGTACCAATTTGGAATTATCTAATAGGAATATATAACTCATTCATGGTGATACCAGGAAAAGCATAATAGAAGGACCCTTTGTTCATTCATTCATTACTTCAAACAGAAATGAACTAGAGTAGCATAGTGCAGCAACACTGGGATGAAATAAATTGATAAATAAGATAGAACCCCATCCAAATGAAGCCTCAATCCAAACTGAGAGCCCTTGATAGTATCACAGAGTCTGAAAGAATGACAGTGCTATATGGGTTTAAATGAATTAAAATCCACTCTACTGATAGCTTGGCTTTCTGAATCTAGGCCACCTCTCCATCACCATTCAAGAGAATGGTCCAGGATGGCACTTCTGCCAATAATGACACGTAGCAACAGATGATCTTCTGAAGTAATGCTGGGACTCGTGGTGCCACAAACATGGACCTGACTTTGTAGAATTTCTTTATTCTGAGCCTCTATAATTCATATGCTTGGGAGCTGAGTCTAGGAGATCAGAGAGGCTTGTAGACTGTGAGGAGCAAGTGACGGGCACTGGGTGATTACCGTATTAAATTATTATTCAATATCACTATATTTCATGCTTTTTAAAAATGCAGCAGTAATCCATTTAAAATTTTTCTAACAAGGTGATAAGGACAGTGTTCTGAGTGGACTCTAGCATCACTAAATTATGCATTACTGAATGTTTTGTAATTGTTAATTACTCAAATCTTAGGCTTGGTCTTTTCACCCACTTTCAAGGTGACTTCTTTTTGTTTCTGTTTTAATACCTATAAATCAAAGTAGGAGGTGCTGAAATGATACTTACTGTCTTCTTGGTAAAGGTCTTTGATGATTAGTGGGTTAATAGCTGTATGAACATTTCAGTAATTGCATATCAAATAGGAGAAAGACTTCAGAATCTTCATGCTTTCCTGAGGAATATTTCCGTGGACTCATGTGGGGTGTGACACAGGAATACATTAGCACTCTTTAGTCCTCTGGTGAGATGCTGTCCTCCATGAGTTTTCAAAACTATTCACTTTTGAAAAACAGTGGAAGAGGAGGGAATGGGGGTGAGAATGAGGGGAGGAAGGGAGAGGCTGGAGCAGGGATGTAAAATAAACAGATAAATAAAAAATGGTGCTATTTGTTACTTCCTGCAGAATTCTAGTGAATAACACATTTAAACTAATGCTCTGTCAAATTTAATAGTCATAATTGCCTAATTATCTGCTCTCATGTGATGGTAAAGCCTTTTAACATCTTGCTTTCCCCTAAGGAGAATGAATGTATTTTCTAGAATACCACCTTTCTCTTTTTTGGAGAATACTAAAGCAAATAATTCATTTTACTCTCAAGCAAACAAATACCATTTCATTGTAGTTCTTGTTTGTTCAGTGTGTGTGTATGTGTGTGTGTGTGTGTGTGTGTGTGTGTGTGTGTGTGTGTGTGTGTGTGCACGTACTTGGTTTTAATCTTGGCCGTAGATGCACACACATTTTTGTTTTCAATTGTAAGATTCACATTCATAAAGCAGTGTGTGTGGTTGTTCCTTGGTTATTCATTGAGTTTCTTAGTTGAATTTATAGTATCCCTTTCTAGCATATCATTTCATTTAGGGTCACTCAATAGTACTTGTCTAGAAATATGTCCTTCACTTTCTTGATAATCGACACTCTCCTTGATCCACTTCTGAAGATTTGTATCACTTCCCCAGTGTGAACATTTAATACACGTGGCCAGAAAACCTTGGCACTAGATGAATAATTTTCTAGTTGAGCTGATTTTTATCTGCTTGCTTTGATTTTTATGCAATTTTAGCCTCCTGAACTCTCTACCTTAATATGACATGTTACCTTGACATTTTTTTTTTCTTTTTTGCCTCTGAACTTGATCTTTCAATATTATCCAGTCCACTTGGGAATCCTGTGTGCTGTTTATCACAGTGAGACTCAGATATCATTAATGCAAAGATGCTAGCATGCAACATGATATAAAGGGCCACTTTCAGACACAGAAAACTCTCTAGACTAATCCATAAAAACAGAAATTTGCACAAAGATTAGTGTTCTAATTTTCTCCACTAAGAAGCTAGGGAGTTTTAAAACTACATTTCAACAGTAGACTTGCTGGCTCTTCTATCACATAGAACTAACACCCAAAACACTTCCAAAATATTTCTGAAAGCTTTTTGCTGAATTGGGCCAGTAAAAGCCTCTGGCTGGCTGAGAGAATCAAACTTGGACCCCAAATGCAGACCTATGAGGTCATTCTCTGCTACACATTCTTCAATTTACACTTCTGATTATAACTTCAAATCAGGTGTTAGAGTTCAAGCTTAAGATCCTAGTACTCAAGAGTCTAAAACAAGAGAATTGTAAATTTAATACCACCATGGGCTACATTGTGAGTTCCAGGACTTTCTGTTTATACAGAAAACCCTGAGTACCAGTGATCATTTTGATAAATAATCAATAGGCATGGCTTTTATCTTCACTCGAAAATATTTATCAAGAAAATCTCACTTCAAATAGGGATTCACCCTTTTCTTAAAATGACACTGATTCCTTCCAGCAAAGGGTGCGGTAGATGATTATGAGCAAGTCAGGAAGACAGTTAATAGATGATATATAAATGGTATATAATAGATGGTTATATTTATAGATGGTATTAGATATATAGATGATAAATAAACAGACAGCTAGGAATTTGTATTACTATGTTTTATGGGAGCAAAAAGTTAATTTAAAAAAAATGCTCTGAAATAAGAGTCACAAAAACACAGGGAATATTTTGGCTGGTGCTCCACAGTCTTTGCTTTCATGTAGCAACCATATTTCCATTTACTTTAGATATGTTTGGATTACATTCAGTGACTTCATGTCTACTTAAAAGAATCAAATAATTCAGATTTTTAAAAAATACCTAAAAAAGAATGAGAGTAATTGTGTGCTTTGTACTTTTGTCTTCTGTGATAACTATGTCTTAGTCACTGTTCCATTGCTGTAAGGAGACATCATGACCAAGGGAACATATAAAAGAAAACATTTAATTGGAGGCTTGGTTACAGTCTCAGGGTTTAGTCCATGATCATCATGGAGAGAAGCAGACAGACATGGCACTGGAGCAGTAGGTAAGAACTTTACATCCTGATGTGCAAGCAGTCAGCAGAGAGACACTGGGACTGGCAGGAGCCTTTCAAAACTCAAAGCTTATACCCAGCAACACACTTCCTCCATTAAAGGCCACATCTATTACAACAAGGCCACACCTCTTAATCTTTTTAATCCTTTTCAAACAGTTCCACTCAAATATATGAGCCTTTGGGAGCCATTCCCATTCAAACCACCACACTGTCTTACCATGGAAGAGATGCAGATGAACACAGTGTCTCCAATTTAGACCTCCTAGATCCCACAGATTAAAATGTCACAATTAACTCAACACTAAAGATGACCAAGAATATAACATAGCAAAACATGTTTACTATGAACAACCGGTCTTGATTCCACTGAGAATGTCGAATGCAAGGAGAACTGCTAGATGTAGGAGATATCCAGCAGGTGATTGTAGATGCTTACAAAAATGAAAACTTCTGCATCTGAGGCTCAGAGAGAAAAAAAATCGCAGGAGCCATGGTGAAAAGTTTGTAAGAGCCTCAAGACTAGGAAGCTTGCTCCTCAAAAGCGTCTTCTAGCCATGACAGGAAAGCTGCACCCATGAAATCTCAACAATATGGTAGCATAAACAATATCTGGATGATGACAATGCAGTTGGTGTGTCTATGTGAATGGGGAAAATGCTCACAAGGCCTGATCCCAACATGAAGAGCTACAGGCAATCAATTGTTCTGAGATAGGAAGAACCAATTTTCTCCAGCAATGAGTGCCCAGGTAGGTTACCTAGTCCCAGCAGGTCAACCTGAAACACATGAGCATATGAGCAACACACACACACACACACACACACACACACACACACACACACACACACACACACATGTATGTATATCAATTCAATATATATATATTGAATTGAAGGGGAAATGGGGAAGGGACATAGAATGAGTCAGATTAGGCAGGAGTGTAGAAATGATGTAACCATGTTCAGTAATTCTAATAGTTCATGTGAGCTGTTATAACAAATACCATAAACTAAGTACTTTATCAACAAAAGATAACTGTCCTTTAAACTCACTGTCCTTTAAACTGGAAGGATCAAGATGAATACATTTGGTGTCTACCAAGGCTCTCTCTCCTTTAAAGATGTTACTTTCTTGAAGCATCCTCACATGTTAAAAGTGGAAGAAATACAATTTCTTAGTCTTTTTTCTAAGAACACTAACTCCATCATAAGAGGAAATCTTCCATAAGCCATATGCTCTAAATGCCCAATCTTTCATTATCTTAAGGGACTGGATTTCATCATGTGAAACTTGGAAGGACACAAACATTGAAACCACAGGTTATGAAATATGTAATGGAAAAAAATGGAATAAAGTATTGCATAGCTTGAATAAACAGTCTAGGGAAAGAGCACAACAAAATATATCATTAACAAATATACAATATCCTTAAACTCAGCAAAACTGAATTAAAGTAGAACATGATACAAAAGCCCATAGAAAAAGATACCTTCAGATGAAAGACATTATATTAAACTCTCTTTACATTCTGAATTAATAAGGACATTTAGAATCCCCAATTTCTCTGTAGTTCTTCTCAACTCTCAGTCCCACAGAAAACATGATGCATTTTTTTTCAGCATTTGGCAAATATGTACATTTAACTTTTCTTAATAAAAGTGTGCTGTAAATGAAGCTCGTGATTTTCTAGACACTTTTAGAGATTCCTTGGAGAATAACTAATACATTCTCTGTGCTGCTGTTGAACAAGACAAAGAAAAGCAGTAGAATCCATCAAGTGATCTGATTCACAATTAGTCTAAGAAGTGGGCAAGTGTAGTAACCATGGATCAGGAATACAAAACCAGCAAAACAAATTCCAAAGCCAGCTGCACCACTTCCTAGCTGAATTACATGAAACTTTCCACTAATTTGTGATATGGCACCCATAATGTCCACTCAGCTCAACAACTGCATAATAATAGTAACTGAAAAATGTAAAATAATTAGTAAAGCACGTGTCACATAGGCATCCAGACATAACAATGATTATCATGTCTCCTTGTTCCTAGGTGAGGAATAGCTCCAGAGTAAAGAGAGCACAGTCCGCGTTTGAACTCTCACATCCCTGATAAACACAGTCATGTTCAATGAAGTTAGGTTGATAAATCAATTTAGTAAATAAAGTTTAATTCAAGTTGAATTAGATCACCACTGCATTTGGAAGCCCATTCATTGTCATGTGGCCCTTCTCTCTTATGCGATCTTCTTCCTGTGAAAAGACAAGTGTCTTCAGAACAGTACTCACCTACTTTCTCTGAGTTCCCAGCTTTATTCTCTTCTCCTGTGCAACATAGGTGAGATGAGAAAATGACCTGATCTCCCCAGTGGCACCCTCTATCCCCACTATCTTCTAACACTGATGATTTGGCAGGGGAGGAGGGGGGCCAGGGTGTCTCTGTGTAGTTTTGGTACCTTTTCTGGATCTCGCTCTGTAGACCAGGCTGGCCTCAAAGTCAGAGATCGCATGGCTCTGCCTCCTGAGTACTGGGATTAAAGACGTGAACCATCACTGCCCAGCTTGATGATGCCTTTTTCTGAATATCTTTTACATCTGTGAATTTCCCATCATCTCCATGGATATCAATGATGCTTATGCTACTATATAATCACACCAGACAAGAGCAATAGTCTTTTATATTGCCATTCTGTCCACCTGGTCCTTTTCCAGTTTTCTCCCCAAACTGGTATGATCTGGGAGGGAGAATTCTTTCTAAAAATGTATTTGTTTGCTTGTTCTACTGGTCTGACACTCTGGTCCCTTGGAGTCACTTCAGTCCTATTTAGCCCTTCAGCTGTATCTTCTATTTCTCATCACAACTAACTTAGACTCAGAGGTACTACACACCTTCTTTCCTCAAGTACTTGGCTCTCTGTCTGGGAAGCTTCATTGTTTCCTTTACTCTGGCTTCCAGCAGACTAAATCTTATTCAGCTCAGAGATGAGCCCAAACCTTACATCTTCTGAAAGTCTGATTTCTGTCCAATTAGATCTCCTATGTTTTCCAGCTTTCCTTGCACTGCTCTTATGTATCTGTGTATTGTTGGATGTGCTTTCTCTTCAATTTCCACCAGAAGATCATTACATCCATTTAGCTCGCTTCTTCCTGTATCTCCATTGCTAATATATCACAGATGAATTAATGACTGGAAGAACATAAGCTAAGCAGAACTTTCCCTCATCTTTATCTATCTACCTCTGGCTCCCAGCACCTCATAAATTATGAGTGATTCCTCTTTGCTTGATTTTTGTTCTTCTTCTTTGCTGGATTTTTGCTCTTCAGAAAACTGACATGTGAACATAACCATGCCCGTATGAGGTACAGAGTAGGTGATGAGATGTCTCTGCTACAATGAGATTATTACTGCTAAGAAAGCAAGCAGAGCTTAGAACAAAGAGTCTAGTATAACTTGTAATGCTTTTCCAACTTTGAAGTAAGATTTGGGTGACAATAGCCTGCACTGAGAAATTCAACAGTGCTCAAGGCATAGATAAATAGGCTGGAGTGTGCCCTATACTTGAGAGAAAAATCATCATCTGCCCCCTGTTATCAAGAAGTGTAAAAAGGTCCATATGGGAATATGGATAGCTTTTCTTAAAGGGGCATTGGGAGCCAGAAAACCAACCCCACTGTTTAGAATAAAGATAATTCTGAAATATTAAAAGTGGTTTCCTAGACAGTGATAATTACAAATCTGTATAACAAGAAGTCAATAATTCTGTCATTAATTAGAGATATATCAGACTGGCTTTGGCTTTGATTGGATGCTAGTAAAATGCAAAGTATAAATTTGCTTTAACTCTTCAAAAGCCAGAAAGACGATGGAAAGATGAAATGGAAGATGAGATTGGTCTTCTTCATTTCACTGTGGGATTTATGTTTTAGTGACAGGAGCTCAGTATCCATTCCCTGCATGGCATATCCATAAGCTCTTATTAATATCTACATTTAAAATTCTTAGTATTTCTGTGTTTACAGTCATCAAGCCAACTTACAAATTGTTAATCAAGGGTGACAGACATCATGGCAAGGTTAGAATATTTATTTCTGAGCCTTATTTTAATCAATACATTCTCATTTTAAATCCACAAACAGTAATGTAAAAATATCTGAACATGTTTAATTATATCAATTAAATATTTATCTTGACATTGTAAACAGGAAATGGAACACTTGCATAGAAATAAGCATTGCTACTTTTACTATTTTATGTAGTACAGTGCTCTACAGTTCAATTATTTTGGTCTCACACCACAGCAAATGTCTCTAGAGATAATGCCAAGCCCTAAAGGAAGGGGAAAAGTGAGCATGCCTAGTTCACATTATTTATTTTCTTTCTTGTAGTGAAATCTAATCTCAGAGTTCTTCACTAGTGTTTGTTGAGTTATACATAAAGGGATTTACTAGTATTCATATTTCCACCATCAGTTGTCAGTGTGACATGAAGCTTGTAATGAATGCCTAGAGTTCTCTGCATTGACTCAGAAAATACACATGTATTGTTTATAAACACATCTCTCCCATCTGCTGCTATTATCACATCTCTGCTTTAAACTATATAAATAGCATAGAGCTGTGTGGGTGGAGTAATCTACAATGCTTGTCTAACTACTGGCTGAAATATATTACCCGTGTCTCCAGGGATTTGATCACAAATTGCTTCTCCAGAACTACACAGATGGTCACTTGCCTTTCACCTTCCATCATTACTTACCCACCAACAAGACCTTTAAACATGTTAGGAGAATGGAAACAGTATCAGTACATTATTGGGAGGGGAAATTCAGATTGGGAAAACAAGATGCCAAAAATGAAAGTGATCCGGCACAATGATACCCAGGGAACTCAGGTAAAGGAGTGCTAAGTCCAGGCTAGCCTGAACTACATAATGAGACTATGTTTCAAAATAAATAATAAGCAAAGAGAGAAAAGGACACTTCCTCTTTTACGCTTTGCAAATTAATCTTTTGAAAAAAAAAAAAAAACACCACCAGAAACAAAAACAAAAACACCTTATTGACTTATTCTACATTTTAGGTTAGGAAACTCATGCAACAGATAAAACTATGGCTTTGAAATGTTGATCCACTTGTGCATATTAAAAATAATTTCCTAGATCTCAATCTGATTGCATGATCATGTGATAATATATTTTCCTTCTAATGGTCATGTAAGAATTAAGAGAGAGTTAACCTGTTTACATGGATAAGAATGATCATGATCAAGAAGGCACACAGGATCACAGACACCTAGCAACTGAAAATGATTCTCTAGAAGAGAACATGAAAGATTTTAATAAAATCTCTGGTCTGATTTAATTGTGTTTTAAATTGGGAAATATGGGACATTATTCCTCAAACCATTAATTGTTCCAATAGCTTTGCTTTATTCTCCTAACTAGCTTTCCACTATAAATGCAAACAAGGCCACATATGGAAAAGAAAACTATTATGTGAGGAAAAATAATTGGCATGGAATACATCTATAAAATAGATGGTCGTGCGATGGTGACGCTTGCCTTTTTTAATCCCAGCACTCAGGAGGCAGAGGCAGGCAGATCTCTGTGAGTTCGAGACCAGCCTGGTCTACAGAGCAAGATCAAAAACTACATAGAGAAACCCTGTCTTGGAAAAAAAAAAAAAAAAGCTTTTTAGGGGTTGGGGATTTAGCTCAGTGGTAGAGCGCTTGCCTAGCAAGCGCAAGGCCCTGGGTTTGGTCCTCAGCTCTGGAAAAAAAAAATGATGGTCAAGTTCACATAAAATTTATAATTTCAAAAGTCTGAGTCCATATTAACATGAATAAACTTCATTTTTGTCTCACCTCACGGTTAGCAGAGAACATTACATACAACTAACCTCAGGAGTTATTGGCAAGTAATAGCCACTGAGATAGAATGTCAGTTGTCTTCAAGGGTGTTGGCTCCAGGCAGGTCACGCTATGCTCCAGTGGATGTCCCTATATACCCATGTGCATATAGAGCTATCACTAATTGAACTCAGTGAATTATTTAGACAGAAGAAGACATGAAATTGTATGGATGACCTGGTTGTGGGGGGTAGAGGCTGTTGGAGAAGCTTGGTAGTCGATATGCTCAAAATACATTTTGTAAATATATAAAATTCTCAAAGAATAAATATAAACGCTAAGGAAAAATTAATCCTCAGCAGTAAGCAGAACATATACATATTAGATGAACTTAAATTTAGAGAGCAATCCAGTCTCTTCAGCTGTAGATTCACCTCTGAATGACATGAGGTCTGAGCACCTCACAGCAGAGATCATAACTAAATATGAAGATCATTGCCATATACACCTATTCTCATGGACATAGAGTGGCCACGTTCAGTATTATCTTCATGGTGGAGGATTGGTGAGACAACAGAATCCAGACAATTCTTTGAAGCAAGCTAACATGGATTTCAGAAGGAGACTTTGGTTTTTTAAGAGGTAGAGGTTAAGAGTGTCCGTAAGTCTTAGGTGGTTTTCACAATGCAAATTTCCGGTCTAACACTTTCCCTGTTGAAAATTTACAGAGAAGCCACAAATGCAGAGGGTCTTGAATTAGCCCGCAGCAATTTCCCTTCTACAAATTAATATGAGGTGAGTGTGGAACTAGCTCTGGGTTTGCCTTCCTGTGGTGGTGCCCATGTGGGTCTGTGCACACTTTTTCCAGGAGTGATTGGCTAACAATTTTAGGGTGACTGTAGACAAAAGAAATTAACTCCAAACTCTGATTTCATACACAAGAATTTCCCCTTGATTCTATTTTATTTGGGATCCTCTGTGTTTTCTTATTCACTTAAGCAATCATACCCTGAGAACCCTACCTTAAGAATGTATCGTGAAAAATGGATGGATGGGCTTTTCGGCCACTGGCTTCTGTGGCTTTCTCTCCAGGATGCTAATATTTCTTCAGTTCACTAACAGGACAAGAACATGATGTGTCTCCCCTGGCTTTCTTCCTTTGAGGGAAACAGAAAGGAAAAGGAAATCTGAAAGCTATACTTGATTAATAAAAAAATGCCAAGAAAAGCAATTCATCCAAAGATCCCCCAGGCTACACTATCAGGCTAGAATGACAGGTTCAGGGTCTGTTCTAGAAAACAAGAGAGGGCAAGGAACAAGGGTTCACTATCTGGTCATCAATGCTGAGAAGCAGCTCAGGGATGAAGTGGTCAGATGAATACTGTCACACCACTGTGAGGACAACATCCACCACTCTCACATCTCTCCCTCCATCTGCTTTCCTGTATCTGCAAAATTGAAAAGGGAGAGGGTGTTTTGCCATCAGCCAGTTCCTTGGGAATGAATATCTTGATAATGTTTACATTGAGCTAATAATGCCATAACTCAAACATTGTGCTTGTTCTCTTTATCACCATCTGAATGTGAGGCTTATATTGAAGAGCATTCACTAACAGAAAGCAGAAAAAGAGTTTTTCTCCCACTCTCCATCTAAAGACAAGAAGCTACTCATTTTTGGACCTACAGTTGGTTGGTGGTGTTTAACTTCTGCCTCAAGCATCTAACAGTAAAATGGTGAAAATGTTTCATGAGAATCTCTGGCAGAGTGAAATGACTGGAGTCCCATTTCTAAGCTGGCAGAAGTGCCATTTCCTGGGCACAGAAAAGGGAATTATAAAATAGGGCTTTCTTTACTGAAGTACTATTCAGTCTATGATGGCAACACTTGCTCTATCATTTGTGTTCTGCATAACAAATATCCACACAAGCATTCAGGGCAGGAAAGAGTGTCACATGACTTTGTATGCTCTCAGGAAATATGTTCTCAGTGACACATTTTCTAGGATGCTGAAAATTTTCAGGAATCTTATAGATCAATATTTCATGAAATGCAAGAGTCTCTTCCCCAACATCACAGCTAGGGAGCTGTCTCCTTGTCTACCACTTATGCTTTCAACATGTATTGAACACTGAATTTTGAGTGATAAGCTATGCACATTCAAATGCTCTGTACCAGACCTGTAAGTGTTGGCCTTTTAGACTCTTAGTCTAGAAGCAGAGAGAGGTGTGTAGCCATATAACCAGCACAAAGACATGCTAAGAAGGGAGGTGACCACAGAAAAGGTAGCTTAGTACTAGATTGAGGGCCTGAAGAAATGACAGGGACAAAAGACACTCCAGTAAAGGAAGCAAAAAGCTCACACATTTGGAAACACAGAAAGTCTGAGAGAATTAAATTTATATACAGACATTAATTTGTTTTCTAGGGCTATAATCTCTAATATGTTAGTGTTAGTCACTAATCAAATATGGCTATTGAACACTTCCAGTAAAGGTTAATCAAACTGGAAGGAACCATATAGACAGAATACACATTAGATTTAACTGATTCAGTATTTTTGAAGTGAAAAATGAGTTGGTAATCTGGTGTCTCATAATAAATTATCCTAAATAGTAGTTTCAAGTTATTAGGATTTATTACCAACATTTTTAGTACTCTAGCATTGGAGGACATTTCAAAGGCTTCAATAAAGATATTTATTGGGGCTAAAGACACTTGTAGAGTTGGATGAAGCTGCAGGTCTGCTTCCATATCACAGTTACTGAAAGGGGAGCTACGGCTCTGGAGCACTATGGGTTAGGTGCCACCATTCCTTTCCACAGTCTCCACCTCTTCATAATGGAGTCCTCACAATTTGGCTCCTGGTTCCCAGGGGAGGGGGGGTGTTCAAGAGGAGACACAAGTACATTGGCCAAGTATTTTATGACTTGGTCTCCAACTCATACTTGTTTTTTTATTTATACATTTTATTTATTTATGTATTTGTTGGAATGAACACACACATGCCATTGTGTATATGTGGAAATCAGAGGACAACTTACAGGAATTGATTCTCTCTGTCTACCATGTGGGTTCCCTGAATCTACCCCAGGTCTTTAGGCTTGGTAGCAAATGCCTTCATTGATTGCACTAACATGCTAGCCCAAACCCATCATTTTTGTTATATGCTATCCTTTAGACATTTTTCCCTAAGTATAGCCAATCACTCAAGAAAAGGAGTTTGAAACTTACACAGAAACTTGTCAGCTAGACCAGCTATGGCAATAGGTATAGATGAGGCTCCTTGAGTGAATTGTTTCTAAACAAACTTGTGAACTAAAGACACAAGACATATGTTCCCACTCAATCCCATAATGTATAGATATGACAAGTGCAAGAAAGCAACTACAGACATTACCACTTTTGAAGAGGGAAGGTACAAAGGAGTCACTTTTGTAAATGTATCATAAAGTTCCTTGACCTTGTCTCAGTGCCTCCTGCAAATAACGCTCCACGGCTTTAAGCTCCACTCTCTGGGCTAACTCACCCTACCTTGTGCAAAAAAGTAGCCTTCACAACTGGGCAGGTTTCTCAGCCTCCTTCCCTTCTATAGATTTTGGAGGCTATACATTCTACCCTTACACCAGCTCTTTAAGCATGTGGACAGTGTTTCTGTGGAAACATTTCTCTTTAAAAATGGCTGGGTCTCCTGTGAGTCTTATACATCCCACTGGAGAAGTACAGTTCCATTTTGTAAAAGTTGTCTCTACCTTGTGCTTCTCCTAAGATGACTAGTCCTCTGACCTCCACACAGATACTGTGGCATATATTCCCCCTACTGCCACATACACATACACACAGTAGTAAGGTTGAGCTTTTTTGTTGTTATTTCGTTGTTTAACTAAATGAGGTTTAGTGGTAGAATTAAGAAGCTCCAGGAGGCACACATACAGATCTTCTGGTAAGCCTGTCTGGATGACATAGCACTGTGCACAAGACACTCCTGTGGTCTTCCTGACACTTTAACAAGGCCCTTTCCTGCTCCATTCATAACTTCATTTTAAAATCATTTTCTTGACATTCACTTGAATTTGCTCAATCATAGTACCTATATCCAGTGACAGATGGAAGCAGATGCAGAGACCCACAGCCAAGCACTTGGCCAAGATCCTGGAGTTCAGCTGAAGGAAAGGAGGAGAAGGATTATAAGAGCAAGGGGGTGGGGGTCAGAAGCATAATAGGAAAAACCACGGAAATAGCTGACCCAAGCTAATGGGAGCTCATGGACTCTGGACTGACAGCTGGGGAGCCTGCATGGGACTGAACAAGGCCCTCTGAATGTGGGTGAAAGTTGTGTGGCTTTATGTGTTTGTGGGTTCCCTGGCAATGTTACCAGGACTTACCCCGGGGACACAAACTGGCTTTTTAGACCCCATTCCCTATGGTTGCAATGCCTTACTCAGCCTTGAAGCAGGAGAGAGGGGCTAGGTCTAGCCCCAACATGGTATAACAACCTGTGTTGACTACCCAAGGGAGGCCTTACTCTCTATGAAGAGGGGATGGTTGTGGGGTGGGGGTAGATGGGGGGAGCGGGAGGAGAGGAAGAAGAAGGAACGAGTTGCTATATAAAAGGAAAGAAAATCTTTTTTATTAAAAAATTATGAAAAAGAATATAACTCACATTAAAAGAAGATAGCTCTTCATTTTTCTATTTTAAGTATCTATATTGAAAGTTTGAGAACTATTATAAAATCAAGTTCTGATTCCTTCCTATTATTTAACTATTCCCAGTAGTTTATTCTTCTCCTCTCTCATACTACCATAAACAGCAATAAGAAACCAGTTAGACTCCTTAGGACTTTGTCCAGAAAATCTTAGCTCTATCACTGAGTTTATTAGGAACATCTTCTACTTTCCATGTTAGTGCGGGCAGTAATCTACTGAACATTTTTTCATTACATGTCCAGACTTTTCTCAATGTCTCCTAATACTTCATTCACAGATCTTCAAACAGTATCATGTTGCAGGTAACACTTTTACAAGGCTTTCTCTTAAGACCTTTCAGCTTCTGCCTTCTACCTATAACCTAACTCAGATTTTCTATAAGACAAGTACAAACTTTTAACCATTGATCTATATCTTCAACCCCATACATGGGTCTTTTTTTTATATAATATAGCCTAATAAGGGACATGCTACCTGAGGTATTACATTGGTTATAGCAAGCAATCTTGGCAAATTGTGGGAGGACCTTGCACTGCTAGACATTGTTTAATATCCTTGGAAACGGGCTCCCCCATAAATCTCTATTAATAATTTTTATACTTGTGGGTTATTTGTGACATGTACTGATTTTTGGAGATGCTTAGATATAAATGTTAACATAAACAAATATAGAAAATATTAATATAATAATTTTACATACATGTAAATACAATAAAACATCAAATGTTGTTAATATGGATGGTGAATATTTTTCTCTTAATACTTGCTTTCCTGTATTTAGTACTTGCAATACTAAAAATTTAAATGTACGTATCTGGCTTATATTATACTATTATTGGGTTACATTAACTGAAGTTATAAGAAGGAAACAATAGATGAGAAGGGAAAGGCAGAAGACAGACAGGGAAGCACACTGATTCTCGCTTTAGAGTTTATGGCTCTTCTATAAGTGACAAAGAGACACTGAGGTTTGAGTTGGCATTATCAGAGAAGTGGCAAGAGCGATTGTGCCTAACAGCAGGGAGTCAGATAGATTAGACTGAATAGACACCATAGAAAGATCCAGAAGAGTGAATTATACAAGGATCGAGCTCAAAAGCAAAATGAAGACAAGTAAATGAAAATCTGTGGCATCATGTCCTTATGGATCAGAGTCACAAGGTTGCAAAGAACACTCTGTGACTGATAGCAGAGGTGGAGCCTTCAGGTTTTTCCTTTATAAAGTTAAGGAGAGGTCGAGGAAGCAGAGACAAGAAAAAGGAAGGAGGAGAACTTGACAACAGACAGCAAGTTCGATTTTTTGTTTGTTTGCTTGTTTGTTTCGTTTTGTTCCTCTTTGGGGTTGTTATTCTAGGTTTGAGATTTTGTTTCTGGTTCAAGGAGGATCTGGAGCAACAGAGAAGCATTCTTGAGCAACATCTCCCCCTTGAGCTTTCCTCCCCTCCACCTGTAAGCCACCGCCTTTAAAACAATACCACTTTGTATTCTCAGGTGGCAGCCTCCTCCAGATGGAGTGATGGGCAGAGCTCTAATTAAGATATCTTGTTTTTTCATCCTTTGCCAGCTCCTATCTTGTGTCACGCTTCTGGGGCGGAGGTAGTTGTAGAAAGGCAGTTTGGGTGTCATTCAGAGCTGTGGTCTGAATGTTTACGATGTGTTGCTGTAGAACAGGGAGAGAAAAGAACAGCTGGTTTTATTCAGAGACTGAAAAGGCTTTTAATGAAAAGTTTAAATTACTCTATCATCTTGGAAAAAATGCTCTGTCAGTAGCCTTTCAAATGGTGAACTCAGTTGCATTTTTGATTACAGAAAATATAATTCTTAAAGTTTTACCACACATTTTCAAGTAACTTTTTCTGTTGTGTTAAACCCATGTTCTGATTTTTTTTAATTGGTCTTATGCTATGTTGAATCAAATGCAGTAAGCCTAGAAGTTTTTGTAAAATTTAGTGTTAAAGGTATAAACTGTATTGTTGAAAGTAATGAACACTTTCTAATACTGAAAATAAAGCAAAAAGAACAATGAAAAAGGGCCACAACATGTACTGGATTTGCTAATTGTTTTTCCAGTTACTACAACCTGAAGTTCAAAGCACTTACATGCATTGCTTGAGTCTAAGCTTATAAACAGAAAGAGAGGAAAAGTCTTTTTCTGTTTGATGCCATTTTCTTCTGTAGTGTCTCTAGTAATTTCAAAATTGTATTTGCAAAGAGAATTTGTTTTTATGCTCAATCACAACTGGAACAATTTCAACAGTTCTTGTAGGACACTAAACAATCTTACTAACTGCACAGTAAAGACATGTTCAGCTGATTGTATGTGTGCTGGATGATTTTTTTCCATCAGTACAAGTGGTGTTTTTGATCAAGTAATTTTTCATAGGTTAATTATATACTATTATTAGGAAAATCATAAAAGTATTTGTCATTAAGATTCTAAGAATAATATAAGAAATTAAATTTTTATTTTCTTTATCCTAGGGTTCATGACAAGACGAAGTACACGCCATTTAACAAAATTCTACAGTGTTTTGTTTCTAAATGACAGCTTCTAGCACATCCATGAATGGATACAGGGATAAAAGAGAACTAGGTGGAAAAGAAGGAACCTTCCTTCAACTTGACATAGACTTAGAATCTTTTCTATTTGCTTGTGTGCTTTTAGCCCATATAAAACACTGCTCTTACCTTGAAGGAGATGAGATAGTTTAATCTTGAGCAAATTTGAGTGACCATGGCCCAGGGACATGGATTTAGGTGGCATACAAAGTCACATTCCACTGTAGATGTATTTCCAGAATTTTTTTTTAAACAAAAAACAACTAA
The DNA here is from genome assembly GCF_903995425.1 of Onychomys torridus. NCBI lineage: Eukaryota > Metazoa > Chordata > Mammalia > Rodentia > Cricetidae > Onychomys > Onychomys torridus. Next base: position 123,741,590 of record NC_050448.1, read on the forward strand.
CAAATCAAGGCCTGTATCAGATTCATTGGTAGAGACTCCTAATAGGCAAATAACAACTGAGCATGGAAATATTTCCCGCAAGCTTTAAACATTTAGTTTTTGATTGTTGGGAGCTACTATATTTTAAAGGTTTTGAAAGTCACAAGGGATGAAAACAGAAGAAAGAGGCAGTTTAGAGACATGGTCTTCCCAAACAATTCTGCCCCTGGTTCTTGACAACAAGAAACAGGAAATGTCCCTGGCTGTACCTACAGCTTTGTCCCTTCCAAAGGCCAGAAATGCCAGTGATGCTTCAGGGCATTACTTCTTCTCATTTTTTGCATTTATCTTTCTCCTTTTGCGTAGCAACTTTAATGAGCACAGCTGCTTCAGAGGTATACATGAGGAAGTGACCAAAACGTCTATCCATAAGCCAGGATGGAGAGGGCACTAAATACACCCAGGGTGAGAAAGCTCCACTGACCACCTCACTCATCTCTCCCTTCTCCAAGCAATGAGGCTCCTAGGTGACAGCTTTTTCTTGGGTCTTTCCAGCTATCTGGAACTCAGCTGTTTGCTTTCTGTTAAAGCTCTCACAGTAAAACTCGATTCTGAATGTAACCTTCCCGTCATCTGTGAAATTCATTATTTTAGTTCAGGACATGGAAGATCCAGAAGCCACCAGTCCAGAGTGGCGTTAGTGGTCACTGATTGTCAGCACCCTGGCTTCCAAAGTTATTGTTCATTTAAGTGAGCATGCCCCCATCATTGTATTCAAAGATCAATGCTTTCCTACTGCATCACAAGGAAGTAACATCAGACATGGGGGTGACCAACAAATGACTTTCAAAGGAATTTAAAAATAGCCCAAGATAATTTGATTTTGGATTCCTAACATTCTAACTCTCCACAATTATGGAGTTTTAATTCAGCTTTCCACAATCAACAATACAGCTGCAGCTTACTTTGTTTTTATGAGAGATTTAGTTTATATTCTTCTCTTGCAATTAGCTAATACTTACTAAAGAAATCTTTTATCTGAGGTGTGCAGAATCTGGGTAGGAAAGAATTCAATACAAAGTGGCTACATCCGCCATTGTGGGTGTATGTGGAAATAATGGAAAGATGCCATCTATAGAGCTGGGTGGGTAGAGTGCCTGACTTACAAGAGTAATGATAGGAGTTTGAATCTTGAGCACTCATATTCATACTGAAAAGAGAGAGGTGGCAGACTGCCTGTAATTGCAGCACGTAAGGAGACAGTGGTCTCCACACAGAGCTGGTGAGCTATATTAGCTCTATTGGCAAATTCTGGGTTAAGATGAGACACCTTGTGGAGAGTGATCCAGGAAGACACTCCATGGCTTTGATCTCAATTTTGGGCCTCCACCTTTTGTAGGCATCCCTACATACACATGCGCATCCCCAGCACATGCAAACACACACCAAACACTAACACATTGGAAACAATAGAATAGACAAAAAATCCTAAAAAAAAAAAATAAAGGAAGAAATAAGAGAAAGAAAGAAACTAGAGAAAGAAAATACAATAAAGATGCTCATGCCTCCTACTCTGCCTGCTTCAGACCTCCACACTGCAAACACTCTTATCTGCCTCCCATAGTTGTGCTCATCATTCAGCCATATGTAGAGGAAGAGGAAAAGACATAGAATTAGCTATAAAGACTGTAAGGAATAGGGCTGACTTCAAAGAACTCCAAGCTCCATTGCAAAGGCTGAAGTAGTACACGTTTAAGATAGATATCACAAAGCAGTGTGTACCAAGGCCACCTCACACTGTGTTTTTCAGATTTCTACTCATTAGTGTACACAAAATTCTTTACTGGGCCATGCTTTGGATCTTTTCTGTTTTTATTCTTTACTTTGGATATTCTTCTGTACTTGTTTAAATATTAATACAATTTTCTTGATGTTTAAAAACAAAAGAAAAAAAAGATAAAGCATAGCCTAAACTGAAAAGGAAGGAGCCATTTATATAACCAACTATAACACAAGATTAACACCAACCTAAGATTCTGGAGCACTTAACCTGCTGCAGGTATTTGCAGATATGTTGCTTAATTTCATTTAATTCTGATAACAAAACTATTTAGTGGGTATGTTATTATCCCTGACCCCATCCATTAAGATAATGATAAGTAGAGATACAGGAGGGTGCTGTAACTCTGGAATGGTAGGCAAAGATGCTGGAAGAGAGATTGCAGGCTCTCTGGGAGGCTGAGCACCTGTCCTCTTTGTGGACCCACCTCATCTCAAAACTTCAGGGAAATTATTTAAGACACACTTTATTTTCAAATACTTTTATTATTTTTTCTTTATTAAAAAAAATTATTCACTTTGTATACCAATCACAGATCCCCTTCTCTTCCCCTCCTCCAAGCCCCCCAGCCTCCCTCTCCACCCCATACTCCTCCAAAAAAGTAAGACCTCTCACAGGGAGTAAGCAGAGTCTGGAACATTCAATTGAGGCAGGTCCAAGCCCCTCCCCCTGCATCAAGACTGTGTGAGGTGTCTCATCATAGGTAATGGGCTCCAAAAAGATGTTATTTTACTCTTCAAAAAAGAAATAAGCCAGTCTTAGTGGTGTAGATCCTGGAATTGCATCTACTGGGGGGTCTGAGGCAGGAGAATTACAGGTTAAGTGCTACCTAGGCTACAGATGGAATCAAGACTAGCCTGAATATTATAACTATCTTATTTCAAAATGAAAGAAAGATTAAACAGGTGTTGAGATACAGTTCAGGGGTAGAGCAGTTAGTTGTCTACCTAGTTGCCTAGTGTTTGGGACCTTGTGTTAAATGCTTATCACCACACAAAGAACAAAAGGACTTGGATTGTAAGACAACTCAGGTGCCCACATAGAAAGCTGTCTGGTGACCTTAGCTTAGGGCAGTAAGTCAAAGAAAGAAAAGGGAGGACAGGAAAAAGCAGAATGGAAATAGGTGAAGAAAGGAGTGAACAGAATTCGGGAACTTCATTACATCAAGAAAAGAACTCTCGTGGACCGCAAAAGAATGTTTCTCACTGTCTGCTGCCAAGACACTCAGCAGTGGGGGTGATCCAGGAGGGCCAGATTAGGTCACTGCACTAAGAGTGCACACGCAAGGTCTAAGGGAGCCTCAGCGAGTGTGCCATGGAAAGGGGAAGATGGTGGTATTAACATATGCTTCTTAACCTGCAGCTTCCTTCCTTTTGTGGAAGGCTACATTACAGGCTGCAATTACAGGGATCACATCCCCTAGGGATTTCTGCATTCTGAGTAGGTAGAGACAGCTCCTTCGATTTGAAGTGTCATGTCTTGCTAGCACTCCTGAGCTCTTAAAATTGTCAGAGGTAGGAGATGTGGCATTGATCACAGCACTGCCTGTGATATGGGCGGCCTCAGCGCTCACTAACAAAATGGCAAGGAAGGGCAAGGTCCCCGGGCAAGCATCGTTCCTCAGGGAAAACCTGGCAGCTTCTCAGACTATCAAGCTCTTGTTGGGAATCATTGTTGCTAACTAGCTCTTTTACCCAAAGGCGCTGAAAAAAGTGTCTGTTTTCCTTAATAATACTGAGTGGTTTTGCAGCAGTTTCTAATCTTTAATTAGTTAATCTGAGCGCCATCCCTATGAGATAGGTAAGGATAATCATCCTCATTTTACAGATGAGAAAACAAACACTCAGAGGTTAAGTGACTTTGACAAGGTTATTTAGTGAGCTGCGGAGGCAGAGTCAAAACACAGACAACTTGCAGACCTGGAGAAACAGACAGGCCTTGCCTTCAGCACATAGCCAGTATAATCCCCATCATGTTGAAACAATCCAGATGATGTAATTGTTTTCCTTTTTATCTAGATGACTTAGACCCTTACACCTTGGCCACTGAATCACCAATTAGCCATGGTTAGTGACTGATGGCAATATATGTTGCTATTGGCTGTCACCATAGCTGAACTGGCAAGAGAGGATGGAAGAGGATTAAGAACTACCATAAAAACTCCCTTTCAATTAGAATAGAATTGGTTTTTATAGCCTTATATAAGGTGAATAGCTTTTAAGAGCTGGAAGTTCAACCAAGGCAAACATCAAATATTTTGAAACAAATTGAGATGAATTTTACCATGGAAATAAAATCAATTACATTCTTGAAATATTATAGACAACTATTTGATAAAGTCACCAAAAGGCTGGTGGATTCTGTATATTTCAAACTCATTTGTTAGGAAATAGCTGTAAGGTGAATTACAAGTTTAATATAGAGTTCATATTAGGATATTTTGAAATTAATGATTATACTCAAAAAGTGAAACTGTCAAAATTAAAGCAACAAAACAAACAAACAAAAAAACCCTCAAAGTTAGGTTCCCTCTCCACTTCATCCATCCTACTTCCAAATTGTAATGTGTTGATGCACTACTAGAATTATTTCAATTATAAGCCAAATTTTCATAAAGGTTATGAAATCACAATATTAATAGACACTCACAGGCTTTCCGGGTGCATATTGGATTCTGTGGGACTAATATTTCACAATTGCAGTGTCTCGTGTCTCAACATTCAAATAGGCACCAAGGACATACTATGGCCCAAGAATGAAGATTATGTTTACTTGGCTTGTGCAGAATGTTCTCATATTAAATTCCTGTGTGGGAGGATAAAAGCATGTGTTCATGTGGTATGCCCATGAACTTCATGTTGGGGGTTCTTCTCTATCTTCTGACTATTTTCGGAGGTAGTGTCCTTCACTGGAGCTCAGGTTTGCCAGTTTGGCCAGGTTAGATGACCAACACATTCTAAGATTCTGTCTGTCTCTGGCCCAGCACTGGAGTTGCTGACTCTGCTGCTATGCCCGGCTTTTCATGTGGGTGCTTGGAACTCTTAACTCTATTTCCTCTACAGGGCAGGCACCTTGCTGGCGGAGCCCTCTCCCCTGCCTCCCAAGGTTTTGGTTTTTATATGTGTGTATGTATCACAGGTTTCTCAATCTAAACCTTCCCTGAGGACCAATCAGTCTCCTGAGAAAGACTCAGGATGATAAGCAAGAAAGAATTCAGTATAAGTAGCCCATGTAAACATCTAAGATCTGTCTTTATATATTTCATTCAACTATATAATGTGTGTTTTCAATTGCATGTGCTTTTTTCTCCTGTGTAAAGTAAAAATTTAACTCAAATGTAGCTGTATGAAAGTCTCAATAGTCCCTAACATAATTGGGCTTACCTTACTTCCCAAGCATGGAAAAACAACTTAGTTTCTTGAGGTTCCCTGTACAACAGAGTAGAGAGCATCCGTTTTATACTGAATTACAAGGATAATTTCGACATTTCCTATACATTTTTCTTGAAAGTTCACCTTCCTTTTCATCCTGCTCACCAACCCCCACAACCTTGTTTCAACACACTTCTGTGCCCTGTGCTCCTTCCAGGCCACTTCACACCCCTTCTCTCTGGTCCTGTCCCTCTAGGCTGCCTCCCTGTTCATTTACACCCTTATTTCCCCCTCTAGATAGTAATTCAACCTTCTGTGGATGGTTTCCAAAATTTTTCACCCACCTGCTCAACAAATCATTGGCCCTTCCTCCAGAACCAATTTCCTTAAAGAGTGCAAGAGAAAGCGACTGTAAATATTTGCCATTCGATTTGCCCCTTAAAATTCCAAGGGATAAAAGAAAAATCTAGAGGCTGCATAAAAAGCAAATGGAAAATGGGAGAGAGGAGTTAACTCTGATACATGTAAAGCTGGCAAAGGTGAGCCGACTGATAAAAGTCCCAGGAACCGAGAAATTTAAAAGCAGCTGTACAAGCCTAGGAATTTGCCTCTGTGAAATCAAAAAACGGAAAAGCACACCGATCAGATATCATAGCAGGAGACACGCCTCCACACAGCAGGAGGGTGCTTACCCAGTAGGGGGTCCAGCTCCTGTACCTGCCTCTGAGAATCAGTGTTCACAATCAATCTCTATTGAGCAGGGACAATTCCAGGCTGCCGTGTGAATCTTTGAAACCTACTAAAGAAAATCTCTACAGAGAGACATACTGCGGCCCCATTGCCCTGACAATGTAAAGGAAGGTCACAGGCTTCCCACAGAAGGGTCACCCAGGACCAAAGCTTCAGCTGGGTTTTTTCACTCCTTCAAGCAGAGCGCCTCTGGAAAGCTAAGGCACGGAACAATTATATAAACATCAGAAAGGCACTAGTCTATCAAGGGTGGGGAAAGAAGAAAAGAAGAGGTTATTAATGAGATGCTGTAATGGGTCAAAAAAGTTAGATTCCTGAGTTCTGAATGGTATGGGAGCCAGGTAATTGTTTATGGATATGGTGTCAGAGAGGTCTGGGGAGAAACCGCCATCGCTGACAGGATCTTGTCCTCTTCCTCAAAATCAAAGAGAGAAATGGACTGGCGTTTGTTGGTGATGATACTGGGACATCGAAAGTTGCTAAGTACACAGATGCAGCTTATCAGTAGAACGAGGATTGCTAAGTATACTGATGCAGCTTATCCATAGACGTCTCTGGTGGCAACGAGGCGGGTCCAGGCTCACTTTTGAAGATAGAGAAGGGAAAAGCATAGCTAAGGAATATGTAACACAGGATAGGGTAAGAAAGGCAGTAACAGATAGAGTCAAGAGAGTAGGTCTGTTCAGTAATGAGGACACCGCTGAGCCAGCCAACCAGCCACACACAATTAACTACCACGAAATTAGAGCAACTAAGCAAATCTAGGAATCATATCAGAAACACAAACTCTTGATGGGCCTGAACTTAAGATATTTTCATAACATTTCCAAATACAGAGTAAACTAGATAGAATGAGAGATGCCCACACAGAGATCAAAGAACTGCCAGAACATGCCTACCACACTGGGAACAATGCAGAGGGGGAAAAGTATATGAATAAGTAGTATATCTGCCTGTAGTCATCGAGTGATCGTGGAAGCCATGCAGAGGCCAGCTCTGGAGACACAGACGTCTGGGCTCTAGTCCTAGGGGATCCCATTCGGTTGGTGTCAAGAGGGGCATGACCGCTCTTCTGCTACCGATCTCTCAGGTGCTGTTGACACTGCTGATCCGTGGACCACTCTCTGCATGGCACCCATGTAAAGTGTATAGTCATATCATTTAATCTTCAAGTTCGGGTTTGTCACAAACGAAACAGTTTGCTGAGCTATCTTTCAACAATCTCGATCACCCCCTGCGATCTCAGTTTCTCTTCAAGTGGTTTTAATGTAGCCTTAATTTTCCAGCGTGGTTTTATAATGATGCACATTCATCACTGTGGGTGAGGCCCCCTAATTACACAATTAAATTTCAAACCTTTGAAGTCCTAATTCATAAAGAGCCTCACACCAGTGTCCTTGCGCTTTTTAAAACCCTTGTGATACCGACCAAATCCGGCAGAAGCCGCTCTGCAATCTATACTCAATTCACACTTGCCCCAGATAGTAATTATAGAAACTTATGACTTTTCTATTTGTAAAGGCTGAAGTTTTAGAGGAAATAAGCAGCTTCAAATGTCAAGCACTCACCAGAGCCTCCTCCTCCACTAAAGAGGATGCTGCAGCTGTGGCTGAAGATGCCAGAGCTCTGGTATTAGAAAAGGGATTTAGTCTGACCAGACTTGAATTGACCTGTGGGGCTAAGAGTCATTTGTTCAGTTGGCTTTTCCTGTAGGAGGGAAAACATTTGGACCATGTATCTGCCGGAGGCTTTTTGGTCTCCAATCTGACCTGTTTTCTGCCTATTGAAAAAAAACAAATGGATAAAGATATTACTTACTTGTTTTGCTTTTCTTCTCCTAAATAGGTGCAGTGAGGTTGCAGTAGGACCCGAAGAAATGATCTTCTTTGGCAGATGTTTTAGGTGGACTCAGATTAGCACAGTAAAGTAGTTGTAAGTTAGCTCACATGGACAAGACAAATGCCCCATTCTTTTCTCTCCTCCTTCCTTACCTCCTCACATATTCCTTTTCTCTCCTCCCATTTTCCTTTCCACTTTTTACTCTTTTGATGCATTCCTCCTCCTACCACACAATTCAAGTTTAGGCCCGTCACCCTCCTCATCATAAATTGATTCAGCACCATTAAGTGCAATCATGCTGGATTATCTTCATTATCTTGGGTGGCCCAGACACTAATGTTCCTCCCTTGCTCTCTCTCCCTCCTTTTCCCACACTTTCCAAGGTAAGAGAATGTTTACCCCTCATTATCTCCTGACTTATTTGTGAATCTAAAAGTTTGTATTCTCTTTCTGCATCCCTGTCCCCTAAGACTATGTGTCCATAAAGTACCTTCTCTTGCTTCTTCCCTACATTCCTTTACCAGTGATTGGTTACAGCTCCTCGGTTGAAAATTAGTTGGCAAGGAAAGCTGGTGTTGGACAATGTTTTACACTTCACTCAATGGCATAAATGTGCAAAAATTGCTTCCTGTCAAATACCCATGCTCTAGATTGTCCTATTAACTATTTAAGTGCACATGGAAGATTATTCCTTCAAAGGCCCACCTACTGTAATTATTGCTAAGTATGCCTCCACTGAAAAGATCCTGGTTATGATAGCTAAGGGTCACGTCCAAGTGCAGCCCATGATTCTCTTTCCATTTGTAAAAGAAAATGTCTGCATAGCAGCAGCTCCTGGAAGGAAAGGGTGTGCAAGCACAGCAGGGGGTTCCAGCTCCAGTTAAGAGATCTTTCCTTAGATAAATAATGCACTGTTGCTTCAAACATCATTTTATTTCCTAATTGGTAGCACATACTTCTTCGCAGGATAAATGGAACAGACTAGGTATGGCATCATCCTTAATTAATTGGTGTGCTAGCTACTTAAGAGGGCACACACCACTCGTGTTATTAAACAGTGCCATGTCAGATTTAATGGATGTCATTATGGGGGTTCCTTGGGGATCAATCCGTGGACCATTGTTATTTATGATCATTGTAAATGAGCTGACAGGGCAGTGTTCAGAGCTTAGTGAGGATCTTTATGCTGATGGTAACATGCCTGGGCGGGAGTGCTCTGTCACCAGTGAACTTGGAAGCTGCCCTGTACAGGGTTTCCTTGGCTCCAGGTTGAGTTGCTTGAAATAAGTCAAAGACAAACATTTGGGCATTCTATATAGGAATTCTCCAAAACTGTGCACACCAAGATTAAAAAAAAAAGAAATATCTAGATAACCCTGTGATCAGAAATGCTTCTAGGGATGTTGACATCTTCATCTTGGCAAATGTATTTACATATAAAGGCATATAAAGCATCATATTCGAGAGATAATTCAGGATGCTTTAATTATGAAACTTTAGACAAGTTTCTGCTGTGGAGTCATAAGTAGAGAAGGAGCCTACTCAGTTCTAGCTAAATTGTGTTTCTTCTTTAGCAATATTTCTGGACCTCCTGGGTTTGCACATGGGAGGTTTGCCATGACATCTCACTGTACTTTGAGCTATCTGAACAGTCTTCACACAGAGGGTACAAACCCAGAGCCAGTTGTTTATGGGATAGATACATCTGTGTATGGCACAAGGGGAGAGAGAGAAGGGAGGCAGAGGGAGGAGATGGGTGTAAGGTGAGAATAAGATGAATGACCGTCTGTGGGAGGGAAGAAGTCTGGAAGGTTGCACCTGGAGGAAAACACTCACTGCTTCTGCCCGAGGACCACAGAACAGTGATAGATACTGTATCTCTCTGAGGACTCTGAGTAAACACAGCCATCTTAGAACAAGTAGAGCTTGTGGGGCAGTCTAAGAATAAGTCATGCTGAGCTGAAGCCACTGAGAAGCCACCATCCTAGGAGACCAGTCTTTGCAGAGCCACAGCTTTCCTTCCTCTTGGCCATCTTTTTGAAAAACTATAACTAGACACAATTTTAAAAACAGGGGTCTGAAGAGTATGAGCCTAGCTTCCCCTCTACACGTTTGATGTGTGGGAGTTACTGACCCAACATGATAAATAAGCAAAGTACAGGCAACAGAAATACAAAGAGACACTTATTCTTCAACTGTTGCCTAACACAGAAGGCGGCTTTGACTCATGACACAATTTAGACATCAGCTAATGTCAACATAAGAGCAAAGGTAAAGTGCCAACTTGTTGGTATTATCTTCCAAGTTGAGTTTTGAGATAATACATGGGCACAGGAATAAAAAGACTTGCCTCTGCCAATAAATGTTTCTATTCTGATAGGACAGAAAAATTAACACAATAAACAAGATTTAGTTATCGAAAATGATTGAAAACACAGCCCCTAAATAATTTATACTTTATGATATAACAACTGAATAGTATGGGAATTATGCCAGCTTACTCTCTTGCTTAGAGCATTCCAGACACCGCTGCCATTGGATCTGCCAGAAATAATCTTGCCCTTCTTGGCTTAGCAGACAGTGATTGCATTGTTGTAGGTTTAGGTATGTCCCATGTAACACACCCTTCTGATGACTTCATCTGCCTTTCTTCAAGAAGAAACCATAAATAATGTCACAATAAGCAAATGTTTCTTGTTACAGAGAAGGCACAATATGAGTTAAACTACTGCAATTCTATTCTTTAAGGCAACCTTGACATTCCAGGCTCTATGCCATCCTTTCAGATGGGAACAAAATATGGTAAAAATGGACTTGTGGCTTTGACTTTCGTAAGATAAAAATTCAAGAGCTAGAAACAAAGGAAAAGAATGATCTGGGTTTTTTGTTTTGTTTTGTTTTGTTTTGTTTTTTTGCAATCTACATAACTACTTATTTTTTTTCTAAAGTTTTCTTTTGAATATACTGTCCAAGTACATTCCTCAACACTTCCTCACAATGGGACAATTAGAGTGTGAAGACTAGTCCACTTCCTAAAAGACAGTATTCCTTTGGGTGGAAACGTGATAATGTGACCATAATCAGTGCCCACTCATTTTCAAAGGGATAATTAACAATCAGCAGTCAGTGTGTTTTAAATCCCAAGGGGCCACAAAGATAACTCAAAAGCAAGCACTACCCTTAATCAGTTTGCAGCATGGTACAAAAAGTAGAATAAGCTCACAGATATCTTTAATAGGGAACTGAAAGGTAGATACTAAAATGTTTAAATTCATTAGTGAGAAAGTATTAAATCAGAGAAGCTCCCAGGGGTATATACTGAATTTTGCCTTGGAGAATGGGTATGATTTGAAATTCCTCCAGTTCAGAAAACTGATTTTCATCTAAGTCACACATATTTGCCATAAAAACAAAATTAAGGAGTCTCTCAGGGTGAATACATATTTGGTAGTTAGACTGGGAATATGTGTGTCATGAGTAGATTTAAGCATTGGGAAGTTTTCAAGGGTGAAAAGGCAGAATGACATCCAGGAGAAACTTGGACTGAGTCTGGGAGGAAGGGTAATGTGTGAGCCACACACAAGGACTCAAGTTCAAATTCCGGAAACAGAAATTGGACATGTAGAACATGTGCCTGTAATCCTAGCACTCCTAAAGAGAGCTTAAAAGGAGAAATAGGGAAGTCCCAGGAAACTCAAAAGCCAGCTGTGGTGTACACAGTGGAAAAACAACAAAGAGGTGCTAATTCAAATAAGGTAGAAGACAAGTCAACAACATCAGAAATTGTCCTCTGAGTCCACAAGAGTGTATGGCACGTGTGTGCCCACATTGTGCACACATCTAAGGATTCCACCAGTGTTACTTTGAATTGGCAATTGCTAAATTAGATCTCCCTATGGAAATTTGAGGGAGGTTGGGAGGCCTCTGTGTAAGACGACCTCTAACCAAGCTTTTTTGAACAGTTCATATAATGAGCAGGAGCAGAAAATGATTTCTTCTGTACTTCCACACTTTATTTACTCATTCATTTGCTTTTACTAGGGATTACACAGGGGACTCCACTTCCTTCCAACTTCCACATGACCCACAAGTCTAGCAGACTCTACATTTCTTGAATCATTCTGATGACGATTTCTTTTCACTTTTTCTTCACTTGATGTTCAGGCTGTGGCAGCCATATTTTTGTCCCCATTTTTCATTTTCTCAATCTTTCTGTGCCCCAACCATACCTGTCTGCTAGACACTCTTTGGCCACACCAGGCACACTTGTTTCTTAAGCATGGTCATCCTTCAGTGTGGTTCATTCTTTTCCTACATAACCATTTTGTAGCTCTTGCCTGCTCCAGTAATCTTTTCACATGCTGTACTGGGTTCAATGATGGTCTCCCAAAAGGAATGTCTCCATTCTTAACTAAAACCTGTGAAAGTGTGCATATCTGGCAAAGTACCTTCGAAAATGTTCAAGGATATTTAAACAAGAACATCTGTGGTGGTCTGAATATACTCAACAGCTCCTGGCACTATCTTTATGAAACACATACAGAAGACACGTACAATGAAGACCAAGCTGTATGAATGGGGACAGAGACTCTGAAGCTATGTGGAATTAAGCCAAAGCATGTATAGGGACAGCAGAAACTAACAGAGGCAAGCGTGTCTCTTGCCTTGAGCTCTGGATCATCATCAAAAATGTCTGCTCTCAGGGCTAAGAAGGAATAGATTGCAGTGCTTGCAAGTCACCTGGTATGTTACCATTCTCATACACTGTCCCCAGCAAGCTACCATTTATGTTAAGTCTGGATCCTGGTATGTTACCATTATTTCACAGTATTCCCAGGAAGCTACCATGTACGCAGTCTGTATAACCTCTACCTTTGACTTCTTTCTCAAATGTTTCTTCCTCTTTGTTATTCTTATTTTTCCTGGTGGTTTTGGATTTACGGTATTATTCTTATTTTAAAGTGCACATCACTTTGTTAAATCCTTTCCTTAAAACACACACACACACACACACACACACACACACACACACACACACATATATATATATATATATATATATATATATATATATGTCTCATATACTTTATTTTCTACCTGCCAGTGGAATGTAAAATCCACAGTGACAAGGGTGTTTTTATTCTACTAGTCATGAGTGTATCTGGCACAACCTAGGTGTATAACTTCTTTGTTAACTAAAGCACAGGTGTAAATGTGAGATGCCCCAGGGGGTGTGTGATGAGTGCTGAGATCATGAGCTTAAGCATACAAATGAATTCATAGAACATAAACATGGACAGTTATGAGAGAAAAAATCTGGGTTACAGAAAATAAGACACATAGCTTGCAAAGTCACCAAATTTTACTGTCAAGAGGCTATATTAGAGCAATGTCTCCTTCTTTGGTGAAAAGTCCTCTCCTGTGAAGCTGGTGGACCCCTCACTCCCCCTCTCACTTTACCTAAGGGAGGAGATGAAACTTGCTTTCTTGGTGAAGTTAGAGAAAATAATCCAGCAGGGAAGCCTAGCCACATTTCCCTTTAGTCTACTCTGAAGTTGTGTATGAAGAGAAGTCTACCCTCTCCCCTTCTCTTCTCCCCTCAATGGTTTTCTAGATGGACTGGTCCCACTTAGAAAAGCTAGCAAGCTTAGTGTGCGTTATTTTAATCCCATATGCCATGATCTTTCTTAGCAAAGTCATCAAGATAAACAAAGCTCTTTCACCCATTGGCATTAGCTAACCACAAATGTAACTGTCACATCTCATTTCAACTTGCCTTAGTATATGCAACCAATGGTTTTCCATAAGGCTAAAAGACACCATATAAAAGTGGGAATAAAGGGACCCTTTAGTGTTAAGAATGAAGAGTTTTATGGAAACTGAAGTAAAGACAAGGACACACAGATTTCTCTGAGGTCAAGTTGAATACAACTGCTTTTCAAGTATGTAAGCTGACTTTTGCCAAAGCCTAAGTTCTTCATAAGACTCTTTTAATCTTGGTAAATCACTAACATTTTGGCTGCAGGTTCTTCCTGTATAATTTAGGGTACATTTTCATGTTCATAAGATTGTTATGAATATTAATGCTCTCCATGCACAGGAACTGCCACATTTCCATAAGAAAAGACTTCTTTATCCTGCCCTATACTCAACTCTTCTCTCAACTCCTGGCATTCCCCAGTTGGAGATCATTGTCACCTGTACCCATGGCAAAGAACAAACTGGCCTTTCATTTCATTCTCCAGCCTCAAATGGGTACAAAGCATCACTTCTTAAACTTAATCACTAAACACAATAATATCCTCTAAGCATGGGTTATACAGTTACTTAAGGGAAAACTGTAGTTGTTTTAATATGGTGATTGTAGCCATAGATTTTGATTTTATGAGTTTTATACAGCAGTATTACTTGTGTGGTGATCTTAAGGATATTGTTATAATATGTTTTATGCGTTAAGTATTAGAGAGGCTGCCTAACTCTGCTCTAGTTAAAAGTACACAAGCATCTCATTTGGTTCTGGCTTGAGTCACATCATACTGCCACAGGTTCCTTACACAGCTTCTGTTCTCTGTTTCAGCCTCAAGAAGCTGGAGATTTTAACTCCATAAATAGGTCAATACTGATCTCTCTAGGTGCTTGGGGGCCGACTTTGCTTCTTCTTCCTTAGCTTTTAAGACTGCAACACAAGTTCTTGGTTTTCTGACTTCTCTGCCTTTCTATATCCTAACAGAAATTGGAAGGCTCTATTAGCCCCTTTTGAATGTCATTTAAAAAGTAGAGTAGTTGTTTTGTGGTGTCCTTGACCCCTCTGGCTCCTACAATTCTTCTTCCTCTCTTCAATGGGATTCCCTGAGCTCTAATAATTGTCTGTGGGTCTCTGTATCAGCTCCTTTCAGTTCTCCCTGGGAGGCTTGCTCTTTTCTGAAGGGAAACCAAGAGTGGAACCAGCAGAGAAGGGTGTATGGGGTGGGGAACTGGAAAGACAGGAGGGAGGGAAAACTTCAGTCAGGGTGTAATACATGAGAGGAGAATAATTTTTTAAAAAATGGAACAGGGTATAGGGAAACAGCATAGTTGGTTAAGTTCTTACTATGAAAACAAGAGTTCAGTCTCCAGAACCCTCATAAAAATACTGATCTGGTGGCCTCTGCTTGTAATCCTAGCACAGAGAGGTGGAGACTGACAGATCCTTGGGACTTACTGGTCAGACATCATAGTCTAATCAGCAAGACCCAGCTCCCTCCCCCCAAAAAATAAAATAAAATGTGTGTTACCTGAGGAGTTGAGATCATTCTTTGACCTCAATAAATGAATGCAAATGCACCATCATACATACACAGATAGTGGTTACTTAAAATGTATGTGGCCATGATGTGTACACTACAATTTCAATACCTTCTTTTTCCTGAGCTATAACCAACAGAAAAGATACACATCAAAAATCACACAGTTCACTTTAGTTTTCTTTTTCTCTTATTTCACATCAAATAAAGCTGTTCCTCCATTCTGGAGTTGTCACGACATCTTAGTGCACAGCATGATAATTGCTGGGAAGAGAGCCTCTACCATTCAAACAAGAGCAGCTCGAATCTTGTTACATGGATTACAGTGCAGCTGGCAATGTCTGACCACTTACAAGGATCACTGAGGATGAGAACTTTACATCTATTTTTTTTTTTTTTTTTTTTTTTTTTTTTTGTCTAGAAACTGTTCCATGATAGTTAGGCAAAGTTACTGTTTGGGGTAGGTTTTTGCTTTGGACTGGTATGTAGAAACAGATGTTGACATGATGATCATTTACCAGAAATCCATAAACCACTCATGTTGTCCAATCACCTGAGTGTGTGTCAGTTTTGCTTTAGACCACTCTTAATACCTGTAGTGATATTTTATCTGTGTCCCCAAAAATAGTAAACATAGAGGTCAAGCAGTAGTAGCACATACCTTTAATCCTATCACTTGGGAGGCACAGATCTGTCTAGATCTCTGTGAGTACAAGACCACACTGGGAACAGAGCCAGGAACCATGGTACATACCTTTAATCACAGCACTAGCTACAAAGGTCTGGAGGTCTGTACAGACAGACAGGAAGTGACAGAGCTGGGCAGGAAGAGGAAGTGATGTAACTGGGCAGAGAGAGGAAATGAGTTGGCAGAATAGAAAGGAATATAGGCATAGGTATACAGGAAGTAGGTCTCTTTGGAGACTGAGGGGTCTGTAATGTGAGGTTGGCTTGGCTTTTCCTACTCCTCTGATCTCTGAGGTTTTAATCCCAATTTCTGGCTCTGGGTTTTTCATTAAGAAGACTATTTACCATTTTGTGTACAAATATACACAGCTAAGGAATGAAGGAAGTAAACACAGTTACTTAGTAAATATCATAGTTATGTATGGCCTGGCATAACCACTCTTCTTAAGTGACACTTAAAAGGAACCAATAGATCCTCTCAATTTGGGTTCTGATACAGAAACTTTCAGGGTAGAAATTTTCCTACTCTAACAATGAGCCAGTTAAACTAAAAATTCATAGCTCTTAACCCAAGAAAAGAAGAAAAGAAACAAAAATTAACAAATTACAAAAAAATGACAAATTTCTCAATAAGAAGTAGGAATGCTTTCAGTGTAGCCTGGGAAGAAAGTTGGTGAGACTACATAGGTATAGCTTCTGATATTACTAGGTGTCACAATCTCAAAGAGAATTCTTTTATCCTCTGGGTCTCACAATCTTCCTGCCCCCTCTTCCTCAATGCTCTCTCAGCCTTAGGTGTGGGAGTGTTTTGTACATGTCTCCATTGGACTTAGGATCCACAACTCTATATTTTGATTGGTTGTGTGTTTTTGTAGCAGTCTCCATTTGTTAAAAAGAGAAGTTTCCTTGATGAGGGGTAAAGACTACACTCACTTGTGTGTCTAAGGACAAATATTTATAGATTGTTTCTTCGTATTATGCTGATTTAGTAAATTAGTGGTTGTAGATTCTCCTCCAATAACTATTACTTCACTAACACTGATATAGTTAGCTAGGTCTCCACCCATAAAATCCCACCAACGTGACTGCCCAAATGTGTGCTAAACAAGGATAACACCACTGAAAATGTCAACTAGATGGGGAGAAGCCCATAATGCATCAACCCTACACAAAGAACTAATTACAGGCAACCAAGAAAAGCTGGGAATTGGAGAGATGGTCTTCCCTAGGGAAGAGCACACAAACTGGTTGTTCAGTGACAAATCATCAGTCATAAAAACATGCATACAGATTGAACAGGTTATATTTATGAATACATATGTGAATGTAATAATAATTATTAAAAAAGAGGTCATTAATTTGAAAGAGAACAGGAAAGGACATATGGGAAGGTTTAGAGGGAGAAAGGGGAAGAAAAGATGTGATTAAATTATGATTCAGAAAATAATTTAATAAAGGACATTGGAAGGGTGAAACAAAATTTTGGTTTTTCAATGAGCAAACTTGAGAGCCAAGATGATGAAATATAATCACAAGAAAGCAGAGAATGGTCCCATGCAGGTTCCCCAGCTGTCATTCCAGAGTCCATGATCTCCAACTACCTCAGGTTAGCTGTCTCTGTAGATTTCCCCTTTATGATCTTGACCCCTTTGCTCATATAATCTCTCCTCCCTCTCTTTGACTGGCCTCAGGGAGCTCTACCCAGTGTTTAGCTGTGGATCTCTGCATCTGCTTCCATTAGTTACTGGGTGAGGGTTTTATGATGACAATTAGGGTAGTCATTGACTACAGGGGAAAGCCAGTTCAGGGACTCTTTCCACTACTGCTTGACATCTTAGCTGGCGTCATCCTTGAGGGTTCCTGGGAATTTCCCTTGTACCACATTTTCCCCTAACCCCATAATGTCTCCCTCTATCAAGATAACTCTTTCCTTGCTACCTCTCTCTGTTCCTCCCCCAAACAGAACATCCTTCATGTTCTCTTGCCACCTCCCCTTATCTCCTCCCCCTCCCTGTCACACCTCTAGGCCCTCTGGATGTGAGTGACAGTTGTGTGGCTTGGGTAGTTTGTGGGGCCATTGTCAGTGGGGACAGGATTTATCACTAGTGCATGAACTGGCTTTTTGGAGCCCATTCCCTGTGGAGGGATACTTTACTCATCCTCCATACACTGGGGAGGGGTTTGGTCCTGCCTCAACTTGATATGCCAGACTTTGTTGATTCTGCATGGGAGAGAGGCCTTACCCTCTCTAAAGAGTGGACAGGGAATGGGGTAGGGGGAAAGTAGGAGGTGAATGGGAGGAGGGAAGGGAGGGGGAACTGTGGTTGGTATATAAAATGGAAAGAATAATAAATTTTTTTTAAAACACAAAATGAATGTATACCTTTTTGCTTATTTTCTGGTCCATGATACTTCAGCATACACATACACATAATATGCCAAAGGCTAAGGCAGGGTATTAATTCTAATACTATTTTCCACAGTAATTCATAGGGCCTTCTCCTAATATAAATGATAAAATTATATAGGAAATCTGAAGACTTATAAGGCTTCCATATTACATAATCACTGGTAAAGATCCAGAAGAGGGTGGAACATTCAACCAGAATACTCTGAACAATAACATTACATACATATGTAATAATATGCACATACTGGGATAAATATATAAGAAACAAGCTATGAAGATAGTAAACTTGAATGAATCAATAAGAATTATCTCAAGTAGAATGAGAAAAGAAAAAAGAAATAAATGAAAATATCAGAACTGATGGTATAATCTCTGGATACAACACTAAAATACTAAGTTGTCTAACTATGAATCAATTGGAATCTAGACAATTTAAAAGACAAATAATGGGTGAAAGTAAGAGAAAATAAAAGCTAATAGTTTTGACTTAAGCCCAACTATGGCTATAAATACAATAAATATGAAGATACTTGATAGTTTAATTAAATGGCAGAGACTTAGATTGTCTTTCTTTAAAGAGAGAAAATATGTACATATTAAATATAAAAAAATAGGTCAATGAAAATTGAGGATAGGTATCCCATGTATGCACCTGAATAGTAATGCTAAGGATGCTGCACTGATATTAAAATAAATCTTCCTACAACTCAGTAAATATGGTAGACAATGTAATGTCTTCACCACACAAACTGTCCACAGTTTAATCCATCAAACCTGTGACTGTGCAGATAAATGACAGATTCTTAAAAGGAAAAGAATAAATGAACAATAGAAGATAATTACAAGAGTGAATAGTGAATTGAGGGTAAAGTCACTTAGGAATTGCTAAGACAGAGAAGCCAGCATCATAGAAAGCCTGGACTATTCTGTTTCTGCATTTATGGAAGAAGACTGCGGCTTTCAAAGATTAAAGGCCAAGGAAAAAAGATGGTCTCTAGAAGTTTGAGACGATATTTTTAAAGATATCTTCTCCCAGAGCTTCCACTGGGATTGAAAACCCATTTTAGGATTGTTGATCTCAAAATTAAAAGGAAAAAATCAACAGGAAGCAAATTCATCAAAGTCTCTGAATACATGGTAGGTTCATATACCATAAGTAAATGGTATTTCCACATACTGGCAGTGAACAATTAGAAAGCATCTTCTAAATGACTGAAAAAGAGAGCTGACTTTGTGTCTCAGTAGGTAAAGGCGTTTGCCACTAAGCTTGAGTTCCACCCCCAGTACCCATATGGTAGAAGGAGAGAAGCAACTCCTTTGAGTAGTTCTCAGACCTCTGCAAGGGCTCCATGACATACCTTCACCCCACAAAAATAAGTAACATTGTTAAAATTTTTAAATGAAAAGAACATACAAAAGTATCAATTCTTAGGATTAAACCTAAAGATTATGTGCATAATTTGGTACAACAAGGCATCCCCAAGTTAGAAGGATAGGTTTTAGAAAAAAAGAAGAGAATGATTTTGTAACTACGGGGTAGACAACGATTTATTAGACAAGTCAAAAAAGCACTAACCATAAAGTTTCAAACTTTAAAAGCTGGACAGTTTTTCAAGGAACACTGGCAAGCTGAAAAAGAAGGCATGGCCTCTGTGATGTCATGTTACAAAAGAAATCTGTTCCCCACCCCTGGGAACTCTGAGCTGTGCATTTTCCATCTTCAGCTGGTTGAAAGTACAATGCTTTTATTAAAAATCAACTGACTCTAGATGTTAACCATATCTGCAAAAGTACAGTAAAAATATAAACAAATATGTGTGTTTGTATTTAAAAATATAAACAGCTAGGTTAATATTTGACTAAGTAACTGAATTCTATAGCCTCAGAAAATTAACCACCATTAGGGGGAAAAAAGGAACAGCTCAGGACAGTTTCCCGGAACCCCCACCTCTGATATAGAGTTTATTAAGAACGTATAAAGAGAGAAATAAGAATATATAAATAATTCTTTTAAATTAAAAAAAAAGTTGGACATGTTGGCTCAGGATTATAAATCCAACATTTTGGAGGCACATGCAGGCAAGTCAGAAGTTTTAAGTCATCCTAAACCACACAAGTTCAAAGTTGGTTTGAGCTACATCATACTCCATGCCCCATTTCTCTGAAAAAATAAACAGGGGGAAAGAAGGGACAAAACCCTCAGAGACCTTATTTTTAAAGCTCCATAAGCAAATCAAGTAAATTCTAGAGTGAAGAAAGTGAAGAGAGATTGGCTATTGGGTGCAAAAAAACAATAGACATCGGGATCAATGATTTTGGCTTTTTATTATACAGAGAGGCATAATAGTTAATAATACATCACAGATTTCAAAATAGCTAGAAAGAAACATTCTGAATATTCTTGTCACAATGAAATGATAACAATTTGAGGTGTTGCATAACCTAAATATTCCCAGTTAATCAATATGTAACATAAAATGCCCTGAAGTATCCTAGTAACACAAAGACATATGGTGATCATCAATAAGCTTTTGAATACAATGATGTTCCACATCATTTGATTCTAGAAGAAGACAAATTGAACCCATAGTATGATATGATAAAAGTGTGCATCAAAAAGAAGGTAAAATCAAAAGTTAATAGGAATGTGAATGACTGAACTTCTTGTGTGACTGATGGTAGTGAAGAATGCTAAAGTCACTTGAAAGAACTATAAAGCCTAGGAACTAGCAATTCTATTTCCAGAAGAATTTAAAATATAAGGCCCACAAGAGATTTGTATATAGGTAACCATGTTGCCTTATTTAAAATAACCAACAACTAGAAAAAGTCAAATAACCATCTACAGAGAATGAAAAATAATTGGGGTTATATGTTACAATATAAACAAAATACCTGTGCAACAAAAAAACAATGAACTATTGGTGCATACAACAGTGTGAACCTCGAAAATATGCTGAGCAAATGCAGGGAAAGAATACATACTGAAATGTATTGAAGCCCAGGTCACATGCAAATAATCTTCAGTTACAAGGCACAGGTCTGCAATGTTCTATGTTTTGTTTGGGGTTTCAGTTTCAAAGAAATAGATAATTGTCCAAATGTATCAACCCAACACTGAACTCTTCTATAGGTTCTACATTTTATTGTTTCTGAATTATTGCTCAATGAAAATTAAGAGACAAACAGCTTCTTGAAGAAATGTTGAGAAGTAGGTTGGGTTAGAAACAGGGAGAGATTGAAACTGAGAAAGGCTTTCTTTCCCCCTAGAGATAAGAGCTGGGGCCTTGATATCATCTCTTCACCCCCCAGACATAGAGAACAGAGGGAAAATGGTGGAATTGCTTTGCTATGAAACAAAACAGATACAGTCTGATTCCTTTGTGCTGATTGTACTGAAAGAACAGAAGCTTGCCAGGACATGCAGGCTCCTTGAGTTTTTGTTTAAAGATGTGCATTGATCCACAACAACTGTTTGGAAATGCAAGAACATTTAAGGTTTGTTTTCATTTGAGTTTTTAAAATAATGTTCATGTTAATCCTCTTTAATAAATATAATCTTAAAGTGCCAAATCATCTGTGGGTGTTAAGTATTCAAGTGTGTGATGGAAGTCACACCTAGACTGGTTGGTAAACCTGGGGGATTAGGATTCCTAGACTACATGTAGGATTTCACTAATTTATCAAGGAACTGGTCTTCATTCTTTGAAACAAGCTACTACCATAGATAGAGTATGCATATCTCATAATACAGAAATGTAAATACACAACCATTTATGTATATATGTACTTATGATTAATAACACAACATCTGGCATTTTAAAGAATTAAAATTGCTGGAATGTTCTACATCATTTTTCAGTGATGACAGTAACAGATCTTCTGACAGAGATTGAAGAAAGAGTAATGATGTCGATGTTTGTTTTGGAAGATACTTTCTAGGAAGAGGGGTTTGAGCAAAGACAGATTACTTGAACCACAGAGCAGAAAGGAACCAGGAGGTCATATCTTCATGCCCAAACTAGAACTCTCTTTCCACATTGACTGATGACTAACCTGTCTCTGCTTGAATTCTTTCAGAGACAACGAAGATTCCACTTTGGAATTTGGCCCAATCAGATTCTTCTCTTGAGAAAAATGAATGTGGGGCTGACAATAATGACTGTATGAAACTTACTGCTGTAAACTCTGCAGCCAAAAGGTCAAATTGAGTCAGAACTGGAGAAGCAAATTAAATCTGGGAAGGGAGGATGCAGATAGCAGAATAGACCAAGAGGCCAAGCTACCATATAGAGAATGCCAAGAATGACACAGAAAAGTAGACAAGAATCCAGGCAATGCAGACAGTTCTGCCTTGCTTCCTATTTCTCAGCATCCTTTCTCTCCTTGGATTTAAGTATCTTAAAATGTATATCATTTGCTATGACACCCTTACAGAAAATAGAAGACCTGATTGTCTAAGACAGAGATTATAGAAGCACATTTTATCTCACCGTAAAAGCCCAGCCTCAGGGTTCTCTTTTGTGAGTGTAGAGAGAAATCTGTGCTCTCAAAATATAGCACTTAGACCAGAAGAAGCCAGTGGAATTAAGACTTTGACAGTCTGTCAAGACCACTGAACTGGGACCACATTTGGCAATATAAATAGTCTTGTCAAAACAGGGATCTTTTAAGCTACATGCAATATTCTCTGGCTTAAATGCCAGGTGGTTTGGGCAATAGTAATTTTATTCTGCAAAATTATAAAACAGAGGAAAAAACATCATGGGCATTGTTAAAATAGGAGTTAGTCAAGTGTTTTTGACAACCAAGTCATGAAAGAATTTGATGAGAATTTTGAAAGCATACAGCCATTACCTTTGACCCTATGTTACTGAGGAAACAGTGTACATTAGTTTTAAAAGGGACTTTTCCTCAGGCTTTTTTTGTTCCTTGTTCTTAATGGGGATTTTGTTTCCTTATACCCAGCCCCCTCTATCTATGCTCATATGTGTGTGTGTGTGTGTGTGTGTGTGTGTGTGTGTATGTGTGTGTGTCCCTCCATAGTCTATATAGACCTTTACAATTGAGGGCATTTTTTCAGGTTTCATCCCTAGAAGAAGAAATTTATCTCAAAAGTTGACTATTGCTGACTTAGAAATCCAATTCCATCATATCTGTGGATAAGAGTGCCTCTGAGCATTACTGAATGATGTGGACTAGATGGATAAGCCTCAGATATTTACCAGAAAATCAGAGTATAATTCTTTCTCCAAGAAAAGAAACTTGGCAATTGTATATAAAAAAGTTTTGTTAATCCCTTATACTGTGCCAAAAAATTGAAACTAGAAAGCATCTTAAACCTACTGAGTCTCACTCAGCTTTTGCCACTTTTCAGGGTCATTTAAGATATAATTAATATTTTCACACATTAAAAAAAATCTTAATAACAGAAAGAAGCTGAAAATTTCAAGCTTTTAAGGGGTTTCTAAGGTTTCCATTTTAATAAACATGTAACTAAAATAATATCTTTCATTAAAAAGAACAATATTCTCATTGGAAATATACTGACATAACTTTTTCACAGGGATATTATTATTTATGATATATATTTAACTTGGATTAATGTTTAACTATATAGAACCAACAACATTCTTTCCTTGAATACATATTAAAATGATCAGTGAACAATATAATACTCCCTTAATATATTTACATGTATTTATTTTTGCTCATCTCAGGATTCACCGAGTAGAATTTGTGAGTAAATTTTGAAAACTTCGAAGTAAAACATGAAAAGAGATGTGAAGGGAGCCCATAAAGATGCTCACAGGAGTTAGCCCTCTATTGTTAGAACCAGGGATTTTAATTCCTTGTTCAATATTTATTAGTTATCATAAGTACATGCAGTTTTGTACAAGAAACATCGCATATACTTCTCTTGATTGATTGTTTTAAATTAACACAATACAGTGAAGTAGGTGGTTTCCTTGGGCCCAAATGGGATGATATCCCACCTCAGTCACTGGACTCGAGGATAGTCCATCCTTTGACCATCCTTTCAGATTTGTGTTTTGGGTGAGGATAATCTTACTGACATGCAGCCCACTCAGATGAAAATGTCTTTACGTTACCTTCCTACAAACAGTAATGTCCATTTAGAGTGCGTAGGGAGGCTGACTAGATAGAGACCAGTCAATACTGTGTGCAGAACTGAGAAGAAAAATAATTCCTTTGAACTTTCTGAGGTGAACTTATCTTAATGAGAAGGAATTTGAACACTTTCTTCCATGTATTTAAGTGGATCAATAATCAAACTTTAAATGTTGTGATTTCTTACTTACCATTTTAAAGCAATGTCAACCTTAGAGACTTCCCCTACTAATTCCTCCTGTTTTAATTCATTGTACTATCTTACTTAGCGATCCCAATTAGATACAAAATGTAGCATGTGTTCTGAAATAAATACTAGAATGGGTTAACTTATTCTCACAATGATAGAGAATAATTGAAAGAAAATCTAAATAGAAAAAAGCCAGGATTTAGATTACAACTATATTCCTAACAGTTAACAAATTAAGACTTTGTGATATGGATGTAAGCCCTGTGTCCACATAACATGACATAAAGCAACTTCATTAAAATCTTTGCTATCACCTCACCATTGTTTAGTAGCTTTAAATAGCAATTCTTAATTTTCTCACAATTCTTTGGGCTTAATTTCGTCATAGCTTCTTCTATATAGCTTTTAAACTTCCTAGTGAGCTAGCTGGAGCCAGTCATGAGGTTACAGTTGAAATTGGGATAAAACATCTAATATGCCTTATTGTAAGCGCATGCCTTGATAAGCTTGAATCAAAGAAGCCTCCTCCTGCCCTCTCTGCTGTGGGATATCTTTCTGTACACTGTGAATATATGCTGTTCCCATTGGTTAGTAAATAAAGCTGCATTGGCCTATGGCAGGGCAGGATGGAGCCAGACAGGAAAATCCAAGAGAGATTATGAGAGGAGAAAGGGGAGTGGGAGGAGACTTGAGCCCACTGCTCAAGGAGCAATAAGATGCCAGCAGATTGGTAATACCATTGCCACTTGGCAACATATAGATTAATAGAAATGAGTTGAATTAAGTTATAAAAGCTAGCTAACAATATTAAGCCTCTGGATGAGTGGCTATAGGATCTTGGGGCCGGGTGGGACCAGATAATTTTCCTGCTACACCTGTCTCTTGTCTAGCATGTTGATCTCCACAAAGCTCCTTGGGCTCTTGAATATCTTCTGATTTTCACATGGGATATAGCAGACCTATTGATGTCTGAAATGTCTGTAGCAGACAGCAACACCATGTCAAACTTTCCCATGTCTCTATATGGGGATAATAATTCACAAATGTAGTGTTTTGAAGCAATATCATGCTCTATAAGATATTTATTCTCCACTGAGAAACAACAGCTTTTACTTTCCTACCAAATTATAGGAGAAACTTGGGTTTTGACAGAATGTCAAGCTACAATATAATCCTCATTCTTTATTGACCTCAAAGCAACCTTTCCCAGTGAGCCATTAGAGTGAGCATCCTATCACCAATGGTTGTGGACATCCTATGAGCATGAGAAAATTCACAAATGGTTTTGACTTTCATGATCCATAGAAACATTGATTCTTCATGCTCTAGCCATGCTTATGACTTCACTGAGAGGTCCTTATCACAAAGTAACAAAGGAGAGGAAACTCCTGGCTTGCAGAAGGCTTCACATGGTGCTGGCATTTCTTTTAAGCAAACCAGTAGAGTCAAAACCCTACTCAAAAGTAACTCAGAAGGAACATAATGAAGCCTCTGCATGCTCTCAGAATGCCAAGGAGCATGCCTGGTCCCTAATTTTGCTTGAAAGCATAGACAGCAAGAGGTTCAGATGGATGTCACTGATTCATGAGCAGTGAGCAGGTGATCAGAAATTGGGAAGAGACACTATGGACAACTTGGTGGCAAGAAAAGCTGTGAGAAAGGCGTGCATCTTGGCTTAAAAACACAAAAAGACTTCATTTTATGTGAAGGCTGAATGCTAATATTCAACAAACCAAAATTAACTATTTGTGAAAGGATTGTAGCTATTCATCCATCTTTGTTATTGCCCAAAAGGATCATGAGAAAAGCAGCACAGTGGCAACAATGCCCCCATACTACACAAGCGTGAACTTCCAGTTCTCAAGGCCAACCGAGGAATGGCCACTGCCAAGTACCTACCCAGCCAACAGCAGAGACCAACACTGAAGCCCCATATGGTAGATTTCTCACCTGTTAGAGACACAATGTTTCTTACCTAGAGGCAAGGTGATCACTTCTGACCAAGTCCATCATGGAAGGGGCAACTCTTCGTTCAAACTGCAGTCAATCCTTACTCTGGATGTAGATTTGTCTCCTTTGCCTATGATGTTTTTGCCAAAACCAAATGGACTCACTGTGGACTCACAGGCTTCTTTATTCACCATCTGGGTATTCTACCCAGCATTGCTTCTCAACAGGAAACTCATTTTACAGCAAATGAAGTGTGGAAATGGGCTTGTGTTCATGGAAGTTACTGGTCTTGTCATGTTTCCCATCACCCTGGAGCAGCTAGCCTGACAGAATGATGGATTGGCCACTTGGAGTATTAGTCACAGCACCAAATGGATGATACCAACTTGCAGAGTGAGGGCAATGCCCTCGAGCATGCTGCAGATACCCTGAATCAATAACCAAACAGTAATCCCCTTGCTTTCATATCTCAGATTCACTGACTTAAATTTCAGAAATGAGGCTATAAAATTTGTGAATATTTCTTTGTTTGACAAAAATGTTTTTACTACCCTGTCCATTATGTTTTCATTAATAAATAGCTTACTGCTATTTCTACAAAATGAAGTGAATTCCTCGGTGTGATTACTGTCAAGTGGGGTCCATGACAGTGTGCTACGATCCCACCAGTCCATTTAGGCTGGCAATGGCAGCAGAGATACAGGCAGTCAATATAAGATATAACCAGAATCTGATTCCGTTTTAGTCACGTGGAACAGCTACCACTCTCATGAAAGACGTAGGCTAACTTAGCCTCCATAAGGAAAACTGATTCCTGGAACCAGGACTATGCAGAGTGCCTTTGTCCTAAATATTGTGTGGTTGCGTCCATCAACAGAACCAGTGACTGCATCAGCAGCAGTGAAGTCCAAGTCTTCAACTTTGCAGATCCCTGTGATTCACAGCATCAAGGTCATTTTCTACAGGAGATGCTGAAGCAAGTGAGCAGAGAAGAGGAGAAAGCCATTGCCTCAAAAGAATTCAGGCATTTCCAAAAACAAAACAGAAGGGAGAGGAGAGGGGAGGGGAGGGGAGGGGAGGGGAGGGGAGGGGAGGGGAGGGGAGGGAAGGGGAGAAAAACAAAAGAAGAGAAAAAGGAATGGAAAGAAAAACACTTTTGTCTTTTGTCTTCTTCCAGTTTATCACAGCCTGTTGTTAAGGAAGAAGCAAAGAATTATGATGAATATAGCTCCAATCAACTCAGCCTCAGTATCACATAGCATTTTTTAAAGGGTGGGCAAGACATAAAAGACAGGAGTGCTAACAATGCATACCACTGTGATACCCACCATGGGGGTAGCGGAGTGGGGAGACACTATGCACCTGAAATGTGGCACAGGACTTCATTATGAGAACCAATTCATATTTTATAATTGTGTCATTTAAAGGATCTTAAATAGAGATCAGGTTTTTATATGTCAGATATATTGGATGTATTTCCATCATCACCATCTTTTATCATTTAAGATTCATATTAAAAGATCATAAAATTTATACAATCATATTTTTGTCTTTTCACCAAAATTCAGTTCAAAGCCTTTAAAAAATGCCCCCAAAGAGTGATTGATCTGAGATAATATGAACAGATAAAAAATTCTCCTTAGAGAACAAAAAGAAATAGGGTTGCCAATTTGCCCGAGACTCCACTTTTAACTTATTCAAGATTTCAGTAAATTTCCAGATTACAAAATGGGGGCCTTTCAGACCAGGAAAGTGTATTCATTTTTCTGTTTCTTTGCCCATCTAAATGATAGGGCTCTGTAATATTTGGACATAGAGCTTGATTCAAGTTTAATTACTGCACACATATGTTACAGCTGTGGCTTTGGCAGAAGTAAACAGAGTAGAATTCCACTGACAACCAAATAATTCTTGCAAATGAATTCAGATCATATACATACTGCAGTTCACCACACACAATAGGTCCTCTTGTCCATTAAGTACAGGGCATGGGATTCAAACTTATGGGAAATGATGGGGATATCTTCTGTCTGAACAATGCTAGGAACTCCCAGCCATCCTAGAGACTGTCACTGGGAGATGAGCTAAGTCATTTAAAGTTTCAGAATTGCGACACTTCATATCTCAAGTGGGATAATTAAACAGGCTTTAAAGATATTCAGATGAAAGAAATGATGTAAGGATGAAATAATCTGCTGATCATTAGAAAGACAAATCCTAATCTACTCATGAGAGTGAGTGGTTAGAAAAACCATGGTCAAAGGAAAGAGACATTTAGGGAGATTCTTATAATTACAGGAAGCTAATTAGTCATTAGACTGCCATGCATCTTCATCTCTACATTATCTCCTTTGCAAGGCAGCGATAGCACTGTCTTGGAAGAACTTCTAACTATATGATTCATATTTCTCATGAGACTCTTAAAAGCAGAATTAAATAATGTATTTTAAGTGTTTATAATACTCTTCTCAAAAATATAATTTGTTTTGTTACAGTTTTTTGCTATTGTTTGTGATTAACTGTGACAAAATGTGTATAGCAAGGATTTTGGTTTTGGTTTTTAAAGCAATTTAGTTTCTGAATTTACCAAATTAGAGTTTGCAGTGACATTCTATACAAAATGTGTGTACTTATCCTTTGTAAATAGTACCAAGGAGATTAGTGTCTCAAAGCCATCAAACCTTGGAAATAGTAAATGTTCATACTACTTTAAGGAATTTCCTACAAGTGGTTTGCCAAGTTTGTTTTTCCAAATGACACCACACAATTAGGTCCTGTTGTTGAAGGGACAGTAGCCCACTTGAGCATATGGCTCTGGCAGGCCTTGCCCTTCTTCCCAATTCCTTCTGTCTTGCTAAGAAAACATTAGATTACATTCCTAAAGCTGGCCACCAAGGTCTAGTCCCTTATTTGGACACTTCCTTCTCCTGAGGCTGACCACCAAGGTCCAGCTATCCAAGTATTGAAGCCTAGCAATCAAAAGCCCCCTCTGGTTCACCTAATTAACATGCCCAATTAAAACTAAACACCTCATCCTAACACGGGGTTTCCCATTTTGCCATTATAAAACTGCCTTTTTTTCTATGTGCTACATCTGTCTCCTCTCTATCCAGAGGCAGTCCTTTGTTCCTCTGGGAACAAATACAACTTCCCCCTTTCCTTTGTCCTCTACCCCTTCTCCCTCATCGCCTGTCTCCTTTACCAGCCCATCTGAGTCCATTCTAACACAGACCTCCCCTTTCCTCTTCTTAAAAAGTATACCTGCAGCTTGAACTGTTTGGGAGGCACCCAAGCAGTGGGACCCGGACCTGTCCTTAGTGCATGAGCAGGCTGTTTGGAACCTGGGGCTTATGCAGGGACACTGCTCAGCCTGGAAGGAGGGGACTGGACCTGCCTGGACTGAATCTACCAAGTTGAGCTGAATCCCCAGGAAAGTCTTGGCCCTGGAGGAGATGGGAATGGAGGGCAGGGGCTGGGGGACGACATGGACGGGAGCGGGGAGAACAGGGGGAACCCATGGCTGATATGCAAAATTAAACTATGAAGTAAAATTTAATAAAAACAGATGAACCACACATGCTAGTATGTGACTATAACCCTAGTTCTGAGGAGGCTGAGGTAGGAAGACTGCCATTTGTTTAAAGCTAGTCTGACGTAGCAAGACAGATCATCCAGGGCTATATAGCAAGACACCTCAATAAAACAAAACAGAATTTTAAAAAATTTAGATAAATTTATTGTTTTGGCTATAACAAGTCAGCATATCAAATTAATGCAAAATATGAAAATAAAGCTATGTTCTATCATTTTTTTAAAAAAGTATACCTGCAAGGTCATTTGCTGCTGTTTTTCTGCCTCAGTCAGAAAGCAGACACTAACTTTTCTTTCCCACTTAATAATAGATCTCTCTGTGAAAACAGGTGTATGGGTGTGATTTATGCCTAATCTGGGGTCTAGGAGGAAGCCCCCACTGTGCAGGAGGTGGGAGGCCTCTCAGTTGTTACAATCTATTAGAGTAAATGATAAACAACTGAATATTAAAATTCAGAAAAACAATACAATGAGCATTACTTTTTGGGGGGAGATATATTAATTTCTTTTGAGTGATTTATAGGGCTATGTCTTCAATGGTATGGTTTGCCAGCTAACTGAAAACAGGAACAGAAAAGGGCAGTAGTGATAGACCTGGAAGAAAAGCAGAGAGGATGAGAGAGAAGAAAATGAATGAGAAAAGCTTAGGTTTTGTTGTTATTATTGTTGTTGTTTTGTTTTATTTTTTAACCTGTTTCTATACTCTACCCCAAAGAGGCCAACTCTATTATCCTTTTCCCAACAATGGAAGCTCATGGGCAGAGCACTAAATTTGGTTTGTGTGGAACTACTACAGTTTTGTAGCCATCAGCTCTGTTTCTACAGGCTGACGATTGGAAGGTTGATGTGGAACCCAGAGTGACACATTCTTTTAAATAGTTCAAAACTTAAAGATATGTAGCAGTAGTAATTTGGGAACCAAAACGACTGAAAGCAGGCGGCCTGGAGTTGGGTTCAGCCCCTCAATTCTGCTCCACTAAAGAAAGTGTATAATTAATGCAGCCTT
The DNA here is from genome assembly GCF_903995425.1 of Onychomys torridus. NCBI lineage: Eukaryota > Metazoa > Chordata > Mammalia > Rodentia > Cricetidae > Onychomys > Onychomys torridus. The sequence goes on from NC_050448.1 coordinate 123,772,618, forward strand.
AGATTACTAAGAGAAAGGAATTTAATAATGTGTATACTACTCAAGTAATTGTCTTGAGTGTTTTACTCAACGTGAATACTTTAGTGCAGCTTTCTTTTAAGTTGCCAGGACAAAATTGATTCCCAGATCAATGTGAACATTTAAAAATGGTATGAAGTATGGAAACAAATAATCGTATGACAAAGGAAGTAATAAGTTCATTTAAATGTAAATTATAATAGCTATGGGTATACTTCTGGCTATCTTGATTTGGATTTCCTGTGGCATGCTGGTCTTCAACAGCAGCATAAAGAACCTGATGTATGATCATTTTCTGTAGCTATGGAGAGATCAGTGGAGGAGGAAAAATTTCAAAACCAACAATTTCAAAGTTTAGCTACAATAAGAATGACCCAACTGAAAAATGACATGTAAGTTTGGTCTTGTGAAAACAGTCAAAAGAAAGGGTCAAAGGGCAAAGAAAATTATTGAGAAGTTATGAGGTAGCCCAGGACAGTGGAATTTATAAAAGACCTAAATAATTAGGCAAAGATACATAAGCTAGGTTTAAGTACCTAGCAAGAAGAGATGGATGGCAATGGATTTAGCAAACGTTCTAATCCTGTTTGCCAGTGGGCATAAATGATAAGTAAAAATAGTAATAGATAGAGATAGCTAAGGCTAATGATTGGTGTTCATTTCTTGGTGTTCATACATGGAACTTCTTATCCAATATTCACAATAGCATAGGATAGGATTGAATATCAGCTATCATTTTGGAAATAAGAGGTGAGTAAACACTGCTTATATCAGCATTCAAAGATTTAGCAGTCCTTGGCAATAGCTGCCTTTCAGGGCAATCAATAGCTTAGGTAGGAGCTGAGGCCATATTCAGGAGGGAATTTCCCTCAGTCACACAGGTACTACGCATGAGTAGACAAATGAGAGTGAAAACCAGAAAACAAAGCCAGGATTTCGAAATAAAGAAAATAACCAACCCATGAACTGAAGTAAGAATTACTAATCAGAATTGAGAATGGAGACTAAGTGAAATCTGGTCAATGAAAGCATAGAAGCTGGCAAGTGAGAGGTCTGGGAGAAACTTTTCCTATAGCTTGCACTCACTATGAGGATATTACACAGAATAATCCTGACCAGTGTTGTCTTATTACATTGCTCAATAACCATCCGTACCAGTGTCTAATATTGCCTCTTTTTCCATTTAGAAGACACTTCTGCTTATTTAGTTGTTCAAGCCACACCTAAAAAACCACTTTTGGCTCCTCCTTTCCTAGTTTCTCTGGGTTCTGGCAGACCCATTCTCCCCCATATGCTTTCAGCATACACACTGAACCTCGAGAACTTCCTCTCCAGTATTAACTAACTACCTATGCCTGAGCACTGTAATCTTGCACCCTATACATTCAGCCAGACTTTCTGCTACAAATACTGACTTTTGGGATTATCACCCAGAGAAGTCACTTTCTCACACACACTTGAAACAACTTCTTTTCTTAGATGATCTGGACACTTCTCTGCTTTTGACTTCAACATTAGAAATGTTACATTTAAAATGATTATCAGGTAACCAAGCAGAGGTGTTGAATTATGGGTGAGGATGAACTTTGGAATTAAAAAGAGAGACCCAGGAAAAAGCCAGTCAAGAAAAGATGTCAGTGAATTTACAGTATTGAAAGTTGTGGACACCAGAGGAGACTTGGAGGGTACTTAGAAGGGAGTCTGGGTCTCTCAGCAACACCAAGTTCAGCTGCTGAGATTAGAATGACAGCAAACAAAAGAAATGGAGAGGACCAGCAGTACAGACAGCTACCCATGTCCTTACACCGTATTCTATTAAATGCCACAATGCTTCAGTGTTTCATATCACAAGAATTAAATACACTGTCAGGAAAGAAACCAACTTTAAACGGACTTATGGCAGTGATGAAAATCTGCTGGAGCTGATCCAGAGTGGCTCCTCTTACCAACTAGTGACCTTCAGCACTCACACTCATTCATTCATGGATCAAGCTGTTCAATGATTATGTTTAGTTATTCGTGCAGCAGTTATTATGAATATTGACTAACTGAAGATGAGCATAAGTTCCTGCATTCAAAGAAATTTAAAGATTAGGTTGGGATTCTATACTTCCCCAAATCCTTTAACATATATATCCAGATTTTATCTTCATAGCCATCTTCTAAAATAAATATTTTGTAGCCATTTAAATGTGTGTTAACATTTTTTAAAGATTATAGACAGCTCATAAAGTACAAAAACACTTCAATACTAAGAAAAATTGAAGAAATCAGGTTTTAAGGACAAGGGTTGAAACAGTGGTTCTCAACCTTCCTGACACTGTGACCCTTTAATACACTTCCTCATGTTGTAGTAACGCCAACCATGAAATCATTCTGATTGCTACTTCATAACTGTGATTTTGCTACTGTTAGGGATCATAATGTAAATACCTGTGCTTTGCGATGGCCTAAGTCAACTCCTGTGAAAGGGTTATTCAACCCCAAAGGGTCATGACCCACAGTTGAGAACCACTGGTTTAGAAGAACTAGCTGCCTGTAAGTCTAGCTCCTCCTTGCCAAGCTAATGAACCTTTTTGTGCCTCAGGTTCTTGTCTGCACAGTGGTAAGTGCATCATTGGGAATCTATCATCCGGGATGCTATGGTATCTCTGACACCCTTTGAAGTCTGCCCAGAAGATGGCAAGAATTATAAAGATATTATAAACATTATTATCCAGCTGAGAGGCAGTAGAGTAGAGAGGGTGAGATAAAAATTCACACCTCTTAGGATTACCTGTGAGGGTTAGAAAAATTCCTGGAACACATATGTTCAATAAATGTTAATTCATGTATCCACTCTAGACATAGTCTAGCATCCAATATGCCCAAAGTGTATTACAGGTAACAGAAAATAGTTATGGAAAATAGTGCTCATACCCCTACCCAGATCAAATTTCACAAAAATCTATACTTTGGATAATTTTATGAATCAAATCTATAAATATTTAGAGCCTTGCTTGACACTAATCACCATCAATGCTTTCAATGCACGGCTGTAAATACCAGGAATTTTCATGAGGGCATTGTAAGTAGGACAGACTCTTTTGCTCATAAATCAGGCTTTGACCTCAATCATTAATAAACAAATCAGGACAGAGCAGCAAGAGAGTGTAAAAAGTAATTTGGTGAGGAGTCCAATAAATTTTATCAACACAAATAATCAAAACCAAGAATTTATTCTTAATCCTGCCATGCTAATAGCTTCCTGTTAAAGGGAAAATGATTAAATCAAATATGGCTTTAATTTGTTGAGGCTAGATGTATTTCCCCCAGTGTGATGAATTACTGTGAGAGCAAGTCAAATAATGTGAAATTTACTACTAGCCTGCTGTTGTATGCAGGAAAAGAAAGACAAAACAATCAGATTGCTGTTTAGCACAAAGTTCAGTGAACTAGAGAATTCTAACCAAGCTGAGACCCTGCATGCCCAGCCACTGTTCTGCTGCAGGAGAATGGCTTTGACATCACGATGCAGCTCTTAAATTTTCCATGTCATATCCCATGGGGGGCTTTCCAAGGTAAACCAAGTGTGTGATCAAAACATTGTTTTACTTCCCAAGATTCCATAGAATCATAAAGTGTTCCTGCTGAGTGATAAGCCTGAAATGATTGACCCCCTACTTTCTCATTTTGCAAATTAGGAAACTGAGGCCCCCAAAAGATTAAGTGACTGATCTAAGTACTTTGGACAGAACACAATATGTAATGAAATTGCTTTGTCCTCCACAAGTAATACGAACAAGCGGACATAGAAATGAGGTAGAGAGAAAAAAGAGAGATGTCAATCTGCCCTTCAATGTTATTCATAAAAAGAAATTTCTAAAGCACTCCTTTCTACAAGCAATGGATATAAAATTACTCATTCGCTCCCCAACTACTTGTCTCTGAATTTTATTTTTATCTTACTTTATACATTGGACCACAGTAGAATATCTGCATTTATGTGGTTTGAAGCTTTTTGAAGAAATTAGTTCATTGATCTTGTCTGTTTTTGTGCTTTCAGGCTCTTAAGAGAAATTAGTAGATGATAGTTTTATCTCTCAAAACAGAGGTCCTGTTTTGCCCTGTTTGACTGTCATCTCTTGGAGGCCTGCTCTTTTCTGAAGAGGAAACAGAGGAGGGTGGATCTTGGGGAGAGGAGTAATGGGAGTACCTGGGAAAAGAATTGGTCATGATGTATAAGAGAAAAATCTAGTCAATTAAAAATAAACTGCAGCAAAAGAAAATTGAAACACCTGTGAACAGACAGAAGGATAGGCCACAGGGGCTGATGAAGGGTCACATCAAAAAGAGAAAGATAATCAGACTGACTCAGATATGGAAACAGAATGAAGTAAATGTCATCTGTCAAGAGAAAGCTGGCCCAGCACACACTGGCACAGGGTGATCAAGGAGTTTCTTTCCAAAGGAAACCATTTTTATGAGAAGAACTCAATGTGTGTACCCTCAGCATCACCATTGTCTGTCTGTTTCCATATTACCCCAAGGAGCTAATGAAGGCCTGGGTACTTGGACAGAGCAGGGGCTGGTGAGCTTTACACTACTCTGAGCTGATCAGGCCAGCAACTGTGTAAGGAACTGTGAAGCCTGAAGGGCTGTACCAACAATGCAAAATGAACACGGAGAGAATACAATAAGCTACCCCCCACCCCCCCCCCCCCCGTGTCAGCTGAGCACCTGCCTGTCTATGGAAGAAGATACATCCACGGAATGTGCCTAAGGCCACATCTTTAATCTTGAAAAGGCAAGATAATTTTCTTATCTTTCTCATGTTAGCCTCAAACAACTGGGTGTCTTTCATAGGTCCTACTCAAAAAAGGAATTAGGAAAAAAAATAGGTAAAAGGAATACAAAGAGGGAGAGAGTATCAGAAACATATCTTGAAGTATTGTCTGGTTTAAATTCATGCAACTAGCAGAGATGAGAATTAGACATAAGCCCATTGTCTTAGTCCAAGGCCACTATGAAAAGGTTCCAAAGTACAGGTCTAAACCTTGAACTGGACACTAGGGACTGAGTCCTATCTTCTCAGCAGATCACATACAATATTCTCCAATCCAATTAAGTTCAGACCCCAGACTCCTCCATTCTTTCAGCCTACTTTAAACTCACCTTTGTTCCAGCACAAAGAATGTGCATCCCTATGTTATCTAATTTCATAAATGCAGAGAATCCATTTGTTTTTCCTTCTTTATTTCTTCACACTATGGTATTTAAGAAACTAAATTGGATTTTTACATTTTGTCCACAGTGAAATGATTCAAGGAAAAGTGGAATTTGAAGGTACTGAATTATCCATTGGTTAGAATGAGAAGCCTATTTTATTTTATTTGGATTTAGGAAAAGGCACTAAGCCAACATTTCCATATGCTAAGAACCCAAACTGACTGATGGCATTCTGAGTCTATTTCATGTCTGTGAACAAATCTTCAGATGCTTTAGTCTGCGTTCTACCAATGGCTTTACAAATGTATTGTCTAATTGGTTTGGCATGAGACTAGGTCTCTGGCAAATCTTATATTTTTATAGAAAGCAAAGTAAAAACTTGAATTTTGAGTGCCTGGATGACCCACACTAACATCATTCCAAAATAGTAAGATTTGAAGTGAGCAGGTAATTCTCTGCATTAGAGAATCCTAAAGAAGCTGACCAATGTTGGGCATCTTTGACTTGTCACTCTTAGGGTCTTAGGGTCTTAGGGGTAAATCAGTACTTGCATGTTAGAATCAGTGACACAGATGTACAAAATAAAAATAAATTTACTTGCAAAAGTGAGCTGTGGAGAGCTGAGAAGTTTTGCTTTCAACAAATTTGAGAAAATAATAAAATCTCAAGTTTCTGAACTACGATTTGGAATCAGAATGAACTGTTTCTTGGTAGCACACAGAGATTACTGTAGTACTTGTTAATTGATACTACATCTGAGGAGGATTCAGGGTACTCCTCCTACTTCCTTTGGAGTTACTTCTTACACGGGAGTGTGAAATAGACATTGGGAGGCAGAGCATGGAAGGTAGAGGTGGTAATAAATATGCAAACGTTGTAAACATGTCCTTTCTTTAAAATCTGAAGCAAACCGCATTGCTACCTGCAGTGGTTTTTCTAGGAACTAGGAAAATCCTCAGCCTCACTGTGGTGCTTACTGTCTTCACTCACCAGTTCTCTTTTTTCTTATCTGGAGCCATCCTGTTTTCAGACCACATCATGTCTTTCCAGAGTCCTGGATGCAATGGTTTGTCATTCTGGGCTCTGCTGTATGTAACCTCACTTAGGTGTACTCCCAGAGGCAAAAATTTCATTTCCCATTTTGCACAGCTTCCTGGGCTCTATGAGAGGCTTGGGCTCCATTAATCAGATGTCCTGGGAAATGAAAAGAAGAAAAGTAAAGCTAGTCATCTATTCACAAAGAGGAACTCATGTCACATAGTCCTGATTACATGACTTAAATGCTTCCTTTGTCTAAAGCAGAATTACCCAAACAAAAATAACATTAGCTTTAAAAGAAAGCAAACTGTAAAAGTTCTTTAAATAAAAGCATCTTAGATTTAACCTTTTGATAGATAAAATTCATCCTGTAAATTTACTGTCCTTCAAATACATACATTTGAGATTTGTGTTCTACTTTTTATAGTACATTTTGCTTTTGTATTAGTAATTACCACTTTAATTATAGTTGTACAAATCCTTCCCTGACATAACAGTATTTTAGTAACAGTTTGATGAACTCTCTGAGAATTTCATATAATCTATTTTGACCATATTAATTCTTCCTCCTCCAACTGCTCCCATATCCACTCTCACCTACCTACCCACCCACCCCACTTTGAGTCCCTCCCCCACCCAATCAAATCCAATTTCTGTTGCCTAATACTCTTGGGAGTAAGGATTGTCCTGTAGGGTGATTGACCTATCAGCAGTTAAATCATCAAAGAATATTCAGCTTCCCTCTCCTACCAGCTAACAAATGTCAGGAGCTCCTCAGCTAGTGGTGGGATTTTATGCCTACCCATGTCCAGGTTGGAATTCCCTCTGGCTTGAGCTTTCCCAGGTCTTGCACACACTGTCACATAGTGGGTTTATATGTGTATCTTCTCTGTTGTGTCTGAAAAACACAGTTTTCTTGAAGTCATCCAATGCCTCTAACTCTTACAATCTTCCCACATCCTCCTTTGCAAAGATTTCTGGGCCTTGTAAGGAGGAGTGTGGTACACATATCACAATTAGGGCTGAGAACTCCATAGTCTCTTTTTTTCTGCATGCTGACCAGTAGAAGATCCCTGCGTTAATTTCTATCTTATGCGAGTAACAGCTTTTCTAATGAGGGTTGAGAGACATACTGATTTATGAGTATACCAGTACGTCATTAGGAGTCATTTTAATAATGTGTCCATTCAGCAGAATAATAGTATCAGATTTTCTTCTATAGTCTATTATACAAGAGCACCTGTTTTTTTTCTAATCAATAATGTGATAATCAATTCTTATCTTTTTCATTTTAATAATTTTAATAAGTACTAATTTTCATTTTTAAATTGTTGTAAATCATTTTTCTCATTGTGAGACTGTGTTGTTTATTTTTATATTTGATGTACTACTTAATAGTGTATATCTTTCTATTTGTTCATGAACCGCTTATAAAATCAGAAGTGCTCTGTAGAGAAATAGAACCTTTCATTAAAAAACAAAAACAAAAACAAAAAAACAACTGTGATTCTAAATTTAACTCAGTGGAAAGAACTGAGCCCTTTAATTAATGTAAACTCTAGAATAACTGTCTGTGTTCATTCATTAATTTGAGTAGATGTTGGTGGGATGGCTTCCTTCTACAAACACAGTAAGAAGTCATGGGGGGATGTATTGATAATCTGGCATCCATCAACACTGGTAGCAAGTGCTATGCTTTGTTTCACAGTTGTGCTACAGTTCACTTGTGACAGGCTCATCTCCATCTCTCTACACGAGGATCCTGGATAAGTAGGTGGCACCTTGAACAGCCTTGTTCATTGACAAAGTCTCATTTTTATGATAAAGCATTTATCTGCAGCTAATGGACTGGGGCTAACCATGGGGCTTGATACAAACAGGAAGACAAGATGTGTGCAAAAGGAGAACGTACCTTAAGCACTTGGCAGTTGGCACACCTTGCAGTAAACTCTTTCAACACCACCAAGCACTTGCTTCACTCTCATTTCTTTTCTTTTCTTTCTTTCTTTTTTTGGTTTTTTTGACACAGGGTTTCTCTGTGTAGATTGGTGCCTTTCCTGGAACTCACTTTGTAGACCAGGCTGGCCTCAAACTCACAGAGATCCACCTGCCTCTGCCTTCTGAGTGCTGGGGTTAAAGGCGTGCACCACCACTACCCGGCTCACCCTCATTTCTGCATTAAAATATGTGACCACCTTTATGTATACCGAAAAACCCCCAAAACTTCATGTGGTCTTGACATCAAGTGGTGTGCTTGTGGTAATTTTTACATTCTGGTTACTTGCGGCAGCTTAAGTTTCACATTTGGGAATGGTGTCTTTATCTAGAGAATAATGAATTTAAAGTAAGCCATGTGCTCCTTTCTAAAGCATCAATAAATGTTGGAGTAGGAGCAAAATAACCAATACTCATCCAGAAATGGAAACTTGGAAAGGTACACAGCATATCTCTTCCCCAGAATAGCAATCGTTTCTCTAAGATGCTCCAATTCCATCCCTGGGAAGGGGTTCCTGGTCAGTGTTCTGTTTGTCCTAATGTCTGATTATTCCATCACGTTCATTTTAAAGTGAGAACAATCAAGGTGGTCCCTCTAGTGAGCTGCCCAGCTTCTTCAGTCTGCTCACTGCAGAGAGAGGACTGGAGTCCTTGTCTGACCTTGGGCACCAAACAGTCACACAATCTGCCAAGTTCAAGTATCTGCTTGTTTTGTGATTTTGTGTGTTTTCTTCAATACACCTGTGTTTCCAAAGCTGCAAGAAAACCCTTAAAGATGTTGTCTGTGGTTTGCCTCTCCCACACATATCTGGAGGAGATCTGGCTTCGGCAATGGAGACATTTCTCTTTCAACTACAGGTTATCTATTTGTCTACTGGGTACCTTGATAATCAATACCACAGCTGTGTCCTTAGTTTTATCATGGATTTATTTTTAAGTTAAAATATGTCTGTTTTAGCTTCTACTGTTTGATGTTCTGAAAGAGTATTCTCTCTAATTTCTGGACTCTTCCTAAATATGTTCCTTTGGGAACTAATTCCTTTTCTTCTCTAGGTGCCTCCCTTTTTTTGCTACTAAGTTTCCAAGCACCAAAAGCTGTCCACATATCAGGCTGTACTCCCATATCCAATTGCTTCCCTTAAAGATACAAACTCAGGGTAAAATTCCTCCTTTCTTCTCCCAAGCAACAGTTTAGCTTACTTTTAAGTTTTTGTCACCACATATCAGGGATTTTATCCTCTAGCCTATAATATCCATTTCTATCATACATGAAAATTATCTCCAGGTCTAGCTACTCCCACACATCACAACTTCATTGCACGAGGTCCTCATAGGGATTTCTACTTCATTCAGGACATACTGATTTAAACTGAGAAGCAAATGACCTTAAATCTCAATAACTGATAATATGAAGATGTTCACTTTCCTCTCAGGGATACAAACTGCCATTCCCCATTTCTCTCTGGCTATAGTATAATTTAGACAACCTAAGTGATTTTTTTCCTCTTAAGATCATGTCAAGCATCTCACTGTCTATTCTTCAACTCATATTTTAGAGTGTATTGTTGTGGGAATGAACTATATACAACACAAATGTGGTTGTGAGCTTTAACTTTTGTCAATTAAACAGAGGACAAAAAAACGCTTTCGTGATCTAACCACTGATGGTTACCTTTCTAATGCTTACCTGGACATTTATCAGTTAAATTTAGGCCTGGGACACACACACACACAAACCACTCTCTTCTATTTCGTCTACACCTAGCAGGCTTTTTTTATGTCTTCCTTTGGGTCTCTTTGTATATCCTTTGAGATTCCATCAAACCCAGAGGAATCAGATGGCTTCTCCCAGGAGTGTTCATATTATCTCCTCCAACCACTGAAACCTGTGAATAGTTCACATTTCTTACTATACACTTCTGCGGCTTTTCTTTCTGTATCCCACAGTGGAAAATTAGCTGTTTGAGGCCAATGACTGCCTTTCTTATTCACCTCGTTGACTGGAACAGGGAGGCATATCATAAGTTTCTGTTATTTGTTGATTCATATAGTCTGTGTTCCTGGAGCACATACTGTCACTGGGCATTGTGCTAGATTCTGGACAGAAGCCAGACTAGGAATGTAGGAATGGGGTTCAGGGCAAACTACTATACTGCACTGTGGAAGGATAATAAAATACGAAATGTTTGAATTCTCTATGTCCTCATAGAAGAGAAAAGACAGAGCTAGAAAAAAAATGATTTCCCACACAGATATTCACAAGAACCACCAGTTTTCAGAATGAAGGAGCTTATGGTTGCTATTTTTTTTTTTTTTTTTGTACTATAAATTGCTGGAATACTTTTAAGTTTACTTTGGAAAATTTTAGCTAAACAGAATGTTCTTATGTGAGAATGACCACTGTTTCCTCTCTTATAGATTTGCTCTCAAAAGGGAACATTTGCTCCATTCTCTCCTCTTTTTGGAATTCCTCACTATCCATTAGTTGTTGTTTTAGGGATTCCGGACCTGCCTTTTACTCAAGACTGTTGCCAGTGAACACAGCTGATGCCATTTACTGAGTGTGCCAAGATGCTCTTCTTTCTGGCCCCAAAAGGACAGAAGAAAAGTCCTGCTTTTAAAATCAATTTGATATAGACAAGTTAAGTTGTGATCTCATATGTTTATGCTTTCAAAGTCTTGACCCTGACCTTGAAGGACCTGGTGTAGTGATGCAGGTCTTTGGATTATGTTTCCCTAAATTCTTCTCTAAGTCATGAGGGAAAGTATCCATCCCCTTCTTATTATTTCTGGTACCATTGGTTTTTTTATTAATGAAATTTAATTCAATTAAATATGTTATAAAAATTATTAATAAAAAGTTAAACATAAGTAAAAACACCATACACCAAAATTAACCAAACACAGCCTATACAACTCAATGAACCTCTATACAGAGTAGGCATTTAAAAGAGAAGTTGTGGAACTTTACATTAAATCTTACACTTTCATTATTTTATGCACTTGTCCACCACCAACTCCCTCCCCCAAAGAAATCCATGACAGAATAGAACTAAAAATTGGCTTTTAACCTGGCAGTGGCGGTGCATGCGTTTAGTCCCAGGACTTAGGAGGCGCAGGCAGTTGAATCTCTGTGAGTTTGAGGCCATCCTGGTCTACAGAGTGAGGTCCAAGACAGCGAGGGCTGTTATACCAAGAAACTTTGTCTTGAAAACAACCAAACAAACAAAAATTTGCTTTTAACTTATTTTTTAAAGAATATTTATTTCACATTTGCACCTTATTCATGATGACTACATAGACTTAGGATTTGAACACCTTGACTCAAGATAGAAACATTATTATCTCATTATACAACTTTAGCTCAGATGTTTTAATCTTCCATGGAGTACATGGGTATCTAGTTTTTTCAGCTTCCTCATACTGCAAAATCTATTTAATGCAATATTTTATACTACATCCAGGGGCATGCTTTTATGATCATGATTTTACAAAAATTACTTGTTCCTTTTTGTAATGCCAGTTCATAGCCTGGGGAGAGAGTTTATCCTGCCATATGCTCACCAAATTACTTCAGTTTCTGAGTTCCGTGTTTGTGAGGCTCTACTTTGGGGACTGTTTGCTTTGCTTTGTGTATCTGAAACTACAAAGTATTCTAAAAAGGGAGGAGAAAAAAATAAGTAAACAGGAAAGGCATCTTTTAAAGTACTTGTCCATTTGTTAACAACGTGGAGTGAAGCAAGCCTATAATTCCAGCATTCAGGAAGCAAGGGCAGGGAGATCAGTTACCTTTGGCTACATAATAAGTTCAAGGCTAGCCTAGTTACATGAAACCATGTCTCAAAAAACTAGGAACAAATGTTCACAGTCAACATGTCCCTCACCCACATCTTACTTTGGAGGCACCAACCCTTACTTCGGAGTTTTCGTTTGGGTTTGTTTTATCTTTTTGGCAGACTATAAGATAGGTAGAACTATGAAATCCGGGGAACTTGAAAGTCAGCTGAAACTTTGGCATATATCAACAATGTAACATTGCAGCCACTAACCCTCCAGGCTAAGATGTTTCCAATAAGGGGGGGTGTAAACTATTCACTTTGAGGGACTGTTGCGAGGATGTGGGGATTAAGGTGACTTGTGTGAACACTTGTAACTGTCTGATTATTAAGATTATCATTGCTACTGCATAGATAATGAAGGCTGTTTTCCTTAGCCTTTCATAATTTTACTTTACAGGCCCCTTGGGGCTTTGTTTGCTTTTCTGCCTTTTGAATAGATTATCATTAAAACACACACACACACACACACACACACACACACACACACACAGAGAGAGAGAGAGAGAGAGAGAGAGAGAGAGAGAGAGAGAGAGAGAGAGAGAAGAAATAAGATTCTGAATTATTTTGCATTCCAACCACAGTTGTGGGTATTATTGACACAAATACACCAATATTATCAATAATACTGACTTCTGTAACGGAATACAAAGGAAATTTTCTTTTGAATTGAGCATGTAGGGAACTTGACTTGAATAGTTAGAATTTGAGTGGTCGATCACCCGGCAGTGGAGAGGGGAGGACCCACAGCAGCTCACTATGCTTTACACTTCAGTCTTGGATCAGTAGAGAGTTTGGGAGAATAACAACAGGAATACAACATATGGTGTGACTTGACAACCTATCCTGGTGCAGAGGTGAACAGTAATGGCAGTGGCAAATCAAAGTGTGTTCAGACACAGTACAATTTAGATGCAAGTCAACCTGACAAACATGCACACAGCTTCTAATTATGCCTCAGAAGAGCGATTTTTAATGAACAATCAAAACTCCAATAGAGTGAACTCCTGATTAACTGTAAATACAGAGCATAAAATATGTGGATGTTATCTCAAAAAATAAAGTTATAAAAGATGCTGTATGAAGTTGAAGAGTCAACACTGTCTCACAAGGCAGCACATACATTTTGAGATCCATGCTCAGCTCCAAGACTTGTAGCCACTGTTAGCCATATTATCAGTGACTCAAATCCCATATATAGATAAGGAACTGGCCTTGGATTATGATGCATAGAATTTGGATTTTTTTTTAAAAATCTTTCTCTTACTCTTTAGTCCAGTAAATGGGTTCATAGATGTGTGGTTGGCATTTCCACAGTGAAATAAATCACTGATTTCAAGAAAATTAACACTAACTTTCCAATAATGGGGGTCCTTAAGACCTTGCAAACTTTAAAAACAATGGATAGCAGACAGAACCTTAGTTCTAACATTCTATTTAAGGTATGACATGGCCTTGAAGAAGTTATTCAACTACATGAGCACTTAAGCTACAAGGATGCGCTCGATACTTTTCACATTAGCTACGGAGTCATCTCAAGACACCATGGCATGTATGGCTGGCTTCATTGTCAAGTTGAAGAAATTAGAGGAAGAGCAGATGGAACAATTTATTTGGATTTCTCACCTGTTAAGAGAAAAAGACATTGATGGAGCCTACACTCCCCTACTGAGGCCACCCCTCAGTATTTACAACACCCTGGAAGCAGAGCTAAAGTCATAGTATGCTTGACCTCTCAAACCAGGATGGTGGCACCCATCTGCAATCCCAGTGCAGGGAGAGAGGAAGGCAAGAAGATCAGGAGTTTAAGTTCATCTCTAGCTACTGAGAAAAGACAAAATAGCCTGGATTCAAGGAAATCTGTATCATAAAAACCTTCAAAAAACCATCAACACTTGGCATTTGCATGCTTGGAAGAAGAGTCCAGTCTTCAGAGAAATGTATTGCCACTGAGTGTAGACCAACTTCTAATCAAGCTTATTAAATAAGAAACAGAGCCAAATACAGGGGTGAAATCCATACAGATCAGAGAAATAGTGAGAGCTACCAGCTAACCTTAGCTCAACATGCTGCCGTAGCTTCCCAAGAGAGAGTGCTTCTTCCTGTCTAATCTGTGCCTTCATTGCCTTGCTGTTCTGCCTTCTAATCGGCTCTTAGACCAGCTACCTCTCTTCCTTGTCACTGACTGTCTCCATGTCTCTATGGTTTGTACTGGGATTAAAGGCCTGTGCCACCATGCTTAGCTGTTCCCTAGTGTGTCCTTGAACACACAGAGACTCTGCTTGCCATATGATTGGATTAAGGGTGTGTGCTACCACTGCCTGACTTTTGTTTAGGGCTGGCTATGTCCTCTGATCTCCAGGCAAACTTTATTTATTAACATACAAATAAAATATCACCACAACTGAGGAATGTAGAGTAGTAGTAGAGGATGTTACAGTCAATGAGCAATTGAGAGAACAGTATGAAAAGAAAAGGCAGAGGATGAAGACATGACTTAGTGGTTAAAAGCATTTGCTACTCTTCCAGAGAACCCTGTCTCAGTTTCTAGCAACTATGCCTGGTGACGTAAACCACCTCTCAGTCCAACTTCAGGGGTTCCAATACCTCCAAAGATATGTGCACTCATTTACACATACCACATGAAGACATATACATCTATACATAATTAACCATCAAAGTAAATCATCAAGAAAAGAAAAAAACATGTTATGGTGATATTTTATTTGTGCTGAAATGTGATTTTATTTGTATGTTAATAAATAAAGTTGCCTGGAGATCAGAGGTAAAAGCAAGCCATTAAGCAAAAGTGCAGTGGTGGTGGCACATGTCCTTAATCCAATCACATGGCTGTGTGGTCAAGGATATAGTCAAGTGTGGTGACCCCAGTCTTTAAGCCCAGTACCCACCATAGAGACCAGGAGGTCTCTATAGACAGGCAGTGATGAGGAAGTCATATGGCTGGGCTTAGAGACAATGAGAAGGCAGAACAGGAAAGCAATAAACCACAAGACACACAGGAAGAAGGTCTCTCTCAGGGGAAGGACGACAACGAGTGGTAAGCTAAAGGGAATTGTGGCTCTTAGCTATTGCTCTGATCTCTTGGGCTTTTAACTCTATATTAGGCTGTGTTTCTTATTTAATGAGACCATTTAGAATTTTGTCTACAACATATGGTAAATTGAAAAAGAGGAAGAAGAAACTGGGGAACATACAGACATACTGATAAGCAGAAACCAGATAGTTCAACCAAGATGTGGTAAACAGACATGAAAATGTAAGGCAAACCTGCACATCACTGAAGGTGGAGATTACCTCTGTAATCCAGGACATAATTTTTGTATTCTAGCTTTGATTGCAGGAAGAGTGGTGGCATGTTTAAGAATAGTCTATTGAAAAACAAGATTTGGTGGACAAAAATATTGAAGTGGATTTGGGAATAAATTAGAAGTTGATTTGAAGAGTCCCCTTTGCAAAGAAGTTGAGACAAATTTAGAGGATAATTTAATTAATTGCTGGAGCAAAGTGAAACTATGGAGATGACATTGTCCTGACTCTGCAAGTGTTGACTGACATGACAGAGATGGTGTAAGATGACAGCAGGTTCATGCAGCAAGATGTGGTGGTGAGGAAGGTGGCTGTCAGAGCTGAGGAAACAGTGAGCAAAACCTACAGTCTACTTTTATGTGTATTCATCAGTTTCTACCATTCTGGAAAACAAAAACAAATAAAAACTCTCAGGTACTCAACAGAGCGATGTATGTACAGGGCTTCAGCTCATCTCCACATATGCACAACAGGCTCTCTAGACTCTGAGTTCTCCAAAGGTTGGATACATGTAGTTTAGTAACAAATGGCACAACACTGAGAAGAATAAGTAGCCTTCTGATGAATTTCCTAACCTTTACAACTTCAGAATCATTAGGTTACAGCATTCCTGCAACAGACATTTGCTGAAATTCTTCACATTTCAGAAAAACCTAACTGCTTGCTTCATTATCATTCAGGTCAGAAAACACATTGTGTATAACTTTTCTATTTCATGTCTGGAAAAACCAAATTCCACACAAAAATCCATCTACAGACAGTATGATTCTGATCTGCCCTTTTGTTTAAAACAAACAAACGAAAAACATCAAGACCACCACCTCCCTTTTTTTGGTGATAATTGTAGTTCCTCACTTCTGTCTGAGAGGCATGACCCAGGAAAGGTGGGAAGAGTGTTTTTGTTTTGTTGATTTTGTTTGACTCAGACACACTGACTAAACACAGTGTACACAATGCTTAAAAGGGAAACTCAGACAAAGGAAAAGAAATTTTCCCTGCTCTTCCTAAGAATGAGACACAAACATAGAAACCAAATACACACACCTCTCTAAACCTGCCTGTGGATAACAATGAGGGAAGGAAAACCACCATCCTAGCAGAGAAAATGGCTCAATGCCCTTCTTATAATTCTAGGCTCTCTCATAAACCCTGTTCTTGTGATTGGGAAAATTCTTAATATTCTGACCTACCCCTTGGTGCCACCTGTATCCTGAGGTTAAAGCCTTTTTTTAAAGGAATAACTCCATCTCTCTCTCTCTCTCTCTCTCTCTCTCTCTCTCTCTCTCTCTCTCTCTCTCTTTCTCTCTCTCTCTCTCTCCCTCCATCTCCCTCTCTCCCTCTCTGTACTCCCACAAGGTGTGCACTCCTCGCCACCTCTCTCTTTCCCTCTATCTCTTTCTTTCTTCTCTCTCTCTTAACTATCTTTCCTTCGTCTCTCTATTATAATAAACCATTTCCACATGGATGTAGAGTTTGGGCTGTGAATGTCCACCTCCCTGTCCCCCATGCCCATATGGAGTGGGTCTACTGCCAGCCCTCTACTGCATCTGCCCAGCATGCCAGCATGTTTCCCTGCATGAGCAGGAAATCCTGAGGGGCCCCATGTAATATTCCATAACAAAAATCCCTCAACCTCTTGCTATTTCCCCTATGCTGGTTAACCTCCCTTTCTCCACTAGTTTCTATCTTAGAGCTGTCTAGAGGAATCGAGTGACTATACATCACAAAGAGGGATTTATTAGATGTGTTTATACAATATGGTCTAAAGAACTTAACACTGGCTATATGCAAGCTGGATAGACTTAGAATCCAGAGATGCCCAGTATTGGTGAAATTATTAAGGCCACTCCACGTAGTTAAAAGGGAGGTTTATTTTGTGGGGTAACTTACAAATGAAGGGGTAGGTTGCAGGGTCTGGCAAAGGTATAGCACAGTCCGGCGGTGTTCTCTGGAGAACTCTGCTCGGTCTACCTCCTGCAACCAGCATCCCCGAACCAAGAGAGCGACCTCCTCTTGATCTTTGGTCTTCCGCTCCCTCCTCTGCCCCGCCTTGTGGGCGTGATCATTACTGAAGCCTCAATGGGGGTTGGAACTTCCAGGCCAATGCTGGGATGGCTACCCACTACAGCCCAGCCCTCCAGGCTATATGCCTCAGCAGTCACAATGTGGCTCTAAAGGCCTTCCTTAAGAGCTACTGGTCTTTAGTCCCATTTGGAAAGCTGAGAAAACTTTGCTCCAATTGCTGTACTCCACCATGATAAATACAGTTGTCAGTAAGAAGCCACTGCAGGCAAACCAACCTCACTGATCTTGCCTAGGCTGTCTTTATACCCAGCTGCTGCCAGAGGCTGTTTCTTACTTTGAGGGAAAGTCTTCCCCCTTAGTTAATCTTGCTTAGAAATGCCATCATAGACCAGAATACAGGCCTGTCTCTTGGTTGATTATAGAGTCCATTCAATAACCAACCACAATTAGGCATTACCATGTCCTAGTTAACACAAACTCCTTTGGAGCCTGAACCAAGCTGGGTTAAGATGTGGACTTGCAGAGTTTCTTCTCACATGTGACATAAAATCCTATTGTATATTAGTGATGAATATATTATCTAAAGTAGCATGTTTCAGTTATGTGAGGGGTGGTCCTATTCAGCTGTATTATACACATGCTAAGTACATCTTATTACTAGTCTTTTCTAGGATACTTTTTACTAGAGATGATGTTGTACATGATTTTTCTAGCATATAGCATATTCTATAGCACTGTTAACATTTTTTTAAACTATTTATAGAATGAATACAGACCCTGTTTTGTTGAAATCTTCAAACATGGTCAGGTTCTCTACAACTAGAGATGGCAGAAAGGGACACTACTGATCTGAAGAACATGTATAAAAACACAGGACACATTTGAGAAATGGAGACAGGTTAGTGTCCTCCAGAGTTTGATTTCCACTTCTGATCAAAACTATACATTATTTACCCACATGTTAAACTGTGAAACCTTTGCTATTTCTAAAAAAAATAAAATATATATCACACATTGTATAATGTGTGTTATATATAATGCACATATATATTTATACATGCACATATGTATTTATATATCTGTATCTGTATATATAGATAGATGGATAAAGATATAGATACATACATAGAAATGTATAATATAGATATGTATAAAAAATACACATATATACATATACATACAGGCAATTCAGCAAACATTTTATTTAAGGTAGAAGAGGGAATTTTAAAATCATACCTATAAATTACTCTATATCAAACAACTTATGAACAGATGGAATTTCTCAGCTTCCCAGTGCTCTACAGTTGTGGTTTCTTCCTTTACTGAATGATCATTCAAGATAATTTATAGATGGTTGATGATATAAGTATATATTAGATATGGATACAGATATTATATTGCTGTGGATATTGCTCTGTATGCTATGAATGTGTTGCTCTGATTGGTTAATAAATAAAATGCTGGTTGGCCAGTAGCCAGGCAAGAAGTATAAGTGGGACAAGCACAGAAGAGAATTCTGGGAACAGGAAGGCTGAGTTAGGAGTTACCACCTAGACACAGAGGAAGCAAGATGTAAAGATACCTATAAGCCACAAGCCACATGGCAAGGATAGATTTATAGAAATGGGCTAATTTAAGATGTGAGATCTAGCTAGCCATTAGACCATACCGTTTTAAGTGACATAATCCTCTGGGTGTTTATTTGGGTCTGAGTGGCTGTGGGCCCTGATGGGACTGGAGAAAACTCCAGCTACATTATATAGATATAGATATAGATTAGATTTAGATATATACCCAATGAGCTTCTTAGGTACAAGTTGGGGAGTGCAATATGGAAAATTTTCTAGAAACAGTCCCATCTAGGAGGCAAGCAGAACTGGCGGTACAGAAAGGAAGGGTAATCAGAATTCACAGAAGCATGGAATGTCAATGAGGAGAAAACTGAGGCCAAGTGTTCCAACCTAAAAAAAGGGTGGCAAATATCATCAAGTGACTCTGGAGATGAGAAGAAGAATGTTACTGAATTTGTCACTGGTTACTTATTGGCAAAGACAGTCACAGCATAGGACAGATAGGAAGGGCCTCTAGAAACAGGCACCAGAAGGAAGCAGACCAGATGGTCCCCTGTTTGGTTTTCTCTTTAGATGTCAGCATAGTTTATGAGAGGACATTTTGGGCATGTTGGGAGGGGTCCTAAGCTGTGTGTATACTTAGGAGCACATACTGTGTGTGTTGTGAGACATGTAAGTCTGGACATACAAAGGGCATACGCTGTCAACAAGCTCTTTGTTTTCTGTCCTTTATGACTAAAAATGAGGAAAGTTCTGTTATTCACCTCTACTCATCCTACCAAAATATTATTAGCCAGGAAAAAAGAAACAAGTGATTGAAAGGAAAACAAGACTGAATTTGTGAAAAAATGAAACAATTACTTTCCATTCATTCTATTTCTTCAAACCTCCAAGGAATCCAAAACAATTTTACTATAAACCTTTCAAGGCCTCTCCTATGGAGGAAATGTAGGTTCAATCCTCTATAGATTCTGTACAGACCCCCCAAAGCAAGCTCACTTTTACACACATAGTCAGTTTACTACTTTACTAAACCTGAACCATACCTAAGTAAACCTGCCAGGTTGAGGGCCCTCTGGTTGACCTCAAGAGGAAAGCCAGAGCTGTAAATAATATTTCCACATTAACCTATGGATTTACACTGTGTGTGAGCTTCTTGATTCCTTGTCAAACAGCAATGTCTGAGGCAGACAGCCACCTCTGCTGGGCCAGGGTTGCAGCCCAGTGCAGGCTTCACAGTACAGAACCACTGCTCACTCCCTCTGTGGGGCTGGGTGACCACCCTCCTGATGGCTGACCCTCAACTGCCCTGAGCCAGCTCCACAGCCAGCCGCTCCACCACCACCCCCAACTCTGCCCTCAGAGATCAGGATTCAATTTCAATTTCCTGAGACTGAGCAAACACTTTCTGAAAGAGCTACAAACAAAAGACACTCAATCTCCAACACCTCAGATAGCAAGGACAAGGAGGCTTGGTGCGTCCAAGTCTGAGCCACAGTCAGCAAGCTCAAGGTAATAACCAAATAAGGACAGACCCTGGGACTTATCCAGGCCTGCCCTGACATGGAAAACTGTAATCCTGATGAACCTCTAACTAGCCCTAGCCAATTAGAAAGTACTAATATGATTGCCACTTGGTTAAGCCAATTATATATAAAACGACATAATTGCTCTAGGACCTCCCCTTGGCTATGCTTAAAAGGAGCCTGCTAGCTGCTCTTGTGATCATCACCATTTTGTCTTTCTGTGGGATGGTCAGCCTCAGCATGCTAGAATAAACAATGTTCTTGCTGATTGCATATATGGACGGTGTTGTTTTGTGGGACTTCTCTAGGACCCTAACACTGGCTTGTGTTCCCAGGCAGTCTTAGGACTCTCTAGCCTCATGCTAATGCCCTTGAGATGGTGCCTGGCAGCAGAGCAAACAGCGGTGAAGTAGAAGCTTTGGTGAAGTGAGGTACCCTAGAGAAATGTGGCTGAGGGGATGGGGCCCAGCCCTGGCTGGCTGCTCCCACTTGCCTCAGCCCTGGCTTGCAGGCCCACTCCCAAGCCCTGCAGCCTACCAGGTCCTGACTCTGGGACAGCTGGGGGGGGGGGCGCCCCAGAAATGGCTTGACAGACTCCATGACCAGCCTCAGAGGGACCTGCCCATGGGCCAGGATGGGCTATAGACTGGGGCGCCAACTAGGAAAGGGCAGATCCTGCAACCCTACCCCCTCCTAAGACATGCCCAGGCTTGTCTGGACTTGCCCTGATATATCCAAGGAGCCCTAGCCAATTGTGTTCAGGATGTGTAGTGGGTAGCCATCCCAGCCTTGGCCTGGAAGTTCCAACCCCCATTGAGGCTTCATCCACCAATGTGACATCTCTTCAAGTTGTAAGAAAAATTTAATAATTAAAGGTTGGGGTAGGGCTCTGTTTTTGTCTTTCCAGGATAATGGAAATACCCATCTTCCAGAAATCATAAGGCCTTGGATATCTGGATATTTACAGTAGAAAGAAAGAATCTATTGGTACCAATCTACACAGGGTAAAGTATCACTGTCTAACATCTATATCTCTATCAATCTAGAATAGTTGTGGTTCCAATTCAATTATAAACCAAGCTGGCTTTGGAGATGGAATTGGCTCATTCCTTCTCTAAAACCCAAGCATATTGATAAAAGAAAAGGTTGAGAGATTCTTCAGTCCCATATTAGAAAAGCCCTCTGATGTGAGACAGAAGGAAACCAATTATAAGGGACCATTGTCTTCAAGATTCTAATTCTCACCATGCTTATTCTTGATTTCTTGGAATCCTTTCTTACATGTCATGTCATCTTTAAATCCAAACCTTTCCATTCTGATAAAAAATAAGTTTTTCCAATAGCAATCTCTGAAGTCTCCAGAAGGAAGATGGGGCCCCAACAACAACAACTCTACCCAATCCAGAATGATGCCATAGTAATTATTATCATACTATACTTCTTGCCAGAATTTCAGACAATCTTACCCATTACTCTGAGAGTTGCTGCAGAATCTACAGTTAGTCTAACTGAGATTTAACTATCTTAGCTTTCTCACAGTACCCAACAGAGATACCATCGCCCCCTAAACAGGAGGAAGCAATTCTAGGAAAATGACGCCCCTTCTCCCTAAGGTTTCATATTTCTCAGGGTTATGGATAATGGTTCTAGGGTTGGGAGTAGAAGAAACTGTTAAACTCAGTACTCTCCTTAAGGAAAGAAAATATGTCTCAAAAAAAGCGGGGGGAGAAGAAATGGAATGGATAGGTATAAGATATTATGGTAGACTATCATATACATTAGTAAACAAATTTAGTAAAATAGCAGCCTTAGATAATTTGCACTGTTATGAATTCTTATATGTTGATACAAATATAAACTTTTTACATTCCTATTTAAGATAATTTGTATATTGATGCAAATACAGAACTATATTTGTTATAATGTATACATATTTTTGCTCTTATTTGAAATATTTGTATAGTAATACAAATGTAAATTTGTATCTGTCACACTGTATGTATGTTCTACTTCTGTTTAAGATATTCTGTATACTGATATATATTTAGGATTATTATCATATTGCATATTGCACTAGACATTCCTACCTCTGTTAAAAATATGTTGTGCATTGTCACAAAAAAATGTCATTGTCATTTTACTGTACATTTGCTTACAGACTGTTTGCCTTATTTATAGGAAGCCTTAGTCCTTAGGTTGTTTAGGTAGATAAGACTTATAGATTTATTGTCACCTATGCTTGTCATCTCTATAATTATGTTAGTTAGGTTATCCATATTTATAAATACATAGGTCAGATGGACAGGTAATCTTCAAACACGTCATGGACCTAGAGAATATGGCATTTAAATAACTTAGAATTCTGTTGACGTGAGATATAATTGCTCCTGGCAGCACCAATTTGATCCTGAGAGAATGTTGGGCTTCTAAGACATTTCCATTTGGAAGTTTGTCTTCTTGGCACAAAATGGCCTACTGGGCAAATAACTGCCCTTGCCTCAACTGCTGACAGTACAAATACTGTCCTTTCTGGACAAGCGGGACACAAGGAAAGTGACCACTGTACTTTGCCAAGACAGGGTAAGATGGTCTTTCAGAATTCCTGCTTCTGAAAATGGTCTGTCAGATACTCTAGGCCTGTAGCCAATTTGAATGCACCAACAATGCTGAGAAACATTAGGTGACTGTCCAGGCTGCCAGCTGTCTCTGTCTACTCTTGCAAGACTCCCGGAAGTCACTTGTGTCCTTCTCCCATTTCTCAGGTATTATTATATTCCTTCTCAGGTCTTTGATGAGGTTGAAGACTAGCAGTTATAGTTACAACTTAGAATATATACATATATAATATCTTAGATAGAATATATTAAGTATTAGACTCAGGTTCTTTAGGATAGGACACCTTTTAGAATGATCTTTGTAACATGCCACCTACCCATGCTCTAGACTTCCTTGGATTTTAGTATGTGTTTTTTGCTTGATATTGTTTGCATTTATTGTAATTCCAAGTTATCTAGGTCATTATCCCTCATTACTCCTGGACAATATTTGATAACCATCTCTTTGTATATAGTCTTGTATTATGTTAGAACTTTCTTATTTAGACAAAAGGGGGAGATATAGTGGGGAGCCACCCCAGCCTTGGCCTGGAAATTCCAACCCCCATTGAGGCTTCGATAATGGTCACGCCCAAAAGGCAGGGCTGAGGGAGGAAGCTGAAGACCCAGGATCGAGAGAGGTCTCTCTTGGTTCTGGGACCCTGGACGCTGGAGGTAGACCAAGCAGAGTTCTCCAGAGAACACTGCTGGACTGTGCCATACCTTTGCCATACCCTACAACCTATCCCTTCATTTGTAAGTTACCCACAAAATAAACCTCCCTTTTAACTATGTGGAGTGGCCTTAATAATTTCACCAATAAGGATGACCTCATCCACTCCTGGCTGCCTATAAAAGGACCCTTCAACCTCCGTTTGAGGTCACAACCATTTTGTTGTCTGGCTGGCAAACCCCAGCATGCTGTAACAAACAACAGTCTTGTTGATTAAATATGTGAGTGGTGATCCACATTTCTAGATATTTCTGATACCCAGTTCACTGTGTTACCACAGAAATGTTGCTTAGAATCATGATCTTTAGAGAAGGAGAACAGAGAACATATGACTTAATCATCTCATTGAAGGAAGAAAGCTCCATAGCTCCAAAAGCACCCTCAAGTCATACAACTATCCTAAGAAAGGATTCCTCCTTAAGCCCTGAGTCCAGACCCAGGGATCTGCCCTGCTGCTTTCCTACATGGAGATGGTCAGTCCTTCTTACCCCCATATAGCCTTGGTCTGATTGGGTGATGAACACATCAGTAATTTTGCCATGTATAAAACAAGTGACTTGCATCAGAAATCAACCATCAAGTCAATCTAAGAGACAATATGTTTCTCTGAAGTTTGTGAAATCAACTCATTTGTGAACTTTTCAGTTTCACATAAAACCTCAAATGAAAATGTACAGGAAAACAGGGTGAGCCACAGATCACAAGGTGCTGCTCAGCGGATGCTCACTGAGAACTAGGAATAAAACCAATACCAAAAGGAAGCCATAATTTACCTCTACTTCTCACATAGGGTCCCAGACACTTGCGCCTCTACTCACAGAATATCAGCCTTATGTTTCTCTTATTACTGTTTCTTTGTGATGTAGTGGATGCAGAAACATGGTTAACAACAGAGGCTGTATTTACTTTAGTTCAAATGATGCCAGAGCCTAACAAGCACCTGAATTCTAGCTAGCAGTGCCTTCTCAGTCAAGTCTGGTCATCCAGCATGGGCCAAGCATCCACCCAGATCAATAGTCTGGTAGGTCAATGCCATAATCCAACCGTCTGCAGAGATGGGCAGCCTGGTCTTGGCAGAGTTCCCCAAGGATCACTGTAAAGTGGGACATTCTAGAATCTGTTCTACTTGATTGATAGTGGGATGGAAGCAGCTCCAACTCTGGTTCTCAATCAAGACTGCTTTAAGTAGAAAACCCGGGATGATTATTTTTATCTCTCTGAGTCTAACCACATTCTTCATCCTTAAGTCACTGGACCAGGCACACATCCATTTTGCCTACCTCATAGAAGAGAAAATGAGTTCTGGCTAGCAACTTTAAATGAATTATAATGGAGACACAGGAAGGAAGAAGACAACAAAAACCTTCAGGAGAACAACTTAAAGTAGAGACCGAAGGATTTCCAAAGAGGGAGGAGACTCCAGATAGGGAAGACACACAAAGATTCTTGGGGGGCCCTGTTTTAAAGGGATTAAGGTAAATATTTAGGATAAAAAGAAGAATCAGCAGGGCAGAGGGGGTTAGGATTCCTATGAGCAGGGCTGGTTTGTTAGTATAATGAAACTGTGCAGGACTGCTCCAGGACTTGTTTCCAATCCCGTGGAGACATCTCCCCTTCAGAAGGAAGGATGTAGATTATTAGATTCTTGGCAGGGGGTACAGAAAAATCTATGCTGCTTCAGGTCCAGCCCAGCAGTGGAGGATTAAGGTGTGATTGAGTGGATTGCATTCATCAGCCCCACACTCTGAGATCCCCCAGGTTCTGCCCAGGGCTTCAACAAGGCAGTATCCCTAGGAGAATCCCCAATGCTGAGTCCGTTTCTTCTCAAAGTCACCACTTGGCACAGTGACATGTAGAAACCCTCAACTAAGCAGCTTGTACCCTTCAAAAATAGGTTTTGATAGGTCCTGGAAGGGGTGCAAACTATAGGCTTTACTTGTTTTTTAACCTCTAACAACACTAGGCACCCTGCCTTCTGTCACTGTACATCCCTCATTGTCTAACTCAGTTTGCTTGACTCAGTTTGACTCTTGCTGTGTCGCAGAGTTTTTCTTATAGTCACTAACCTGCTTGCCCTTAAACCAGGGGAGAGAGCTGTTTCCATTTCCTACAGCTTCCAAATACTGCTTTACGAATGGTGATAATAAAAACCCAAAGATCCTGGTGTTCTTACATGTTCAATTGGAAATGTTCTGGGATGTATCTGAAATGTTACCTATTTCCATCCTTGTTTTATATACACCATGTACACATCTGTCATATTCAAACATATGAACCTGTGGGGAACAGTTCACGACCAAACCTTAGCACACGATGTCCTTGAAATCCATCCTGGTTTGCTGCAAATGACAGACTTCTGTTCATCTCTGTAAGTGAATCATGCTCCACTGTGAATCCCTGTGGTATTGTGTTCCCCCGAAATATTGCATATTCCCCAAAATAAATTTATCTGGGGTCAGAGAACAGACAGTCACTAGAACAGAGCCAGAAATGGTGGCTAGAAAACGGGTCAGAGCAAGCCATAGCAGAAGTTGGGCGGTGGTGGTGCATGCCTCTAATCCCAGCACTTGGGAGGCAGAGCCAGGTAGATCTGAGTTCAAGGCCACTTTAGAAATAGCTAAGCATGGTGACCCACACCTTTAATCCCAGAAACCCAGACTTTAATCCCAGGGAGTGATGCAGAAAGTAGAAGGATACATAAGATGTGAAAACCAGGCACCAGAGTTAGTTAAGCATTTAGTTAAGCATTTGGCTGGTTTAGCATTCAGGCTTTGGTGCAGCACAGTTCAGCTGAGAGCCATTGGGATGAGAATTCAGAAGCTTGCAGTCTGAGGAAACAGACCAGCTGAAGAACTGGTGAGGTGAGGAAACTGTGGCTTGTTCTGCTTCTCTGATCTTCCAGTGTTCACCCCAATAACTGGCCTCAGGTTTGATCTTATTAATAAG